>NC_135498.1:226440752-227040752 GCF_052857255.1 Amblyomma americanum | reverse complement strand
GTATATCCTGTGCTGACTTGTGAGGACGAAAACCGAACATGGTGTCCGCGAAAATGTGCTGTGTTTCGAGATAATCGGAGAGTCTGTCGCGCACCATCGTCTCCATCAGCTTGCCGACACAAGACGTCAGAGAGATGGGGCGAAGGTTCTCCACATCGATAAGTTTGCCGGCCTTCGGAATGAAGGTCACGAGAGCCGGTTTCCAATCGAGAGGGAGAGGAGTCTCTCCGTCCCAAATGCTATTGATGTATTTGAGGAGCGCGGCGTAGGCTGCGTCGGGAAGGTTGGCCAAAAGCTTGACCGTAACCTTGTCGCGCCCAGGTGCAGTGCCCCGCTTCATCTTGCTTAAGGCCGCCCGGAGGTCGTGGAGCTGGAACGGCTTGTCCAGCTCCGTGTTCTCTTCGCCTGCATACGAGTACGCCGACTGCCGGGGGTCCTTAGTGGTACAAAGGTATCGATCCCTGAGCGTGTGCGCTAGCTGTGTTGTCGTTGCTGTAAAGTTGTGCAATGCCCTATGTAAGTGGCGTTGGGTTTCCGTGCGTGTTTGTATTGGATCGATGAGAGCGCGGAATAGGCGCCACGTGTTGCGGCCAGACATCTGGCGCGCAGCCGCGTTGCACCGATCCACCCAGTTAGTGTCGGCTAGCTGAGTAGCATATTCCGCAGCTTGTTGTGTGAGTTCGAGGATGCGTTTCTTTAGGCGTCTGTTATGTTTCTGTTTCTTCCATCGTTTGGTGAGGCTGCGGCGGGCCTCCCAAAGGTGGAGCAAGTGGTTGTCCACGTCCGTTTGTGTTTCTGTGAGCTGTATCTGCTTCTCGTGTTGCGTGAGTGTAGACGTGAGCGATTTGGACCATGCGTCGTATCCCGACTGGAGGGGATCTACGATAGGTAGAGATGTGCGGAAAGTCGTCCAGTCCGGTACACGAGCTTGTGTTAGTGGGCGTTTCAGGGGACGCATGTAAATGGTGGTGTTGATTATACAGTGATCACTACCCAGAGTGTCCTCTGTATTCAGCCAGTCGGCATGGCGTATGTTGCGTGTAAATGTGAGGTCCGGGCAAGTATCTCGTTGAATCGAATTTCCGACTCGTGTTGGGTTGGCGGGATCAGTGTGTAAAGTAAGTCCAAGTGTGGAAAGAAGTTCCGCAAGCTTCCGCCCACGTCTGTCCTCCCGGGGGTACCCCCATAGCCTGCTCGGGGCGTTGAAGTCGCCGACGATCAGAAGGGGATCCCTTCCTGCCACCTGCATTGCTTGGGTGAAAATTTCATTGAACGTGACGTTCTTAAGTTTAGGTGGGCAGTAAATGTTTAGAATGTGTACAGGTGGGTCAGATTTAGGTGGGCAGTAAATGTTTAGAATGTGTACAGGTGGGTCAGACCGCTTTAGGGGCAGCACGGACACCATCGTGTATGGGAAAGGCGGTGTTGTGGGGAGCGTGACTTCCTGCGCAGTATACTGCTTGTGAACAAGTATACATGTCTGCGGGTTGTGTTGAAATGAGTGTAGTTTGTGAGTTTGGAACCGGCGCCGGGTTCCTGAAGGGCAACCACGGCGACGAGAAACTCAAAGGTCTCAAGATAGATGCGGAGATGAGTCCGCTTCGTGCGGTTCTTGAGACCTCGGCAGTTCCTCTGCGTTATTGTAAGCGGCTGAGTTGCTCTTGCTCGCGACTTAGGGTTGGTGGCCATGGTCGGAGGCAGAGGGTGGGGTTACGTTGTTAAGACTCCCCAGTCCGCTAGTGCTCGGCGCAGACGTGGAGGAGTCTTCCGAGAAGTCAAATTCATCGGGAATAACTCTGTTGAATTTGGAGGGGCGGTTATAGTCCCTGATGGGCCCTACGTGTTTAAGGACGCGCGGATTGTCTTTTATCCATTTTTGGATAATGTGAGTTACGGCTTGGGTCACCTGTGCGATGACACTCTCCACCTGACGCGCAATGGTATCGTGGATAATTTGGGGGAGGTCAGCCAATTGTGTTTCAATTGCGGTCACCCGGCTCTCCAGGGCAGCGGCGCGACTCTCCACATTAGTAGGAATCTCCTTGTCTGTGATATTTTCTTCCTCTTCGCTCGACGCGGGCTGAGTAGGGAATTTGGCTTTGAGCGAGTTAAGCTCGCTGGCTAGTTTTTCGTTTTGAGCTCGCAAGAGGGCGAGCTCGCGCTTGAGTTCTTGCGTCTCGGCGGTGCTGGTGGGGGAGGAGGGAGGAGGGGAAGAAGAGGAGGCGACCCTCGCCCAGCTGCCTACCTTGGGTTGGTTGCAGGCGGCGCCGCCAGGTGAAGCGCTGAGAGCTGGTAACTCCGCTGCTCCGGGTGGTGGCGTTACCGTTGCTGTCTTGCCTGGGGGAGGCATCACGCCACGTCGTGGCGTCTTCTGGTTGTTTTGCTGCCGCCCTCCCCGTGTAGCGCCGGAATTGGCTCCCTTGGATGGCGTCCTGGGCCCTGGTTGCGGCAGCTTGATGAATTTGGCGGTGCATTCGCGGGAGCTGGTGAGGTGCGGGCCCCCGCAGATTAAGCACATAGGATTGCAGACGTGGGGGGCCATCCCCTCAGTACCAAGCCCCACGTTTTGACCACAAAGGCCGCATCTTTCCTTGACCGGGGTGGGACAGTTGTCCACCCGGTGCCCCAGTGTGCCGCAACGGTAGCACGCTTGCACCGTTTTTTTATACTCCTTGACGGGAGTCAGTTCTGCATTATAATGGACGTAACGCGGAACGCTGCGTCCCTCGAAAGTCAACACAGCTACATTCGATTCTCCCAGCTTGCGCACATGGACTAAATCACCACCGCGCCACTGCACACTATGTTTCAAGGATTCGCTGGTTTCAAGGTTATGCACAGAAATCACACCACGACACACATCACCGGTGAGCTTGAGGTCTAAGAGCACTTGCTGCTGGGCTAGTTGGTTTTGGTTCATAATTAAATAGTTTTAGGCGCAAAAAAGGACAAGACACATAGGGTAGGAGACAGGACGAAGCGCCAACTTCCAACTGATTTTATTGCATGCGTGAAACGTACTTAAATAGCTTGTCGTCACATGTGCAGATGGGTCACCTAAAGCTCAAGTACGACTTGATAAGGCGCGCTCCAGGAATTTCTTTTCACAGTTGTACAATACTATCGATGTGTCGCTTACGCACAGGTCGCCTTTCTTTTTGATAAAAAACGCTTCTATCAACTCCCTAGCATTAGTATTCCAGCTTTTGCCCAGAATCTCGGACGATGACTACTCAGCGAGAGCAACTCAAGCGGTTAGAAAGAATTTCGTTCCAATATCTAAAAAATCTACAAAAGTGAAATCGGCCGCGATGGCCTTGTGTGATGGTCTGGGGTTAGCACCCTTACTAACCAGATTAGAGATAGCAAAAAGAGCGCGCTCAAAGTTTTCTTTTCTGTCAAAACTCACAAGCAAAGCATGCCGTTTAGAACTATCGTATCCGAAAAAGGCACGTGGCAGAAAAATCTTAGCATATATTTGACTAAGCACCTGTCCAAGCTGCATGTAAATGATGCTTTTTTGACAAAACGGTCAAATGATATTTGTGAATTTTTTGAAACCAACCCTAATGTTGGGAGTGCTTTTTCAGTGGATGTTGTAGATTTGTTCTATTCAGTCCCTCATGGCCCCTTGTTTTCCGCTGTTAGGGAATGTATTGATGGAAATGACCCGATTTGTTTTCAGAACTCAG
The DNA here is from genome assembly GCF_052857255.1 of Amblyomma americanum. Classification (NCBI taxonomy): domain Eukaryota; kingdom Metazoa; phylum Arthropoda; class Arachnida; order Ixodida; family Ixodidae; genus Amblyomma; species Amblyomma americanum. Next base: position 227,037,060 of record NC_135498.1, on the reverse strand, counting down.
CCGGTATTTCCATAGATGACTTTTTAACCTTATTACAGTTTTACCTGGAATCTACTTTTATCACCTTTGACCAGCAGTTTTTTCTGCAGAAATCAGGCATATGCATTGGGTCCTGTGTGGCACCGGTGCTATGTCACATCTTTCTATCTCATATTGACCAAGCTCTGCAGCAAGTTTTACCCATTGACAAGGTTTTTAAAGTATTTAGGTATGTTGATGATTTTATGATTGTTTTAACCAAAGAAGGTCTTTACAACCTTAAGAAAACGGTGGACTGTGTTTTATCTGCATTTAGGGAGCATGGAAAAGGTCTGGAGTTCACACACGAACTACCTGCTCATGATTCATTACAGTTTTTAGACTTGAAAATTGAGTTCTGTGGTGATCGGGTCTGTTGGTCTTACTTTCCGCGTGCAAAGAAGCAGCTGCTACCTTTTGACTCCTGCCATTCCAAACTTGTTAAACGCGGGATTGCTTCGCTTTGCCTTGAATCCGCTCTCAAAAAGTCATGCCCTCACAAAATGCGGGACAGTTTTTATAACCAATTGGCTAGGCTTTTTGCAGCCGGGTTCCCCCGTTCACTCGTGACTGCGGTGGTTGAGTGTCTCCTAAACAAGACAAAAAATGGCACTGGTAGAGCTAGACCAGAGGTTCCTCGAGAAGAGGTAAGACCAGTGGTGGTGCCATACGTGCATCGTGTGGCCCATAATTTGAAAAAAGTTGCCAGCCGCCATGGTGTACGGCTCGCCTTTTCGGCACCGAGAAAGCTAGGTGGCCTTTGCTCCCGTACTGATAAAGAGAACAGCAAGGAACGAGGCTGCGGAACAAAGCACAGGAGACCGTTCGTAAAATGTGCTGAAGGGGTGGTCTACGAAATCCCCCTGTCTTGCGGGCACTCCTACATAGGCCAGACTGGCAGGTGCCTGAATGAGCGAACGAGGGAACATGAGAGAAACGTAGAGCAGAAAAAGGAAGGCACACATCTAACTAAGCACCTTAGTAAGTGCCCGTCCCGCATTTGTGAGCCTTGCTTCACTGATGTGCGCATTCTGGGCAAAAGCTGGAATACTAATGCTAGGGAGTTGATAGAAGCGTTTTTTATCAAAAAGAAAGGCGACCTGTGCGTAAGCGACACATCGATAGTATTGTACAACTGTGAAAAGAAATTCCTGGAGCGCGCCTTATCAAGTCGTACTTGAGCTTTAGGTGACCCATCTGCACATGTGACGACAAGCTATTTAAGTGCGTTTCACGCATGCAATAAAATCAGTTGGAAGTTGGCGCTTCGTCCTGTCTCCTACCCTATGTGTCTTGTCCTTTTTTGCGCCTAAAACTATTTAATTATGAGCTTGAGGTGTCCGTGAAGCGGGAGCGATCCTTTGCTGGTTGTAATTTGGATGTCCGTCAGAAGCTTTTGAGCTACCTCGGGGTTCTGCGTGCCGCAGACGATAATGTTTTGCTCCCAATTGGGAGAAATTGTAATCGCATTCATATGCTGTCTGCCGATGAGTTCCGAAATGGCAGCGCCGAGCTCACCTTGCTGGAATGCTGTCTTGAGGGCGACCGTACTGCGTGGCCGCAGCACGATCACGTAATCGTCAGGGTTCATCCTGACCGTCGGCTTCGGCGTCCACTTGGAGACTGGTGAAAATGCCTTTTGTGGATATTTAGAAGACGGAGCGCGAGCGTCTCCCGTTGCTGATTTGTCGAGAGGAGTCTTGGGCGTTGCAGCTCCTCGTGCGTTCTGCCGGCGGCGGCGCCGTCTTTCAACGACTTGAAAAAGGGCAGCTTGCTGCGCCGAAATGGTGGATGGGCCATCCTCTGGTTGGCTTGCAGGGACAGACGACCACGACGGAGTCGTGGGGTCGTATCCGCGTTGTTCAGGCAGAGCCATGTTGAGCGGTTGACCGGCGGGCGTCTCCGCAGCCAGCGGCGGGGGAGCCGAAGCCGTTAGGCTTAGCTCGACCGCTACGTGGTGATGCGAAGGGTTGCTCGAAATGGCCGAAAATTGGGCGTACCTGGGTCAGATCGGTGTCTCCAGGATCCTGCTGACTTCACAGATGCAGTCGCACAGGTTTGATAGGTGTTACATCAAATTGCCGCGGTTCCAGTCGAAAATCGACGGAGCCGATGTGCCACGCGTCCGATCGCTGCGTCTGCTGTCGCGTCTCTCTCTTTGCGGGTCCGGGTTGTCTGAAGCCTCTCTTGGAACGGATATCGTGAGCGGCGACTGCGCGTTTGCCTAGCAGCGCCAGAGGGGCCGTCTCGGATTGCATCGCAGAGGTGAGCGCGGCGGGTTGTCTGGAGCCTCTCTTGGAACGGATATCGTGAGCGGCGACTGCGCGTTTGCCTAGCAGCGCCAGAGGGGCCGTCTCGGATTGCATCGCAGAGGTGAGCGCGGCGGGTTGTCTGGAGCCTCTCTTGGAACGGATATCGTGAGCGGCGACTGCGCGTTTGCCTAGCAGCGCCAGAGGGGCCGTCTCGGATTGCATCGCAGAGGTGAGCGCGGCGGGTTGTCTGGAGCCTCTCTTGGAACGGATATCGTGAGCGGCGACTGCGCGTTTGCCTAGCAGCGCCAGAGGGGCCGTCTCGGATTGCATCGCAGAGGTGAGTGCGGCGGGTTGTCTGGAGCCTCTCTTGGAACGGATATCGTGAGCGGCGACTGCGCGTTTGCCTAGCAGCGCCAGAGGGGCCGTCTCGGATTGCGTCGCAGAAGTGAGCGCGGCGGGTTGTCTGGAGCCTCTCTTGGAACGGATATCGTGAGCGGCGACGGCGCGTTTGCCTAGCAGCGCCAGAGGGGCCGTCTCGGATTGCATCGCAGAGGTGAGCGCGGCGGGTTGTCTGGAGCCTCTCTTGGAACGGATATCGTGAGCGGCGACTGCGCGTTTGCCTAGCAGCGCCAGAGGGGCCGTCTCGGATTGCATCGCAGAGGTGAGCGCGGCGGGTTGTCTGGAGCCTCTCTTGGAACGGATATCGTGAGCGGCGACTGCGCGTTTGCCTAGCAGCGCCAGAGGGGCCGTCTCGGATTGCATCGCAGAGGTGAGCGCGGCGGGTTGTCTGGAGCCTCTCTTGGAACGGATATCGTGAGCGGCGACTGCGCGTTTGCCTAGCAGCGCCAGAGGGGCCGTCTCGGATTGCATCGCAGAAGTGAGCGCGGCGGGTTGTCTGGAGCCTCTCTTGGAACGGATATCGTGAGCGGCGACTGCGCGTTTGCCTAGCAGCGCCAGAGGGGCCGTCTCGGATTGCGTCGCAGAAGTGAGCGCGGCGGGTTGTCTGGAGCCTCTCTTGGAACGGATATCGTGAGCGGCGACTGCGCGTTTGCCTAGCAGCGCCAGAGGGGCCGTCTCGGATTGCATCGCAGAGGTGAGCGCGGCGGGTTGTCTGGAGCCTCTCTTGGAACGGATATCGTGAGCGGCGACTGCGCGTTTGCCTAGCAGCGCCAGCGGGGCCGTCTCGGATTGCATCGCAGAGGTGAGCCCGGCGGGTTGTCTGGAGCCTCTCTTGGAACGGATATCGTGAGCGGCGACTGCGCGTTTGCCTAGCAGCGCCAGAGGGGCCGTCTCGGATTGCGTCGCAGAAGTGAGCACGGCGGGTTGTCTGGAGCCTCTCTTGGAACGGATATCGTGAGCGGCGACTGCGCGTTTGCCTAGCAGCGCCAGAGGGGCCGTCTCGGATTGCATCGCAGAGGTGAGCGCGGCGGGTTGTCTGGAGCGTCTCTTGGAACGGATATCGTGAGCGGCGACTGCGCGTTTGCCTAGCAGCGCCAGAGGGGCCGTCTCGGATTGCGTCGCAGAAGTGAGCACGGCGGGTTGTCTGGAGCCTCTCTTGGAACGGATATCGTGAGCGGCGACTGCGCGTTTGCCTAGCAGCGCCAGAGGGGCCGTCTCGGATTGCATCGCAGAGGTGAGCGCGGCGGGTTGTCTGAAGCCTCTCTTGGAACGGATATCGTGAGCGGCGACTGCGCGTTTGCCTAGCAGCGCCAGAGGGGCCGTCTCGGATTGCGTCGCAGAAGTGAGCACGGCGGGTTGTCTGGAGCCTCTCTTGGAACGGATATCGTGAGCGGCGACTGCGCGTTTGCCTAGCAGCGCCAGAGGGGCCGTCTCGGATTGCATCGCAGAGGTGAGCGCGGCGGGTTGTCTGGAGCCTCTCTTGGAACGGATATCGTGAGCGGCGACTGCGCGTTTGCCTAGCAGCGCCAGCGGGGCCGTCTCGGATTGCGTCGCAGAGGTGAGCGCGGCGGGTTGTCTGGAGCCTCCCTTGGAACGGATATCGTGAGCGGCGACTGCGCGTTTGCCTAGCAGCGCCAGCGGAGCCGTCTCGGATTGCGTCGCAGAAGTGAGCGCGGCGGGTTGTCTGGAGCCTCTCTTGGAACGGATATCGTGAGCGGCGACTGCGCGTTTGCCTAGCAGCGCCAGCGGGGCCGTCTCGGATTGCGTCGCAGAGGTGAGCGCGGCGGGTTTTCTGGAGGCTCTCTTGGAACGGATATCGTGAGCGGCGACTGCGCGTTTGCCTAGCAGCGCCAGCGGAGCCGTCTCGGATTGCGTCGCAGAAGTGAGCGCGGCGGGTTGTCTGGAGCCTCTCTTGGAACGGATATCGTGAGCGAAGACTGCGCGTTTGCCTAGCAGCGCCAGCGGGGCCGTCTCGGATTGCATCGCAGAGGTGAGCGCGGCGGGTTGTCTGGAGCCTCTCTTGGAACGGATATCGTGAGCGGCGACTGCGCGTTTGCCTAGCAGCGCCAGAGGGGCCGTCTCGGATTGCGTCGCAGAAGTGAGCACGGCGGGTTGTCTGGAGCCTCTCTTGGAACGGATATCGTGAGCGGCGACTGCGCGTTTGCCTAGCAGCGCCAGAGGGGCCGTCTCGGATTGCATCGCAGAGGTGAGCGCGGCGGGTTGTCTGAAGCCTCTCTTGGAACGGATATCGTGAGCGGCGACTGCGCGTTTGCCTAGCAGCGCCAGAGGGGCCGTCTCGGATTGCGTCGCAGAAGTGAGCACGGCGGGTTGTCTGGAGCCTCTCTTGGAACGGATATCGTGAGCGGCGACTGCGCGTTTGCCTAGCAGCGCCAGAAGGGCCGTCTCGGATTGCATCGCAGAGGTGAGCGCGGCGGGTTGTCTGGAGCCTCTCTTGGAACGGATATCGTGAGCGGCGACTGCGCGTTTGCCTAGCAGCGCCAGCGGGGCCGTCTCGGATTGCGTCGCAGAGGTGAGCGCGGCGGGTTGTCTGGAGCCTCCCTTGGAACGGATATCGTGAGCGGCGACTGCGCGTTTGCCTAGCAGCGCCAGCGGAGCCGTCTCGGATTGCGTCGCAGAAGTGAGCGCGGCGGGTTGTCTGGAGCCTCTCTTGGAACGGATATCGTGAGCGGCGACTGCGCGTTTGCCTAGCAGCGCCAGCGGGGCCGTCTCGGATTGCGTCGCAGAGGTGAGCGCGGCGGGTTTTCTGGAGGCTCTCTTGGAACGGATATCGTGAGCGGCGACTGCGCGTTTGCCTAGCAGCGCCAGCGGAGCCGTCTCGGATTGCGTCGCAGAAGTGAGCGCGGCGGGTTGTCTGGAGCCTCTCTTGGAACGGATATCGTGAGCGAAGACTGCGCGTTTGCCTAGCAGCGCCAGCGGGGCCGTCTCGGATTGCGTCGCAGAGGTGAGCGCGGCGGGTTGTCTGGAGCCTCTCTTGGAACGGATATCGTGAGCGGCGACTGCGCGTTTGCCGAGCAGCGCCAGCGGGGCCGTCTCGGATTGCGTCGCAGAGGTGAGCGCGGCGGGTTGTCTGGAGCCTCTCTTGGAACGGATATCGTGAGCGGTGACTGCGCGTTTGCTTAGCAGCGCCAGCGGGGCCGTCTCGGATTGCGTCGCAGAAGTGAGCGCGGCGGGTTGTCTGGAGCCTCTCTTGGAACGGATATCGTGAGCGGCGACTGCGCGTTTGCCTAGCAGCGCCAGCGGGGCCGTCTCGGATTGCGTCGCAGAGGTGAGCGCGGCAGGTTGTCTGGAGCCTCTCTTGGAACAGATATCTTGAGCGGCGACTGTGCGTTTGCCTAGCAGCGCCAGCGGGGCCGTCTCGGATTGCGTCGCAGAGGTGAGCGCGGCGGGTTGTCTGGAGCCTCTCTTGGAACAGATATCGTGAGCGGCGACTGTGCGTTTGCCTAGCAGCGCCAGCGGGGCCGTCTCGGATTGCGTCGCAGAGGTGAGCGCGGCGGGTTGTCTGGAGCCTCTCTTGGAACAGATATCGTGAGCGGCGACTGTGCGTTTGCCTAGCAGCGCCAGCGGAGCCGTCTCGGATTGCGTCGCAGAAGTGAGCGCGGCGGGTTGTCTGGAGCCTCTCTTGGAACGGATATCGTGAGCGAAGACTGCGCGTTTGCCTAGCAGCGCCAGCGGGGCCGTCTCGGATTGCGTCGCAGAGGTGAGCGCGGCGGGTTGTGTGGAGCCTCTCTTGGAACGGATATCGTGAGCGGTGACTGCGCGTTTGCCTAGCAGCGCCAGCGGGGCCGTCTCGGATTGCGTCGCAGAAGTGAGCGCGGCGGGTTGTCTGGAGCCTCTCTTGGAACGGATATCGTGAGCGGCGACTGCGCGTTTGCCTAGCAGCGCCAGCGGGGCCGTCTCGGATTGCGTCGCAGAGGTGAGCGCGGCGGGTTGTCTGGAGCCTCTCTTGGAACAGATATCGTGAGCGGCGACTGTGCGTTTGCCTAGCAGCGCCAGCGGGGCCGTCTCGGATTGCGTCGCAGAGGTGAGCGCAGCGGGTTGTCTGGGGCCTCTCTTGGAACAGATATCGTGAGCGGCGACTGTGCGTTTGCCTAGCAGCGCCAGCGGGGCCGTCTCGGATTGCGTCGCAGAGGGGAGCGCGGCGGGTTGTCTGGAGCCTCTCTTGGAACAGATATCGTGAGCGGCGACTGTGCGTTTGCCTAGCAGCGCCAGCGGGGCCGTCTCGGATTGCGTCGCAGAGGTGAGCGCAGCGGGTTGTCTGGGGCCTCTCTTGGAACAGATATCGTGAGCGGCGACTGCGCGTTTGCCTAGCAGCGCCAGCGGGGCCGTCTCGGATTGCGTCGCAGAGGTGAGCGCAGCGGGTTGTCTGGAGCCTCTCTTGGAACGGATATCGTGAGCGGCGACTGCGCGTTTGCCTAGCAGCGCCAGCGGGGCCGTCTCGGATTGCGTCGCAGAAGTGAGCGCGGCGGGTTGTCTGGAGCCTCTCTTGGAACGGATATCGTGAGCGGCGACTGTGCGTTTGCCGCTGCTGCTTTTCGATGCACGACGGAGAAAGGGAAGATGGATGCTTAACCGAGTTCACCGAAGTGGATATCGTAAACGACGGCTGAGCTTGCCCCTCGCTCTGGTTTGCGAATGGCGGTATGGCGCCGTTGTGAGCGAATTGAGACAAGCGCTGGCTTTGCCGCGCTCTTGGCCAGCGGGAGAGAAATTTCTACTTCGACACTGCTGCCCGGAAGGATATTTTTGAATCCCTGCCGTCTCACATCCGTCTCGCCGTCATGGTAAGTGATTTTTCGTCTTAAATATCGTTGTACGATAAAGACGTGAGCAGGCTTGTGTGGAGCGCTGAAGCACTGTGCTGCGGAATGGAGCAAAACATTTTAGCGCAGTTTTCTTAACGACGCGCTGCCAGTGTATGGGCTGTTTTATATGACTATGCGCCAGCACTTGAGCACCTGCATTGTCAGTCAATCCCACTGCCTGCGTTATAAGTTCGCCCTCATTCCGCAAAGCACCGCACGAGCGCTCTGTAGTACAAGTCTGCTTTCGTCTGCACTGAAGTACACCTTGCAAGCGGCTGTATGTTTTCGGCATTGTTATTTTAGTGCCCTCCGAAGCATTTGTGTCATTTTAGTTTGGATATGTGCAGCATTTTTGGCCACTCTTGATTTCATGCACGTTCGCAGAAAGAGGTATGCGGCATCGCTATTTACATAAAAAAATCAGGTCGCTTTTTCTAAAATGACATGGTTCCCCACAAAAAAACATAATTTTGCTTATCGTGCGCGTCGCAGCAAATTTATGAATGTGCTCAAAGCTTCTGAAGTGCATACTTGTATTCTGCCGTCATAGATTCGGCCGCCACATTTAGAATTCCAATCTGATTATTTGTTGCTTTCAGTCAATGGCGCAATCTGTCACTGGAACTCGAGTGAAAGCGAAAAAGAAACGGCTGTCAGTTCTTGCCTTATGTTCTGCGGTTCGTTGCGGCATAACTTCGATGGGTGCAGTATAAACGTGCTGTCACTATTTGTGAAAATATAACAGCTGCTTTAATTTCAAAGCATCACATACTTCATTGCCTTGCTCACCCATCATTATTGGAGTCAGTAATTCGAACGACATACATTTTATTCATAATGATTTGCTTGGTATCAAACCTGACTGGACATTGTTCTATACAGGTTCTAATCTATGAAGAACTCCAAGGTTGCATCAGTTTAATCTACAAGCAGTACCAAACAGTTCAGAGTTAAGTCGCAAAGAAAGATGCCCCCTGCAACACTTGTAGGTATTTTTGTGCAAATTATTGGTGGACATAGGCAGGAACTGAAATTTTTCTACAAAAATAGCAGCTCAGTATTTATCTGACCATCTGATGACTACCTTTTAGGCACAGAATTTACTCAAATTTAGTCATTGATGTCACGAGCCTTAGCAAAGCTTGGGTTTTGTGATTATTTATTTTAGAATGGGGCGGGCACAAAGCCCTGGTGTTTCGTTATCTTGCAAAGAGGCGGGATGCAAACAGTGACAGTAAGGAGCTGCTGACCCCCAAGGGATTTTCGTTAAAATTCAGGCATTGTTACTTGTGCAATTAAAAAAAAAGACAATAGTAGGAATAAGGAGCCAGTGTAACTGCTGCAACTATGCTCAGTTTTCAAAATAGAGTAGTTTTATGACTAAACCAGATAGAGCGTACTGACATGCTGCTATTTTGGGATTTGCATTGCTACTGTCTCATTTTCACGCGTGTTTACTACCACTCTTTTCAACTAACCAATAATCCAATGTTGAGACAGTTGTGGTTTCTTTGGACTTGCACGAAATTATGAAGAGGCGATCACCATTATTTGCTTTTGCGACTGTGGTTTTTTCATTTTATTGACAAATGGTAATGAGGTCTGGATACGGTGCAGCTATTTTTTATTTTCAGTTGGAAAAGAGTGTTTTGTGTTGTAGTCTTCGATGGCATCCAATCATTGTGGAGTGCTACTTCACAAGCTGTGTATAATGACTATATACACTTTGAACAACACCATACCAGTATTTTTTTTAGGTCTTCATTATACACACGCAAATATGATTCATGGGGAGTACTGATTGTTGCATCCCGGGCTGTTATAGGTGCTCAAAATGTGATTCCCTAGAGAACATTTGCTTTTTCTATGCTCAGCAAAAATTCCTGTAGTCGCCATATGTATCAAATGTCACGAATAAAGCAAGAGTGGTAGATTTCGTATGCAGCTGTACCTTTCGAATACGCACTTTGTATCACGCTCCCTTATTATGAGCAGTGGCTCACCATTGTTTCTTTAGCCTCTAGTTTGATTACAGTTAGGCTATTGCTGCACTGGTTGCAATTAAATGAGATTGAGCAGCTCAGTTGTCTTATAGCTAGAATATGGCTTTCAAATCATTGGCAGGAAGGCCATTGCAGCATTTTGTTTAACTTTTGCATAGTTGTGGTGGCCCACTGAATGTGATCATGGCTCTAATGGACAAATCATATGTACAGTTGCACCTCTGTAATAAGGACACTTTATTTTCTAGGCAAAATTCCCGCAAAGTGATTCATCCATACTAACGAATCATGAATGAAAAAGTTTTGATACAAAACTTGTCACCAAGGTCTCCTGCACATAGTGGTGGGCAATGAAGTTGAAGCTAGACAGTGTTGATAGCTCCAGGTACATTAGCCTGGTCACCATTATCTTTAAAAATCGGTCAGTGACATGTTTGAACCTCGCATTTCTTTAACTTTATTCCTGAAAAAATTGGGTGGAGCATGGTTTTTCTATGTAAAATTTCTCACTTTGAGGAGGGGAGACCACCCCCTCATGAATTCATCCCTAGGATAGTGGCGTCATAATGTGCATTATACTGAAATGCGACAGTATTATTTTGCACTTCTACAAGTGTTAGAAATGTCAGTGATATTTCGTTTTTAATTTTGCAGGACCAAGCACTCACAGCATGCCTCCTCAACTATCAAGGCACAGTTTTCCTGCTCATTGGCCATCACCCTGTAGTGAAAACCTCATCGCTTCTGTGGGGATCCTGCTGTTTGCAGCCTTCTGGGTGTTCCGTTTGGAAAATCTAAAGAAGGCACTCGGTCTGCTGACTTTTCTTGAGAGTGCTTTTAGATATTTGGCTTAAAATAAACCATGCTTCGATGGTTTTGAGCTCATCAGTTTTTAAAAACCACTTCGTCTTTCCTTCACAGTGGCCTCTTCTATCTGCCTGTACATGTTTTACATGTCTAGTTTTTTTAGTACTGTTTGGAATACTGGTAGTGGAAAACAAACTGTGCTGCTATAACTTATCAATGTTAACATGATACAGTTGGCCAGAGCGAAGAAAAAGGAAATATCAGCATGAATCGGTGAGAAAACTGATGTATAGCATTTGTCAAAAAGTACAGAGCCAAAGGGTTTGGCTTCTAAGCCGTGTAATAAGACCTCTGAGCATCCATGGATGTCCAACATTCACGGTGGTCAGGGCAACATTTTCTGTACCTTGAAGAGATCTGGAATGCTAGCGATGCACAACAAGGCTCAGAAGCGAATTCCTTGGGCTCTAAACTTCAACAAATGCTGTATTCGCATTATGTGACAGCATGGAAGGACATGACAAACAGGAATAGCAACATTTCGTTGACACTAAGCTTCATCACCCCACTGGTTTCTTGTCCCTGCATGGGCTAGTCATGGTTTTTATCTTTTTGCATCTAGCTCGGACAGCTTCCTGGGAGCACTGTCAGCATTTTGTATTTTTTTTGTTTCTTAATGGACTTCCCGTTCTACCACATGACACATTTGCTAGCATTTATACATATCCTTTAATTAGAAAAAAATAATGGTGATAATGGATTTGGTGAACAATTAAGTCTTCAAGCAAATATGTGCTTAGACACAGGTCTTCAGAAATTCAAGTACTTATTTAATCACAGTTACTAGTCCTTAGTCTGATCAGTTGCCATGGGAACTTTTCTGGAATTTTTCTTCACTTCGTCCTAAAGTGAAGGGGATTAATACCTTTCTCGCGATCAAAGAAAATGCCTGTGTCCTGAGCGCTTTGACCTTAGCCCATGTGTTTTTGCTTTGCTTTTAGTGCGCACAGTCATGTAATACCAGGTTGACTAATTCCTTGTGTTTCAGCATTAGTCATTACTTGTTAGCTAGATTGAAAAGCATGTGTGCATGTGTTTCTGTATTCTAATTTTTTCCATATAAGTTATGAGTGCTGCATTTTATTTCCGACAGGCTCCTTTAAATGGGTGGCTAACATATCTTTCGGGGCACATAAACTTTCTCTAGAGCATAGGCCTCCATATATTGAGTTTTGTTATGTGTTCTTTTTATGTGATTGTGTTAAATTGAATGTATTGTATACGCTTTCTAAGGTTATGGTCATCCTAATTGTTGCTCAAGAACAAACACAAACATTAGAGGTTGGATACCTGTGATATTTTACTGTAGATTTAGTGGGCTGCTTTAGGATGTCGGTTTAGTATTTCTTTTACTGTAGTTTGTAATCTGCATCTTGAGTTAGCCACTTGGAATTAGCCACTGGGAATTGTCTGGTGCATAACATTTTTTAGCTAATCTTATCTGACAGCACCAGTTAGCCTGAAGTGTAGCGAAGAAGTTTTCAAGTCTACTCTGCATTGTTTTTCAAGATTTGCTATTGTATCGTTTTGATTACTTTTAGGTGCTGATTTCAAGTTAGTCCTTATCTCTAATACCTGCCCAAGAATTGTGGTTTCAAATGTTGTTTATTGTCCTCCATTTAAAAAAAAATAAAATTGTAATCTACAGGTCTTTGCGACGTTTACTTTACGCAGGCTCTTCAATTTCTTTTCAATTGAATAAGCTTGACATGTTAAGCAGCCTTTTAATGCTGCTGGTGTTAATATTTCAGATATGTGTGTAGATTAGTAACTGACATTTGTGATAATCCAGTGCTATTTGTAGCGGTGGTCTGCGTAATTCAGTATTTTCGAACATCCAATGGAATGAATGTATGTCGCATGCGCAAGTTAAATTGTGAACAGTGTTTTGAGGACGTGCTAGTAACAATGTTCTGTAAAGAGCTTAAAACTGCAGTCTCGGAAAAAAAAAGTTTGTTAAACTTACACACCTACCTTGCACTATGAAGGTAAAATCCAAGAACTATATTTTTGTTCGAAAATAAAACCACGGAGCACAAGCTATATGCAATGTTTTTGTGTAATCCTTACTGCGAATCCTGCTTTTATCGACTTTGAGGATTTATAGACTGGATGAAAATAGTGCTCGAAAAATATTTTCAATGCGCGAGTGGAGCACGGAATTCAAAATTTCCTTTAAAAAGGTCCATTATGGACTGCAAAAATAAGTGACAGTAATGAACGGATTTTAAGGATACAATATACAAATGCATTTTTGTTAAAAACTTCTAAAGGCAGAGAGATGGCAAACATTATTTGTGCAATGTGGAGCTGCCCGCAAGTGGCTTGTGCGCCATTCAGGTTCTTTAACTTCAGAGATTCGGTTTTTGAACCACAGTGAAGAGATGGTATATTTTTAAGAGAGTAAAAATGTGTTGCAGGAATTTGGCACGTAGATCCGTTACCACGGTCTTCTTTTCAGTTTCATTGCCTGTCGTCTCCCGAACTCTGCTTTTCTTGCCCATTGCGAACCACCCCGTCAAGATACATTCGGCTAGCGCCGGAGCCATGGTTTGTGTATTTTTTACCTAAGTGCCGTATACTCAGTGGAGTCAGATTAAAGACGTTTCCTTGCCGCCACCGCTGGTCTCGTTTTGTTTCCGCGATGTACGACAGTACGCTGCGACGTGGCTGGGACGTCGTGTGTATGCATGGCGCCACGATCGTGCAACGCAGGCATCCAGGAGGAGGTGAAGACAGCGGTCCGATGCACTTTGTATCCAGCGTTCTTGCCGTTCCTTACAGTACTACTTCGTAACGGCATGGACGGAACGGGGCTCGTTGTTATATCTCAAAATTGAAGTTCGATTGGGCGTTGTTCATGATTACAAAGCGCATTCGAACCTGATTATTGTGATTAACTAACTAGCACCGTTCCGCCTATATAGTTAGCAGTTCTAGTAGCCCTGTAAGAAAGAAAAAATGCAATATTGAAAAACGGACCGCTGTCATCACCTCCTCCTAGATGCCGGCGTTGCAAAATCAGCGCCTGCATAAACACGACACCGCAGCCACCGCTCAGCGTATCGCCGCGGTTGAAACCTCCCATTGCAAACCGGAAGTGCATCGTATTTTTTGGTCTAAAAATCTACACCAAATATACTCCCATTGTCAACCGCAGGTGCTTCGTATTTTTGGTGTAAAGATTTACACCCAATCTGCTCCCTTCGTTAACCGTAAGTCCTCCGTATTTTTTGGTGCTGAAATCTACCCCAAGTCTAACGGTGTATATCGAACGGTGTACACACTAAACACAAATCAACCCAGATGGGTGTTTTTGGCTTGCCCTCTAGCGTCCTCCCAAATCGAGGTTCGATATACACCGTTAGCCGTGAAAATTTACATATTAGACCTCGCTACAGTATTATCCCAGCGCGTCGCGCCTTCGTTTCTTTGCGTTCTAACTTGTTTGCAGCACACCTTTGTTTGCTCGTTACTTTTGTTCTTTTCAGTCGTTTCCTGAATCTGTCCAAAGAGCCGGGCTAGGTGGATGATTGTTCGCCGTCAGTGGAACCACATGGCGATCGCAATGCATACAGCACGAGTTTGGTCCCTGTGTTTAAATAAAAAGATGTCGAAGGTCATGGTCGTGTCCGAGGATTGCTTCGACAGCTGGGCCAAAACCATGGGGACCACGCACGCTGTGTCGTCGGTGCCAAGTGAAGAGGCACACAACGGCTGTCAACCTTAATAAAGGCCCTTCTCGGGGCCGCCTCAGTGTTTCCTGGCAGATCACACTTTCCACCCTGCACGTGTTCTCCACATTTCCAATTAAATAGGTCCTTCAAACCCTGCAGAAGGCTTGAATTAGTAACTGCTAATATCAAGATGGTGCATGGTACTTCAGAAACAATAGCCCCTACCATGACAAAGATGAATGGCTGGAGTTACACGCAAATAAAAAAAGGTTGGGGGTACCCAAATAACAAGCTGAAGTGGTTTTGGATGGGACTCCTAGTGCTTCGGTATAATAGACTCCAATAATGCATATTAAACGTTTATCAAGGCTTTAGTAGAAATATACTCTAAGCACTTTCCCTCCAAGAACATTAAGCAGTCTAAACGAATAAGAAAACCATGGATCACGCCCGAGCTCAAAAGAATGATAAAGCGCAAAAACAAGTTGTACCATGCCTTTTTGAATAATCTCTCTAGAATCTCCAATCTTATATAAAAACAACAAGAAATAATCTAAATGCTGAGCTTAGCTAGGCGTGCTAAGATTGTGTATCATCCAAAGCTGTTCTCTGATAGAATGAAAAATTCAGACGCTGTGTGGAAAGTTGTAAATAGCTTGTTACGTCTCAATACGAAAAATGCGCCAGCTCAACGAATAATCTATAAGGGCTCTGAATAATCCGGTCAGGCTCTTGCTGGCCACTTAAACAGCAATTTTTTAACTACCCATTTACCTATGATGCATCTACCCGAAGTTTTTTCATCTTGCAGCCCTTTCGAAATCCTTTTCCTTGAGCCCACCAATGAGACCGAAGTATGTACAACCTTTATTAATTTGAATAATAGCAAAGCCTTAGATGTTGACAATATTCAGATAAAACCAGTCAAACATGTACTATCTTTTGCACCTGCGCTTGAATACATCTTCAATTTGGTTATTGAAACGGGAGTTTTCCCGGAAGAAATGAAGAAATCACGAGTGACAGTTGCGTTAAAGGGGAGATAAAGATGTGTCCAATTGTAGACCAATATCTGTGATTCCAGTCTTTTCAAGTAATCTTTTCCCGTCTAGTGAACTTTTTTAATGCAAAACTAATCCTGTCAGGCTCAATTTGGCTTCCGAAGGGGCAAGTCGACGGGAACAGCTTTGGTATCACTTGAGGAATGTATCCTGCAAAACAAAGAAGCAGGTATTCTCACTGTTGGAATCTTCATTGGTTTTAGTAAGGCTTTCGATTCCTTAAACCATCAAATTTTAACTCATAAACTTTCACAAAACGGAGTTCATGGAACACCTTTAGACCTCATGAAATCATACCTGCAAAATCGAAAACAATGTCTATATCCACAACCGTCAGTGTTCTTTTCTGGCGGTACGAAATGGTGTGCCTCAAGGAAGCATTCTGGGCCCGATGCCTTTTAACACCTATATAAATGACATTGTGCATATTTATGACAAAGCGAAATTAATTATATACGCCGATGATAGCAGTATACTTATCTCTGGTCACGACATAAACAAGTTAATTGAAGAGTGCAACGTAATCCTTACGAAACTAGAGAACTGGTCCTCTTCTAATTGCCTCCAAATAAACCCTACAAAGACTAAGGTAATAATTTTCCGTGCAAGGAACAAGCCAGTCGAACTACAACGCGCTCCTAAATACGCAGGTCAAGAAATTCAAATTATTGACAGTCACAAAATCCTTGGAGTTACTTTCTCGAAGCATATCAGCTGGGATCGGCATCTGGAGAATATCTTTAAAAATCTCTCTTCAGTAGCAGGTGTTCTATCACGATGTCTATGGCTGCGTCCCACTCACGTGAAAATTTTTTTTATATATATATTTGTAAACATTTTTTTCTTGCTTGAAGTGCGTTTGTCGTGTACTGCCATTTCAGAGGTGCTTGGGCCCAGTCAAGCTGCTTTTTAGCAGCTTTTAGCCCTTGCATCTCTCTAGGATGTAACTTGTATTCTGAAAAATAAAGTGAAATCAAATGAAATGAAATTGCATTTGAAGAGAAAGACAAGGTTTCATTTTGCAGTGTAACCTTGTGTCTCTAGAATGAACAGAGAACGTTTCCTCACACTGCTTGGGCCTGTCGTTTGACCCCTCGTTGAACCCAGGGAAGAAAAAGGACGTCTCTAGGAAACTATTTGCGGGATCTTTCCCCCGCTTCAGGAGGAGAGGGGGAGGGGGTTTGATGGCCTCCCCTTTGTTGGTTTCGCCGCGACACGCGACGCACGAGGGACAAGACGACGAAAGGAAGCGGGGAAAGCTGCCTTTCCGAAATTAACCGTGAGTTGCAGGTGCCTATAGCTGTGTTTGGATTCCAGGGAAGTAGCAGCCGACCTCTGAATCCTCCTCGCCCATTCCCACGGGGCTCCGCGTGCCATGTTGCCATGTGCGGTGAAAAGAGCAGTGTGCAGAGTTTAAATTAAAGAAGTATGAAGCTATACAATGAAGCCAATTACAGACAGCTAGAGGAATTTCAAGAGCATGCTGTGTGATGCTAGTTATCTCAGTGAAAACTAATGCAGCCAACTATTTTTTCGTTTTTTTTTTTACCCAAAACAGACACGAAAGGTCCGAAGATGAATTAGTACCAAACACATCGGTGCATCAGTTGTGAGGCCTGAAAAAAGTTGTACCAACATATAAAAGCCCATGTCGTGATAATCATGAATACTGAAGAATTAAGGAAAATTTAAACATTTTTTTTTGTTCGGGCTCACACACCTGCTGCAAACGTCTTTATACGTAGCAATTTAAATGACTCTGTAGGAAGCTTTTTGGGTAAAAAGTACAGTATTGCAGAAAGGAGTCTTTAGGAAATGCACTGTGTAAAAATAGCCATACCAATTCCATCTCATCGTTCGATAAATGTAACAAATACCGTGCAAAGAAGCTTGCTGCATAGTATAGTTGCAAGTTACTGGTTGCAGACCGCTCTGCAGTCACTGGACTGTGATTGTGTATGTACTGCATGACAGTGCGTGGATTGCACAGCAGTTAGCCAACACAGAGATGCTTGTTTCTATCGTTTACCACACATATAACCATCATCAATGAAACAGGATACTATGTGTAACTTTTTGGCAGCCTCTAAAAATGTTTCTGCATAAATGAGCTAGCTTGTTTTGCAGCAATATAACCACGGGACTGCTGTAACTTGCCACATTTTCAAATTGTGTGAAAATCATTTCATGCGAGGGGTCACAACCGTATCGTGTTTCCTGAAGGTCCGGTTGCTTTGTTTGCAATGCTTGGACAACCATGACCAGCTTTCCGCATTCATGTGCAGAGGGTATGCCCATTACGTTCATGCCTTTCTACCTATTAATGGCTTACAATGAAAACAGACAAAAAAACACAGAGCGCAAGAACAGATAGTGTTTGTAGTCCACACTCTGCTTCTTCTTCTTCACCTCAGTAAATATGGCACATACCCACGCGGGGGGACTGGCCAAGGTACAGTGGAGATTGCCAATGAAGTATTTGCACGGGAGAAAAAAAGACGTGAGGCAGCGGCGTAGAAGACTGAATCAAGATAAAAATAGGGAAATTCAGTTAAATTTAAAAAAATATATGAATTACCAGGAATAGAGTCAAGCATTTTGGACATGATACAGAATTTTGTATACAGCTAACAAGGTAACCGATCAGTTGCACTTATGTAATCATGAAGGTCGCCACAAACACTGCTTAACGGGAATTCCTTGGCGCTCGCACCGAACGAGAGAAGAACTGGAAGAGACAGAGGGAGTCCTAACCTCGAAAGAGGGACCTCCAAATACTGCTTTCCTTGAACTGCGAACCGCCGGCAAGAGAGGAGAAAATGATCTAATGTTTCAACTTGCCCACATGAGACGCAAAGGTTTATCGCAGCGAACCCGCATTTGCGTAAGTACAAATTTAAGTGAGAGATTCTGCATCGCAGAAGTGTCATGGACACTTCACAACGCCTTGATTTACACCACTGGACATTCCATGGGTACTTTAAGTGGTGAAAATCCACGGTATTGAGCAGCGGATCACTCAATCTGGGTGAAATATTTTGGAGAAACTGGAAACGTGAAGTTTCCAACAGAATAAGGTGAGGGACGGGATAGATTACAGGAGCGCTGAGAGCTAACCTTGGCAATAAATCAACCACCTCGTTAAAGTAGACACCCGAATGCCTGCAGGTACCCGGACAAAGCGGATCTCACGCACTGTGCACGGAACAAAAAACCTAAGCGACCGATTCAATAAAGATTTTCCGGAATTTTGGAGAGAGACGAACTGAAAGGCAGTCTGCAAGAATAAGAACCCGTGCTACATGCCTGGGAAGTTTGAGAAAAGCCAAACCAATAGCCAAAAACTCTACGAAGAATATAGAAGTATAACCAGGGATACGAACGGAACGGAATATCTCCAAGCCAGATCTTGCGAATATATCCCAATCGCCGCCTTCTCACAGCTGCCGGAGGCATCAGTGGAGAGAACAGTATGATGAGGAAAATTCTGTAGGTGTTCAAAAAGAAGTCCGTTTAGGATATTTGCGGGCATATGTTTCGCATTGGACGGGTAAATATGGTCGTAATAGAAGACGGTGTCAGCCTGCGTATCACTCGTGGCAAGGAGATCAGATAAACCTGCTGCGGAGCTTGCGTGAAGCTAACTTTCGGAAGCTGATAGCGTGGCCAGTGCCTCCCATGCCTACTGTCTTTTTCTTCCATGAATCATGACAGCATTCCGGCTCAACCCTTTCTCCATGCTTACACATACATTTCTCACAATTAGTCTGAAAGCCGGCCGTAGTATGGAATGAGCTTAGGGAAAATTACCTTTTTTAGTCGTTCTATGTGCACAGCTTAGAAGTATGTGAAATGTACTTTGGCTGTGAGTGATTTGCTCTCTCTCATAGTCCTTATGCGAACTGAAGTGGTGAAATATATATTACCTTCTTCATTACTTATTGTGCCATCATTTTCGCAAAAACGAAAAGTGGGCACATAGTAAAGATCTGCAAGCACTGAGGATTTGTCTTTAAACTCTGACATCATTATGGATGGAATCAATACAAAGTATAAGAAAAAGTGTAGTGCAGCACATGTATGATTGAAAGTGAAAGACGAATGCTGTTGATATTGTTAGCCTATCAAAAGATGGCACATACCCACACTGGGCGATCGGCCAAGAATCCGGTGCTATTCATCTGTACTCAATTAATAAAAAAGAAAACCACGGGGGAACGCAACACTGGCGGATGTGCTGAATTTCAGGAACAAACCGTGCAACAAGTAAGAAAAATATTCATAAATCAGATTTTACATTGCATAATGAACCATGACTGTACCAAAGCAATGAGACATAAGTGAATCATTTCATTCCTTTCGTGACAGAAATGAGTTATGAGGTTTGTTGAACAATTAAAAAAGTGATTTTTGATGGCAGCCAGCATAGGTCATTTCAAGTTAGCTCAAGATTACTATCACATCTGATATAGATGACACGCATGCTATGAAAGCAAGATAACTTTTTCCTTTTTTTATGAGAAATGCACAGGCAGTTTCAAGGGTTGCTTCACAATTTAATTTCTGACGTATACACAAAAGCATGCCTATAAATTATTCGTGCATTACACCAGAACCAACGCTACTTAAGTTGGTAAATCATGTTCATTACCTGGGTGTCATTAATAGCAAACATATACTATGTGGGGGTTTGACATGGGGAGATAAGTACGTTCTCCCCACTCAATCGCGGCTGACACGGTTCAAAGCCGCCCGAACCCCACCCCGTGATCGCGTACGCTACCGAGCGCTCGCCGACCACGGCGGGCCTTGCTCTGGGGGAACAAAGGAACGACACATTGGCTGACACAAACAGGCATTTATTGCTACAGAAACAATAACGCCAGCTAGCAACAAGGTACGCTAATGAATCAAGGACGTCCGACTCACCAGCAAGGTTCCGAGCGAATGTTCGCCCGCGCTAGGGCAAGGGGGGGGTTTGACATGGGGAGATAAGTACGTTCTCCCCACTCAATCGCGGCTGACACGGTTCAAAGCCGCCCGAACCCCACCCCGTGATCGCGTACGCTACCGAGCGCTCGCCGACCACGGCGGGCCTTGCTCTGGGGGAACAAAGGAACGACACATTGGCTGACACAAACAGGCATTTATTGCTACAGAAACAATAACGCCAGCTAGCAACAAGGTACGCTAATGAATCAAGGACGTCCGACTCACCAGCAAGGTTCCGAGCGAATGTTCGCCCGCGCTAGGGCAAGGGATATAAACTCCGCAGGCCGGACGGGACGAGTACGGGAGCCTGTCTCCCCGTCGCTTCTTCGCCCCGCCGGCGAAGAGCGGAGCCGCGAGCGACGCGTCCGATCGCGGCGATTATCCCAGCCGAAGAGACCCCATCTCCCGCGGGCGGGCTTCAGCAGTCTCCCGCGCAGCGACGCTGGCGCCCTCTCTTGCCAGTTAATGTAACTGGCAAGGGAACGCGCTCATCCTCGGGGTACGACTGCTGCTGCACGGTGCCTCGCGGGAAAGCAAACTCAGGGGGCTGCAGGGCAGGTCCCCACATCCCCCCAACCTTAAATAGACCCACGCGCCTGAAAGTACATGCTATGGAGGAGTCTCCTGGTCTTCATGTCTTTGAGGCACGTCTTGCAGCGGAGGTCACGCCGACAGCGTCCACGCAGACTTCCGCGGTATTCCGAAGGCGGCGTGACGGTCTCCGCTGGGATGACTCGTATGGCCCGCGGACTACCGTGTCCGCAGGCCCGCGAATCGAAGGCCGGTGGGAAAACTGCAGGCCAGGATCCTGCAGTAGTCGCCAGGGCAGCAGCAGCCGGAGGTGACTGCTGACTGGTCTCTCCACAGCTGCCCCGGATGGATGCGGCGAACAGGATACAGGCCGCTCCGTCGCAGCAGGTGGCAGCGAGACGATGTGCACCGGTCAGCAAGCCTGGGTGGCTCCACCGGATCTGCAAAATTGTCGAAACGCTCTCGGCGTGCCTTTAACGTAGGTGACGGGAGGGGAAACGGCATCCGCAAGGGCCTCGTGGCACAATGCCTAACTCGCTAGCAAAACGTGTCGGCGGCTGTGCAAACGCAAAGTTCGAGTGAACAAAGCCCTTTCTTGAGTTGAACGAGACTGCTCAGTTCGTGCGAGGTTACAAAAAAAACGGACGGGCAGCAAAGTGCGCCCCCTCTCAACGTCACGGTCCGGTGGTCATGTCTCTTTTAATGTGGTGCAGGCAGCTCCGAAAAGCCTCAGGCCTAACGACCACTCCGACAATGACCGTGACCACAACAAAGACCCGAAACGGGTTTTGTGCGCGCAGCCGCGAGGAGACATCAGCTTTGTGGGGTGGTCCTACCCCGCTCACTGCACAAAGCAGCTTCTGAGCGGTCGGCGCCCACCGTATCGGACGGTGTCGGAGCGCCCGGTGCCGAGCTGCAATACCAGCGAGCTCGTAGCGGCACCCGTGGCCCCAGGCCACCCGGCTCCCGGAGCCGCGACTCCCAGAGTCGAAAAAGAGATAGTAGAGAAAATATGTACAGAAACTCGGACCACCCACGCGGCTTCCGTACTCACTCGCTTCGGGCTCGGCGACTCCGCGGGCGCTAGGCCTCGAACTCCCTCGATGCGGACCAAGTCATTCTCACGAAGAAACTCCAGGGAAAAAAAAATGTACTGAGCATGTCGAGAAGTTCAAACATGCTGCAGCGCAATACACCTCGCACTCAAGAAAGCATGCCGCAGGTCCTAGCGATCAAAATTCACTCTAGGCCTAGCACTTGTCAAGTCCGGACAAAGAGCGTTCCTCGAACCGAACCGACAGTCGTCCAATGTTCCAAGAGCAGGCCCCACGTTGGGCGCCAGATGTGGGGGTTTGACATGGGGAGATAAGTACGTTCTCCCCACTCAATCGCGGCTGACACGGTTCAAAGCCGCCCGAACCCCACCCCGTGATCGCGTACGCTACCGAGCGCTCGCCGACCACGGCGGGCCTTGCTCTGGGGGAACAAAGGAACGACACATTGGCTGACACAAACAGGCATTTATTGCTACAGAAACAATAACGCCAGCTAGCAACAAGGTACGCTAATGAATCAAGGACGTCCGACTCACCAGCAAGGTTCCGAGCGAATGTTCGCCCGCGCTAGGGCAAGGGATATAAACTCCGCAGGCCGGACGGGACGAGTACGGGAGCCTGTCTCCCCGTCGCTTCTTCGCCCCGCCGGCGAAGAGCGGAGCCGCGAGCGACGCGTCCGATCGCGGCGCTTATCCCAGCCCAAGAGACCCCATCTCCCGCGGGCAGGCTTCAGCAGTCTCCCGCGCAGCGACGCTGGCGCCCTCTCTTGCCAGTTAATGTAACTGACAAGAGAATCCGCTCAGTGAGACCGCCGCTGCACGGTGCCTCGCGGGAAAGCAAACTCAGGGGGCTGCAGGGCAGGTCCCCACAACTAATGCTGCTAATCTTATAGAAGAACAAGCAGCGGTTGTATGAAGACGTTAAGTAATACGTCATACTGTTGGGTCCATCAGGTAATGAACTATGCGGCAGTTTCAGCTTCTCTTCTCTTATTTTCAAATTCAGTTCTCTTGGTTTCAGTTTTGCTTCTTCAGAGTTTCAGTTTCAGTAACATGCATGTCGCTTGACACCACGTATACGTGACGCAGAAAAAGTAGAGGGGGGAGGGGGGGGGGGTCGGAGGAAACTTGGCGTCAGCATGACATCACTCGCTCCGGTTTTGTCGTTCGATCTTGCATCTACAATACAACAACGTGCCGACGAGGTAAACCTTTACTATGAGTTTCACGGGATCTTACGCCCCCTCGTACAGTCCTGGAAACCCCGTGCCACCCGCCAATACCATGGAACCAGTGGAAGGCACTGTTCTATACCTACTTAGAGGCGCCTGGCGCCTGAGTTTCCTGCATCCCGGCGCAAAGCTATAGATGCTTCTGCATTCGCGCGGCGTCGGAGGTCAGCGTCGTTGCGGAACGCCTCCCGCCACGAGCGCAATATTAAAAACGAAGGAGACCTCAATTAAGTGCAGTTACGAAACGAGAAGATGCGTCGAAGGTGCCTCCGCCCGCCTTCCGTCGCGGAGACAAAAAGAGGGCTCCTTCCTAAAAACTGAGAGAGGGGAGAGTAACAGAAAGAAAATGGGGAACGAAGGCGCGAAATCGCCCAAGTGTGCTTTATTGCAATGGGTTACTGCCCTATATGGAGCATCACGCTCTACTATCTGCAAAGCAGGAAAAATAAATAAACAAAAATAAAATATATAAAAAATATAAAAAGTAGAGGGGGGAATAGGCAATATGCTTTGCTGTCACACCTGTTTTCTCTGGTCATGAACAAGAAAGAATGGCAGGGGGAAGAGAAGGGCGGCATGTGGAAGCAGGCACGCAAATTGGCATGACCTCAGGCGATGCAGTCGGGGTGCTGTGAATTTCAGTATGGGCTAGTACACTCTAAGAAAAAAGGGTGTGAGAAAGGGGTAAAAAGGACTTTTACGCCCTTTAGAGGACTCTAGGAATAACTTTGCACCCGTTAAAAGCACGCTACTGATCACTTACCCCCTTTTAGAAAGCTTACACCCTACTTACGCTCTCTACCAGTGTTGATAACTGCGCGTCCTTTCTTGCCCCCAAAACAGCGAGGTGATTATACTTTCCTCGCATGCCGCGATGGGGCGCTCGTGGAGAATTTTGTGTGAAGTGCCTCGATGCGCATGCCGACTTCATAGATGGGCGGGAAAGAATTTATATAATGGTTAATGTCTCTTGTGTGGCAAATACATCAAGTAAAAAGATTAAGCTTAGCAGTCTACGCTCAAAACGGAATTCAAATGCTTACATCTTTTTTCCATATAGACTGTTTCTAGTACGACTAAAAACATTCCATGGTTTAATTTGACATGATGCGGCGATCAGCTCCAACGCTCACGTTCTATGCGCATTTAATCTGTGTCCGTTTCAAGCAGTGCATATTTCCTCCTAGCGCTCAGCTGCACGTAATGGCAACAGCGGCGGGCCCTGATGTAGGGTCATGATTAAACTTGCACCATATGCTTACGCTCGTCTGTAGGACATTCGTGCTTTACATAATACTTCATTTTATGTTACGAGTGATAACGCAAATGCAATTTTCCCTTGACAGCCTTGCCGTTAGCAGGGCTGGGGGTGAGCCCAAGTTAATCTTTTACAAATGAGCAGAAAGAAATAGGGAAATGCTGAGTGGCGCATACGCAGTTGAACCTACTGATTTGTGGGAAGGAGTCTTGGGTCCTCTGACGCTTTCTCCTCCTCCCTGGCAATTGATTTTTTTGTTTATTTCTCAATTAAATTTGAAAATGACTTCTGAATGCTCTACGCCAAGAGAAAAACAGAAAGCAGAAAACGTGCTTGTCATAAATAATTATGGTGTAATCAATAAAAGAGTGCTCAAACTTTGTTAAAGCTCACATTTCTCATGGCACACTCGCAAATTCCTGTAGCAAGGGCTGGGCAGGAAAGGGGAGAGAGAAGGCGCCTTTGGCCACGTGTCACTGCAGCAATTAGTCCAAAAAGTTTTTTGTCGCGAGTCCGCTTCTCCAGATTTTCAATCCGCTTTGTGCTGCTTCATTCTTTCGGCGAAGTTCCTGGTCTCGCCGATGTACGACGCCGAGCGCTATTGTGCTCCTGCGCAGAAAGCTCTGACTTGAATCATCATTCAGACGCGGGGAAATGTTAACACTCCCTAGGAATACTTGTCCCCTCAGGGTCTAGTTTAGTGACCCGGCGGATGACTAACCGAAGGCGGGATAGAGCAGCGGACGCGCCGCTCGGAAGCCACGCTAACCCCTCACCATGCTGTCCTTGCTGTCTATGCACAGCGCTGACTTCCTGCTCACAGGAGTACACTCAAGGGTTTGAAGTTTTCCCGAATTAGAAGCTTTTCGACTGATTTGCTAATGCGAGCGCAAGTGAGCGTGAATCCTAGACACACGTGTGAACACTGCAAGAGCGTTGTGAAACTTATTTTTTATTAAGTATGCTTTTTGACTGAGCAAATTTCACTACGTTCAGGTCAGCGCACAAATCTGTGTCCCACATCTTGTGGACCATCTCTACATGCAAATTTTATCGATTATATATGTGTGTGTGTGCCTAAGGCTTCGTAAATATGAGTAAACTAGTACCTGTATTTTTAGTATACATTGGCTTGATTTGCTCTCCTGTGACAACTACAAGCTGACATTTGCTTGATTTTGATATCTGGCACATTGTCTTGGCCGTTATTTAATAATAACGCTTGGAAGATCTTTCAAAGTATGGATGGTTCATGGTTTATGAGGGTTTAGCATCCCGAAGCGACTCAGGCTGTGAAGGATGCCGTAGTGAAGTGCTCCGGAAATTTCGACCACCTGTGGATCTTTAACGCCCACTGACAGCGCACAGTACATGGGCCTCTGGAACTTCGCATCCACACAAATTCGACCGCCGCGGCCGGGATCGAACCCGCGTCTTTCGGGTCAGCAGCTGAGCGCCATAACGACTGAGCCACCGCGGCGGATTCAAAGTATAAAAGATATGACGATACGTACCAGAGTTGTACGTAACGCATTACATGTAATTGATTACTTGCAATCAGCTGCACTTTCTCGCAATTTTGTGATTAATTTATTACTTTTTTTTTCAAACGGCAAAGTTCCAGGCAATTAAATTACTGTTTCTGTAGTTGATTACAGGTAACCAGTTCCTTCTTTCCAAAAAAAAAAAGCTGGAACCAAAGGTACAGCTTTCCTGACGGCAAGCAGCTTTCTGCGCAGGAGCACAATAGCGCTCGGCGTCGTACATCGGCGAGACCAGGAACTTCGCCGAAAGAATGAAGCAGCACAAAGCGGATCATGTCCGCACCACAACCGGGTGAACGCCGTCTTCTATGGCAGTTCTCCTCCCGGGAGGTATCACGTGACCGCTCTGTAGCCCCCCCCCCCCCCCCCCGCGGTCTTGTCAGATGGCGCCGCAGCTCACCTCTCATTACACCCAAAATCGACGCAAGGCGTTCTAAAAGTGATCAGTGCAGCCGCTGATCGCTTCGCGAGTAAATGTAGGGATGTTTTTGACCGCAGCTTCGAAAAACAATTGCCCTCGGAAATTAACAGCGTAGAACAAATCATTGCAAACTAAACATTTTGACAGATTTGTCTGTCTGGTTGGGTTTGAAGACTTGTAATAAACTGCACTTCTCCAAACAAAAATTTTAATTTTTGGTTGGAACATTCCGAGGACTCCGACCATAGAATCAACTTCGAAGGAACCCGCATCCTGGGAACCGAAACAAATTACCACAAAAGGCTCCTTCTGGAATCCTGGCACATTCAAACCACCCCGAACAACATCAACCGCACAAAAGGAAACCTGCCCCCAGTATATGCCCAGGGACTTCGCTCTTCAACTCAACAAAAAAAAAAACGTCGCCATTGACCGCATCCCCACAGTGCGACAACATGACTAACAGCCTTAACGCCCTCTCTCCCTCCACCATGCCTTTCGCATCACAGCTGTCATTCCTTTGACCCCCTCCTCCCCTCTATACTTAAAAGACACTAGCTACAGCCCTCAGTCACCCCTGATGAAGGAGCCGAGTCAGCCTGGAAACGTAGGGTTAAAATTTAAAATTTTGGTTGGAGATGTGCAGTTTATTAAAAGAACAAATCATCAAGCAAGCTGCTGCAGTTCACTGCAGTCTGAGTAAATTTGTGTCATGGAACTATAAATGTTGGGAGGAAAGTAACGGAAGAGTAACAGCCTAGTTTTCTGTAATTGTTACGTTACTTTCCTGAGGCTGTAATTCACCCCGATATTCATATACATTTCTGATGGAGTCATTTCAATTGCACTCGGTTACTTATTTTCCGTAAGGTGTTGAAGAATGATATATAACGGAGCTTTGTCAACTTTTAGTTTTCTTTCTAGCAATAGTAGTAGCAATTTGTCATACATGTAAGAATTAGCAGGAACAGAATCCGAAAACAGGCTTTTTCCGCACAAGTGCGTGCACTTGCTCATTTTCTAACTTATACGCAATATTTCAAATAACTTATATTAAAGCACGCTTGCACCACCTTCATAGTGGCTGCCATTTTAGAGGCGAGAAGCGCAGAGCTTATGTACATTCGGCATATTTCCTACCGCACACTTTTTTTCAGTATTCAGCCGTCAAGAAAACAGGCGACTTTTTA
Organism: Amblyomma americanum; assembly: GCF_052857255.1. Taxonomy (NCBI): domain Eukaryota; kingdom Metazoa; phylum Arthropoda; class Arachnida; order Ixodida; family Ixodidae; genus Amblyomma; species Amblyomma americanum. The sequence continues at coordinate 227,009,738 of NC_135498.1, read as the reverse complement.
TGCCGACAGTTAACCAAGGAATTTTTTTACATATGCGCAGAAGCAAGCACCCGGCCGGGAAGGGCCACCGCACGTGCACAACAGGCGTACCTAAAACCTGTAGTATGTCTCCGGTATGCTAAATCCCTCCACCAAGAAAACACACGCGGGGGACACGCGGAATCCGGAACGAAAAGAGGAAAAGAAAAAATCTGCCCACAAAAGGAGGAAAGGGTGAGGGGCGGGAAAGAAAGGGTGCAGAGGACGGGTGCGTTCGCTCATTCGCCCTTCCGCGAATACAGCGCTACCGGTCGTGTCACTGCCTAGTACTGGAAGCTGCTGCAGGGCGCAGTTTGCACTTTGTGTCTCTGGACAGTGCCTGTCTAGCTATCTGTACCTGTGGTGTGCAGTCACCGAGCGAATAACGCGTCTCGATAGCCTGCCAACAGGCTAACTTTGCGATTACGCCATATCAGTCCTGGTAAGTACGATCGAATGTTTATCTGCTTGTATTTTGTTGCGGGCGGGTGGTGGTGGGGAATTACGCTCATGTTCACTTTTAGTAAAACAACTTAATTTCGCCCTCGCCAGTTCATGGATCTTAGAATAGATATTAATTGTCATGATACAAATTGTGCAATGCACCGTTTAATCTCCAGTAATAAGTTTTAGATACGAAGCAATTAGCTGTTTTCGACACAGTCGCCTTTCTTGAACTATTGGCGGCGGGTGTACGTTGCAAAATGCATGCAACCTCAAGCATGAGTGCAGCTAATGTGGTCTTTGAGCTTCAGAGGGTGTCCTACTTTCTTTCAGAACCTTGATGATTGCTCTGAGTGGCTGAAGTTTAGAAATTGATTAAACTGAGTACAAACCTTTTTTATGATGAGTCACAAAGCCATATTTCATCTTTTTTTCCAGACGCAGCTGAATGGCGCGGTCAGGATTATTTCTTCTTTTTAATGCAGAAAAAGGGCCTGTTTTTTTCCCCCGAACTCGAGCATTAGCTCCCTGCTGCTATGGCCCTGCTTAACCTTCACCCGCAAAAATTTTTCTATCGCTATTTCAAGTCACTTAATCCTCACGAGAGTTGACAACTTGCAAAATAGACCATTTGCAGAAATTTGTAAGTCAGCTTCTCCGCAAGGCTTGTTTTCCAACCAAAAGGTCTCGTTCCCGGACGACACTCTCGCATTTTTTTTTTGTGGCAACTATAAGAGTGAAGTTCCCTCTTCTTAGTAAACTCAGGAATGTCGCCAGTTTACAATTCAAAGTGGCCTGGAGAGAGCCATCAAGAGTACAATTGTACTCATGCAGTCAACCTTCGGTAGCACTGCAGTAGAGGCTAGGCAGGGAATAGAAGGTAATGGGCCTTTGTTCCTGTGCGCCGGAAGTAGTGAGCTACCTCACGCTTAACTTTCTAAAACTTTTCTACTGAACAACACCGTCGCGCTAATTTCCTTCCCTTCCCCCTCCCCCGCGCACTCCTAGCCAGAACAAGGAACAACCCACTCCCCACTGCTCTGTGACGAATGACGGCATCCCTCCTTTTTCTGCCTACACTCTGCTGCAGGCAGTGGGCGGCCATCCGGAGTTTTCATTCGCTCGAAGAATGTGAGTGTCCTCTGGGTTCGAGACATTTACCACCGTCTTCGCTATCACTCCCTGTTCTTGCCACGAAAGGGGAGATGGGTTAGTCGGTCCCGAAATACATTAAGGGACTGCTGTCTGTAAACGAGTACTTTTGGTCGGAAGACATCCTTTTGAAGAAGCTGACTTATATAATATTGCAAGTTGTTGCAGAAAGAAACGCACTATCTCAGTGCACATACGCTTTTGTTGCGCGCAGGCGGCAAAAATTCAGCCACAATTTTGCTAGCTAGCGCCAAAAGCATAACTGGACAACAGCTGAACAAGAGCTCACTTCAGGTCATTTTTGTTTGTAAAAAATGTTCCATGGTCATACACTGACTCTAACTAGATGGTAGCACCACTGCATGCACGATAGCAACGGGGTGAGTGAAGACGCCCTGCAAATCATTTTACAAGCGTCAAATATACTGCTGTACGGTTTCTTATGTCTTGCAGATTTCAGCTGCAAAATCGGGCCCCTTTGAATTGTGGGTTTCTCAGTAGGCACAGGCCACTACCCACCGCGGGTTCGAGCTTCGCGCGAGCCAAGGGCCCCGATCAGCCGTCACCACACGCACCCTGGGGCACCGCTGCGGCGGCGTTCAGCCTCTGAAGAGAGGAGAGCGGCTTGCCGCAAGAAACAGGCCTCCAAGCTCACAAAGGAGACGTTTATTGACGCCGTCCTCCAGCGGTACATACACACACTCAACAGTCACCCCGTCCCGGGGCGCGCTCAGAGCAAGGCTCCGGTGCGCGCTCGGGGCAACAAGAGAAATGCGCGCCGCTAGCACGCCGCTGCAGGAGATTGTCCCCGCGGCAGTGCTGTGATCTCTCTCGTGTCGGCCGATGGGCCGTTTGCGAGAGAGAGTGGGCAGTCAACGCAAGGTGCGCCTGTCAGAGGTCGTTGGACCCCTGGACAGGCTCGAGCCGCGGCGGATCAAGGACCCACGCTGGCGAGCTCGAGTATGAACTGGTCCGAACGGCAGAGGCCGGCCCGGACGAACAGTAACGTACGCACCTTACGCTGTCTCGGAGGGGTCTCCTCTCTCTGGGCCCCCGCTCGGAAGGTCGCGCGACCACCCCAAACGGGTCCCGAATTCCCGCCAAAAGTCACCAATGGCAAAGGCCCTGGGAAGCCGGGGGCGGAGCTGCGGCCGAATGACAGCGATTAGCCACCAGCCGTCTCTCCGCCGCCCGAGGCGGGAGAAAGGGAAAGAGGGCGACGCGGGATGCCGCGCAGACGCCACGGCGGCAATCTAGCAGGCTTCCCACATCCTCCTCTCCTTAAATGCCCTCCTACCCATCGGCGAAAGCATGCGGCAAAATAAAAAACAAAAAATTAATCCACATAAAACTACCACACTTCAGTTCCAGCCATAAACTCAAAAGACAAACAAACAAGAACAGAAAACAAACAACACTTGCATACGTTCCAAGGAGACAAAACTAATTACACTGTACACAAGGCCGGCTGACAGGTGGCCTGCAGCCTCAATGTTCGGTGGCGCGGCCCATTGGGCCTGTCGGCGGCCAACTCACGCCTTTGCTGCCTTCAGGGTCCCGGTGGAAGATTTATTGACGGTGGTCCCATGTCCTCCACAAGGTCGTCAAAGTTGAGCGTGAGGACGTCGACGACGCTCGACGATCCCGAAGAGGACCCGCAGCCCGACACCTCCTCGCCGGTCGACCACTTGCCTGGCCGCCGCTATGCGCCGGCACTCCGGGGGCCAACAGCGCGGCGAACGCCGGGCTGGCCTCCGCCCGCCGGCGGGAACCCCAACGGGAAAGGGCGCTGTCCTTCCTGACCCCCCCTCTCGGCGTTGCCTTTGATCTTGGGAGCACGCACATCATCCCAGGCACGCACCGGCACAGAAGCGGACATTCATTAGTGACAACGACCCGCTTGTCGGAATCGTCCCGAGGCGCGGTGGCAGGGGTCAAAGGACACACAGACGCACTCTTCACACAAAAACCATGCCGCGAGACACTCGCTCCTTAACGAGCAAACCACTCCCCAGCCGGAAGGGGAGACTTTCGCCGACCCCTCCGCGAACCAACCGGTCCCGTGTTCTTCCTCGCCGCACCCGTGGGGTCAGAACATAAATGAAAAGAAGGCGCGCTGTACAAAAAAAAAGCCATCTCTGCGCTACAAGAAAAGTGCAATCGCGAGTAGGCTGAACTTTACATATGTACAAGTCTGGTTTAAAAAACTGAACGCCAACGCAACCGTATATTACATATGTACAGATCTCGGAACGTTAGGAGAAACAACGAATAAACTGGAAACAAAAACATGCTACAGACTGACTAAAACAAACAAACGACTAAATAACTGCACAAGGCTGGAACTGAGCATGCGGCAAACAAAACAAAAAAGAGAGCGCCGTGCTTCACCTGGGGTAGGGCCCGACGAGAAAGCTCGCCAGCTAGCTGAGGCTGCGTGACTTCGGTTGCGGAAGAGTCCGCCATCCGGCATCAATCACATCGGTGACCGTCGCCTCAGATTGTACCGGTGCTCGGTACGGTTGCGTTCCGCAGCACCAGTTGTGCCTTTGCGCTTGCTTGTGATACCAATGGGTACCGATGCAAACTCGTCAGACCGTGACGCATAGGCCTTCAGGTCTGCGATGTGGGCACGGCTGGTTTTCCCCGTAAGGGGATCCTCCAGCAGGTACGCGAGCGGCGACCAGACTCTGACCACTCGGTACGGACCAAGCCACTTAGGAGCGAGCGAGGCTGAGAACCCCTTGCTCGCATCACTAAGAACGTGGTTGCGCTTCAGGACAAGATCGCCCGCCTGAAAAGTCAGGCTGCGGTGCTTGCGGTCATACTGAGCCTTCTGCTGGGCTCTGGCTGCCGCCAAACTCTGTCTTGCTCTGTTGAGAGCCCGACTAAGCCGGTCCCGAAGCGTCGACGCATAAGCAGAGCAGTCTGCCCGCGTCTTCTCATCCCCGAGCTGGCTCTGCACGACGTTTGACATCGGATTCGCCAGCTCCCTCCCGAAATTGAGGAAGGCGGGAGAGAAACCAGTTGAGCGATTCTCAGCGGTTCGAATGGCGAACGCAAATTCGCTCAAATGGTCTGCCCAGTCCTTTTGACACTCGGCAAAGGCCGCCAGCATTGGCTTGAGCGTTCGGTTGATTCACTCGGTCAAGTTGGACTGCGGATGGTAGGGTGAAGTGGTGTAGTGCTCGATTCCGAGGGAACGGCACGTGTTACCGAACACCCGAGCGGTGAAATAGGACGCATTGTCCGTGATCAGTCTTTCCGGAAAGCCGAACCGACAGAACACTTCCTGGAGTTTATCCAGCACCGCTCGTGCTGACACTTTCCGAAGCGGGTACAACTCGACCCATTTGGAAAAATGGTCAGCTACTACCATCAGGTGAATGAACCCCTGCTTACTCCTGGGGAAAGGCCCCATCAGATCGCAGGTGGCCATCTGCCACGGACGCACACTGTCAATTGGTTTCATCATTCCGGGCGGCTTGCCGCCCCTTGACTTCACCGCTTGACAGACATGGCAGGAACGGCAATAGCGGAAAATGTCACGCTTCATGCCGGGCCACGTCACCGATTGACTCAGTTTTGCAAAAACTTTGGAGCCCCTCAGGTGACCGGCCAGTGGTTCGTCATGAGAAAATCGCAACAGTGCGCCTCTCAGACTTTTGGGGATAACCACCTTGAACGGGTCAATGGACTCATCATCGGTGGCTATGTATTTCAGCACGAGCCCGTCACGGCCCAGCAAATATGAATCCCCCGGGGCTCGCCGCGACCCACGCTGGCTTTCACCCCCTGCGCCCGCTACAATACAAGTAGCGTCCCGGCGCTCCGTCTCCCTGAGACCGTCGCTCATCTCGCGACACATGGGGTCATTTTGCTGGGCTTTCAGCAGCTCTTTCCGGCTGAAAACGATTCCTGTTACCCCAGAGGGGGGCCTGGTCTCGTCCCCCTTCAGGTTTGCAGCCAAAATTTCCGCTCGCGACGGCGTCTCCGAGGCGCTCACGCGGAGCTTTGCCTCCCGCCCGCTTTGCGAAGCGCTGCTTGCCTGGTTAGCGGAATGGGTTAGCCCGTTTGCGGGCTCCCCCTCCTTGCCGCCCGGCGGCTCGTCCGCTTTTTCGCCCGCTCCGCCTGCTGGCGTCAAGGCGCCGCTGGCGAGTGGGGCACGGGATAGCGCGTCAGCTACCACGTTCGTGCTCCCCTTTCGATACTGCACCGAAAAGTCGTAATGCTGTATCAGGAGAGCCCAGCGCGCCAGCCGACCCGCAGGCTCGCGGAGCCGCATCAGCCAACTGAGCGCACTGTGGTCTGTCTGCACCACGAATTGCGTTCCGTCAAGGTAGACGTCGAATTTCCGCAGTGCAAACACGATGGCGAGGCACTCCTTCTCGGTCACGGAATAATTCCTCTCCGAGGGTAGCAAGGAGCGGCTGGCAAAGGCCAGCGGCTGCAGCACGCCATCGAAATCCTGTAGGAGAACTGCTCCTAAACCCAGATCGCTCGCGTCAGTCTGGACTACGAACTGTCTGGTCAGGTCGGGTAGCCTGAGCTGCGCTGTCTCGGCAATGGCACTAGACAGGAGGCGAAAGGATCGCTCTTGCTCGGGCCCCCATCGCCACGCGGCAGTCTTTCCCAAGAGCTTGGTCAAGGGTGCCTGCACGCGGGCACAGGACGGGATGAACGACCGATAGAAATTGGCCATTCCCAGAAAACGGCGGAGGCCGCGTACGTCCTTGGGCACGGGAAACTCGAGTATGGCTCGGAGTTTGTCCGCATCGGGCTCAATGGAGCCCTCGCCCAGCGTGAACCCTAGCAACTGAACCCGGGTCCGCGCTATTTGGGCTTTCGCAGGATTCAAAGTCATCCCAGCAGCCCGTACCCTCGCGAGCACGTCGGCAATGTGGCCTAAGTGCTCATCGAAGGTTCGTGAATAAATCACGATATCGTCCAGGTAGCACATGGCATGAGACCATTTCGCTTCCCCTAGGACGCGGTCCATGAGCCTCTGAAAAGTCGCAGGACCATTGCAGAGACCAAAGGGCATGCGAGTGAACTCGAACAGCCCTCTGTGGCACGTGAACGCGGTCTTAGACCGGTCAGCGTCCGCCATCTGGACCTGTAGGTAACCTTTGGAGGCATCTAGCGTGGAAAAGTACCGCGCACTGCCCAGGTTTCCTACGATTGAGCTGATCGTCGGGAGCGGATAGGCATCCTTTCGAGTCAGCGCATTCAGACGGCGATAATCCACACACAACCGGTGGCTGCCATCTTTCTTAGGCACCAACACAACCGGAGACGCCCAAGCGCTGGACGAGCGACGGATAATGTCCGCCGACAGCATCTCATCCAGCAACCCATCGATCACCTGCCTTTTCGCAAGGCTGACGGGTCTGGGGTTGCACTTCAAAGGAAGCGCATCTCCGGTGTGGATCTTGTGGCTCACTAAATTAGTACAGCCAGGTTGATCCGTGAAGAGCTCATCGTACTGACGCAACAGTGCTGTCAAACGAGCCTTCTGAGTGTCATCCAACGTTACCGCAAAGGCGGCCAGCGGATGTGGTGCCTGGTCGTGCCGCGCCGCTCGGTCCCAAAGGGGAGCGTGAACGACGGAACGCTCGACACAAGGGCTTGGCCCTGGTCGCTGAGCGTGGCACTCTCCGAACGCCTTCACTGCGCAGGCAGTTATTGACGCCGGTGGGCAGATGAACGGCTTCAGCTGGGACAATGGTCCGTCGCGATAGCCGCCATTCGCAATGTCCACCACGATCCCGGTTTTCAGGAGAAAGTCCCTTCCGAGAATCACGGGCACACTGAGCCCTGGGAGGTGGATGAAACGAGTGCGTCTCGTCCGCTCTCCCCACCTGACAGTCAACCTCGCGGCGCCAGCCGAATGGGCTACGCCTTTCGCAAGGTTGAATGTCGTAAGGCAGTCCCGCAAGCGCACCGAGTGCTTTTGCAAGTGGGACAACACCTCTTCACCGAACAAGGAGGCAGTGGCTCCCGTATCCAGTAACGCCAAAAATTCGCGGCCAGCAATGGTGACCGGAATAAACGGCGCGTGCGCATTAGCAAGGGAGCTTGCTCTGTACGCTGAGGGGATTAGCGAGGCTTGGGCCGGTCGTCCCTTTACGACCGACCCGCGCCGCCATTTCCCTGCCTCAAAGGAGGCCTGGTTACGGGGCATTCTCTCGCTAAGTGCCCCGTCTCTTGACAGCGGAAACAGCGCACACCGCCGCGAGCTTGGTCGCGGAACAATGGCGCCTCTCCCTGCCTGGTTCCGCCCGTTGCACGGCCAAAGGGCCGGCTGATTCCGGTTTACCCCTCCGCTGTGTGTTGGGGCGCTTGGCGTCCCTGGGCAGGCGGTCCAGAAAACGGTGCAGCGCAGGCTGTCCGTCTCCTGTAGGAGTAGGGATCGAGAGCTCTATCGCTCAACTCCCATACTTCGTTTTGCCCGCTAACGGCTGCAGAGCCAGCGTGTGCGGGTGGTCGCCGGTTGGGTAGGGGCATGGCTCCTCTCCATGCACAGCGTGGCTCGAGGGCCTCGCTTGCCGGCGGTGGCGGACGATAGGTGCGCGCGGCGAGAATGTCGCCTTGAATGCGCTTTGCCTCGGCGGCCAGCTCCTCAAAATCTCGGAACCGGCCTCCGCGCAGGTATGCCGAAAAAGTCGGATGTGCCTGCCTGATAGTCCTTTCCACACGTTCCTCGTTCGAGGCTCTGGGCTCGGCGATTGAGAAAAGGTCCTCCATCGCACGTACGTACTCCAGGAGTGACTCATCCGGAGCCTGTGTACGGAGCTCCAACTCTCGCCGCATCCTACGCTCATAGTCAGCGGGCAGGAATTCGCGCAAGAATGCTGCACGGAACTCCTTGAGAGTCGCTGCCCGGTGGCCGGAAAGCCGATGCCACCTAGCTGCGGTGTCAGTCAGTGCTGCGGGGATGATGTGTGCAAGCACAACCTGATCAGTGAGACCCATAGCTCTCTGGTAATGGGTGAGGGACTCAAGGAAATCCCGGGCACTGAGGAGGTCATCATACCCGCGGTATGTTGGCATGGGCAACTTGACCGCGGGGTGAGACACCTTCGGCGCGGCCAAAAGCGTCTCAACCGCCCCTGACAGCGACTGAATCATCTGGGCAGCACTTCTTAGCAGCGCCTGCGCCCCGGCCTCAGAGGAGGCTTGGGCGGGCTGCACGAACGCAGGAGGCAAGGCGCCCAGTTCGATGAGCGGCGCGGTTTCCACAGGGAGCCGGGCCAGCGCCTCACCGTTCCCAGAGCAGAATTGACTGCTCGCGGGGCACGGATGCTGCTGTGCAGGACGGCCGGTTGCGGCAGCGTCGCACGCACCGCTTTCGCACGGGGCGCAAAGCACGCACAGCGGAGGCATGTGATTGACGGGTGCACCGCAGGGTGCTCCCGATACAGCTCCAATGGGGGCTGCGTGATCGACGTTGGGGGTTGTAGCGCCGTATGCCCCAATGGGGGCCGCGGCCAACCACGGTGTTTGGCTATTTGGAGAAACAGCCGCCAACGGATCAAAGGACGCTTCGACTCCTAAGGGAGCCGACACGTAGCTGCCGAGTGCCCCGATGGGGGTGGCAGACATGGTGCGCAAGCGTGATCGTCAAGGCGACCTGCTCGGCAAATGTGCTATCAAAGGCTAAGAGCCAGTGACTTAGCACGTTGGGCGCCAGTTGTGGGTTTCTCAGTAGGCACAGGCCACTACCCACCGCGGGTTCGAGCTTCGCGCGAGCCAAGGGCCCCGATCAGCCGTCACCACACGCACCCTGGGGCACCGCTGCGGCGGCGTTCAGCCTCTGAAGAGAGGAGAGCGGCTCGCCGCAAGAAACAGGCCTCCAAGCTCACAAAGGAGACGTTTATTGACGCCGTCCTCCAGCGGTACATACACACACTCAACAGTCACCCCGTCCCGGGGCGCGCTCAGAGCAAGGCTCCGGTGCGCGCTCGGGGCAACAAGAGAAATGCGCGCCGCTAGCACGCCGCTGCAGGAGATTGTCCCCGCGGCAGTGCTGTGATCTCTCTCGTGTCGGCCGATGGGCCGTTTGCGAGAGAGAGTGGGCAGTCAACGCAAGGTGCGCCTGTCAGAGGTCGTTGGACCCCTGGACAGGCTCGAGCCGCGGTGGATCGAGGACCCACGCTGGCGAGCTCGAGTATGAACTGGTCCGAACGGCAGAGGCCGGCCCGGACGAACAGTAACGTACGCACCTTACGCTGTCTCGGAGGGGTCTCCTCTCTCTGGGCCCCCGCTCGGAAGGTCGCGCGACCACCCCAAACGGGTCCCGAATTCCCGCCAAAAGTCACCAATGGCAAAGGCCCTGGGAAGCCGGGGGCGGAGCTGCGGCCGAATGACAGCGATTAGCCACCAGCCGTCTCTCCGACGCCCGAGGCGGGAGAAAGGGAAAGAGGGCGACGCGGGATGCCGCGCAGACGCCACGGCGGGAATCTAGCAGGCTTCCCACAGAATCAACGCCGAAAGAACGCTGTAATTAAAAAAAAAAAACTAGGCCATTTACGGAAGTGGGAGCTGCGCTCTATACTTCCACTGCGTGTGAGATATGTGTACTGCACACCAAATGTAGGAGCCTTCTAGTTTGGTCTAGCTGGTGGGGCATGCATGTTCTTCAATCAGTATCATGACTTGGTATCCAGAGCTGGTGTTGTTCATTCTTTTACTTATTTCTTGGCCTGTACAGCATGCTCGCTTGGAAAACACCACACATACGCCTTCGCGCTTCAGACGAAATTGTCGCAGATTAAATTTTGATCTTATAATTACAATTTATGCGTTAAATGTGTGTACTGCCCGTCATGTTTCAAGGATTTCTTTTTGTCACACAGGTTCGCTTGGAGAATGGATGCCATCATGACGTTGACAGAAGACTGCTGAGTTATGTTGCCATTTTAAATTCAGTAAGAAATAAATCCTGTCGTGCATACTGGTGTACAATCACTGGAGTCCGAAACTGCACTCTGAAGTGCAGCACGGCACGCCACAATCTTATCACACTAACACGAACATAACCAGGAATGTGGAAGAGAAAAACATCTGTGAACTTGGTGGCAGTGAGGTGCTTATCATGCCTTTTCAGCAAGCAGCTTTGTTCTGTAGGTGTATTGTAATGCTGCGTTTGGTTTCGATGTGTAATACATTAAAGTAGATGCACCATTACCGACACCTACAAAGTGAAGTGGTTTTCTTTACAGGCCCAAAAACGATCTTACTTACGTTAATAACAATGGATGCCTAGTATCACAGCGAACGTGTCTGTGCCTTACATTCGAGAAGTTGTAACAATACACTGTAATATGGGATACATTCCTCTGGACGGTAACGTTACCCGTCCAAAAGAGACGTAAGGATGCACCTAAAAGAGCAAAACATACACACTTTCAGAGCAATGTTATGCCCACTGACGTGGTGCAAAGTTGCACCATAGAAGCGTTGTAAAAAACTCATAAGGTAACTATAGCCCCTGCGAGGGTAAGCTTACGCTTACGTTACCCTTCCTAGCATGGCGTAAAGGTGCACCTAAAAGAAGAACCCATATGCTCTTGCAGAGCAATTTTACGCCCATTGATAAGGTGCAAAGTTGCTCTGTAGGAGGGTTGTAGTAAGCTCATTAGACAGGATTAACTGTAGCCCTTGCAAGTATAAGTTTGCACCCTGGGATTGAGCATAAGCTTATTCCGAGTGGGCGCAAATATCCACCAGAAAGTGAAGCATATGTTTAAACTTTCATGGCCTAAGCGTTAGTCTTTCTGAGGAGGGGTAAAGTTATTCATCAAGGGGTTATACTTACACTTGGCCAGACGGAATAACATTACCCCGTTAACAGCCTAAACATTACACTGTGCGCACTTAGTCCCCCGACGACGGTGTAACGTTACACCAAAAGGGGGTCGCCACAGCGTCAGTGGATTTACCCCCTCAAAGGACTAAGACCACTCCTTTTTTTCTTAGAGTGTACTGTGACCTCTGAAGTGTGCAGAGAGTACCAGGGTTCTCATTCATACCGGCCTGCACAGTATTAAGCCTGGACTCCATGTACGCGAAAACTCACGCGAACGCGAAGGCGACGGCGGCGGCGACGGCTGGCGTTCGCTCCGTCGCTTGTGGCCAACCTCCATGCAAGCGAAGGCGGCAGGCGACGCGAACCCGCGACGTGCGCAGCGGACTCCGTGCTTTGCGCACTCAAGCTTAGAAACACGGCCGTAAGCTGTACTCTCTCTTAAAATTTTGTTAGTGTGCCTCATAGTCAGGGCCAAAGGAATATTTCCTCTACGGCAGCGGTGTAGCGGCAGTGGTGATAGCCAAAGGCGTACTTGCGGAGACGGTCACATCACGGGTTCACGGGGGAGGTGTGCTTTCGTTCGGTGCCTGTGCACTCCGGCTTTGTAAAAACACTCCTATAAACTGTCACCGCAGTTTGATTGTAAGTGAGCAAACTATAATTTACCAGTGAGAATGCGCGCCGCGAGTGTTTCTGCACAGTTGGAGCGCAGCGGCACGGTGGATCGAGCGCCGGTACCCGCGGCTCGACACGCATCTCTCCCTGCAGTACGCCCGCTCGCGTAGCCCGCTCCAAATGCTGTTAGCCCTCCGCACCCAACAAGTAGATTGTTTTAATTATTTACATCATGCGGGTCTGCCTCTCAGCTACAAAACCAAATATTTTATCGACGGCGGCGATGACGAAGACGACGGGCGGGTTTCGTGAGAAGTACCCGTGAGAAACCGTGGACAAACCGGAAACGGCTTTGTGGGACTCTGGTTGGCCAGTCGCGTGGGGGACTTCCGGGCGACGAGCGAAATTTTCTGTTGGTGCAGATCCGAGCGACACGGCAAGCGACACATGCATTTTGCTTCGGCGACGGCGTCGCTCGTCGCTTGCCGCCGTCGCCTTCGCGTTCGCGTGAGTTTTCGCGTACATGGAGTCCAGGCTTTAAACTTATATATAAAGTATGATTCTCGTTTCTCACGCTCACGGGTATTTTGGAAGCCTCTTTGTAGCAGCGTAACCTTTAGTTTGTGAAACTAGTGACCTTCCTGGGAAGGGTGTTTCGACAGGGGGAGAAGAGGAAGAGATCTGGTGTGCGCGCGGTGGTTGTTGAATCTAATTCGGAAGGAATTCTCGGTTTGGCCAATGTATTGCATCTGACAATCGCCACACTCGAGCATGCGTACTACGTTACTACTGTCACAGTTCAAGTTCTCATGGATGGAGTGTTTAGAGTGTGTGCTCTGAGCTAGTTTTTTGTCCGCATGTGCTGGCAAACTTGACAACGATTCTTCCTGCAAGGTAGGCAAACCACAGACTTTCCCTTATTGACAATAGAGTGAACTACATAATTCTGTATGTTTTTGGTGGTCTTTAGGTAACCCGTGGAACTGTTGGAAACATATTTGACAGTCGATCGTTTTGTTCGATTATGTTGAAATGTTCTTTTAGAATTTTGTTGACATTAGGAAGGTTGTTTGCGAAGGTTAAGACGAGATTAGAGCGGTGTTCATTTGCGGTTGCTGATGGGGATCCCCAAACATTTCATTACGATCTTTTGCTTCCGCTTTCCTGGCGGCATGATCAATAATAGAGGCCGGATAGCATTGGTCCCTCATAACCTCATGCATACGGCTGGAATTTTCTTCGAAGTCTACTGGTCGTGAGCAGATCCGTTTGAATCTGATGGCTTGGGAATATGGAATTGATGTTTTGCAGTGGCGTGGGTGGCAGCTCTTGTAATGAAGGTACTGTTGCCTATCCGTGGGCTTTCTATAAACACTGGTGATTAAGGTACCCTTCTCCATTCGAATTGAGACGTCCAAGAAATTAATTTGACTGGTGGAGTAAGTGTGTGTGAAACAGATGTTTGGATGTACGTTATTAATGCTGAAATAAACTGGATGAATTGGTCCTCTGTTTTAGTCCATACCATGAATATTTTGTCTAGGAAGCGTTTGTAAAAAGCAGGTTTTGTTGGGTATGAGCGGATAAACTCCGATTCAATGCTAGGCATATATATGTTGGCATAGTTTGGCGCCATTTTCGTTCCCATAGCGGTACGACTCGTTTGTAGGTAAAAGGAGTTGTTGAATTCAAAAAAGTGCAGCTTGAGGACCACATTAGTAATTGCAGCGATGGTACTTTGGCTAGGAGCATCAGCGTTTTTGTGTTTTCCATAGGATGCGACCAAAGCTCTGATGCCATCATCATGCGGTATGTTGGTGTACAGAGACACTACATCAAGGGCATATATATATATATATATATATATATATATATATATATATATGTGTGTGTGTGTGTGTGTGTGTGTGTGTGTGTGTGTGTGTGTGTGTGTGTGTGTGTGTGTGTGTGTGTTGTGGGTTTCTCAGTAGGCACAGGCCACTACCCACCGCGGGTTCGAGCTTCGCGCGAGCCAAGGGCCCCGATCAGCCGTCACCACACGCACCCTGGGGCACCGCTGCGGCGGCGTTCAACCTCTGAAGAGAGGAGAGCGGCTCGCCGCAAGAAACAGGCCTCCAAGTTCACGAAGGAGACGTTTATTGACGCCGTCCTCCAGCGGTACATACACACACTCAACAGTCACCCCGTCCCGGGGCGCGCTCAGAGCAAGGCTCCGGTGCGCGCTCGGGGCAACAAGAGAAATGCGCGCCGCTAGCACGCCGCTGCAGGAGATTGTCCCCGCGGCAGTGCTGTGATCTCTCTCGTGTCGGCCGATGGGCCGTTTGCGAGAGAGAGTGGGCAGTCAACGCAAGGTGCGCCTGTCAGAGGCCGTTGGACCCCTGGACAGGCTCGAGCCGCGGCGGATCGAGGACTCACGCTGGCGAGCTCGAGTATGAACTGGTCCGAACGGCAGAGGCCGGCCCGGACGAACAGTAACGTACGCACCTTACGCTGTCTCGGAGAGGTCTCCTCTCTCTGGGCCCCGCTCGGAAGGTCGCGCGACCACCCCAAACGGGTCCCGAATTCCCGCCAAAAGTCACCAATGGCAAAGGCCCTTGGGAAGCCGGGGGCGGAGCTGCGGCCGAATGACAGCGATTAGCCACCAGCCGTCTCTCCGCCGCCCGAGGCGGGAGAAAGGGAAAGAGGGCGACGCGGGATGCCGCGCAGACGCCACGGCGGGAATCTAGCAGGCTTCCCACATCCTCCTCTCCTTAAATGCCCTCCTACCCATCGGCGAAAGCATGCGGCAAAAAAAATAAAAAACAAAAAATTAATCCACATAAAACTACCACACTTCAGTTCCAGCCATAAACTCAAAAGACAAACAAACAAGAACAGAAAACAAACAACGCTTGCATACGTTCCAAGGAGACAAAAACTAATTACACTGTCCACTGTACACAAGGCTGGCTGACAGGTGGCCTGCAGCCTCATAATGTTCGGTGGCGCGGCCCATTGGGCCTGTCGGCGGCCAACTCACGCCTTTGCTGCCTTCAGGGTTCCGGTGGACGATTTATCGACGGCGGTCCCTTGTCCTCCACAATGTCATCAAAGTTGAGCATGGGGGACGTTGACGACGCTCGACGATCCCGAAGAGGACCCGCACGGGAAAGGGTGCTGTCCTTCCTCTCCCCTTCTCGGCGTTGCCTTTGATCTTGGGAACACGCACATCATCCCAGGCACGCACCGGCACAGAAGCGGACATTCATCCGTCACAACGACCCGCTTGTCGGAATCGTCCCGAGGCGCCGTGGCAGGGGTCAAAGGACACACTCTTCAGACGCACTCTTCACGCTCCCCATAGCCACACAAAGACCATGCCGCGAGACACTCGCTCCTTAACGAGCAAACCACTCCCCAGCCGGAAGGGGAGACTTTCGCCGACCCCTCCGCGAACCAGCCGGTCCAGTGTTCGCGAGACAGGCCGCACCAGTGGGGTCAGAACGTAAATGAAAAGAAGGCGCGCTGTACAAAAGAAGGCCATCTCTGCGCTACAAGAAAAGTGCAATCGCGAGTAGGCTGAACTTTACATGGTTTTAAAAAAAAAAAACAACGCCAACGCAAACGTATATTACATATGTACAGATCTCGGAACGTTAGGAGAAACAACGAATAAACTGGAAACAAAAACATGCTACAGACTGACTAAAACAAACAAACGACTAAATAACTGCACAAGGCTGGAACTGAGCATGCGGAAAACAAAACAAAAAAGAAATCGCCGTGCTTCACCTGGGGTAGGGCCCGGCGAGAAAGCTCGCCAGCTAGCTGAGGCTGCGTGCCTTCGGTTGCGGAAGAGTCCGCCATCCGGCATCAATCACATCGGTGACCGTCGCCTCAGATTGTACCGGTGCTCGGTACGGTTGCGTTCCGCAGCACCAGTTGTGCATTTGCGCTTGCTTGTGATACCAATGGGTACCGATGCAAACTCGTCAGACCGTGACGCATAGGCCTTCAGGTCTGCGATGTGGGCACGGCTGGTTTTCCCCGTAAGGGGATCCTCCAGCAGGTACGCGAGCGGCGACCAGACTCTAACCACTCGGTACGGACCAAGCCACTTAGGAGCGAGCGAGGCTGAGAACCCCTTGCTCGCATCACTAAGAACGTGGTTGCGCTTCAGGACAAGATCGCCCGCCTGAAAAGTCAGGCTGCGGTGCTTGCGGTCATACTGAGCCTTCTGCTGGGCTCTGGCTGCCGCCAAACTCTGTCTTGCTCTGTTGAGAGCCCGACTAAGCCGGTCCCGAAGCGTCGACGCATAAGCAGAGCAGTCTGCCCGCGTCTTCTCATCCCCGAGCTGGCTCTGCACGACGTTTGACATCGGATTCGCCAGCTCCCTCCCGAAATTGAGGAAGGCGGGAGAGAAACCAGTTGAGCGATTCTCAGCGGTTCGAATGGCGAACGCAAATTCGCTCAAATGGTCTGCCCAGTCCTTTTGACACTCGGCAAAGGCCGCCAGCACTGGCTTGAGCGTTCGGTTGATTCGCTCGGTCAAGTTGGACTGGGGGTGGTAGGGTGAAGTGGTGTAGTGCTCGATTCCGAGGGAACGGCACGTGTTACCGAACACCCGAGCGGTGAAATAGGACGCATTGTCCGTGATCAGTCTTTCCGGAAAGCCGAACCGACAGAACACTTCCTGGAGTTTATCCAGCACCGCTCGTGCTGACACTTGCCGAAGCGGGTACAACTCGACCCATTTGGAAAAATGGTCAGCTACTACCATCAAGTGAATGAACCCCTGCTTACTCCTGGGGAAAGGCCCCATCAGATCGCAGGTGGCCATCTGCCACGGACGCACACTGTCAATTGGTTTCATCATTCCGGGCGGCTTGCCGCCCCTTGACTTCACCGCTTGACAGACATGGCAGGAACGGCAATAGCGGAAAATGTCACGCTTCATGCCGGGCCACGTCACCGATTGACTCAGTTTTGCAAAAACTTTGGAGCCACTCAGGTGACCGGCCAGTGGTTCGTCATGAGAAAATCGCAACAGTGCGCCTCTCAGACTTTTGGGGATAACCACCTTGAACGGGTCAATGGACTCATCATCGGTGGCTATGTATTTCAGCACGAGCCCGTCACGGCCCAGCAAATATGAATCCCCCGGGGCTCGCCGCGACCCACGCTGGCTTTCACCCCCTGCGCCCGCTACAATACAAGTAGCGTCCCGGCGCTCCGTCTCCCTGAGACCGTCGCTCATCTCGCGACACATGGGGTCATTTTGCTGGGCTTTCAGCAGCTCTTTCCGGCTGAAAACGATTCCTGTTACCCCAGAGGGGGGCCTGGTCTCGTCCCCCTTCAGGTTTGCAGCCAAAATTTCCGCTCGCGACGGCGTCTCCGAGGCGCTCACGCGGAGCTTTGCCTCTCGCCCGCTTTGCGAAGCGCTGCTTGCCTGGTTAGCGGAATGGGTTAGCCCGTTTGCGGGCTCCCCCTCCTTGCCGCCCGGCGGCTCGTCCGCTTTTTCGCCCGCTCCGCCTGCTGGCGTCAAGGCGCCGCTGGCGAGTGGGGCACGGGATAGCGCGTCAGCTACCACGTTCGTGCTCCCCTTTCGATACTGCACCGAAAAGTCGTAATGCTGTATCAGGAGAGCCCAGCGCGCCAGCCGACCCGCAGGCTCGCGGAGCCGCATCAGCCAACTGAGCGCACTGTGGTCTGTCTGCACCACGAATTGCGTCCCGTCAAGGTAGACGTCGAATTTCCGCAGTGCAAACACGATGGCGAGGCACTCCTTCTCGGTCACGGAATAATTCCTCTCCGAGGGTAGCAAGGAGCGGCTGGCAAAGGCCAGCGGCTGCAGCACGCCATCGAAATCCTGTAGGAGAACTGCTCCTAAACCCAGATCGCTCGCGTCAGTCTGGACTACGAACTGTCTGGTCAGGTCGGGTAGCCTGAGCTGCGCTGTCTCGGCAATGGCACTAGACAGGAGGCGAAAGGATCGCTCTTGCTCGGGCCCCCATCGCCACGCGGCAGTCTTTCCCAAGAGCTTGGTCAAGGGTGCCTGCACGCGGGCACAGGACGGGATGAACGACCGATAGAAATTGGCCATTCCCAGAAAACGGCGGAGGCCGCGTACGTCCTTGGGCACGGGAAACTCGAGTATGGCTCGGAGTTTGTCCGCATCGCCTGATCAGTGAGACCCAAAGCTCTTTGGTAATGGGTGAGGGACTCAAGGAAATCCCGGGCACTGAGGAGGTCATCATACCCGCGGTATGTTGGCATGGGCAACTTGACCGCGGGGTGAGACACCTTCGGCGCGGCCAAAAGCGTCTCAACCGCCCCTGACAGCGACTGAATCATCTGGGCAGCACTTCTTAGCAGCGCCTGCGCCCCGGCCTCAGAGGAGGCTTGGGCGGGCTGCTCGAACGCAGGAGGCAAGGCGCCCAGTTCGATGAGCGGCGCGGTTTCCACAGGGAGCCGGGCCAGCGCCTCACCGTTCCCAGAGCAGAATTGACTGCTCGCGGGGCACGGCTGCTGCTGTGCAGGACGGCCGGTTGCGGCAGCGTCGCACGCACCGCTTTCGCACGGGGCGCAAAGCACGCACAGCGGAGGCATGTCATTGACGGGTGCACCGCAGGGTGCTCCTGATACAGCTCCAATGGGAGCTGCGTGATCGACGTTGGGGGTTGTAGCGCCGTATGCCCCAATGGGGGCCGCGGCCAACAACGGTGTTTGGCTATTTGAAGAAACAGCCGCCAACGGATCAAAGGACGCTACGACTCCTAAGGGAGCCGACACGTAGCTGCCGAGTGCCCCGATGGTGGTGGCAGACATGGTGCGCAAGCGTGATCGTCAAGGCGACCTGCTCGGCAAATGTGCTATCAAAGGCTAAGAGCCAGTGACTTAGCACGTTGGGCGCCAGTTGTGGGTTTCTCAGTAGGCACAGGCCACTACCCACCGCGGGTTCGAGCTTCGCGCGAGCCAAGGGCCCCGATCAGCCGTCACCACACGCACCCTGGGGCACCGCTGCGGCGGCGTTCAACCTCTGAAGAGAGGAGAGCGGCTCGCCGCAAGAAACAGGCCTCCAAGTTCACGAAGGAGACGTTTATTGACGCCGTCCTCCAGCGGTACATACACACACTCAACAGTCACCCCGTCCCGGGGCGCGCTCAGAGCAAGGCTCCGGTGCGCGCTCGGGGCAACAAGAGAAATGCGCGCCGCTAGCACGCCGCTGCAGGAGATTGTCCCCGCGGCAGTGCTGTGATCTCTCTCGTGTCGGCCGATGGGCCGTTTGCGAGAGAGAGTGGGCAGTCAACGCAAGGTGCGCCTGTCAGAGGCCGTTGGACCCCTGGACAGGCTCGAGCCGCGGCGGATCGAGGACCCACGCTGGCGAGCTCGAGTATGAACTGGTCCGAACGGCAGAGGCCGGCCCGGACGAACAGTAACGTACGCACCTTACGCTGTCTCGGAGAGGTCTCCTCTCTCTGGGCCCCGCTCGGAAGGTCGCGCGACCACCCCAAACGGGTCCCGAATTCCCGCCAAAAGTCACCAATGGCAAAGGCCCTTGGGAAGCCGGGGGCGGAGCTGCGGCCGAATGACAGCGATTAGCCACCAGCCGTCTCTCCGCCGCCCGAGGCGGGAGAAAGGGAAAGAGGGCGACGCGGGATGCCGCGCAGACGCCACGGCGGGAATCTAGCAGGCTTCCCACAGTGTGTGTGTGTGTGTGTGTGTGTGTGTGTGTGTGTGTGTGTGTGTGTGTGTGTGTGTGTGTGTGTGTGTGTGTGTGTGTGTGTGTGTGTGTGTGTGTGTGTGTGTGTGTGTGTGTGTGTGTGTGTGTGTGTGTGTGTGTGTGTGTGTGTGTGCAAAGTTGAGAGACGCTTCAGTTAGACCGATTTATTTTGAGTCGACGTTTCGGACAGAACCTGTCCTTTCTCAAGACTGAAGTTAAGCCTGGACTTCATGTACGCGAAAACTCACGCGAAGGCGACGGCGGCAAGCGACGAGCGACGCCGCCTCGCGAAGCAAAATGCATGTGTCGCTTGCCGTGTCGCTCGGAGCTGCAGCCACAGAAAATTTCGCTCGTCGCCCGGAAGTCCCCCACGCGACTGGCCAATGAGAGCTCCACAAAGCCGTTTCCGGTTTGTCCACGGTTTCTCACGGGTACATGTCACGAAACCAGCGCGTCATCTTGGTCATCGCCACCGCCGAGAAAATATTTGGCTTTGTAGCTGAGAGGCAGGCCCGCATGATTTAAATAATAAAACAATCTACTTGCTGGGTGCGGAGGGCTAACAGCATTTGGAGCGGGCTACGCAAGCGGGCATACTGCAGGGAGAGATGCGTGTCGAGCCGCGGGTACCACCGGCGCTCGATCCACCGTGCCGCTGCGCTCCAACTGTGCAGAAACACTCGCGGCGCGCATTCTCACTGGTAAATTATAGTTTGCTCACTTACAATCAAACTGAGGTGTCAGTTTATGGGAGTGTTGTTACTAAGCCGGAGTGCACAGGCACCGAACGAAAGCACACCTCCCCCGTGAACCGGTGATGTGACTTCGTCTCCGCAAGCACACCGTTGGCTACCTCCACTGCCGCTACACTGCTCCCGTAGAGGAAATATTCCTTTGGCCCTGACTATGAGGCACACTCACAAAATTTTAAGCGAGAGAATAGGTTACGGGCGTGTTTCTAAGATTGAGTGCGCAAAGCACGGACTCCGCTGAGCACGTCGCGGGTTCGCATCGCCTGCCGCCTTCGCTTCGAAGCGCGTAAACCCCGCGGCGGCCCAGTCTTCTTTTTTGTTTGTGTGGTTCAAACCGTCCCAGTCCTCCCTAGGTCTGACTCCGCCCTTAGATTTCCCCGTCCCTAGGGGCAATTCCCTTCCCCTGGCTAAATTTGTTTGTGTAGTTTGTCCAGCTGAAATAATTTTTAGTATCATATTTGTAAACAATGCTTATAAATTTTTCAGAAACTTTTTATATTTTTTTTTATGTGACTTGATTTTTGTTTTCGTATTATACATGATAAGGTACTCCTTTGTTCCGCAGATTTGTCCCCCGTTGCATCGTGCAAGCGTCGTCGCTGATGAACTCGTCGCTGATCCCTCGGTGTGCGATCTTGCTGTTGCGCTAATTGCTGTATACTTTGCAGTAATTGCACTGTTTCATTACTGCATTGTCCAGCCGCAGCTCCGTTGAGCTTTCTTTTTGGCCGTTGCCATATTCTGTGTTGCGCTGGGCGCGCACTGTTCTACTATTGAGAGTTTGTCCTTGTTGGCTCCGTTGCGCGTTCTTTGTTTGCCAGTGTGAATTGTGTTTGTGTCTGTCGCCGAGGTGCCCTTCTAGGAATGGAGGGACCAAGCGCACCACCCGCAGAGTCACCTGTACGAGATAAGTATCAGTGTCCTGTGTGCCAAGCTGAGTTTGTTTTGGAGCAATCTCGAAGGAGGCATGTGCGAAAGCAGCATCCCGAAGCTGCAAGCTCTCTTAGTGGTAGTGCGAAAGCCTCCTACAGTTGTGATCAGTGTACTAATGTGTTTGTCCGCAGTGGCCAATTGTTGCAGCACCACGTGCAGATCACGGGTTCGTGTCGAGGCTCAGTACGCATCAGTTCTCTTCCTATTCAGGTGAGGAAGATGCACGTGTTCTTGGCGCCATTTTTTTGTGTCTGTGCATGCACGAAAAAAGTGTGAGCTTGTGTACAAACGCGAGTAGACTTGCGTTAGAGCGCTCTCGTAATGTTCTGCGGAGGAAAAGGGAGCGAAATTTTAAAGCAGGCAGTGGTTTCACAGCAACAGATTAAATCGCTTCCACGTACCTACATAAACGACAGAGGTATGACGGTCGAGTCACCAACATAGCAGATTTGAAGCTTCACCTTTCCTCCCGCGGCATAGCGCTCTTGACAAGTCGGCCCACGTCCGTACATACCAGTGCATTGCAAATTATATCGCTGGGTAAAGTAAGGAACAAGCACAACAAATGCAGGACTTCCTGGTTTATTCACACGACGCTGTTCGCATGCACAACCATTGAGTCTGCCACCAGAACAGCAGCAGAAGCGCAGGGTGTTATTAGAATAGAAAAAAAATAGGCTGACAAATGCAAATGAAGGGGAACATTATGCACCTCAATGCTTGTGCTTATCTGCTGTGTATTGCTCTATCCTCTAATTTTTAATGCACAACTTGGAGCAACAGTGCACCTCTTCTTTCCGCTTTGGCAAACATGCGTTATTCTCGAGGGTGAGAACACGGACACAATGGAGCTACAAGCTTGCGCATATGTTCCTCTTGCTAGGAAATATTTTCCGCAACTGGCAAAATGATGGTCTTTTCTTTTTGTGAACAGCTGACGAAAACGTATTTTCCATTGAAAAGCCATCAGTGCTCACTCTGTACTCTTAATAAAGGAGTATGGCTACTTTCTGCATGATATGTATATTGTATGTGAAGGTTACTAATACAAATACGAAACTTATTTTGAGGCAGAAGCCTTGCTTGCTCTATGGAGCGAAAACTTGTGTGTGTTAAAGTTCAATGGTAACCATGAAAGATGGCGAACTCATGCAACCTGGCATGTAGCCATTAAATTAATGATTGGCTGCGGGAGGTTGCTCGAGAGGGACAACCTGCTGTTGAGTTGAGGAAAGCCGGACCAGCGACCGGTTTATTGCCCTGGCAGGCGAACATTGCCCAGAACGAGCTCACGCGGCTCGCATAGCGTGCATCACGTGATCGCGCAGCCAGGCGCGTTCTCGCTCTAGCCCTACGCAGTGGCTACACTACTGCCTACAAAACCTGTATCGCACAAATTCCACCGGTGGCAGTATCTGCCATCCCATGGTAGTGGCTTGTGAAGCGCTACCTGGATTGCACAAATTCTTCCTTTGGCAGCACCTGCTATCCCAGGGCACTAGGGCACCACTTAACTGCGGTACCACTGTGCTAGCCGTGGCATGAGGACTCCCAGGAAAGTAGACTAATTCTGCATATATGGGCGTTAACCCACTAGCTATCGCATCATACTCTTATAATGGCGCCGAGCATGGGCTGTGGTACGGCGGCGACTGTCTTCAAGAGGTTAGCGTGCAGGTCACAAGGGGTGCAGCAGTGTTTTGGTGGTGGCTATGTAGAGCCATGCAGATGTACAATTGCCGGCTGCATGGCGTCTGATTACATCACGCTGTTCACGAACAGTCTTAAGTGTGTGCGTCTTTTTAATGTGGTAGCGTTGAAGGTCTCATTGTCAAGAAAGTGCGGCGTCGGTGTTGTTGGCATTGTAAGCGAAAAATCATGAGTACGACTCCGGAAAGTAGTCCCCAGGGAGCAAGCTAGGAGGCAGGTGGCCAGCCTACGTCACGTGACTTTGTGTCATCCTCAAAGCCTGCCTGCCCATTGCAAACTGCTCACCTTTGCAGGTGGCAGCTACATGAACGATTAGTATTTGAGAAGAGGCCTGGGTCATTTAAGACCTGCAGCTGGGAGCAGCTGCCATTGCAGGACATTGGTGAATTGCTTATCCGCTGCACCACTACACTAGTTGGGGTATGAGGACTCTAAGGGATCCATGAATGTAAAGTAGAGAATGACCTTTTGCATGCATGGAAATTAATCCACTATGCTATCGTGTGATACCCTTAAGCTGGAGTTTTTCCCCCTCCGATTTTTTTCACTGTAATTTGAAAATGCAGCCTTTGTGAAACTTATTTATTGTGTACAGTATTGTATCTGTCAATACAGCATTTGCTAGCCGGGGGTAGCGCACAGTTGCGTCGTACCAATAGTCCATGACTTCAACACCTTTACTTGGGGGGGGGGGGGGGGGGGGGGCTTGCTTCACTTCCACTAAGTACAGAGTAGATCACGCTTGGCTAGAGCGCTCGAGCGGTGTGCTGCGAAGCAAATAAAGTTAAATCTTATCGCAGCTGCTCTGCTGAGGGTAGGGCGCTGGTGCGTGTGCGTTTCACATAAATATTAGACTGATCTTAAGCGCAAGTATTATCAGTGAATGTCAATACCTACTTTATAATTTCGCTTTATTTCCAGAAGTACTTGTATTTGGGCGTGTTGGTTCATATCTTTTCAGGTGGACACAGGGGCGCAACAAAAACACACGGACATAGAAGTAGACAGGGACGAGCGCTTACTATCAACAGGCTTTATTTGACGTAGACCGTTAATATACTTTCGCCTACCCAAGCGCCACTGTGCGAATCACAAGCACGTGTGTAACAGAAAACACCAAAAGAAATCGAAAAGAGGCGATTACAGAAATCTATCTAAGAAAACCGTTTGCACCGGGCTGCACCGCTCGAGCGCTGTAGACAAGTGTGATCGACTCTTTACTCGTTAAACTGCTTGCAAAAAGAGTGTGCATCGGTCATGGAAATCAAAAGAGCTCGGTATTGATCAGATGACTGACTCAGCAAGCGCTTCTGAAGTGGATCCAGTATGGCTGCCAACTTCCATAATGTTAAATGGTTTCCTTCTTCTGTCGGCCGCCCCTCTTTGTCGCGCCAACTTAAGGGCATTGTAGTTCAAAAATCGGGTAATTTGCATTTCATCCGATCTTTTAAGAACATATTTGAGGTGTAAAAATTTTAAATAGGGTAAAGTCAGGTTTTACCTAAAAACAAAAAAAACACTATGTACTCAGGGTGCCTAGTGCCTCCATACTTAGACGCTTAGCTACTGCCCTCAGTCACCCCTGATGAAGGAGCCGAGTCGGCTTCGAAACGTTGGGTTAAAGTTAAAATTTTTGGTTGGAGTTGTGCAGTTTATTATAAGTCTTCAAACCCAACCAGACAGGCAAATCTGTCAAAATGTTTAGTTTTCAATCTAGTTTAAGTACCATGACCCCTCTGTCCTTCCCAAAAGATATGCTCTTACCTGATCCTCACCATCTGATTTCCCCCTTTGCATTACTCTTAAGGCTTTCTTCACTTGCTCTTTTGTTACTGGTGGTATGTCACAGTGCTGTCCGCTACTGCCTCTCATTATTAACGTCCTGATTGCATTGGCTACTCTATAGATTGGTTACTTTATAGAATGACACTGTCTCTTAACGAATACATCCGGTTTTCTAGTGAGAGCTACACTGGGCTACCAGTCGAGCATTTCGCGGTAGCTGGAAGAGGCCAGTTATGCGCATGTGCCGTTACCATGGCAACCGGAGAGGAGCAGCAGGTGCGCCGCGTTCTTAGTCGCCGCCTTGCCACACGCCCCTCTATCACCCGAACCGTTCGTCGCAAGTGCAGCATTGCTTATAAAAGGCGGAGATGTAATGGGCGTCTCATCACAACGTTTGACATGGATGCAGAGAATGCGAGTCCAGCTGCTTTTTAATGGCGGTATAGACGAGAGAAAATTAACTCTTCCGATCCTGAGGTTGTCGCCTGGCACTTGGCTACTCAGCAAAGAGAGAATGAGTGTAAGAAGGCGGAGAAAGCAGCGGAGACGCCCGAATAGAGAGGAACGGCTTGCCAAACTGAGATGCCAGACTGCCGAGCGTAATAGACGGCGTAAAGCCGCCGACATGGAGCCCAGTGTCTCATTGATAAACATACAATGACCACAGCAAGCTCAGCCAGGGAAACGTATACCTCTCGATACATATATTCTGGCGCAGATGAGCTAAGCCACTTCGAATTTTTTGTCTATGGCTAGTTTCCTCGTCACTGCTTTTAGACTACGTCCATTCTTTAGAGCATGCTCGATTCTCTCTATATTGCAACGTACTTGTTGATGGAGGGTGTTTTAATACATGGTGCTGGTCAAGACGGCACAGCATGAGCGCTAAATCACCGTCTTCCAGGTCAGCCACATGCCACCTGGCAATACTATAGTCGGATACAACTCAAGTCTGGCGCGAAGCTCCGGCCCACATTCAGGACCTCTCCACACAATTCTTCCACAACAAAAAGTAATCTGTCGTTAAAACTTTTCTTGTTACCTAAAGAAAAAAAGAAAAAGCTACTTACAAGGAAAATAATTGTAAGCTGTAGAGTTTTGAAAACGTGGCTTGTTTGCTGTACTCAGTGAAAAGCTGATTTAGTTTACTATTTTGATTGGCCAGCGGAGTAATACAATACACCGCGGATCATGACCCACTGTTAGCAACCGCTTTCTTTTCTTTTTTAGGTTGTGTCCGACTATAGGTGGCAGTATTGCCCCTTCCGAGAAAGAGAAGCATTGTTGTGATGCTGACAGCATTGTGGTCGACAGAAGGTTAAAATTGAAAATAACCGGGGGGAGGGGGGGGGGGAGTGAGCAAAGGATTCCAGCTGAAGCGTGTTACGACTTCAACATGTTTGCTTGCCGTTATCGTGTATAGAACGGCTTAAGCCGCACAATGCCAAGAGCTGAGCTGTTGGCGTCATGGTTGCACGGCACTGTCCGGAAGCATTGATAGTCGACATCACTGACGCACCGTAGCACTCTTCAAGGGCCAAACTAGCGCCACAGTAGTTTCTCAGACAAGCGGTGGCAATGAACAGGAGTCTATATGCAGATTTGGTCGCCGGGTTTGTAGTCAACCCGGCGATAGGAAAGGTTGTAGTGGCGTGCACATGTGCTGTGATGTTGCCGGATCTGCATGTGGGCCAGACGACTGCCTTCTTCAGCTTGTTGGGCAAATTGTTGGGTGCCTGGGATGAGTTGGGCATCTTCTGGGCACAAGATCAGGCATACTATGTACCTCACATCTGTACACGAGGTCAAACGGCGTGAAGCGCATAATTTCCTTCAGGGGGGGTTGTTGGCGAAGGTGACATACGGCAGGACTTCATCCCAAGCTTTCTGCTGTGCATCTACATACATTGACAGCATGTCCGCGATGGTTGTGTTCAATGAATGATAGGTCAACTGAGAAATCAATTAACTGCAACGTAAACGCTGATCATCTGTCAGTAATCGGGTATGAAAGGCGCCATGCCGCAAGACATTGAGCATGAAAAACTCCGTGATATCAGAAGCTGTACTACGAGGGATTGCCGTGGCTTTGGAATAGCGAATGAAATAGTCTGTGTCAGCTATAATCTCATTGTTTCTGGTCAGCAACAAAGGGAAACGGCTGAGGAGGTCCATACCTGTTTGGTCGAAAGGAGCGCGAGGGGCTGTAATGGGCTTAAATGATAGCGTCTTCCGGTGCTCGCATTCTCTGGAGCTTTGAATGTAACGTTTCACAGCGCCGGTGAAGCCCGGCCAGTAATACATGCTCCACACTGAGACGAGCGTTCGTGAGAAAACGCAAGTGGCCACATGTGGGCTATTGTGGCAAGTGAAAAGTGCGTCAGCATGAATATCAGCTGGAATTACGAGATGGTAAGCTCTATTATGGCCTCGAGTTGTACAGGAGACCATGCCGCAAACAGAAGGAGCTGAGATAGAGAGAAGTGTCAAGATAGATTCGTATTGTTGCCTTCAAGGTGGTCAATGATAGGGTGAATGTCCGCATCCGCCTGCTGCTGGGTCATCAGGTCTCTGCCGTGCACTTTTTGGTTTGGACGAGGCTGACCCCTACCAATGCCCCCCAAACGGAGTTACCTTCACCCCACTACAGCAGAAAGAAGTAGTAGTGGCAAAGTGCTGTGTGAAAGTGAGCAAGGCATCAGGGGTGAGGTGATTGAGGGAAGAGTGTCAACCAACCACGGCTGCCAACCAAAGTGACCTTCACACCGCTGCAGCAGAAGGAAGTATTGGCAGAGTGGTGTTTGAAAGTGCGTGAGGTTTCCGGGTGAGGTGACTGGGTGAAAAGAGAGCGTCCACGAGAGTCAACTTTTTTAGCTGGCAAGATTGACCGCAACCACGACCACCAACGATATTCACCTGCACCCCACTGCAACAGGAAGGCCAAGGAGTGGCAAAGTTGTGTGAAAGTGTGCCACTGCCAAGCACTCCTGGGACTATAAGATGGTGACGACACCACATCACCCTTCACAACGTGCTTTCCGAAAGGGGCACCGCCTTTGAGAACCCCTGTGTTGTGTGCATGGACTGCCACTGTGCCGCGATCATTGTGTGTTTTTAAATTCGTATTCAGTGCGAACATTTCGATTCATTCTAATTATTATCTGACATTCTTAATCCTAACCACTAGTGTATGTGTTCAATTTGCATCTAGTTCAGCGGCAGACTGTAAATGTATATAGTGCTCTGTCATCCGTAATTGTAACCACTTGTACGTATGCACATTACACACATACAAGTGATTACTATTACGGACGGTAGAGAGCACTATATACACGTTTACAGTATCTATCACATGGCAGTCTTTGATTAATGTAGTATGGTTTTTGATTTGCCTGCGTGTGTGTCTTCATAGAAATATATGTGTTGTTTTTACCTGAATTTGTGGCTGTGTCCCATTCACAACGCGTCAAAACTCCACCCTCTTCCGGCATGGTTTGGCAAGGTGCTTCGCATTTCTGCTGAGCTGCGAGAGCACATATGCATGCTAGGAACACAGGTCAGCATATTCACAAATGCCTTCATTCTGCCTCACACTCAGGCTTGCGAGTGGAAGGTTTGCTGTGCACTTTTGTGACGGCTATACGTGTTTAGTTGAAGGCAAGGATGAGTCACTACCGAGAGTACTTGAATTGGAGTCCAGTTTGATTGGTAGAAGCAGAGGATTTGACGAATTACACAACAGTGTGCCTTGAACTTTGTTTTCTTGCCTAATTGGCTGCTTGGCACTGTCTCTATAGCCTGCATTTTAAGGAGAAAGCCTTTAATGGCTCATACTCGCAGCCATGAATCTGTCCGGCGTCCGTTACATTCAGCACCTCAATAAGAAACAAGTTTTGTGCACGGTGGGATTCGAACCACCATCCTTCCATTCCGCAGCCGAGCGTGCTAACGACTACGCTACCTCCTGCCAATGCATATGTAATTCTACTTGTCCAGGACGCTGGAGAGTGTTTGTGGAAAGGCCTGGAATCAGACGGATGCCTCCCAAATGCCCTCCGGTGTCTCCAGCATTTAAAATTCACAAACAGTTGTGTACTTAACCTCTTAAGCACACATCAGTGACACAAGCAGCCACACCGCGCTAAAGGGTTTTGCCTCACCGCACTTCAGGTAAGCAAAATGCCCCTCGGGATTTTTTTACTTCCGGTTCTACAAGGATTGCATACTTCAAGGCCCGTACTGTGCAGTGTCCCTGTGCTTTCTAGACCAAAAGGCCCATTGATTCAAAATTTGGATAACGGGCAGTGCAGTCCCAGAGTATGGTGTCCGATTCCCAAGTAGAATGCTTGAATAGCATTTCATCCAGTTGTCTTCTTTATAAACTTGCTTGTTGAAAACAGCCATTGTAGAATGTTTGGGCATTTGCAGATATACTGTTCTATAGCATACCTGTGGGGACCAATTCACCAATTTGAAAGAGCCCCACCTATGTACATCAAAATATCAGTTTTTTTCCCCAAGATGGCCAGAGGCTAAGTTCTTATCCCTTGTAACCACCATGGAGGTTAGCTTCTTTTGGAAGTCATGCAATCCTGGCCACTCTTTAATATACTACCCTCAAGCAAATTGGCAAGCACAATGCATTAATATTATTTAATCGAATTGCCTCCTTTAGAATCTTGCTTGCAGGAAACAGCAATGATACAATAGTTGGGTATTTACAGATGCACTCCACAGGCATGAACAGCAGCAGGTGCACCCACTGTTGCACGGGAAACATCTCGACACCAAATCAGACGTTGCATTTTTCTCTGTTCCTTCCTGGTTGAGACTAGCCCTCACCAAGCACTTCAGGAATTCAGAATAAATAAGTACTGTAAATGTACAGATACACTAAAGGCGGCCAGTACACCATAAAGTGGGAGAGTGTTCATTTGCAATCATGTCTCTTTTAAATGAGATGAATTTTTTTCTACGTACAGGAAAGCATTCAGAGGACAGGGTCCAGCCTCATATCCCTTGAATGAAGGGAAGACCTGGAATGCATCACAAATTTATCTCCATTGTCTTGTAATTAACCATAACTGCACCTTTTAAAGGGGTGCGGGGCGACTTGGCTTTCAGAGCTGAAATTATTTTTCTGTCATGAAGGGATGCCAGTTGGCACAAGTATTGGGAAGTTAACTAAAAATGAATACAAATTCGACCAGTTTCGACAGTACAAATTTTTATGTGCTTTACTGCTGTACCAAACTTGCAGAAAGCCTGGCATAACAATATTTGGCAAAAGTCTCACTTAAATTTTAAAAAACCCGAGTTTTTTTCTACACTGAATATTACATGCATGCTTGCACAACGTGCTCGTTACCCGTCAGTAGACATATCCCCTAACACTTCCAGCACCTCGCTGCAAAATGTAAACTGCTGTTTTCAGTTGAACATTGTTTGAACACTGTTAAACATTGGTTGAGTTATCAGCATATTAATTTTTAGACCCAATGTTTTGCTTTGTCTACCTGCAACATTGATGATGGTTAGCAATTCAGACAATTTATGGCCTAGCAAGGCAAAGTCATCAGCAAATCGCAGAATACTAAAGTATTGTCCATTATTACTTTTCCCTAACTGTTCCCATTTCAGGTCTCGCAATAATTCATGCATGCAAATGGATAGCAATGGAGAGATTGTGTCTCATTGTATACCATCGTTCTTTATTGACCTTTTATTGCTTTCTCTATGGAGGCCTAATTCGTTGCGCAGCCGCTGTAAATATCTTGCAGTATTTTCGCATATGCGTCTTCTGCACCTTAGTTCCACAATATCTCTGTGGCTACTGACATTTTGACTGCTATACAAAGGGGTTATTTTCAGTGTATTTTTCTACCAGCTGGTTGATAGTATAGACATGATATATCGTAGTGCTGTGCACGTAGCTACAAACCGTGGCATCCTACGAAAAGTTTTCTCAACGTATACTCTTCATCTTCAAGACTCGTCTAGGTTCTTCTGGGATCCACCCCGAGCCCCATACTGCAAGAGACATGCTTGCTTGCAAGTAGCACACGACAGTGACAACAGCAGTGCAATATTGGAAATTTTTCCATGCAACTCTGGGCAAGACGGGCGGCAAAAGACGTAAAAAAAACGCGCCAAAATTATACTCATTTTGTGCATGCAAAGCGAAAACACCCCTACGGAAGACGGATGTCAAGAACGAGAAAGGTGTCTCCTTGTTTGCTGCAATTTATTATGGAGAGAATGAATAAGTTGAGCATTGGATAGGTGTCGGACCAGATTACTTTCCAACCTAAACACGCATCCTAAAATGGTTCTCTCGGTTAAACAGCTGTACAGGCGCGACCAAAATATAGAGCACACTTCAACATTTTACTTTTCTCGTGCGTTCCGCAGTCTGCTTTCAGCACTCGCGCCAGCTAGGCCGTGTTATGACGTGTTTCGTATTTTTTTTATGGCCGCACTGGTGTTTGCGCCGAATGTTAAGGTGAATGATAACACGCAAGAAATTCAAGTTCGTATAACATTTCTGGTCAAACGCATGCTTAAACCCTAGTAAGCAACCCAAGAAAGATTTCTTCCGCTCTGCAGCACTCACGCTACCACAGCTGCCATCACGGTCTCTCGCATTCGATCCTCTCTGCGCTGAAATTCTGAATCACCAGCTGGGTAACAGTAGCCACTCTCGCTCAATACTCAACAAGTTCACGATAGCTTCTGCTGTTAACCAGGGGAATTGATAAAACTCCGCGCCGCTATTACTCCGCCATGTTGGTATTCGTTTACCGTATTTATGCTAGGCTTGTGGCTAGTCTTGGCCCTCGATGGATGTAACTTTGCAACGAGATAGTGCATATTTTTTCTTTAATGCAAAAACGACCTTTTAGCAACACAACTTCAGGCCCACTGCAAGGTTTTTTGCATTTCTCCGATACGATACGCTGGTTGCTACTGTTGCCTTTGAATGAGTGTGACACTTGCGGGGAGACGGAGAAAAATGAACCATCTTCCCGTGTGATTACATGGCAGTCGCATGACAATTTTGCATGTCTAAATGAACAGCTTCTTTTGCGCACCTCGAATTCTGCAAGTACTTTGGCCCTGTGACCTCCATGTCATTTGGGTAAAACGACTGCCAAGAAAAGCACATTGATTTATGTAGCAAACGCATGGTGCCGTTCGTACAGCTCATTTCCAGAAAACCAATGCTGGTTCCTGCGTGACACGCAAGGTCGCTGCGTAAAACGCGATGAACGCGACGTGGCTGACAAGGAGGGAAGAGACGTAGCCTGCACAATTCCACTTACTTTATTAGATGTAACTAACGCCAGACGAAACAAACATGTTTGAAGAAAATGCGAGATAGGTTTTGTATGCAGCCATACATACTTTCGAAAGGCTGCATGCACACCTCACCTTTTTAAGATACGACGAAGAGAGACACACAGGCGCACACACTCTACAAGGCAGTAAACGTGCAATACTGGCTGCAAGGAGGTAAAAAAAAACAGCCGAGACTCCATGGATGACTAGCAGCTAAAATCTCATGGTTGAGGTGCAGTTCGTACTATTCTGTCCTCAAAAGCATCCATTGACTACCTCTCCAAAAGGTCTACTTCCACCAGCTATATATATATATATGTTTGGTCATACCCATGCTTATCGTTTTTTTATTGTTCATCTTTGACACCCTGTTTCCAATGTACCCTTCATCCCTCATTACTTAACCAAACCAATGAAGCGGCAACCTCTGTTGCTTCACGCCTGTATTTGCCATCGTAACCATACTCCTTATCATGATCTCAGTTCGTCATAGTCACCCTACAGATCTAGGCATTCGAACCCGACACCTCATATTCACAGTGAACTGCAAAACTACAATCACACATTGCACCACCCTTCTTCCTTTGAGGAGCTGGAGAAAATTATGAGGAGGTACAGTGAATTAGCAATTCATTCCGAAAAAATCTAGCCGAATATGAAAAACTCGAATTATTGAATTTTTAACTCTTGTCATAAAACAAAGTGACTGAAAAACACAAACCATAGTACAAAAATGAGCATCTTGATGAAGGGGCACCAACACAGTCGGCAATTCATGCCACAAGAAATTTCACTTCCATAAATACAATACAATACAAGTGCTAAAATTCACACACTGTCCTCACAAGGCACACATTCCAGTTTACCTCCAAGTATAACTATTTCAAAGCATGTAAAGCCATTTAAAGTTTAACTATGCTGACAAAGGCCCAGAACATTTGCTTGATTTATTTGTGTAACACCTCCAACATCTTGCACCCTTTGAAAACAAGCGAAAACAGAAGTACTGCCCCTGTCAATTTTGGCACATCACACAACGTGACTGGGAGCCGAAATCATAACATAAAAATGTGCACATATATGACAGAAAAGCAATAAGAGGTTGACAATTCATACCAAGTAAGAGTCTCATTTCTATACACACAAGTTCTAAACCATTTCACATTAGTAGCACCAGGCATACATTTCAGTTTACTGCTAAAAACATTTTAAGGGATGTCGAACTGTTCAGGTTTTACTAAGCTTGCACAAGTCATGGAACATCTTAACACACCCATTATTTTTACACAAGCAAGGAAGGGAGTACTGCAGTTCGTCCCTTTTGGGGACACTTTTTCTGCATGCTATGCCCTAGTAAAACAATGGCTACCAGAGTGAGACGTTGCGTCCGTTGGAGCCGTACAGTCGAAAGGCAGAGTTGCATGGTATGCCCTAAAATCTATGTGATAAGTTTCCAAAAGAGAAATCTACGTGGCCTTCAATAAAACATTAAATAGCAACAAAACGGTGGGAGTCACCGAACGGGCAGTCCCATCCCAAGTGGTTTAGCAGTGGCTTTCCGAGCTTTCCAAGCAGAGGAGTCGGTAGCCACGACTACCATGACAAATGTGTAAAAACTGGCACATGCTATAATGGTCTTCGTAGGGCTGGTTATGCAGTCCAGCATCTCGCTACGGTGACGAAGCAGACGTGCTGAGCGGTGTGTTTGCAAACATCGAGGTGTTTGCAACATCAGCTAGCCGCAGCTGTGTTCCTTGTCGCAGGTGCCTGATGGTGCATGAACTTCGTCCAAGGAGCACTTAGAGAGGCAGTTGGAGGTCCGCTGCTGCCCCACCCTTGTAAACTGAGGAATGTGAAACGAAACCACATGGGCACACAAAGCGCATAGCCGTGAGGGACCTCAAAACGTACCGAAACTCAGCTGGCCACCTGTTGTGCAACCAATTACAGGCTTTCTTTGGCTTACAACATTCAGGATGTCTTTTTAACCACCTTTCCCGCATGATAAAGGTGCATTAGCGGTTTTTCAGAACAAAACTTCGATATTTATCAAAAACGTAACCTACATGCATGGTTGTCAGCCTCAGTGATTCGCGACTCCTTTTTGCATATTTCGTCATGACACTTGCACTTGCAAGACTGGCCTCTAAAGAGGATGTAAGCTGTGTAGCTCTACAGGTATCTGCAATTAAAAACGACCTCTGTGTTTTCCTTTTTAAATCACACACCAAGCCAATTTAAAAAAT
Source organism: Amblyomma americanum (assembly GCF_052857255.1). Classification (NCBI taxonomy): domain Eukaryota; kingdom Metazoa; phylum Arthropoda; class Arachnida; order Ixodida; family Ixodidae; genus Amblyomma; species Amblyomma americanum. The sequence continues at coordinate 226,975,232 of NC_135498.1, read as the reverse complement.
AATGGGACAGAGCAGCACCCTGTACAAATGCCTCGCACAACTTCGGGCTCCAACAGAGCTGGTCTGAAAGATTGTAGTCAAGCAAACCGATGATGAAGCAATCTCGGAAAAGCCTATCTTCAGTAGCAGATGGTGCGTACTCTTAGTGCTTAACCACTGTATGGACAGCACTGCAAAAAAAAAACGGTCTCGCCCAGCTGCTTCATCCGGCGGTGGAAACAGGCAGATTCATATAGCTTGAGTGGATGTACGAAGTGGTCGGTGAATGCCTTCTCGGCAACTGATGCGGCCATTAAGTCTACTTCAGCCTGCAATGTCAATGCAAGAACTGTTCTTGCATGCGGCCCCATGCAGTGGAGCATGGACTTCGAAACTTTTACTGAAGGATATTCATTGTGTCGACCTTTAACGTCCAAGGCATACTGCACCTTTATTGAGAGCACTCTTGTAGAGCCCTTTAAAAACGATAAATATATATTAGCTTTGTGAGGCATTCATGTCACGAAGTGCTTTACATATGAATACAATAAGCTTCATAAGCCAAGTGTTGCACCAAGCAGAAATGTTATTAATGTCACACTTAAGAAAAATAGTATCGGATGGGGTGCACAGGTCTCAGGCTGTTTGCCAATGGTTGCGACATACTAAGATGATGTTATGACATCACGATAATAATATAGATTATGAAGAGAGGTCCTAATACAGGCCATTGAGGAACACCTGATGTTATGATGACAGATATTATTAGCTGTAGTGCATGCGATCACACAAAAACAAGCCTTTTTAATAGGTCATTCTATACATTTAGTTTACTAATTCTTAAAGGGACATTGAGGAGAACTCGAAGGTGGCTTGTATAGACAGAATACCAGGGTCTGTATTCAGAGTTTTTGTCACAATAAAAAGCGTCATATTCTGCCGCAGCGGCCACACCTGATTAATAGAAATGCCTGTAAGATATCCGCACTCCTTGACTTGGCAAGCCCGCCATCAAAGACTTGCAGGTGCTAACCTTGGTCAGCATCGTCACAAGGTGAGGACAACCCTTCCCATCAAGAAGCACTGCCTTGAGTGGCTGAAAGAATCCCAAAAATCAGATTGTGTGTGCTTGTATCTCTGAGAACTCTGCACTAAAGAAAGGCCTTCTCGACGAGATTTACCCCTTGAAGTGAGATCCTTCTACGAGCGTCAACAGCTCACAGTAGAGGACGATCTGCTACTCTACGCAGCCTGTGTTGTTGGCCCACTCACGTGCTGGAAAGAAATTTTGGGCCTTTTGCATGAAGGTCATTTTGGTCACTTTACTGACATGCAAGTTCCAATTACGCTTCACATGCCAAGTACAGAGCACGCGTTTCTGGGGGCTCCCTATTACCCTTGCCCAAGTATTGTAATATGCTGGCGCATCATTTGACATGAAGAGCTCAGTGCAAAGTGCAAAGCAACCATAGTTTCCTCCGTAGTACTTTTTGAGAGCAGGTAGGCACATGGAATACCTGACCAGTCGTCGCCAACTACCAGCAATGTTGTTAGTTGCAGCAATAAGAATTAGTTGCCATGAGTAGAGCCTGTGCACACACTTTTCTTACCATTATCGAGCAGGAATTCCCTCTGTGTGGTATTCATAAGAGCTGTTTTAAACTTCCCTATGCCTTGTTCTGTAAGAAGCTCTTTATAAGCATACAGCAAAGCTGAGGTTTCTTGAAGCTCATCAATCCACATCCTCATGCTGACAAACTCATCTGGGTCATTCTGCTCTTCATATCCAATATGAAACTTGCGCTTTACATTGTAAACGTCGTGCCTGCTTAAAGTATGAAGCCCATTTAATTCATCTCCACCAGTTGCGTGTGCACCAAGCAAAATCTTTTTACTCACGCTGGCTGAAATAAATGCTTTTTGCGTTCTGGTGTTGCGAGCGTCTCGGTTCCTGTGGCTCCATCTGCTAGCCTAAATCAAGGCTAGGTTTAGCGGCCGACTGAATTCTGTAACACTGCCATTTCCACATGGCGTCACAATTGCTTGGAATCCAGGATCAAGTTCCTTCAAGCTACGTTAATTCAAGACCATCTTCTTCGTAGTGAAGGCTCACGCTTCATCGTTATACTCCACTGTCGGTCTGAGATGTAACCTCAGTTCACCGGTTTGGTAGGCCTAGCACCACCACTAGCATTCAACTTTGATCAGCTGGGTTCCTGGTCATCACGGGTGGAACAATTTGAAGATTTTCTGTTGCTATGGCAGCGTCTTTGGCAATGAATTAAGTCAAGGTTCGTATGCATCATAGTGTGCGGGAGTTTAAGTGCACCGTGTCCTCAATTCACTTCGGCACTCAGGGGTGGAATGTGTGAGTACACACAAGTCAAGCAACAGTTCACAGCTTATTGCAGAAGTTTTCGCTTTCATAAGCACATACGGCAACGATCCGAAAGCGTAGAAGCATTTTACTTTGCCCTGCGTTCGATGGTAAAGAAGCTGTAACTTTGGGTCTTTAACTGTCGAGGACAGGCTGGAAATTGACGGCTTTGTTGTTGGCCTGCTCGACGCCAAGCTTTCAGAACAGCTGTGTCGCATGCCAGATCTGACTCTTGACAAAGCATTTTTGCATGCTTGCTTGCACAAGGACGTACAGAAGGAAAGAAAGGAAAGGGCACAAGATGGGTCTCTGACTGTGCACGCAGGCACGTGCATCACATATACATTCCAACAGACACACGTCAAAAAACAGAAGCTTTGCAACTTTTGTGGACCCAAAGCTCATGTGCATGCCTTCTGCCCTGTGCACAATGCTGTATGTAGATTTTGCAAAAAGAAAGGACCTTATGAGAGCGTCTCCGCAAAACTGTCCGTCTCGCCAAGCAACGCTTATCTCCAAGACACTTGCACGCAATGTCTGTCCCATCAAGGCGGAAAAGACTTGACACGAAGTTTGTGCGCATGAAGGTCAACACACTTCCTCCCAAATTTGAAGTGGACCAAGGTGCAGAAGTGACTGCAGTTCCCGACACCTTTCCAGGCTTTCCGTCGCTGCTGGGCACGCTGAAGGGGACTCTCACCGGGCCAGACAACTGCCAGCTGAGGGTTGCTGGTCAATTTTTCACTATTCTCAAATGGAAGGGTTGCACTTCGAAACAGAGAATCTATCTCCTGCTGTCGTCGCCGTCACCACTTCTTGGTTACTCAGCATAACAGGTATTGGACTTGTTCATTTTGCAGATGCAGTGGTGGCAGACAGCGGTTCGCAGCCTAATTGCTCCGTACAACTGGTTGCAGGTTGCAGACTGCGCGACGGATTTCTCCTTCGCCTGGAATTCCCAAGACTGTGGGACCTGCAGTAACCTTCTTTGAACTGATCGGCTGTGGATGCACGGCATTTCGTTTCCTCAATCAACTACTGCTGCTAGCGTCACCGAGCTGCTATCACCGGAATGATTTGTGCCGCTCCTGTCACGCCCACTGCTCGTCACTTCGGCTGCGGTGGTGGCAGACAGCGGTTCGCAGCCTAATTGCTCCGTACAACTGGTTGCAGGTTGCAGACTGCGCGACGGATTTCGCCTTCGCCTGGAATTCCCAAGACTGTGGGACCTGCAGTAACCTTCTTTGAACTGATCGGCTGTGGATGCACGGCATTTCGTTTCCTCAAGCAACTACTGCTGCTAGCGTCACCAAGCTGCTATCACCGGAATGATTTGTGCCGCTCCTGTCACGCCCACTGCTCGTCACTTCGGCTGCGGTGGTGGCAGACAGCGGTTCGCAGCCTAATTGCTCCGTACAACTGGTTGCAGGTTGGTGCTTTCGCCTTTACATTTTCAGTCTTGGTCTTACCCTGCTGCCACCGCTGCCGAAAGTGTCTTGCTTTGTGCTGTGCCTTTTTGACTTGTTGGCCCGTGTTAGATAAGACATGGCTGGCCGCGATAAAATATGCGCGGCATGTTCGAAAGCAATTCCAGCCAAAGGCCGTGTAATGGAATGCTCTGAATGTAGCAACTTGTTCCACCTAGGAAAATGTTCTGGGGTGTCTGAGGCTGCTGCGAAGGGAAAGGCTGAGGCTTTTTTCGAGGTCTGGAAATGTGGCACATGCTATTCGTCACGCCTGAGAGGGGCGGGAGGCGGCAAGGAGGGAGACGAAGTCAATATACATGTCATTCTCAGTGCTATCCTTGCGAGACTTGAGAAACTTGAACATCTTCCAGAAAAAGTTGACAATATTGACAAGTCGATCAATATGATGTCAGAGAAATATGATGAAGTGTTAAAAACAATGGCTAGACAAGAGGCAGAGATTAAGGAACTTCGAAAGCGAGTTGTTGTCCTTGAAAGTTGTAGTAACAATGAGGAAGTGAATCATCTGAAGGTCACTGTGAATGATTTGGAGTGGAGGAGTAGACGGCAAAATTTGGTATTCCATGGCATTTCGGAGTCAGATGGTGAGAATTTGCTTGAAAAAGTGAATGATGTGGCCCACTCAATTGAGCTTCCTGAGCTGTGCGAAGGCGATGTGGATGCCGTACACAGGCTTCCCGCGAAACAAGGCAAAGTTCCAGGTGTGTTAGTTCGTTTCACTTCCCAGAAGCTCAGAGATCAATGGTTTTTGAAAGGCAGATCACTCAGAACGTCTGACTCTGAGGTCTCAATCGTAGAAAACCTGACTCGGTTGAACAGAACGCTTCTCAATTCTGCAAAGAAATGGGCTGATGCGAATGCCTACAAGTATGCCTGGCACCGTAACAACAAAGTGCTTGTACGAAAGGCGAACGGGGAACTGGCACACGTGATTCGATGCGATGACGATTTGAGGGGGCTGTTGCAGTGAGTCACTGCTTTTGATTGTAATTAGTTCCTTCTAGATGGGTGATACTTACCTCTCTCCGAATGATATTAATAATGAGGTTCAGGGTCAGTCTAACCATTTTTCAGTGCTATGTTTGAATATTCAGTCTGTTCGTGATAAACATGACATTTTACGTGCATTCCTTGAACAGTTTAAATTCATGTTCTCTGTGGTAATGCTTACTGAGACATGGGTCAAAGACAAAGTTGATTGTCCTGAGCTGCTCAACTATCAGTCTTACTTCCTAAACAGAACAAGCAGAAGAGGTGGAGGCGTTTCTTTGTTTGTGCTTGATAGTGTTCAGTGTGAAAGGGTTGATGAGATTACTTCGGTTACACCTGATTATGAGGTGCTCTCAGTTTGTAGCAATAAGAACCTCTTCACTGTTGTGTATCGCCCCCCGAATGGTTGTGTTGAGAACTTTTTTCACTATATGGAGCATGTTTTTCAATTTGCCACTGAATATAATTACACTGTATGTATAGGTGGTGATTTCAATGTCGATATGCATGAAAATACACCCAGAAAGTCACGACTATCATTACTAATGGAATCATATTGTCTTGTAAACGTTGTGGCATTACCTACACGCATAACACCCACTACGGCAACACTTCTTGATTTGCTGATTACAAATAACGCAACAAATGTGCTCTCAACCGGGGTTATTAATTATGCTATTAGTGGCCACCTGCCTGTTTACATCGTATGTAATAGTGCGCCTGTATTAAAATCAACCTGTAAACAAACAAATGTAAAAATACAGCAGATCACCCCAACCACGTTAGAAACATTTCGACGCAAAATAATGAACGTCAACTGGGAACCAGTTTTTGCTGCATTGACTGCTGACATAGCGTTTAGTTGTTTTCTGAAGATATTCGCTTGCATATATCGTAACAGTTTTCCGTACAAAGATGTAAAGAAACCAAAACGAGCTCGTAAACCCTGGATTACCTCGCATATTCTTCGAATGATTGCCAGGAAAAATTCCCTCTATCAGAAATTCTTACAAAGTCGCAGTCCAGAATCGTGGGCAACGTTCAAGACGTACCGAAACAAACTGAACTTAACTTTAAGAAAAGCGAGGAATGCATATCACCTTAACAAGTTCGCTGGTCTGACCGGTCAAAAGAAAGTTTGGAATAGGTTGAATCGAGTCTTGAACCCTAACTCTACAAATACAATTGACAGTATTACAATGGAAGGCATTAGTTATAGTGGACTCGCACTCGCAAATAAGTTTAATAGCTATTTCAGTGGACTTGTTGATAGTGAACACAACAATATGGCATTGGATTACATTACGAATCATACAAGTAACAGTATTTTTATAACATGTTGTGACGAAAATGAGGTGCTTAATATATATAAAGGCATGAACAATACAAACAGTGAAGATGCTTTTGGACTGAAAATGAAACCTGTTATGTACGTCTTGGACATTATCTGGCCAATTTTAACTTATATTTATAACTTGTCTTTGACTACCGGCATTTTCCCTTCGGACATGAAAATAGCAAAAGTAGTTGTTCTTTATAAAGGTGGTTCGAAAAACGATCTTGGTAATTATAGACCAGTGTCTATATTGCCTATTTTTTCTAAGGGCTTGGAAAAAACAATACATTTACGGCTTTCCAATTTTCTTGAAAAATACAACGTGATAACTCCAAGACAGTTTGGATTTAGACCTAAGTCCTCTACTGAAATGGCTCTCTTGAAGCAAAAAGAAATAATCTTAAATAACATTGAATGTAAACAAATAACCCTTGGAATATACATAGATTTCTCCAAAGCCTTCGATAGGATTCATCACGAAACCCTTCTTCTTAAACTTTCTGCATACGGTGTCCGGAACAAAGCACTATCTCTTATCACCAGCTATTTAACTGACCGATATCAGTACGTTTCTATAGATAATCATCGCTCTACTTACAATAAAATAAAGCATGGTGTACCTCAAGGTAGTATCCTTGGTCCCTTATTATTTAATGTATATATTAATGATTTAGTACAGATTGACTCCGAGACAGAATACGTAATTTACGCTGACGACACTACTTTATTTCTGACCGGCACCAACGCGAATGATATAGTAGAAAAGGCTAATAGCGTGTTGGGAAAACTTAACTCATGGTCTGAAAAAAATTCCCTACTAATAAACACACGGAAAACGAAGGCGATATTTTTTAGAGCTAAAAATGTCAAATGGGTTGTACATACAGATTTAGTATTGGGTGGTAATATAATAGAAATAACTAATGTTGTAAAAACACTTGGCGTTCACTTCAATGAATTTATGTTATGGGACTACCACATCGAGCAAATGGAGAGTAAGCTAGCTCGCGTTGTCGGCATACTCAGAAGGTTAAAGTGCATGATACCTACTAGGACAAAACTTGTTATTTACCATGCCCTCTTTGACTCTCATGTTAAATATTGTCATTTGGTTTGGGGTACAACGACGCAAACTAATATTCAAAAAGTTCTGACATTACAAAAAAATGCAGTCAGAGCAATTGCGGGTGCCACATACTTAGCACATACGAGTGCTCTATTTGCAAAATACAGCATTATGGATGCAAGGGTTATTCATCAGTACCGTGTAATTCAGCAGTACAAATCTCAGGTACATAGTGACACCACATTTTTTTCTGACCTTGCGAATCTACCGGAAAATACCGCTGTTCACAACACAAGACACTACGAATATTGGTATGTACCTTGTCCACGCACAAATTACGGTTTTCAAACACTCAGGTATGTGTTGCCATCTTTCCTTAAAAGAAATGCTTTCACAAATCAATCCATTCTTTCCGTTTCATATAACGCTGTCAGAAATATGTTCTTACAAAACAATGAATCATATCCAACTGAAAAATAAACTAAGTATCCATGTGCTGTGATTAAACAATCATTTGCGTGTGTGTAACAGTACCGAGACTATTCTGGTGATCTGTTATGAAGATATTGTACATATTTGTTATTTCATGCATTATCTTGTTATTGTTTTACTGCTGCCTGCATCGCCGTGCTAAGCCGCTACGGGAGATGGGAGCTTTGTCAAGCCGCGTGCGCGGCTTTTTTTCCTTTCTCCTCAGCCATTGTATATGACTGAAATAAATGCAAAAAAAAAACTTCAACATTCTCCTCAAGGAAGTCAGGGTGCCTATCCCTCTCAATTGCAAATGCAAGAAATCTGATGGCCTAGGGACTTTCGGTGCAGAATACACTATCAGACTCCAGCAAAATACCAAGCCTTTCACAATTAGCATACCTTGTAGCATTTCCCAGCCTCTCGTAATGTGGTGAAGGAAGAGCTTGACATCCTTGAAAAACAAGGAGTTGTGAAAAATATCGATAAACTTACACCATGATGTGCTAGCCTAAACGTGGTTCTCTAAAAGCTTTGGGTAGATACCGCCTCTATATGGATCTGGCAATGCTCAACAAGGAAGTTCTTAGGGAATGGAATGTCTCACGTACAGTTAGACGGGTTTTAGGCCATCTTGGTGATGGCAAGGCTTTCTCAAAGCTGGATGCCAGGGCTGGACTTCATGAAATCTGTCTTTCGCGAAAATTGTCACGAATTGACTAAATTGTGCCTGCTGCTCATTGCTGCTACTGTTAACTACTGTTTCAAATAACATCTGCCCCAGTTTTCTTTCAAAAAGAAATGGCCAGAATATTCGAAAACCAATCGTCAATTTGACGACATTCAGGTTTTTTTGGGAAAGAAAGAAGAGCATGACGATAAGTTGCTGAACTTATGGATCATGTGGACAACATGGGTGTAAAGAGAATGGAAAGCTAAACAAAAACAAACATTGTTTTGGACATCACTAAGTAGAATTCCTAGGCATAGTTCAGAGTGAAAAAGGTACCGTATCTGCTCTCATATAGGTAGAATTTTTTTTCAGAAATGTTACCCACAATTAGCTGTCAAGCTATATTCGTGACCAAAATGAGCAAAAGCAGCGCGCTAGCTTATTGCCGTTCAAGCAGCGCCGGCTACACTGGGACTATACTTATGTTCACAGTAAATACACACACTAAAAATGAAGAAAAAATCAGCGTTGCCAAGTCTAATGAAAACGTTTGGAACTACTTTGAATGCTGTCGACTGTATTCGAGATGGCCATGCCGACGAGCAAACGATAGAGCTGTGGAGGTGTGGCCTCTCAGTCGAAAATAACAGCGAATTGCAGTGTGGACCCGCATCGCTCTTTCACTTATTTTTGTGGTCTTATTGTGGTAGACAGCTTGGAAAGTGGTCTATTTTGGTGTTTAAATAGGTACGAAAGCCAGTGTATTGTAGTTTATAGAAGAGGTCGTGATCAAAACAAACGCTCCGACATGTCGAAGCCGCAGTCGCGCATAACACAAATATTAAAAATGGAAAATTTGCGACAGTTAAAATTCATCAAAAGCACTAGTGCAATTAAAAGAATCACTGGTTTAACTAATTCATAAAGGTGGCGGTGACGTCCGCTTTCAGGTTGTGTACTTTGCAGGCTTCGTACAGGGCTCGTATACCAGTCACTCGGAATGCCCGTCTTTGTGTCTGTTGTTTCCCTCTGCGCCTCCGTTTTGCCACCGCATTCGCAGTTGTGCACTTGAGCGACATGTCACATCGACAAAGATACACTGCCAACTTCAAGCGACAAGCGATTCTTTCTTGCAGAGAACTCGAACAGTTTCACTCAGTGTGAATTCGACATAAATGAAAAGTTGATTAGGGGTTGGCGGAAACAGCGGGATTGACTGTTTGTTTGCAATGGGCGGCGTTGTGCTTTTCGCGGGCCAGCAACAGGGAGGTATGAAGCTCAAGAAAAGGAACTGAGGCTTTATGTGGAAGAGGAGCGTGTGAAGGGTCTCCAGGTGTCATGCGATGACATACAAACGAAGGCTTTCATGACCCAGACAACATCGCCACAATGAAAGTCATACCAGTGTCTCAAGGTGCCGCAGGCATTCGTCGACTTCTGGGCCTCGTTAACTGCACTGGATGCTTCCTACCTCGTATATCAAAAGCAAAAGCACAGATCCGAGCTTTGCTGCTGATGGGAGTGGACTAAAAACCACGCTCAACAATCTGCCTTTGCCAAGCTTAAGAAACTGCTCTGCTCGCACTTGGTACTACACTGGGATCAAGACGAAAGAATCAGCCGAAGGCAGCTCCTTCGGTCTTGGTGCCATCCTGTAACTGAAGCAGCCTTCCCGTGAGTGTCAACCAGTTTTTCCATCACTCACAACAGCAAAACGTTGGCACAATCAGACAGAGACGGAGGCTTCGGCAGCAGGCTAGCCAGTGCTTCGCATTGATGAGTATGTCTGTGGTCTACATTTCTTCCTTGAGATGGACCACCAGCTACAACTGGCAATAATGGGAGCATGGATGTCTGCTTGTTACCTCCGCAGATTCAGCGGTTCTGTCTGAAGCTGATGCACTTACAGTGCCATATGTACCCAGCAAGCTGTTAGCCACTGTGGACATGCTCCGATGTGCGCTACCGGATGGCACACTGCCCAGGCAAGCTGATCTTGTTGAGCTGATGAAAGGACTGTTTGCACACTCGTAGGTTTTTCCTCCACTCGCTAAGACGAACGTGCAACCTTCTGCTCGAGTATTGCACCAAAGGTTGGACCAGCAGACGATACTGCTTCACATTTAAAAAGTACTGGACACATCATGGAAACCTCAGTGTTTTCGACGGCCAATTTTCAAAGGAGCCCTCATTGCAATGTCAATGGCCCTTCATCATTCCATACGGATCTCATTCATGACGAGCATCAAGGTATTAACCAATGCAAAGCCATTGCTCGAGATTCAGTGTGGTGACCTATAGTCAAGAGGCACACCATGACTAACTGTGGCAAGAGCATAGAACCAACAATGCCTTAGACTCCAAGCCTTCCCCAGCTGGAGGTGGGAGTTGACCTCTTCCAATCTTCCCTGAAGTCACTAGTCAGCACTCTACTACAACACCGGCAGTTATCGCAGCCATCAAGAGCGTTTGCCGGATATGGGATCCCAGATGTAGCCCACAGCGACAATGGTCCATAATCCTCATCCGACGTCGTCTTTACCTTTGCACATCCTTTAAGGCTTTAGGCATATCACCAGCAGCCCAAGATTCCCACAGTCAAAAGCTGAGGTGGACAAAATGGCGTGGACCGTCAAGGCGGACAATGTTTTCCTCGCACTGCTTGTCTACCAGAAAATTCCTGGCGCCAGTGAACTAAGCACAGCACAACACACCAGAGTTCCTAAGACATCAAGCAGCTTGAACCAGGCTGGCCATTGTCTAAGTCTTTTAATCTGAGCGATCAAGCTAATAGGAAAAGGAATTCACCTCAGGTACAGTGCCCACTTTAGACGAGTGGGCAAGTTCGGGTGCATGGCAGATAACCCTGCGATGGTTCTGGGACCAGTTCAACATCCCCCAGCTGTATGTAGTGGAGGACCTGAATAAAGTTCTTCAATGCTACAGGTTATTCCTCATCCCACTGTTCAATGTCCCAATGTCCGAGGGTCCTGTCAAACGTGTTACTGGAATGAACCCGAGAGGAAGCCATCAAGGAGTGAGACTAATACAGCAGGGATGCAAGTAGTTCTTAGCCCAACTTCATGGCTTCACCCCTATCACAACCTTCAAGTTCATCCTTTTGAGTGTCAAGATTTAGACAACTGATTTGGAGGCCTATAAGACTGAACTTGTGCTTGTGTAGTGCTGAGCATAGAGTGCATTTTTGTTCCTTTCTTAAACAAGGGGGGATGGAGTGTGTGTTGCACTAGGTGGCCTCACTGCTTTCTCGGCTACATATGCCAAGTGCAATAAAGCTTTGGGCCTTTTCCCCGCTAACCAGCACGGTGTGTGGTTCATGCTTGTGGAAGCACATCGCCTACAGTCACATCAGAAGATGCAGAAGAGCGAAAGCACAAGTGCTCCAGTCACACAGGGGGCAGGCAAAGCAATGAAGCTGAGTCACAGCGTCACTGCATCCAAAAATTCGTCTGGACACTCATTCAACCACTGGAGAGGAACTGGATGTCTGCTTCATCCTTCAGATAGCAAAAAATTCAGTCAAGCCTTGCTAGAACAAAATGGTTTATGATTAAATGATGGATTTAATATAGCAATGGCTTTGAACCTTCTGAACCAGCCATAGGAATCCACGTATCTGGCGCCAATTTTTTTACTAAGTGAACTTTTCCTACCATTGCACACTGTAGTCCATTGCGGTTGCCTAGCAGTTATGGTGCTCGGCTGCCGACTCGAAAGGCGTGGGCTCGACCCCGGTTGCAACGGTCGAATTTCGATGGAGGCGAAATTCTAGAGGTTCGTGTGCTGTGCGATGTCAGTGCACGTTAATGAAGCCCAGGCGGTAGAAATTTCCGGAGACCTTCACGACGGCAGCCCTCATAGCCTTAGTCGCTTTGGGACAAACCCACAGCAAACCAGACCATTGCACATTGTGCTGAAAAGCATTTGTAATACATACGGAACCTGGTATAGTGGCAACGACATTTGTGAAAGCGTATTGCAAAGTTCTGCGCATGCTATGGCTGCATGAAAAAATTCACCTTGTGCTAACACACAGCATTCAGCGGTTGTGAGGCACTGCTATTTTAGATAAAGATGTGGCCGCACTACACATTTAAAAGCCAGTTTGTCATTCACAGGGACACAGCTTAGAGGTTTCACAGATTCTTCATATCATTACCAACTATCTTTTCCTTTCATATAGTTCTGGCTCACCAATGCCTGCCATAATGAAGTAGGCCAACAGTTTAGTGTATGTGAATAATGCTTGCCATGAGGGGTTTGTCACGAAGGTACACATTGGATATAAGTGATTCCAACGAAGAAAGCTTTCAATTAATTTAAGCCACACCAATGGCAAATTCAATGAAGTCTAAATTATGGGGTCACTCTGCGTCCAGCCGGCCGGGAAGGCGAGCTTCCGTGCAAGCTACACGCAGGCGTTATTTAAGCACGCAACACGTTTCCCCAACCCGTGGCGCAGAGTCGCAGCCACGGCAGGTCCGGACGAAATAGGCAACGGCAGGGCACGCTAGGAAATAGTTTATTATCCTAACGCGAGGTAAAGCACACTGTGGAAGAATGTTCTGTCCGTAAAATAGATGTTCCGTAGCTCACCAAGTCGTTGACGTCGACCGGCGTTGGTGTTCGGGGGCCGGCGGGCAGCGAAAGGGGTCCGTGGGGCACTTAGGTAAGGTCCGGCGGCGAGAGACCCTTCCCGCCGCGCGATCACCCCTTTTATCCCCTCGGTCATTGCCTCCCTGGCAGCAAATCGTTACCGCCAAGCTTAGGCGTGCTACCCTCTCCGCAGAAGGCGGCGCGCTGCCGTGACGTCACGTCAGTGCTGGGGCGGAAATGAGCAGAGTCGCGGGGGTGCCTTCTCTCCACATTCCTGGCGGCCGGCGCGCCCGTGTAAGTCACGGTCGCCGCTGGCGCGGGGGACGAGGAGGGGATACCAGTGTATCCCACATCCTCCCCTCCTTAAGAAGCCTCCCGAACACAGAAACAGGGGCAACATTACTTGATCTCCGCCATCCTGGGATCGAAGTTCTTCAGCTCCCGCCGGTGCATCGGTTGACGGCCGCGCCACGCCCCCGCCGATCAGCTGCTTCGCTCCGAGGGCTTGGCCTCCCGCACGATGACGCTTGGAATCTTGCTCCCTCTCACGGTCTTCCGAGTGCGCGCGGCTGCGCCGTTCCGGCGAATTCGGTCGACCGCCTCCTTGGCGCCGGCTGGGATGGCTTGGAGGCCAGGTCCATGGCTGCACCCCTGAGGTACTGGGTCAGGTGGCTTCAGGGGCCAGGGCTGCGGCGCTTTATGGTTGAGGCCGCGGTTGGGCTGCCCTGGCATACCTGGTCAGCAGGCGAGGACCCAGGGTTGCGGTGGTAATGGGGCCCCGCAGGCGGTGGCGCACAGTCGACGGGTGGGCAGCTCCGATGCGTTGTGGCAGGTAGTCGGGGTGGCCAGGGTGGCAACTGCAGGTCGCGGGCGGGGCGTAGCGTCGAGCCTTGGGCGCGGCGCGTTGCCGAAGCTGGATGGTGGCTGGTAGTGGAACGGTGTCGTTCCGATGTGCCCTGCTTCTTTTCCATCTGCGCTGGAAAAGGTCAACACAGATGTAGCCAGCTCCCGCAGCGCGTGCTGCGTGGCTGTTCGACCCTCACGAGAGTCATGAGGGTTAATGCAAGTCAGTCTTGCGTGACACTGATCGGCATGAGCGGCCCGTACGTTCATGCATCTAACGAGACTGCCTGCCGGCTCGCGCCCTCGCTCTAGGCTGCGCAGGCAGATTCTGTTTCTGCCTAGGGCGCAAGTTATAGCGGGACGCGGGGTTCGCCGGCTGATCGCAGATCTCGTTATCCGACTGCGGCGCGGGTCGGGCTGTGTCCTCTACCCACTCATCTCGCTGCACGTAACGTTTCAGGTCGCATACGTGCACCGGTCCGCCTGTCGGTTTCGACCGCAAGTCCTCGAGCCTGTAAACGAGCGAGGAAAGTTTCTCTCGCACGCGGAACGGCCCGATCCATTTCGGCGCCAACGAGGCCGCAAACTGTTTGCTAGCGTCGCTGAGAACGTGCTGGCGTCGAAGCACCAGATCGCCCACTTCGTAGTGAACATCCCGGTGCGAGCGGTCGTACTGTGCTTTCTGCTGCGCCCTAGCGGTGCTCAGGTTGCGGCGAGCCTTGCGTAAGGCCTCCGTCATCTTAGCGCGCAGCTGCGTCGCGTACTCAGCTCGTGCTGACGAAGCGACTGGCGTCTTCCTGCTGTCCGATAGAATCCGGTCCATCGGATTTAGCAGCTCTCTACCCAGATTGAGAGAACACGGCGCATACCCAGTCGAGCGGTTAACGGTCGAACGCAAAGCAAACGCGATCTCCGGCAGATAGGAGTCCCAATCTTTGTGCCTCTCAGAGTACGCGACAAGCAAGTGCTTAACGTTGCGATTGACTCGTTCCGTGGGGTTCGACTGAGCATGATAGGTGGTCGTTTTCTTGTGCTTAATGCCGAGTGCAGCGCACGAATCAACGAACACCTTCGCAGTGAAGTAGGACGCGTTGTCCGTTATCAGCTGCTCTGGGAAACCGAACCTGGTGAATACGTCCATCAGCTTCTCCATGATCACTCGTGCCGTCAGCTTTCTAAGGGGAAAAGTTCAACCCACTTGCTGAAGTGATCCGTGGCCACCAGCAAGAACTTGTTCCTACTCGGTGTCATAGGATACGGTCCCATGATGTCGCACGCCGCGATTTGCCAGGGAGTCTGGCTGTTGATCGGGTGCATGAGGCCGGGTGGTCGTCCGCCTCGGGGCTTCACACTTTGGCACACGTGGCACGAGCGGGCGTAGCGTATTACGTCCCTTTTCATGCCAAGCCAGGTAGCAAAGCGACACAACTTAGTGTAAGTCTTGGGGCCGCTTGCATGCCCAGCGATGCACGAGTCGTGAAAGTAGCGTAACAGTGCTGCTCTCAATACTCACGGTATCACCACCTTGAACGCCTCGTTTGTGTCGTTCTCGGAGGTGATATACCTCAGCAGGACGCCGTCGGAATCCAGCAGATACGAATCCATCGCGCTCACAGCACTACCAGCTGTTTCCCAGCGTTCCGCACCGACAGCAAAACCAGCTGTCTCCTTGTGCGCGGCGGCCCTGCCGCCCGGCTCCCGGAGCCCGTCGAACACCTTTCGACAAAACGGATCCTTCTGCTGAGCTTCGAGCAGCTCCTTTCTGCTGAACACGATCCCCACGGAACTCGCGTAGTCCACGTGGTTCACGCTCTCGCCCTGGATCAACGGTTGGTCCGCGTTCCTTACATGGGCTACGGCTCGGGTCAGTCCCTCGCTCTCCCCGGCTGTCGGGCGGTCGGTCGCGTGACCTTCCTCGCACTGCACAGGCGCTCGCGAGAGTGCGTCAGCCACAGCGTTGTTTTTCCCTTTGCGGTAGCGCACGGTGAAGTCGTAACGCTGCAGCAACAGGGACCAACGCGCTAGGCGGCCGCTCGGCTCGCTGAGTCGTCTCAGCCAGGTGAGCGCCATGTGATCCGTCTCGATCACAAATGTCACCCCATCGACGTAGTAGTCGAACTTACGCAGAGCAAAAACTATCGCGAGACATTCCTTCTCTGTCACCGAGTAGTTTCTCTCTGCCGGCGTCAACGAACGGCTCGCGAAAGCTACCGGACGGAGAAAGCCTTCATGCTCCTGAAGCAACACTGCTCCTAAGCCCAGGTCGCTTGCGTCGGTTTGAATCACAAACTCCCTGTTTAGGTCGGGTAGCTGCAACTCAGCCGTGTCAGCGAGCACTTTGGTGAGGTTGCGCAGTGCATCCTCTTGCTCGTGACCCCAACTCCAGCGCTCGCCTTTCTTCAAAAGCTTTGTCAAAGGCGCCTGCAGCGCTGCGCACTCTGGGATGAACTGGCGATAAAAGTTCGCCATTCCCAGGAAGCGCCTGAGTCCGGCTATATCTGTGGGCGACGGAAACTTAAGCAAAGCCTCAAGCTTATCGTCGCACGGCAGAATGCGGCCTCTGTCGATCGTGAACCCCAACAGTGTTATTCGGGTCGCGGCGATCTGTGCCTTCTTCGGGTTCAAAGTGATTCCCGCGGACCTCAGCCTCTCTAGGACGTCCCTCAAGTGGCGCAGGTGTTCCTCGAACGTTTTCGAGTACACCACGATGTCGTCTAGGTACGCGAGCGCATGTTGCCACTTCGCATCTCCCAGAACACGGTCCATTAGGCGCTGATAAGTAGCGGGTGCTCCTACCAAACCAAAAGACATTCTCTTGAACTGGAAAAGGCCTCTGTGACAAGTGAAAGCAGTTTTCTCCTTGTCCCGCTCATTCATTTCAACCTGAAAGTATCCGCGGCTAGCATCGAGCGTTGTGAAGTACTTCGCCCCACCTAGGTTGGACACTAGGGAAGAAATGGTGGGTAGAGGGTAGGCGTCTTTCCTCGTAACCTCATTCAGCTTGCGGTAGTCCACGCAAAGTCGATATGTATCGTCTTTCTTTGGAACCAAGACTACCGGGAAGCCCCAAGGGCTGTTAGACCTCTCAACAACGCCAGTGTCGATAAGTTCGTCTAAGGCGCTGTCCAGTGCTTTTCTCTTGGCCAAGCTAATTGGTCTAGGATTGCACTTCCAAGGCAGTGCGTCACCCGTGTCTATTCGGTGCCTGACTAGGGTAGTGAGGCCCGGGCGGTCAGTGAATGTCGCGTTGTACTCGTAGAGGAGCGATGACAAACGTGCCTTCTCCCTCTCCGTCACGCTGTTCACTTCCGACAACAAGGGGTGCGCTGACCTTCCCTGCGCGGCAGAGCAGCTTTCTACCGCGGCAACCTTCTCTCTGCCCTCTCCCTCAGCGGCGATGGTCCGCTCGCCTCCTGGATCTCGGGCTGGCGCGGTGGATTTGTCACGGTCTCCCCCCGCTCGCGCCGCGTTCGGAGTCTGAATGGTGTGCGTCGCCGCGGGCGCTTTCGCGAAAGGCTTCAAGGCGCCTGACGTGCGCTCCCTGTAGCCTCCGCTGCTGATGTCTATCACAATACCTGTCTTGGCTAGGAAGTCTCGTCCAAGAATTACAGGAACGGATAAACAGGGAAGATGAACGAGGCGTTGTCGCCGCACGCGTCTTTCCCAGCGAACCACTATCCTAGCTGCACCACTTGATTGCGCTGTGCCGCTCGCGAGGCGAAAAGTGGTATCGCACTCTCTCAGCCGGATTTTGTTCTCGCGGAGATGGTTTAACGCCTCGTCACCGAACAAAGAAGCGCTTGCTCCTGTATCTAGTAACGCGGTGAATTTCTTTCGAGCTATTGTTAGCTCAATGAACGGCGCTGACAGGTCAACAGAATTTCCTACGCGACATGCCAAAGGCGCTAGCAAACCGGGGTTTTCTGTGTACGCCGCGCGGAATCGAAGGTCGATCACCGGCGGCTTTGGCCGTTTCCCGACCGTGTTTGGTCACGGGCGGGAGGGCGGCCACACTCGCGGGCGAAGTGTCCCGGCTGGTCGCACCGGTAGCAACGGTTGCCCGGGCCCCGACGGGCTAGGCGCTGGTCGCCCCGTTCCGGTCGGTCATCTCGAACTCGCGGCGCGGATGGTGGGGGCCGCGTGTCGGCCTCGCGATCTCGCCTCGGTTCGTTCCGCTCTGCGGCAGCGTGTGCTCTTCGCAACGCGTAGCTGAATGGGTCCAAAGCGCGGTCGGACAACTCCCAACCCCTTGGGACACGCTCGTCAGCAAACTGTGCTGACGCTTCAGTTCTAGATGGACTGCGCGCTGAGCTGCCATTCCACGCGCAGCGCGGCTCAAGTGACAGCGATGCGGGTGGGGGCGGCCGATACGCTCGCGCAGAGAGGATGTCTCCCTGAATGCGCTTCGCCTCAGCTGCCAGCTCATCCAAATCTCTGAACCTGACTCCTCTCAGGTAAGCCGTGAAAGTCGGGTGCGCTTGTCTCGTGACACGCTCAACTTTCTCCGTGTTCGTGGCGCGAGGGTCAGCGAGGCGATAAAGTTCGTCCATCGCTCGGACGTACTCTAACAGAGACTCGTCGGGGTGCTGGGTTCGGAGCTCCAGCTCTCTCCTCAAACGCCACTCATAGTTTGCGGGAAGGAATTCGTCGCGGAAGCTTGCGCAAAACTCCTCCATTGTCCTCGCTCGGTTGCCGGCTAGTCGGTACCAGCGGGCCGCTTGCTCCGTCAAAGAAACAGGCACAACACGCGCGAGCATTTCGGCGTCTGCGATTCCTGTCACTTGCTGATAATGCAGCAGACGGTCGAGGTACTCATTTGCTCCCGCAATGTCGTTGTACCCCGTGTAGGTAGGCAAGTCTATCCTAACACGTGGTGACTGGGCCGGGGCTTGCAAATTGTTTTGCAAAATACCCGCTAGACTCTGCATAACCTGCATTGCGTTCTGCAAGAGCACCTCGGATGATTGCGGACTAACACCCCCGGAGTTGGGCGCAGCCGCTGATGGCGTCGAATGATGTGGCCTAGGTGCCTCATTGTTCGCGCCGCGGAGCGGCGAGGCGCCCGATGTGGAGCCCCCCATGCCAGGCCTAAGTCCTACCAACGCGTCAGGGGATGTTACTCGGCTATTCCGCGTGGAACGCCCAAGATTCACAAATTCAAACCCTTCCAACGGCGCGTCAAGTAGGGAGCCCTGGTTATGTGCCGCTGGCTCTGACAGCATAAACAAAGACTGCAAGTCACTCCTGTCGGCTGCCATCCTTTGTTAGGGCGACGGTAGTCGTTCGCTCCAACAAAGGTCACTGCTCGATTGCCTAGTTCGCCCCACGTTCGGGCGACAAGATATGGGGTCACTCTGCGTCCAGCCGGCCGGGAAGGCGAGCTTCCGTGCAAGCTACACGCAGGCGTTATTTAAGCACGCAACACGTTTCCCCAACCCGTGGCGCAGAGTCGCAGCCACGGCAGGTCCGGACGAAATAGGCAACGGCAGGGCACGCTAGGAAATAGTTTATTATCCTAACGCGAGGTAAAGCACACTGCGGAAGAATGTTCTATCCGTAAAATAGATGTTCCGTAGCTCACCAAGTCGTTGACGTCGACCGGCGTTGGTGTTCGGGGGCCGGCGGGCAGCGAAAGGGGTCCGTGGGGCACTTAGGTAAGGTCCGGCGGCAAGAGACCCTTCCCGCCGCGCGATCACCCCTTTTATCCCCTCGGTCATTGCCTCCCTGGCAGCAAATCGTTACCGTCAAGCTTAGGCGTGCTACCCTCTCCGCAGAAGGCGGCGCGCTGCCGTGACGTCACGTCAGTGCTGGGGCGGAAATGAGCAGAGTCGCGGGGGTGCCTTCTCTCCACATTCCTGGCGGCCGGCGCGCCCGTGTAAGTCACGGTCGCCGCTGGCGCGGGGGACGAGGAGGGGATACCAGTGTATCCCACAAAATGGAAAACTTCCTCGGTGCTGGCTAATGTCAGTGAGCACCCACTTGATGCTGCAGACTCCACAGAGCAGATGCAGCTCAGAAACACATCAGGAACAGGTCTCACTGCCACCAAGTTACACATCAAAACCTTGCAATCCCTGCACTGTCCATTGCTGTAAGTACTGCAGGCTGTAGTGCAGGTCCTATGGCCTGCAGTACTCATAGCATTCCCCATGCCGGTGGCCCTTGGATCCGCACTGATGGCACTGGTGGATAATATACCTGGCAGGTGCACCTGAGAACGGTGCTAGGATGCCCGCTCCATAAAATTTTGCGAGGCCCTTGACGAAGACCTCCGCCAGCTCCTCGATACCTTCGCCAGCTGACAGGTGATAGCCATCAGCGGCGAAAAGGTGCCTCTTGGGTGCCTTCATTGCATCCAGGAAGCGATGCTGAAAACAAAATGAGATACGCTGATAAATAAGGCAGCTTGAGCAAGAATGACATCCTAACAGCATAGAGCTACAATAAGTATTTCGGCTTTCTGGCACAGCTTTCCTGTAAACAATGCATAAAGAA
Organism: Amblyomma americanum; assembly: GCF_052857255.1. Classification (NCBI taxonomy): domain Eukaryota; kingdom Metazoa; phylum Arthropoda; class Arachnida; order Ixodida; family Ixodidae; genus Amblyomma; species Amblyomma americanum. The sequence continues at coordinate 226,954,898 of NC_135498.1, read as the reverse complement.
GGCAGAAAGAATGCATCCACACAAATGAAGTGCTTAATGAGAACCAAATTACAATGCCATAATTAATCTATCGCAGGTAACCAGGCACACACACAAGGAAAAGAACAGACCCGGATGTCCCCCTGCGCTAGGAGTGCTTTCTGGCAAGACACTGACATATATTGATGCCTTTATCGCCTCCTACTGCAGTCTTCTCAGCTTCTATAGTTTCCTACTTATGTTTTTGAGAATGAGTCTGAGCCAGGACATGAACCCACTGAAGCTACAATGTGCAACCAAGTCCTACATGGCCAGTTTTTATCCTGCTAGCATGCCACGCGAGTCTTTCATTATGACGCCACCCAGCCTAACACACTACTTGCTGCAAGAGAAAGGTTTACAACACACCGCACCTTCTACGCAATAAGGGACCTTAAGGCAGGACCCGGCTTTTAAATCATAAAAAAATCGGGTAACCTCCACAACGTGGGCAAGGCTCTGGAGGTTCCCGCAACTCAGATAAAGGCCTCCACCATCTTCTCAGGACTGCGAAAGTGGCTGAGGTTTCAGTGTATGTACCGAAGCATGGGGCCAACATTTAGAGTTTATGAAGCATGTTTGCTTCCCTTAAAAGCTAAAAACATCTGGCATATCGACCAGTGTATCTGCACCTAAAATCACGGCTGGAGGAAAAGGAATGTGTTCTTTATAAAATCGGGTAAAATATTTTTTCCCAGTCATTAAAGTTTTGTGCATGAAAATAAAATGTGGTTTGCTGTAAGCTCATCTCCGCTATTTCTGCAAACAGGTTTCTCTTCTCTTGGCAGTAGGAAGTTATGTGGGAGATGTGCATGTCCTATACGAAGACGGCAGATAGCCACTTCCTCAAAACCTTTCAGGCAGGTGCAAGACTTCCATTCATCTAAAACTGGCATAGCAAATAGAAGTTTGTTATTTGCTTCAATTTTCTTTAAAGGGGATATGTGCGTTTTTATTTCCCTGCCACGAGCTTGAGCAGCGCAGACATCTGCTCTCCCGTTGCCTTTAATAACGACATGGCTCAGCACCCAGCACAGGTTTGTTTTGTCCTTGAGCTGTGGCTATTTTATGTTGTGTATGATGGTGCTAAGAAGCGGAGAGATTACATTTTTAAATTGAAGAGCCGAAAGTACACTCAGTACACCTTCACCCCTGCGCTTCCAACATAAACAAGTTTTCCAGCCATTCATATAAAAGTCCGTGAGCCTCTGCATTTTTCTTTGAATACAAGAAATTCTATAATCTGTTGTAGAGTGTGCTTCTTACAGAAGTTAGCGTGAAATCGCAGATTGCTGGCAAATTGTACCATGCAGGAAGTGCGTCTCGTCTTTGAGCAATGCCGTGTAGCGAGTCTAATATGCCTAGATTTTTGCATATCTCTTCAAAACATAAGAGCAGTGACCCGCTAGCTTGCGGTGTTGAACAGTGTAGCATTCAAGCGATGCCTTCGTCGGTTCGAAGAGGCTGAGGGCTGAGTGTATCTCCACGACATGCAGCCCGATCACGTTTTCACGCCTGAAGTGATCAAATTGTGGTTTTAAAATGTTCTTTGAACCTTTAGCCTTATGCTAGTGTCACCTTCCCACTCCTTTACAACCATATCAGCCGAAACACTGGCTATCTGAGCCAAACCCCCAGAAGCAGCAGCCGTTGGGACGAGGCAGGAGCTCAGCGGTCGGGAGGCATGCAATGGCAGCGTGACCACGTGATCAAAGATGGCAGTCTCCATGACATGGCACTGTAAGTAGTGTATAGGCAACCAATTTCAAATTGATAAGCAATGTGGTTGGAATGTCACTTTGCTGCTTGCTTAAGAGATTTTTGTTTCCTTTGGTCCGAGCTACAGTCTGCTCTGGACTGCAGCGGCGGCCTAGTGGCTGAGCATCCACCTCGCATGCGGGAGGTACAGGATTCGATCCCCAGTGTCGCCGGGTACCCACCGGTGATACAATGGGTACAAGCTTTCCCCTGCTTGGTGCTCGGCTTATTCAAGGTGAAATGCTTGGGAAATGGGTCTTTGACTCCACATTGAGCAAACGAAAATACCTTGTGCCATGGCGCTCTTTGGCCGCAGATGCCCCTGCACCATAAATATTCACTCCCATCAGGATCAGTCTGCTCTGTCTGCCAGTGCATCAGTAATTGCCACCTTGACTTTGCGAAGGGAAAAAAAGTACGTCACTAGCACATGCAACCCTGCATATTTTGTAACTCGCTCTTTGCTGATTTCATTAACAACGCGTATAATTTCCCAGGAGCACACACCATGGTATTTGGATGTCTTTTCTCCTCTGTTTGCACGAGTTGTCATATTCAGTGCACAGACTTTGCTCTTGGTGTGAATGACAGGTATGATTTTGGTGGTCTAGAAGGTCACTCACTCACTTCTGTTCATTCCTGTTATCATGGTATTTCTCCTTAAAAAAAGATGTCGCATTTCTTGCAAGTGTGCGCTGACGTTAGAACTTACAAAACCGTGGCCAATGCACACGCCAAGCGTTATTTTTCAGAAATTTTTTTTCTGAGCCACCTGGCGCGGTGGCTCAGTGGTTAGCGCTCGGCTACTGATCTGGAGTTCCCGGGTTCGAACCCAACCGCGGCGGCTGCGTTTTTATGGAGGCAAAACGCTAAGGCGCCGGTGTGCTGTGCGATGTCAGTGCACGTTAAAGGTACCCAGGTGGTCGAAATTATTCCGTCGCCCTCCACTACGGCACCTTTTTCTTCCTTTCCTCTTTCACTCCCTCCTTTATCCCTTTCCTTACAGCGCTGGGCGGTTAAGGTGTGCTCTGATATTTCCCCAAAAACCAATTATTATTATTATTATTATTATTATTATTATTATTATTATTCTGAAATTAGCTTTGGATCGGGACACACAGACACACAACAGCTTGCGTTTTGCCATGCTATGATAGTTAGCTGGAATCTGTGAGCTGCCAAAAGGTGGCCAAGGTAGCTGACCAAACACTGGATGATGCAGTACATTACAAACAGCGGCATGTTACTCGCTCCTCAACCCGGTATGGAAAGCGCACACGTCAATACTACGTACCTGCCTCATTCAATAGTTTGCCACCTAGTGTATTTCGCATGAATACTAAATAGACCCTGAAAAAAATTTTGCAGTCTGTCTCTCTGTGTTGCTTCCTGCCCTTTATTTCATCTGATGTCATTGTCTTAATTTCAAATTACTGTCATCCCCCTTGATGGCGTAACAGTTGTGTCTACATTTGTCTCTCGGTGTTGCTGACTTTTTTTTTCCAAATTCATTAAGTCTTTATTTTCCTTATTGATTACCATTGGCACTGTCTGCCAGGCACTGCCACTCATGCCGTTTGAGGCTTTAGTAGGCATGATTTATGCTGTATGAAAACTGACATGAAAGTGGCGCCCGCCCGAAATCAGCTCACAAGACTAGCCAATCACCGCAGCATTTGCGAAAGAAGTTTTTTTTAGCATGGTTTCAGCGAAGAAGCTGCCAATGCTCGCTTCATCTGAGCTATAGCTAGGTGAAATAGTTAAGCGAAAACTTGGTGGGCATAATGGAGCAAAGAATGTCATTTAGGCTATTTATTATTAATTATTTTGGTTGTGGGAGACTAAACTCACTTCTTGCCAAATTTTTGCAACACTCACAACATCCCTTAGAAAAACATTATATTACCAGAAGATTTTTCATTATTACTGTAATCATACTTCATGCTGCTGAGTCTTAAAAACGGGGAGTTAGTATAATTACACTTTTTCAATGCCGTGAGGCGAATGAACAAGGTGACGAGTGACAGGCGATTGTGTCGCGGGGCACCTCATCAAAGAACATTAGTTCATGCAATTACTGCTTAAGAGATTGGCAAGTGTGTCTGGTATAGTGCAACCCCTCCAGTGCAGCAAGCAATAATTAGAATGCTTTCAAGAGTATGCCAGCCACCTGGAAATTGGACTTGGAAGGATAGCTGCATTGCAGTATCTGTGGGTACACACCTCAATTCGCGGACGCTCTCTGAAAAACAAAGGTCGATTGACGCAGGAAAGTTCAGGCTCTGAGAACACCAAGGGGACTGTGTCACTGTCCGCTCGCCTTCACCTCTATCAAAACAGTTCGCAAATTCACGGTCACGTGCAGGAGTTAACTTTTTCTACACGACTGTTTGTTTCCACACCCACAAATATTGTTGCAAGGCACCACTATATTCGTCGCATCTTGTACTTACAGTCGTCAGCACACCTATTTAAAGCGCTACAACGCCACCGTGTACCACAAAGAAAGTGAAAGTTTTGAAACTGTACTCGGTTGTCAATATTATGCTGGTGCTAGACCGAAGGCGCACTGGCACGCTGTGCGTCCTCTCGACTGCACTATACCAGTTATAGAACAGCAGAGCCAATATTACTTTTATGGTTACTCGGCAAACCGCTCCAGCGCCCGCCAGGCTTGCTGACTGCACTTGCCTCACACACGGTTAAGACAAGCATGAATCGGTACTCACGTCTGGGTTCAAGATGCCCACACACGGTATCCGCTTCAGCGCAGCCGTCAAATTGCGGTTAAGCAAGCGACGACTTGCCTCGGCGTCCGTCGAGGCAAAACACCGCGGCAACACCTTTGCCATAAGCTCGACAGGTGCCACGTCGAACAGCAGAAGCAGGACAAGGGCCTGTGATACGAAAATATGTATGAGAATTCCGTACTGAAATCGACAGCAATTGGAAGTGCTCAGCAATTACGTTCTACTTTGACGTTAACGCATATCGCTTGCGGACTGGCATTATAGGCCTTGCAAGGTCATTCCCTCCTACGTAAAGGATAACAAAATCTGCGGGCTTGAGATTAAGGCGCCGCACAGCGCTTGCGAGGTGCACAGCGTCATAGCCCCCGAAGGTAAACGTACAGGTCTCAACCGACGGGCATAAACGTAGGCGACTTCTGCACAATCGCTTGAGTTGGCTGTCGCCGACAGGTAGTACTTACGTCCCGCATAGCCATTGCTAAACTGAAATAACGCAACCAATGGGGTTATTTTTTTAACCTACACTTCGTGCAGGCTCGTGTAGGCGAGTGGAGGGCGGGGCTAAAGTTATGACGTAAGGGCGCTGCACTCGTCCGTCCGAGCGCCAGCCAATAGCGTGATACTGAGCGGCGTCGTCTGCGCGAGCAGACTACAACGACCACAAATTTAGATCGTAATGTGATACTATTGAAAGGGATAAACAGTTCGTTAGTAAAAAAATTATATTCTGTCGTGGTTACGATAGCAGAGAAGTGCTAAACCACCTAGGTCATTTCTCTGAAACGCGAAGCTCACCGCAACTTGTGTCGTCTGCATTACCTGAATATGGAGCGCGTCTACGCGATATCTTCTGAGTTTTTTTGCGACTCGTCTTCTTCGTCAGAGGACGAAAGTGATGATAAAGCAGTTATTCTGATGCATGAAGCATCCTTTCTTCTGTTGAGATTGGACAGGAACCGCGTCCCTCTTCACGTAGAGAGCGTTGTTCCGCGGTACTTGGCCACCGAGTTTCGACGACTCTTCCGGCTCACCCGCGAGACAGCCCGCAACCTGACCGACCGTTTCGAGGCGTCGCCGTATTATCCAAGAGGCGAGCATGGAAGGCCACAGATAACAGCAGAGAAGACGATGTTGATTTGTCTCACATACCTGGCAACTCAGATGACAGTCAACATATCGCCAACAAGTTCGACGTCGCCGAGTCATCTGTAGAGGTGTGCCTAAATCGGCTGCTGGAATTCCTCTTCAGTATCTCGGCGGAGATCATTCGATGGCTCACGCCAGCCGAGCGCGAACGAAGTAAGGAAGAATTCAGAGCTCTGGCGACCACGAAGAGCGGCAGGCAAGGATTACCTAACGTCATCGGGTGCATTGTGACATTCCTTGTGTGCTACGAGTTACATTCCTTGTGTGTGCATCGAGTTGGGGCTTAAGGCCGCCCCTCTTTTCCAGCTGCATACCTTTGCAGAAAGCAGGACGCCGGCACACGCGGAAACCGCTCCCCAGTATAAGCGAGAGCCCCGAGTACATACCGGGAACGAAAATTGTCGCTTGACGCACGGACCCCCCACCCCCTTACGACGTGGGCTATCGCCGGGAAGGCACCCACAGCTTCCCGCGGTGCCTCGTGAACAAAAGCGCATTCCCAGAAGGGCCGTGACGGACACCTGTCAGACAGGCAGTACTCGCCAAGAATGTGGAAAGACAGGCGCAAGTGAACAAAAGCGCATTCCCAGGATGGCCGTGACGGACACCTGTCATGGCGGACAGGCAAGACTCGCCAAGAATGTGGGAAAACAGGGGCGACCCTTAATCTGGTTTCCCGGAGCGACAGACGAACCCCTTCATGATTATTAGCTGTGTCCCGCCGTCGGTGGCGCGGCAGCATCGAGGGCGCTTTCGCCCCCTCCTCTGTTGCTGACGAACGACGCGGACCGATGGTGGGTGGCGGTATGCATGCCTGAGGCAAGGATTAGCTCCGAAGGGAGAGCCTGTGGATACTCTCACTTGAGAGAGAGTGGTGACGTTTTTGTTGTTTATTTAGTTTGTATTGTTAACAAGAATCTGGGTTCGAGGCTAAGCCCAACCCAAGGGGTTGTCCCCATCTCGCATGTTATTTTTCATTGGAGAATTGATGCTTTGGGCGGGCCACTGAAAATGACCGCCCTTAGTCCTTTGTTAATCAAGTGCTTAAAAGCGCATGTAAACGGATACAGTAGAGGCCAGTCTGAGCTGGGGCTCCATGCTTAGCATGTAATGTGATGCTACTTAGGCACTAACCTGCCCGGTCGACGAGTAAAGTAGTGCAAAGTTTGTTCTTTTGTAAATTCAGTTCTGCTTTTTCCAGTTTAACTCTCTGTATATGTATGTTGTAAAATTATGCTCTGCTGTCATCATCTACAAGCTCGCCTCCTGTTCATCTTCCAAGCCGAACGACACTAGAGGAAGGGTTTGTGAACCATCCTCGAAGAAACGGACGACTATTGAAATTCTACTGCATACACGCTCAGGACGACATCGTTAGCGAAGAGGGCCTTCAGCGCCGAAGCCCGACGGCGTGCAGCTTCTGCCAGCAACCGCTCGAGCCCAACTCCGGAGCCACTCCATCGCCCCCATGAAGTCGTCGGCACGTAAGCTCGGACGCCCCAGCCTCTGATGTATAATCTTAATCATGTGTAATTATTGAATATACCTGTTTGTTTAAACTGAGCCATACGGTGTCTCTTTGCCTCTCCGTCCCGTGTGGACCTGCGCATTATGGGGGTCATCACAGCATCGACGGGTGCCATATAGAAATTCCGAAGTCTGCGAAGTCTGAGCACTCGTACTACAACCGGAAGAAGTATCATTCTGTAGTCCTGCAGGGCATCTGCAATGAAAACAAGAAGTTCATTGACGTTTTTGCTGTTTTCCCGGGTTCCGCGCTTGATGCGCGAGTGCTGCAGAACAGCTTCTTTTACGAAGAGGCGCCGGAAAAGTGCGAAGGTAATTTCGCATGTATATTTAATTGCCTTAATATTTAACATCGAAGCACAAAACATGCATGATCAGTATGATTCCTGATCGCAGCCTGTTTGCAGTATGTGATCGCAGCATATGTTTGGCCGTCGCACTTCTTAATTCAACAATAAAAAATCGCAACTGCATGCAGTTCGAAATGTAATTGAAAACTGGTTTAAACTGCATGGAATTGGCTTCTATTTCTTCCAGTTCACATTTTCTGATGTGTTGGTCAAGCATTACTGCGGCACATTTCTCATTTTTAATTAAATTTAAATTAAATCCTGAAAGTGTACCTTATATGTTAACTTATGCATGCTGTGCCATTTGGTGAGCTGGTTTCACTTGTCATATGCTGCAATATTTTCTGAAAAAGGAGCCGCAATGTCTGCAGTCATGCGATCAATTCACAAATTTATGGCTTCTACTATAGCTGGCACTACCAATAACGTGCAGGTGGATACCTTCTTGGTGACTCGGCCTACCCCCTGCAGCCATGGTTGCTTACCCCTTACAAGTGTCCAAGCAAGAACTACGAGGAGGGTTCCAACAGTGTCCACAGTCAGCAGCGGGTCATTGTGGAAGGGGCGTTTGGCCTTCTGAAGAACCGTTTTAGGCGGCTTTTATATGTAAATTCAAGATCTCTCAAACAAATTGTCTTAATTATTATTGGCTCCTGCGTCTTGCACAACATGTGCACAGAATCCAATGATGATGATGAAAATGATGAATTGCCCAGTCAAGGGCTGGATGTCAGTAATGCTGGAGAAGATGGTGACATTTCATCTTGCCCAAGCAAGTTTCGGGATGACATAGCGCAGTCTCTGTACAATGCTTTATTTATTTCACTGCATTGTTTGTTGCTATACAGTAGTGGCACAAAGTTTTGTCAGTGCTTGTTTCCTCACTGACAGGTTTTATTCGCATAAATAGTACTCATTTACAGTTCATATTATTTGTGCATAGTGTTTGTATACACATGTGAGATGACGACTAGCCCTCACTCAGAAAGTTCTTCGTAGCTTGTTTGTGGCAGGTACAGAATGCATACACATATGCAATTCTTCACATTATATTTGTACATCATGTTTGTCAATATGGACGACATGACAACTATAACTGTTGCTCCTAAAGTTCTTGGTGACTTGTTTGTACATATGGGTAGGTACACAGCACATACTCATTTGCAATTCCTTGCATTGTTTGTAAATAGTGTTTGTAAATAATGTACATGACAACTAGCTCTTGCTCGTGAAGTTCTTCGTGGCTTGTTTGTACACTTATAGGTTGTTTACACAGCGCATACTCGTATGCAATTCTTCATAGTGTTTGTACATAATGTTTGTGCATAATGTTTGTATATACGTGTGACATGACAAGTAGCTCTCAGTGAGAAAGAAAATTTTCCTTGGTAACTTGTTTGTACACTGCCAGGTAATTGTTGCAGGTTGTTTATGCGGCACATACTACTTTGTAGTGATGGCTGTTAGGAGAAACTTGAATTAAAATGGCTTCGAATCATTCCAGTTGTGTTGCACTTATCTGAACTGACACTAAAGTCCTTACTGAAGGATGTTGCATGCAAGAGGCTGTTCCTAACTTGGAGGCCATGATGCATTTAGTCTAAAACAGCTGTTGTAGTAACGCCAGAAACGGACGATGGCATGGTGATTACAAAAGGTAAAAAAATCAGCAGGTACTTCAGGCTGCTTACGTGCTAAGAAGGTGAAAGCATTAGCGTGCCATGATGAGCGGTCAACCTCGACACAGGTTGCGCGCTGAGAATTAAATTAAACAGGGGCACTACCCTTAAGCACAAGCAGCATAATTTCCCACTATGGCTTCTCACTGCCTTAAGCATTCCGATACTGATCACAGCGTTCTGTGTGGAATTCCCAGGATCGAATCGAAATACCCATCAATGTTCGTTGCAAACAGGTCAGAAGTTTCTGGGCGCCAAATCGTGGTGCGTATTAATTTGTTCACAGGTGTACAAGTTTCTTTCATCACTGTTTGTGTTGTCATGCCAAATAGGTAAACTTTATAATGTAACCTAAAACAATATGGCTGATGTAAAACACATAATTAAATGCATAAGTAAACACATAAGTAAGGTAAACAATACAGGAAACAGTTATAGAGGAAGTGGAGCTTTGCTTTAAATTAAGAAATGTGCATCAGATGTACTAATATCGACACTGTATGTTGCCAGTGCTGTCCTTAGTGTCTTCAGCTGTTTTTTCTACAGCGCACACAAGCCTCTCTAGCAAGGCAAGCTTTTCTCTTTGTGCTTCCATTTTCTCGCCATGCCGCTGGTGTCTGCTTTCGTCAAGTTTTGCTGCTATTGCAGCAAAGCTTTCTGCCACTGCGTCTGCCATGCGCCGGGTCCGTTTCCTCGCCGGGGGTCGCCCGTCCTCATTGCATGGTGCCTGCTGGCTGTTACTTGGTCCCGGTAGGGGATCCTCGTCCAAACTAGGGAAAGTGAAAGACAAAACTGCTATTCACCACAAAACATCAGTACATAACCGTGGTCGCAGTACATCTTTATTTTGTATACATCAGGAATCAAGCAAGCGGTACAGCACAGGCTGAGCCAGTCATGTGTGTACAGTTCATTGCTCCTACTCATTGCAAAAAAAAAACTTCTCCATATGACAGGGCTGTTGTTACATTGAGCTGCATCTTTTGTTTCATATAGTGTAGTTATTCCCAGATTTCGGAGAGCACGTACTGCCTTCACCACAGCACTGACTTACTCTGGAGCCCTTTTCGTGAATTCATATGCTATGCGACAAAAAAGGAAAGCTATAGTTTTGTGGAAAATTTATTTGCAGTGGTGTGCGGAGCCTGTATGACATTTTCTTTCCTGTCCTAAGCCAGCACTATGTTCTTTGCAGTGAGGCACTATTAACAGCTCTGATTACTAAGCACACTGAATTCTTTGCAACGATTCAGCCTCATACCTTTTGCCCTTAAAAATGTGGCGGGACTCTTTGTGTTTTTTGTTAACTGAAGAAAGCTATGGACACCGAAAAGAGGACAATAAATGGTGCCTCACTTTGAGCTTGTCCTCGCTTGCCCAGGCCCTGCCACAAAGCATGGCTGAATGTGGTGCTGCGGCTCGAGGATTTCAGCCAGCTCCCTGCATATGCCAAGATCAAGAAACACAAGAATAAGCCATGCATTACATAACTTGCTGTCAGTGCTTCATAAATGGCATATTGGCTGTGAGTTCTCCAAGAGTATAATGTTAGCATGTACATGCATCGATTGCAGTATACAGTGAAGATCACATCTGAATCAATATGACAGTCGAATTGCGGCAATCCGAGTTTTTTTAGTCTAAGATACATGTGCACACATTGAGCTGCAAATAAAGATGGTTTTGTTGCTCACGTTCCTTGCACCAAAATATACCGGACTAATGATTTGCATGCTTTATTGTTTTAGTTGCCTCATTGACAGGCTCTACGCTTGTAATATTGCTTGTATGATTACAGAGGTTTAGTGAGACAGCAAGGACAGCGTTTGTTGCTGGATAATTCCAGATGGCACCCGATGGCCCACTTGCAGGTGTCAGCCCAACTATGAAAGAACGCAGTTCATCAAAAGAACACAAATTTGAATGTAGAAATCATGAAGCCTACCGCAGCGGTGGCCAAGTGGTTGAGCATCCGCCTCGCATGCGGGAGGTGCGGGGCTCGATCCCCAGTGCCGCCGGGTACCCACCGGTGATACAATGGGTACAAGCTTTCGCCTGGTCTGCTGCTCGGCTTATTTAGGGTGAAATGCTTGGGAAATGGGTCTGCGACCCTACCTTGAGAATTTGAAAAAATACCTTGTGCCATGGCGCTCTTTGGCCATAGATGCCCTTGCGCCATAAAAATCCATCATCATCAAATCATGAAGCCGAGCTTCCACATGAAAACAGCTGCTTACAGGTAACCTTGGGCACCGTGTGTATCTCAGTGAGAACAAAGAAGTGGGCTTATGCTGATTTAGTTTTAAACCAAGTGGGTATAGATATATAATTTGCTGACATGAAATGATTGTATTTATTTTGTTCGGTGCCTGTTTCAAGCCCTCTCTGTTTCTTGCTCAATAATGGTGCAGTCGTGCGCACAAAGAATGGGCGTTATTACAATAAATCAGATGGCAGTTACCTCCAGTTTTCATCTTACTTGTTCTTTCACTTGTTCCCTTTTTTGTGTGTGTTTCAACCTTGACACGCCAACTGGACCTTCAAACAGTACTCCTGCAATGCTTTAATGATTAATCAAATGGCGTGAGCTAATTGATTATGCGATGAATTCAATTCAAAATCTAATGATGCAGTGATATATGACCTGTGGATGAGGGAAGGGTTAATTGAGTACAACAATAAAATATATGCGGTTACTTGGGCACCTAGCTGCTTTTTGTGAGGTTCATTTATTCTGCATACTTACTCTTCATGATCACAAGTTCTGCGCTGGTGACCAGATCTGCTGTTGTGATATTTTACACGCTTGTACGCCTGCTCCAGCGTCTTCCACTTGTTCTCGGCCTGGAGCGGGGTGACACCTGTGCCTTGAAAGCGGTCCCTCAGTGATGTCGCCCACATCCTCCCACATTGCTTTCCTCGTTTTGAACGCAGGGTTTTGTAGCTTGCTCTGTTTGCGAGATGCAGAAAGGGAGAAAGCAAGACTGGTAATTGTGTACATAACACTATGTAACCTGACTTGCGACTTGCATGAAATATGTTGTTTCATGCCTGTTATCCTGCTGCTTATTAGAAATGCATGCACATCTGTGTTCAGTTCAGGCACACTTAATTGCATGATTGTGGTGTGAATGATTTAGGCCAACTGCTATTTGTAAGGCTCAATTAAATAACAAATAACTCTATATATTTCATGCAAATTTTGTCTGTTTTCTATAATTAGCAGATATACAAATTCATGGCTGCTATATACAATGGTAGTGACTTTTTACAGGACATGTAAGGCATTTTAATTACTACACATGAATCTTTATGAAAGCTGCAGTATGTGGAAGGTTCTTCAGACCCTAACTGTCCCGTAAATAGTAGTCAATACCTGTGTGCTATATATATATATATATATATATATATATATATATATATATATATATATATGCTGTAGGGAAATCATTTATATATACGTATATATATATATATATATATATATATATATATATATATATATATATATATATATATATATATATATATATATATATATATATATATATATATACGTATATATATATATATATATATATATATATATATATATATATATATATATATATATATATATATATATATATATATATATATATATACGTATATATAAATGATTTCCCTACAGCAACCACGCAGCTGCGTCAGTCCCTACTTTTCATTTCTTATAATCGCCTTATAATTTGAAATCGCCATGGAAGTAAAAGAAAAAGTCGCGGTGACGACATATTGAAAACCGCGTAGGGCGAGGGACATTTATGTTGTGAACGTACTTTTGTTCGTATCAGGATCGTACCCATCGCGACTAATAGCACAGCATGCATTAATGTTAACTGCCATGTATGCTCTAGCTGCAGCGGGCATATGCCAACGCGTACGCGTGTATGTATTTATTTATTTATTTATTTATTTATTTATTTATTAATACTGCGGTCTTGAACAACAAGACCATCGCAGGTGGGTACATAATTTGTGTAACACCAAAGGACAAAAAAAAAGGAAATACAGCAGACAAGGCGTCACAGCAACGAAATTAGTACATCACACTGTACTGCATCGTTTCACAACATCAGAATATATATACTGCAGTCATAGAGCCAAGCATATAATTAAGTAAATCTCAACAAATTACTCATCAACCGAACATTCAAAATTTCGTCACTTGTTGCAGCAGCGCCTCAAAATGGGACAAATTATTCTCTTCGACTATATGACCAGCAAGGTTGTTCCATTCGGTAATAGTTCTAGGAAAATAGGAATATTTGTAGCAGTTCGTTCTTGTGGATAAAGGTTTTACGGAAAGAGAATGTCTCAGGCGTGTTGCATAACCACTAGGGTAACTAACAATTTTCGAGATGTTGTATTGCCCATGAATTAACTGGAAAAAGAATTTCAAGTGACAGTTCTATCAGTAACGGATGGTAAGCAACTCTTTTTAGTAAGATTAGTGATAGACCATAGGAATTATAAATAAATCTTACTGCTTTGTTTTGAATCCTTTCTAATTTGTTAATGTTAATCTTGGTCCCAGATCATTACGGCATATTCTAAGATTGGCCGCACAATAGTGTTATACGCAAGGAAACGTGTTTCAGGAGTAGCGAACCGTAGTGCACGCCTCAAGAAGAATATTTTGCGCAGAGCATTTGCCGAGATGGTATCAATATGTTTGTTCCAGGAAAGATTATTGGAAATCCATAGGCCGAGATATTTGTAGCATGTTACCTCTGAGAGTGCACTATCGGAAGTACCATACTGGTAGAGAAGAGGATTCCTTTTAAGCGTTATTCTCATATATACTGTTTTATCAAAATTTATCACCATTTGCCACCTATCACACCAGCGCATTACCTTCCGAAAGTCATTATTTAGCCTGATTTGATCTTCGCATGATCGCCGCCGGGTGCCGCGTTTCCTGCCCCGGTGTTACGTGCCATTGCCACGTTGTAATTATAGGACCGGGAAGTACTTACTTTGACAAGTTCAATCAGGAACTTTGTCCTGTCGGGCGTCCAGCAGCGCTCCAGCGCGTCCCCGCCGTTAACCGGCGCTGCCGGTTCGAGCGGCACTCGCCCAGTCGGCGCCTCAGGCTGAGCTGTAACCACCTGCACGCCGGCGTCCTCGGGAGAAACAAGGATCGGCACCCCATCTGCGCATACACCGTGGCGTAAATTATTACACGCCTAAACCCGGTGATATCGCGCGAGACTCCTGATCGGCACAATAATCGCACATCATTCTTTAAAAGTAAACAACCACGTTGCGAACTATAGCACACAATGAAACAAACGGCCAAACGAACGAAAACCCGTTCGGCAGGCAGAAATACGCACTTTCAGTGGTGTAGGCGATCTTATCTCCGAAAAGGATAAGGTTGCCGCTCTCTCCGACACGCGTGTGCGCCGCCACTTCGCTGCCGTCCTCGAGGCGGACGACAATTCGCAAGCTCGCAAGGCTCCGCTTCTCCATGGAGAGAAAAAGCACGTCTGCTGCGTGTGGAAACGGTTATCAGAATGCGCGGGCTTTCGAAACTCCCGCCTGGTTTCTGTCGTCTGCTAGCCTACACCTCCAAGCAACTCGGTGTAAAAAGTGTAGCTTTCATGCTACACTAAACGAAAAAGAAATGCATTCATGTAGGTGGGCGGAGCTACACTTTTTCTACACTGGCAAAAAAAATGGTCTTTTGCTACACCGCCTACACTAGTGTAGCCAGTGTAGAATAAAAAAAATAACCCTAATGCATGGAGGAAATAAGGAAAAGAGGAGAGGCTGCTACGTCACATTTTTTGAAGCCGGAAGCGAGGGCTCCGCCATGACACTTGGCCGTTTTCTCAGCTAATGGCATGCGAGCGCCGCGAAGATCAACGCGAGCGGCGCGAGCAGATGATTTCGCGCCGCGCCAGGCCATCACCACCTAGACAAGTTCTATGTTTAGGTGGTGATGGCCAGGCTGTCGGCAGCTGTCAGACACGGCGGAAAGTGAGACTTCTGCTCCCATTGACAACAAAGACGCTGCGATGCCCAGCTGCTGCGTTCCTGGGTGTCGGTCGCGCACGCCAGGACAAGAACCGGGCGTCACTTTCCACACGTAAGTATACTGCATTTTGTTTTCGTATTTAATTGACTGCGTAATGAGTAAAATGCAAGCTCGCAGAACATAACGCACGACACGGCGTGAACGTGGTATTCGTACCGCCCCGGCCTTATTGGTGGCTCTTTGTCCGAGTGCAGTGAATAGTATTGTTTTCAAACAGGTTTCCGAAAGATCCAGAGCGAAGGAGGCAGTGGACTGAGGCCGTTAGACCAGGCCAAAGAGACTGGGAGCCAGCAAAATGGACCTGCGTATGTTCAAAACATTTACTGCCCGAGCACTTCGATCGGATGTCGCCGCTCGTAGTTCGTATACGTGCGGATGCCGTCCCCCTTCAGGTGAGGAACCACCTTCTATACATTCTCAAGAGATTGGAAAGAAATGCTAGCTCTTATTGAGAAGGTGCTTTATTATAACTTGACTGCATAAGCATGCGTTCAATATGATGTTTTAGGTGTTCGTGCAAGAAATAGAACGATTTGTGAATAAATGGCTTTAGCTAGACGTTATGATCGAGTAGCGCGGCTACAGTACTCCCGCACTGATAAAAAGTAATTGTGTCATTATACTCCTAAACTGGCTGCGGTTTATATATGGCTCGGGTGAAATTCTGCTTACTGTACATGATAATTTATTTATTTATTAGCTTACGCACTCCATCATTAGAAGAATATAAAAAAAAGAGAGCATCGAGCACACCACAGTTTTCCTTGGGGCATCATTTCTATTTAATTATTACTTGTAGTGTGCAAATGTTTGCGCCTAGCAGTAGGCGGTGCATTTTTTGTTGTCATCTCGGCCATAGCACCTGGGAAGTGTCACTGAGAGAGCACTGTAATTCCTTAAAACTATAGTTCGTTTACAAAGGAAATCACAAAGAAGTTCCATAAGGCATAGAGCACCATACGTATTTGCTCGCGTGATTTGCGCACGTTTTTTCTTTAATTAGGGCTCCAAAAAGAGGGTGCGCAATTTACGCGCAAGCGAGTTATCCGAACACGTCCTAAAAAAAAGGTTGGCACCCCTCGCCCCATGGCAACAAGGTTGACACGTCCCCCCCCCCCCCCCACCTCCCCTTCCCCACGCTATAGCTCCCCGCGGGGTGGCATGACATGACGGCACGTGCTTAGCTCAAAGCAATAAACGCGCAAAGATTCAATCGCGAAGTCAGTCGTGGGAGGAGATAACGGGCAATAAAACGGGGCCCTTGCGTGTGGCCCGACTGACTAGCGGCAAACCGTATAGCAAACGGTACGGTAGAGTTTTGGATTCGGGCGCGCGCGCAACTGTTCGTCCGGGACAGCGACCGCCAGCGCGAGCAAGCCGGGTAAACGGCCAGCAAAGCTATTACAGGGGCTAGTTGGTTGATCATACTGGCCGTGTGCCGTGTGTATGTGTCCTTTTTGTGTCGCTTGTAGCGCATTTGTTCCCGGGTAAACGGCACAGTTCGCACCGGCGTACATGCTGGTGGTCTGGCTCAGCATAGTGCGCAAAATGTGCGAGTAGTTTTTTTTTTTTATCGGGTTAAAAGTTTGAAACTTTTTGGGGTGCACAATCTATGTGCGGGCGCAAATTACGCGAGTAAATACGGTAAATGTCATAAACATAAGGAAAAAGGGAAGCATGAGACAAAGAAAAGAAGACAAAACACAGGCAGAAAGCTTGGCCAAATGTTTAGGGGAATCCCGTTTTCTTTTGCGAAGTTTCTGTGGAAACAATTTATAGCTTTCCTTTAGCCGCATAGCTGCGCTTGGGTGGATGCCAATGAGTATAATTAGCTCCCTTATTATACAGATACGGCAGTTCTGCGTATATAATTCCTCATACACATACCATACACACTTCATGGGGTATAGCTGGGTGAGCCTGAGGAGAGATACCCCACTCTCCCTTCTCAAAAATATGGTAGAACTGCTGTACTAACAATGCATTTCTCTGCTGTTGCTTTCTTAAGAAATGGGTGCACTCTCGCCCACTGGCTGTGTTCCATATTGACAGTCTCAGATT
The DNA here is from genome assembly GCF_052857255.1 of Amblyomma americanum. Lineage (NCBI taxonomy): Eukaryota > Metazoa > Arthropoda > Arachnida > Ixodida > Ixodidae > Amblyomma > Amblyomma americanum. The sequence continues at coordinate 226,937,530 of NC_135498.1, read as the reverse complement.
GGTACATCTGTCTGTTGAATTACATGCATCTTTTTAGCTAAGGCTGGCGTTCCACTGCGAGCATGTGATGCACCTCATTATTCATTTACAGCAGGAACCCCTTTCACAGCAGCCAGGCGATGCCACAGCTGTTGCCGCCACTGCTCAGCATGGCGCCCAGCAAGCACTAACACAAAGTCACACATCTCCAGCGTCTCCACTGCAACAGGTATTTTCAAACAGCGCTGTTTTGTGACTACTACAGCTATTCAAAGCATCACAGTGGCTGTGTATATGTTGGAGTAGGAGCTACAAACACTGCTTCCTGGCACGGGCTCACCAGAAGATTTATCCGAATCCCATGACACACTAGTTATCATATTTCTTAACCCTTCAGACAGCACTCAAAACACTCTTAAAGTGTGATGCTCCACCTCCATCTTTCACTAGCTGCTTAAAGCTGAACACCTTGTATGCTTGGTACATGATGTATGCGTTAACAGACAAAGAGGGCAATATCATTAGCAATATGGATAATATATCAAATAGCCAAAGAGACACAAATCTATGCAGTAGCCAATGCAATCAGAACATTAATGAGAGAAGCCGCAGCGCACAGCAATGGGACATCCCGTAGCAATAAGAGAAGAGGAAGTAACGGAAGCCTTAGTAGGAAAGAAAAGCGGGAAAGCAGCTGGTGAGGAGCAGGTAACAGCAGATTTGTTGAAGGAGGGAGGGGAGATTGTGCTAGTAGAACTAGCCATCCTATATATGCAATGCCTTGAGACCTCGAGAGTACCAGGAGCTTGGAAGAATGCTAACATTATCTTTATAAAGGAGACGTCAAGGACTTGAAGAATTACAGACCGATCAGCTTACTGTTCATTGCCTACTAAGTATTTGCTAAGGTAATCGCTAATAGTCAGGACAACCTTAGGCTTTAATCAACCAAATAATTAGGCAGGCTTTAGTAAAAGATGCTCAATAATAGATCATGTTCACGCTATTAGTGAGTGATAGAGGAATGCACAGATTATAACCGACCCCTATATATGGCCTTCATTGATTACGAGAAAGCTTTTAACTCAGTGGAAACCTCAACTGTCATGCAGGCACTGCAGAATCAGCGTGTGGAAGAGTGTTATGTGAAAATATTGGAAGATATTTATAACGATTGCACGCCTACCATAGTCCTCCATATAGTCAGCAATAAAATTCCAATAAGGAAGGGTGTCAGGCAGGGAGACACGATCTCGCCAATGCTATTCACTGCCTGTTTACAGGAGGTATTCCGCGGCCAGAAATGGGAACATTTGGGGATAAGAGTTAATGGAGAATGCCTGAGTAATTTGCGATTCGCTGATGACATTGCCTTGCTAAGCCACTCAGGACAAGAACTGCAAAGCATGATCAATGAGTGAGACAGGCAGAGAAGAATGGTGGGGCTAAAAAATAATATGCAGAAAACCAAAGTAGAAACAGCAGTTCGCAATTGGTAGCGAGGTGCTGGAAGTAGTAAGAGAAGATGCCTACTTAGGGCAGGTAGTGACCGCTAATACAGATCATGAAAGGGAAATAACTAGAAGAATAAGAATGGGTGGAGCGCATATGGCAGGTTCTCCCAGATCATGAATGGCAGTTTACCATTATCCCTCAAGAGAAAAGTCTACGACAGCTGTATCTTACCGGTACTCATCTATGGGGCAGAAATGTGGAGGCTAATAAAGAGGGTTCAGCTTACGTTAAGGACAACACAGTGAGCTATGGATAGGAAAATGACAGGTGTAACGTTAAGAAACCAGAAGTAGGCAGAGTGGATGAGGGAACAAACGTGGGTTAATGACATCCTAGTTGAAATCAAGAGGAAGAAGTGGGCTTGGGCAGGGCACGTAATGCAAAGGCAAGATAACCGCTGGTCCTTAAGGGTAACAGAGTGGATTCAGAGAGAAGGCAAGCGTAGCAGGGGGCGGCAGGAAGTTAGGTGGGCGGGTGAGATTAAGGAGTTTGCGGGAATGGTGGCCGCAGCTGGCAAAGGACAGGGTTAATTGGAGACATGGGAGAGGCCTTCACCCTTCAGTGGGCGTAGTCAGGCTGATGATGACGATGATGACATTCCTCCAGAATAATTTTTTTTACAGGCACCTATGGATGTCGCTGAAAGCCAGGAGACTTTGGCAGGCCCATCACAACAGGTATTTTACAATATGCCATTTTGTGACTGCATCAATTCGAAGAACAACAGTGTCTGCGTTTATGTCGCAGCACGAGCGACCAAAAACAGATTTCTGTAACAGAAGGCATCCTGGCACTGGCTCAGAGGAAGTTTTCTCTGAAGCGCCTCAACACATTAGTCATTTTTTATAATCCTTTTGACAGAACTGAAAACACAGCCTAGCAGTGTGATGCTTTTCTATTTTTCAGTAGTTGCTTAGAATTGAATACATCTTGTGCTTTGGTAGAAGCATATTTCTCAAGAATAAAATTTTTTTCACAGGCACCTATGGATGTCACTGAAAGCCAGGAAACTTTACCAGGCCCATCACAACAGGTATGTTACGTTATACCATTTTGTGACAGCAACTGCTAGAAGATTGACAGTGTCTGAGTTTATCTCGCAGCACGAGTCACGAAACGGGTGATTTTTTATGTAAAAGAAAGCTTCCTGGCGCAGGCTCAGAGGAAGTTTTGACCAAGCCACCTCAGCACACCAGTAATATCTTTATTCCTTCAGACATAACTCAAAACGGTCTAGTAGTGTGATGCTTCTCCAGTTTTCACTAGGTGCTTAAAACTGAACGCTTGTTATGTCTCGGTACACACGCATTTCTCCTGAACAAAATTTTTTTACAGGCGTCTATGTAGTGGCCACAATGCTGGACATTCAGCCAGGGCCATCTCAAGCCTTTCAACTTACACCAGTAAGTTTCATATCGTCCTGTGTGGTTTCCATCCAGGTTTATTCACTGCATGAGGTAGGATGTCGTTGCAATTCTGCAATGTAAAGTGCACTAGAACCTGCAGTTGTTTGTCAGGCCCCGTGCTTACCGGAGACAGTAGCACAGTGCAGTAGGTTCTGCAAAGATCCTTCATATAGGATGGTACCTTTTTGTGGAACCACATAAGCACATTAGTAACTGCCACAATATTCTTTTATGTGCCTTCATTGCTTATGTTCGTTACACAAATCAATATAGTCATCTCGTCAGAGTTCCACTACAAATAATCTTTCAGTATCAAGAAAAATTTGGCTATGCAAGACATAGTCCACCAGGTCAGTGATATCTTTTCTACAAAATTTTCTCACGTTATTCCAAACTGGTTTTACTGATTTTGGACAAGGTCATTGACAGCTATGTAGAAAGTATTCGGTGCAAATTGGCATGCGTGCTACATGAAAAATTTGTACTGTCATGTTTTCTTCTTTTTCAGTTGTTTCTTGTATAAGTTTTCATGAAATACTTCTTATATGGGTACATGCCAACCTCTTTAACGTCAGTTCCAGTGGGCATTCAGAAAAAGAGATTGCACGACACAAAATTTAATGCAATAATTTTTAAAGCTGTATGTATTCACGCTTCTACACAGTTGTGCTATTAACCCTGCTTTATTTCTGCAACACTTTGAGTGTATAATAAAAATAAAATGTGTAGACATATAACATTACCTTAACATGCTAGGGGATATGAGTTTAACAATGTGCGAGCGTTTTTCTTTTGCAGTGACATCGAATGGCATTGAGTACATATGCACTGAAGCTGTTGCGTGACCCAGTAGTGGGCATGCCGAGTAATTTTGTGATTAGCCTCATGTCCAGCTTTCCTTCTTATGCCTTGATGCATGGCGGAGGAGAACAGGGCAACAGGCATTCTAAGGTGGGCTGCATTACTAAACAGTCTATCTTATGCAGGAACTTCCGACTTTGCCAACCGCCCCAGCCTCTGTTGGGACGCCACGAAGGAGGAGGCCAGCAATGGTAAATGGACCTGCCAAATGTGCCTATTTCTGAAGCAGAATTCAACACCATGAATGTCAAATGCTTGTGCATATGCCAAGAGCGTATTTGATAGCGTGAGTGGCCCATCCACAGCATGCATTATTAGCATAATCTTTAACACAGCATGTGCAGGCACCATGACTGTGTGAATGGACTTAGCTTGATTTCGCCGTGGCAATTTTTACTAATATCTACTAACTGATCTGCATGGTATATTGTATGCAATGATGAATCAATAAACCAATGATTTTTTAAGTGTGTGAGTGGCCTGCATTTCAAGCTGAGGAGCACATTATGGAATCTTCTTCTTGGACACCTCTCCATCTACCAGAGGAGAATCGGTGAGTCACAGCTTCATTTATTGGTCTATTCAAGTACCCTAAGGGTCCACTAGGTGCATTACATAGGGGGAGAGGGGGGGGGACTCAAAGCGGAACAAAATTGTTTCAAAAACAAAAAAAGCAGCGTAGGTACGGCACTCAGGTGCAAGTCGAGAAACATCATTGCCAAGTAAATATTCTTACGAAAATTCACAAAGAAAAAATAAACAGCAGGTGCGAATTAGTCATCTGAGAAATCAAATTTTGTTACAGAAAGTGTGAGGAATCCATATAAGAAAGTGATCCTGACTGAAATAACAAAGACTCTGTTATCATGGCAATCCTGGAAGGTAAATCATTGCATTCTTTCATCATTAAGGTTACAGGTGAATTTTTGTACTTTTCCATCTGGACAAAAACAGGGTTACCCTTGTAGGCATTACCGGCTTGATGCGAGGTGAGGTGCTGGTAAAATATGTGACAGGGCAAATGATCTGTTGCTATGGTACAATGTGCGAGAAAAAGATGATCAAGTGAATTTTCTGTGCGTTGTGAGTGATGGCATGCTGAGCATTTCCATCTGAGGTGAAACACTTTGATATTAAAGTAGGACGAGAAGATTAACTGAGCTCCTTCATTCTTCTTTTAATGGAACATTCAGAGTGCTTTGTGTTTTATATGTGCGCACTGTTGTAACTGTGGTATGCAAGGCTTGGGTGTGCATTGTTCTAATGATGAATTGCATTTTCTATCTCTCTTCAGAGGAGGACACACCCGAAAAAGCTTACTTGAGAGCAAGGGCTGCATGGTTTTCTGCAATGCATGCTCAGTCAAGAAAAAGCATAAAAAGGCTGCAGCAAACAAGCCGGAGACTGCAAAAGAAAAATGCGGAACTAAAATCTGTTCTGTCAGCTTTAACTACGGAGAATATCCTCCTGACAGAGCAAGTGTCTGTTTTAGATGGCCTGGGTAAAGTAAATAAGCACCTACTTGAAAGACAAGTCGGAAAGCATGGTGGAATTGGCACTCCAAAGCAGTACTCCCCTGAACTGAGAACTTTTGCCTTAACTTTAAATTTCTATTCCCCACGAGCCTATCAGTATGTCAGGAAAGTTTTTGACACGTGCCTCCCACATCCCAGAACTCTACGAAAATGGTATGAGACTGTTGATGGCCAGGCAGGACTTTCAACACAAGCTTTCAATGCACTAAAAATGAAGTGTGCTGAAACAGCAAGCAAGGGGCACGGAACAGTTTGCAGCCTCATGGTTGATGAAATGGCTATTCGGCAAAACATCCAGTGGAACAAACGCAACTTTGAAGGTTTTGTTGACTTTGGCAGTGGCATTGACAGCGACTCTTTGCCACAAGCAAAGGCTGCATTCGTTATAATGGCTGTGGCTATTAATGGGCGATGGAAGTTGCCCCTTGGGTACTTCCTAGTTGATGGCCTAATTGGAACACAGAGGGCTAACCTTGTCACCCAGTGCCTTCATAAGGCACATGATGCTGGAGCTATGGTTGCTTCACTCACTTGTGATGGGGCGCCCGCAAATCTGGCTATGTTGCAAGAGCTTGGGTGTGATTTCCAACATGTGGGAGACCTAAAAACAACCTTTCCACTCCCAGCTACCCAGGAACCAGTGGCAGCTTTTTTGGATCCCTGCCATATGCTAAATCTTGTGAGGAATGCACTGGCACACAAGAGGTACATTATTGACCACCAAGGAAGGACAGTGTCATGGGAGCATATTGATTGGCTGCATACTGTGCAGCAGAAAGAAGGCCTACATTTGGCTAACAAGTTGCGCAGAGCTCATATTGAGTGGCAGCGGCAGCCCATGAAAGTTAGACTTGCTGCCCAAGTAATGAGCACTTCTGTTGCGACAGCACTAGCCGAGTGCAGGGAACTTGACCTGGAAGGTTTTTGTGGCACACAGGCAACAGAGAATTTTTTGTTGAAAATTAATGAGACATTTGATGCCCTAAATTCTAGAAGCCCATATCAGAAAGGTTGGAAGAAACCTATAAATGAAAAGAACATTGAAGCTTTCGAAGGCATGTTCAAAACCACAACCCATTACCTCTCTTCCTTGAAGGAGTCTGCAAATGGAAGACGAATGATTGAAACAAACCGAAAGACAGGTTTCTTAGGTTTTATCATCTGCATGCAAAGCCTGATTAGTCTTTTTCATTTTCTTGTCACTGAAAAACGAGTGCTGAAGTACATTCCGGCCCACAAAATTTGCCAGGACCATTTGGAACTGTTTTTTGGCCTGATTCGAGCACATGGCGGGCATAATGACAACCCTACTACACAGCAGTTTCGTGCTGCCTTCAAAAAGTGATTGTTCAATGTGAACTGGCTGATGTATCAACAGGCAACTGTCTGAGCCTGGACAGCATCTCCATATTGTCATGCAGCAGTGCAACAGTTATTTCTTCACAGGTCTTGAATATATCTGCACCAAGGAGGCAACTTCTAGACAGTGATGCTGTTCAGCAGTCTCAGGTAACAGCTGCAGACCATGACTACATCATAGCTCCAGGCTACATCAGTGAATGAGGAGGCCGAATTGTGGCTTACATGGCAGGTTATGTAGCTCATAAATTGGCTGCAAAGCTGACTTGTGAGCACTGCACAAGTGCACTACTCACAACAGAATGAGGAAACATTTACTCACTAATTAAGAGGAAAAGAAGAGGAGGGCTGAAATACCCATGAGAAAGTGTACTGAAGATCTGTCAAAAATCGGAGGCGGTGATCAGGACGGCAGTGCGCCTGAACAAATTGGCATCAAGAACACTACTCACTGATCTTCTCCACGAGGTTCTTTACGCATTCCACGGTAGAGAGCTCTTCAATGAACTTCATGAGCACATGTTCGACAACTCTCCACTCGACAATCATTACATACACCTTGTCAGAAGCGTTGCAGAAAATTACATCAACATGCGCTTGTTTCATGTTGGCAAGCAGGCAACCGAGAGCCTGCACACTGCTCAGGTCCGGCAGATGTTTAAAAAAATAACTCAATTCAAGGGGCAGTTACTGATGCGACAGTGAGAATTCAACAATCAGACTTGGTTTTCGTCAGCAAATGTCTTATTTTACCGTAGAGTATGAATGCAACCAGCCCATAGGGGTCCCATGCTTCATGTTGACACTGCAGCTTGCTGCCGCAATATGAGCTGAATAAGAATCTTACATGTAACAGACTTTCATGTCTGACTTTGTCAGAATAAAATTCTATTCAAACGGCCGCTCACAGTTTAGAGTACATTACAACCTGTCATACTGAGTATTGAAAAGAATAGCTTTTTAATGTGAATGCGTCATGTACACCACCGACTTAGGCTCATGCTTGATGGCAGTCACTGTCAGTTTTTTCAGGAGTAATCAGGGTTTTGAATTAGCTTGATTGCTACTGAATCAACCAGAAATTACCTGCTTCCTAAAATCAGATTTTCGTCTTTTGTGGTAAATGAACAATACGCACATTTTAAAAAAGAAGTCAGTTAAGTAAAATCAGTACATGTCCAGAGCGCAAATGCTAGTTCTTGTTCATGAATCTATATGCTGTAGATTCACAGATGGACATGTACTATTGGTCACTGATGTTCAAGAATAGGGGCTGCAGTTAGCAGTCTCCCAGAGCTTTCTTTACAGCGTGCCTGCACTACTGTCCTTTAGGGTACAGGGTGACTGAAGTATCTCGTATTTTGTAAAAAATATGGAGTGCATGTTTTTCATACTATAGAAGCCAGAATAATCAAGAGAGTAATTATTGTACCATACTTACAATTTTAGTTCTAGATCTTCAACACAACTGAAGGTGATTTTGGCCTTTCAAAGTAATAGTGTCAAAAGGGGGTGATCATCCCACTGCACGCAGCAACAGAGTAAGCACTAGCATATAAGTTTTGCAACAAATTCGTGCTCTTAAATGATGAAAACACTTTTCCACATGCACGTGGTACATTCATGCATACAGAGGACAACCTTATCATTCTACCAGCCGCAATTTGTACATTATATTAAACATTCTTTAGCTGTCATCATGCCTTAGTTGTGCACAGCTCAAATGCCCGACTTATGTGCAGACTATGTTGGTTGGCTCGTGGTTTTGACAAATATAATACAGCATGTGCACACAAGTACCACATAGTACACAACAAACAGAACAGAAAACTGGACAGAAAACTATGCTATTTCTATACTGTTTCAGGCTAGGCAGATAACAGTCAAATACAACAATGCAACAATAGAAACAGTGTCAGCAGGGTGCTCTCTTTCTTTACATATATTACAGAAAGGAATACATGAAGCAGAAGGGAGGAAAATGATTCACTTTTTCCACTAGCTGCGACAACTGTTACCAATTTTTCAAGTCACTTCCATGCAGTGCTCCAATTACTTTGCATTTGCATCGCTTAAATTTTATCAACTTTGTGATGCAGAAACAACTACTGAGAAATGAAAGCTTTCACACAATTTGGCAAGATCAGTCCACAAATATTTTTCTGTCTCAAAGCCCCCATTTACTGCCTTCCTATATATGTTTTACTCTCTCTGTTCGAACGGTTCATGGTTGCAAAGTGATCTAATTCAGTTGTGCATTTCTTCTTCTGGTCTTTTTTGTTGAATCCTTTTTATGTGTGTTCTCCTTCCATGTGTTATCACTTTTGTTAAAAGATTTTGCTCGCTTCAGGTAGCAAGCTATGTTTTGTAATAAGTGTTATGCTGTATCAAACCTTTTTAAAGCTCATATTTTGATTGTCCAATAAAATACAAATTTTGGACTTCATTAATTCGTTTAATCAGCTGAATGCAAGAAAGTGCAACTCGGCGAGGTGGTCGCGAGGGTCGACTCGGCATCTCGTTAAACGGTAAGTTGCGAGGTACACTCAATCTTACAGAGGCATGGCCTTACACTTCACCACCCTTAAGCGCAAATGTTTTAAACCTAACACTGCGCCTCCTAAACCCGGCTATGTGTCCTTACACTCGCACAACAGCACTCGATCGAGACAGCAGCGCGGGTCGGTCGATTCACTGGGTCCATATCGGAGAAAACTTGCACGCAGTTGACATATCGCTCGCACAGCGTACAGTAAACATATGGTACGCTTCAGACTGCTTCGCGTATCGCTTTGCTGACGGATACCATCGCATGCGGCGCGGCTTCCTTGGCACTGCACGCGTCGGTGAGCACACCGCTGCCCACGCATATCGGTCGCCACCAGTTGTGATCGTCATGCATAGGGGAATGTAGACGCAACGGGTATGCTTACAAGGATACGGTCTGGACGAGTTTGTATTTATTCGTGGTTAAAACAGCGCGGGAAAAATACACAAAAATGAAGGAACACGCAGAACACGTATTCACACACAAAACAATTAAGCGACAACTCGCACTTTATCTTCCCGCGCTGCTGTAACCATAATCCAGCGTGTCACCGTCGTCTATCGCTTTATGAGCCATCGGCACTGTCAATTTCTCCTTGGAACAAGGCTAGCAGCGTTGAGGGACGCAACCGCACAAAGCCGAAAGAGAATAGCGCCAAGCCAAGCCTTTTCAGAGAAAGCTGTCACGGGCTTCCAAAACAACCACTTTCGTCATGACGGCATCCTGAATGAACTAAGCGCACAGCAATGAAGACCAGCACCGACTACAGGCCTCTGGAACTTTGTGCCTCCCGCGGACCACAACGATTGAATAAAAATGCGAATTTCCAACTCTACTCGACCGGTCTGCCGACATGGGTGATGCGTGAAGCAGACGACGCCGCTGCGCCCAACGCTGCTATTGGCTGCGTCATCGGCCAACAAATCCCAGTAGGCCTTGCAAAACCACGTGACTTCCTGCACGTTTTTTGTCATGCGGCTTGGATAGCGAGGGCCTCTCCTATGGAGTTTCTTCAAAGCGAAGTTTCTCCAACGCGGAGTTTCTCCAGCGCGGAGTTTCTCTAGCGCAGAGTTTCTCCATCGCGAAGTTTCTCCAGTGCGGAATGGTTTCCTTCCTCCATGCACGGAGGATGGAAACCATAGGAGAGGCCCTCGCTATCCAAGCCGCATGACAAAAAACGTGCAGGAAGTCACGTGGTTTTGCAAGGCCTACTGGGATTTGTTGGCCGATGGCGCAGCCAATAGCAGCGTTGGGCGCAGCGGCGTCGTCTGCTTCACGCATCACCCATGTCGGCAGACCGGTCGAGTAGAGTTGGAAATTCGCATTTTTATTCAATCGTGGTGGTCCGCGGGAGGCACAAAGTTCCAGAGGCCTGTAGTCGGTGCTGGTCTTCATTGCTGTGCGCTTAGTTCATTCAGGATGCCGTCTTGACGAAAGTGGTTGTTTTGGAAGCCCGCGACAGCTTTCTCTGAAAAGGCTTGGCTTGGCGCTATTCTCTTTCGGCTTTGTGCGGTTGCGTCCCTCAACGCTGCTAGCCTTGTTCCAAGGAGAAATTGACAGTGCCAACGGCTCATAAAGCGATAGACGACGGTGACACGCTGGATTATGGTTACAGCAGCGCGGGAAAATAAAGTGCGAGTCGTCGCTTTATTGTTTTGTGTGTGAATACGTGTTCTGCGTGTTCCTTCATTTTTGTGTATTTTTTCCGCGCTGTTTTAACCACGAATAAATACAAACTCGTCCAGACCGTGTCCTTGTAAGCATACCCGTTGCGTCTACATTTCCCTATGCATGACGGTCACAACTGGTGGCGACCGATATGCGTGGGCCGCGGTGTGCTCACCGAAGCGTGCAGTGCCAAGGAAGCCGCGCCGCATGCGATGGTATCCGTCAGCAAAGCGATACGCGAAGCAGTCTGAAGCGTACCATATGTTTACTGTACGCTGTGCGAGCGATATGTCAACTGCGTGCAAGTTTTCTCCGATATGGACCCAGTGGATCGAGCGACCCGCGCTGCTGTCTCGATCGAGTGCTGTTGTGCGAGTGTAAGGACACATAGCCGGGTTTAGGAGGCGCAGTGTTAGGTTTAAAACATTTGCGCTTAAGGGTGGTGAAGTGTAAGGCCATGCCTCTGTAAGATTGAGTGTACCTCGCAACTTACCGTTTAACGAGATGCCGAGTCGACCCTCGCGACCACCTCGCCGAGTTGCACTTTCTTGCATTCAGCTGATTAAACGAATTAATGAAGTCCAAAATTTGTATTTTATTGGACAATCAAAATATGAGCTTTAAAAAGGTTTGATACAGCATAACACTTATTACAAAACATAGCTTGCTACCTGAAGCGAGCAAAATCTTTTAACAAAAGTGATAACACATGGAAGGAGAACACACATAAAAAGGATTCAACAAAAAAGACCAGAAGAAGAAATGCACAACTGAAATAGATCACTTTGCAACCATGAACCATTCGAACAGAGAGAGTAAAACATATATAGGAAGGCAGTAAATGGGGGCTTTGACACAGAAAAATATTTGGGGACCGATCTTGCCAAATTGTGTGAAAGCTTTCATTTCTCAGTAGTTGTTTCTGCATCACAAAGTTGATAAAATTTAAGCGATGCAAATGCAAAATAATTGGAGCACTGCATGGAAGTGACTTGAAAAATTGGTAACAGTTGTCGCAGCTAGTGGAAAAAGTGAATCATTTTCCTCCCTTCTGCTTCATGTATTCCTTTCTGTAATATATGTAAAGAAAGAGAGCACCCTGCTGACACTGTTTCTATTGTTGCATTGTTGTATTTGACTCTTATCTGCCTAGCCTGAAACAGTAAAGAAATAGCATAGTTTTCTGTCCAATTTTCTGTTCTGTTTGTTGTGTACTATGTGGTACTTGTGTGCACATGCTGTTTTATATTTGTCAAAACCACGAGCCAACCAACATAGTCTGCACATAAGACGGGCATTTGAGCTGTGCACAATTAGGGCATGATGACAGCTAAAGAATGTTTAATATAATGTACAAATTGCGGCTGGTAGAATGATAAGGTTGTCCTCGGTATTCATGAATGTACCAAGTGCATGTGGAAAAGTGTTTTCATCATTTAAGAGCAGGAATTTGTTGCAAAACTTATATGCTAGTGCTTACTCTGTTGCTGCGTGCAGTGGGATGATCACCCCCTTTTGACACTATTACTTTGAAAGGCCAAAATCACCTTCAGTTGTGTTGAAGATCTAGAACTAAAATTGTAGGTATGGTACAATATTTACTCTCTTGATTATTCTGGCTTCTATAGTATGAAAAACATGCACTCCATATTTTTTACAAAATACGAGATACTTCAGTCACCCTGTACCCTAAAGGACAGTAGGGCAGGCCCGCTGTAAAGAAAGCTCTGGGAGACTGCTAACTGCAGCCCCTATTCTTGAACATCAGTGACCAATAGTACATGTCCATCTGTGAATCTACAGCATATAGATTCATGAGCAAGAACTAGCATTTGCGCTCTGGACATGCACTGATTTTACTTAACTGACTTCTTTTTTAAAATGTGCGTATTGTTCATTTACCACAAAAGACGAAAATCTGATTTTAGGAAGCAGGTAATTTCTGGTTGATTCAGTAGCAATCAAGCTAAATAAAAACCCTGATTACTCCTGAAAAAACTGACAGTGACTGCCATCAAGCATGAGCCTAAGTCGGTGGTGTACATGGCGCATTCACATTAAAAAGCTATTCTTTTCAATACTCAGTATGACAGGTTGTAATGTACTCTAAACTGTGAGCGGCCGTTTGAATAGAATTTTATTCTGACAAAGTCAGACATGAAAGTCTGTTACATGTAAGATTCTTATTCAGCTCATATTGCGGCAGCAAGCTGCAGTGTCAACATGAAGCATGGGACCCCTATGAACTGGTTGCATTCATACTCTACGGTAAATTAAGACATGTGCTGACGAAAACAAAGTCTGATTTTTTAATTCTCACTGTCGCATCAGTCACTGCCCCTTGAATTGAGTTATTTTTTTAAACATCTGCCGGACCTGAGCAGTGTGCAGGCTCTCGGTTGCCTGCTTGCCAACATGAAACAAGCGCATGTTGATGTAATTTTCTGCAACACTTCTGACAAGGTGTATGTAATGATTGTCGAGTGGAGAGTTCTCGAACATGTGCTCATGAAGTTCATTGAAGAGCTCTCTACCGTGGAATGCGTAAAGAACCTCGTGGAGAAGATCAGTGAGTAGTGTTCTTGATGCCAATTTGTTCAGGCGCACTGCCGTCCTGATCACCGCCTCCGATTTTTGACAGATCTTCAGTACACTTTCTCATGGGTATTTCAGCCCTCCTCTGCTTTTCATCTTAATTAGCGAGTAAATGTTTCCTCGTTCTGTTGTGAGTAGTGCACTTGTGCAGTGCTCACAAGTCAGCTTTGCAGCCAATTTATGAGCTACATAACCTGCCATGTAAGCCACAATTCGGCCTCCTCATTCACTGATGTAGCCTGGAGCTATGATGTAGTCATGGTCTGCAGCTGTTACCTGAGACGGCTGAACAGCATCACTGTCTAGAAGTTGCCTCCTTGGTGCAGATATATTCAAGACCTGAGAAGAAATAACTGTTGCACTGCTGCATGACAATATGGAGATGCTGTCCAGGCTCAGACAGTTACCTGTTGATACATCAGCCAGTTAACTTTGGACAATCACTTTTTTGAAGGCAGCACGAAACTGCTGTGTAGTAGGGTTGTCATTATGCCCGCCATGTGCTCGAATCAGGCCAAAAAACAGTTCCAAATGTTCCTGGCAAATTTTGTGGGCCGGAATGTACTTCAGCACTCGTTTTTCAGTGACAAGTAAATGAAAAAGACTAATCAGGCTTTGCATGCAGATGATAAAACCTAAGAAACCTGTCTTTCGGTTTGTTTCAATCATTCGTCTTCCATTTGCAGACTCCTTCAAGGAAGAGAGGTAATGGGTTGTGGTTTTGAACATGCCTTCGAAAGCTTCAATGTTCTTTTCATTTATAGGTTTCTTCCAACCTTTCTGATATGGGCTTCTAGAATTTAGGGCATCAAATGTCTCATTATTTTCAACAAAAAATTCTCTGTTGCCTGTGTGCCAGAAAAACCTTCCAGGTCAAGTTCCCTGCACTCGGCTAGTGCTGTCGCTTCAGAAGTGCTCATTACTTGGGCAGCAAGTCTAACTTTCATGGGCTGCCGCTGCCACTCAATATGAGCTCTGCGCAACTTGTTAGCCAAATGTAGGCCTTCTTTCTGCTGCACAGTATGCAGCCGCTCCATATGCTCCCATGACACTGTCCTTCCTTGGTGGTCAATAAAGTACCTCTTGTGTGCCAGTGCATTCCTCACAAGTTTTAGCATATGGCAGGGATCCAAAAAGCTGCCACTGGTTCCTGGGTAGCTGGGTGTCGAAAGGTTGTTTTTAGGTCTCCCATATGTTGGAAATCACACCCAAGCTCATGCAACATAGCCAGATTTGCGGGTGCCCCACCACCATAAGTGAGTGAAGCAACCATAGCTCCAGCATCATGTGCCTTATGAAGGCACTGGGAGACAAGGTTAGCCCTCTGTGTTCCAATTAGGCCATCAACTAGGAAGTACCCAAGGGGCAACTTCCATCGCCCATTAATAGCCACAGCCATTATAACGAATGCAGCCTTTGCTTGTGGCAAAGAGTCGCTGTCAATGCCACTGCCAAAGTCAACAAACCCTTCAAAGTTGCGTTTGTTCCACTGGATGTTTTGCCGAATAGCCATTTCATCAACCATGAGGCTGCAAACTGTTCGGTGCCCCTTGCTTGCTGTTTCAGCACACTTCATTTTTAGTGCATTGAAAGCTTGTGTTGAAAGTCCTGCCTGGCCATCAACAGTCTCATACCATTTTCGCAGAGTTCTGGGATGTGGGAGGCACGTGTCAAAAACTTTCCTGACATACTGATAGGCTCGTGGGGAATAGAAATTTAAAGTTAAGGCAAAAGTTCTCAGTTCAGGGGAGTACTGCTTTGGAGTGCCAATTCCACCATGCTTTCCGACTTGTCTTTCAAGTAGGTGCTTATTTACTTTACCCAGGCCATCTAAAACAGACACTTGCTCTGTCAGGAGGATATTCTCCGTAGTTAAAGCTGACAGAACAGATTTTAGTTCCGCATTTTTCTTTTGCAGTCTCCGGCTTGTTTGCTGCAGCCTTTTTATGCTTTTTCTTGACTGAGCATGCATTGCAGAAAACCATGCAGCCCTTGCTCTCAAGTAAGCTTTTTCGGGTGTGTCTTCCTATGAAGAGAGATAGAAAATGCAATTCATCATTAGAACAATGCACACCCAAGCCTTGCATACCACAGTTACAACAGTGCGCACATATAAAACACAAAGCACTCTGAATGTTCCATTAAAAGAAGAATGAAGGAGCTCAGTTAATCTTCTCGTCCTACTTTAATATCAAAGTGTTTCACCTCTGATGGAAATGCTCAGCATGCCATCACTCACAACGCACAGAAAATTCACTTGATCATCTTTTTCTCGCACATTGTACCATAGCAACAGATCATTTGCCCTGTCACATATTTTACCAGCACCTCACCTCGCATCAAGCCGGTAATGCCTACAAGGGTAACCCTGTTTTTGTCCAGATGGAAAAGTACAAAAATTCACCTGTAACCTTAATGATGAAAGAATGCAATGATTTACCTTCCAGGATTGCCATGATAACAGAGTCTTTGTTATTTCAGTCAGGATCACTTTCTTATATGGATTCCTCACACTTTCTGTAACAAAATTTGATTTCTCAGATGACTAATTCGCACCTGCTGTTTATTTTTTCTTTGTGAATTTTCGTAAGAATATTTACTTGGCAATGATGTTTCTCGACTTGCACCTGAGTGCCGTACCTACGCTGCTTTTTTGTTTTTGAAACAATTTTGTTCCGCTTTGAGTCCCGCCCCTCTCCCCCTATGTAATGACCCTAGTGGACCCTTAGGGTACTTGAATAGATCAATAAATGAAGCTGTGACTCACCGATTCTCCTCTGGTAGATGGAGAGGTGTCCAAGAAGAAGATTCCATGATGTGCTCCTCAGCTTGAAATGCAGGCCACTCACACACTTAAAAATTCATTGGTTTATTGATTCATCATTGCATACAATATACCATGCATATCAGTTAGTAGATATTAGTAAAAATTGCCACGGCGAAATCAAGCTAAGTTCATTCACACAGTCATGGTGCCTGCACATGCTGTGTTAAAGATTATGCTAATAATGCATGCTGTGGATGGGCCACTCACGCTATCAAATACGCTCTTGGCATATGCACAAGCATTTGACATTCATGGTGTTGAATTCTGCTTCAGAAATAGGCACATTTGACAGGTCCATTAACCATTGCTGGCCTCCTTCTTCGTAGCGTCCCAACAGAGGCTGGGGTGGTTGTCAAAGTCGGAAGTTCCTGCATAAGATAAACAGTTTATTATTGCAGCCCACTTTAGAATGCCTGTTGCCCTGTTCTCCTCCGCCATGCATAATAGTAAATAAAGCAGGGTTAATAGCACAACTGTGTAGAAGCGTGAATACATACAGCTTTAAAAATTATTGCATTAAATTTTGTGTCGTGCAATCTCCTTTTCTGAATGCCCACTGGAACTGACGTTAAAGAGGTTGGCATGTACCCATATAAGAAGTATTTCATGAAAACTTATACAAGAAACAACTGAAAAAGAAGAAAACATGACAGTACAAATTTTTCATGTAGCACGCATGCCAGTCTGCACCGAATACTTTCTACGTAGCTGTCAATGACCTTGTCCAAAATCAGTAAAGCCAGTTTGAAATAACGTGAGAAAATTTTGTAGAAAAGATATCACTGACCTGGTGGAGTATGTCTTGCATAGCCAAATTTTTCTTGATACTGACAGATTATTTGTAGTGGAACTCTGACGAGATGACTATATTGATTTGTGTAACGCACATAAGCAATGAAGGCACATGAAAGAATATTGTGGCAGTTACTAATGTGCTTATGTGGTTCCACAAAAAGGTACCATCCTATATGAAGGATCTTTGCAGAACCTACTGCACTCTGCTACTTTCTCCGGTAAGCACGGGGCCTGACAAACAACTACAGGTTCTACTGCACTTTACATTGCAGAATTGCAACGACATCCTACCTCATGCTGTGAATAAACCTGGATGGAAACCACACAGGACGATATGAAACTTACTGGTGTATGTTGAAAGGCTTGAGATGGCCCTGGCTGAATGTCCAGCATTGTGGCCACATCCATAGATGCCTGTAAAAAAATTTTGTTCAGGAGAAATGCGTGTGTACCGAGACATAACAAGCGTTCAGTTTTAAGCACCTAGTGAAAAGTAGAGAAGCATCACACTACTAGACCGTTTTAAGTTATGTC
Source organism: Amblyomma americanum (assembly GCF_052857255.1). NCBI lineage: Eukaryota > Metazoa > Arthropoda > Arachnida > Ixodida > Ixodidae > Amblyomma > Amblyomma americanum. The sequence continues at coordinate 226,919,908 of NC_135498.1, read as the reverse complement.
TGAAGGAATAAAGATATGACTGGTGTGCTGAGGTGGCTTGGTCAAAACTTCCTCTGAGCCTGCGCCATGAAGCTTTCTTTTAGATACAAATTCACCCGTTTCGTGACTCGTGCTGCGAGATAAACTCAGACACTGTCAATCTTCTAGCAGTTGCGGTCACAAAATGGTATATCGTAACATACCTGTTGTGATGGGCCTGGTAAAGTTTCCTGGCTTTCAGTGACATCAATAGGTGCCTGTGAAAAAAAATTTTATTCTTGAGAAATATGCTTATACCAAAGCATAAGATGTATTCAGTTCTAAGCAACTACTGAAAAATGGAAAAGCATCGCACTGCTAGGCTGTGTTTTCAGTTCTGTCAAAAGGATTATAAAAAATGACTAATGTGTTGAGGCGCTTCAGAGAAAACTTCCTCTGAGCCAGTGCCAGGATGCATTCTGTTACAGAAATCTGTTTCTGCGACATAAACGCAGACACTGTTGTTTTTCGAATTGATGCAGTCACAAGATGGCATATTGTAAAATACCTGTTGTGATGGGCCTGCCAAAGTCTCCTGGCTTTCAGCGACATCCATAGGTGCCTGTAAAAAAAAATTCTGGAGGAATGTCATCATCGTCATCATCAGCCTGACTACGCCCACTGAAGGGTGAAGGCCTCTCCCATGTCTCCAATTAACCCTGTCCTTTGCCAGCTGCGGCCACCGCATTTTTTTTTTATTCAAATACCTCACGGGCTCCGACTGGAGTATTATGTGAGGGGGGTTACATAACTGGGGTGGGAAAAAGAAGCAAGTAGAACATGGTTATTTTAACATCGTTATACAAAGAACAAGCAACCAACCAGAAAATAGAACTAAATTGAAAAACTAAATTGAAAAACGCACTACAGAACACACTTCAGAAGAAAATGCTACTTATTTTTTCTTTGAAAATAACATGATCTGAGATGTGAACAATGTTATCAGGAAGACTATTCCAATAAATGATTGCACGGGGCAGGGCTGATGAGTTGAATGCAGTGGTCCTTCCCGAAAGGCGCTTAAAACTGAGGTGATTATGCAATCGGTGAGATGTGCGGGCCGGTTTTGTAAGGGGTAGTGTGAAGGAATGATGGCTGTAAACAATTTTATGGAAGAGGCAGATAAGTGCTATTGTTCTGCGAGATTCTAAGGATGGAAGGGATAACGAAGCCTTAATGTTAGTTATACTGGAATGTCGGCAATAGTTGCGAGAAATGAAGCGAGCGGCACGATTTTGTACGCGCTCTAGGGAATTAATTAGGTACTGTTGGTGAGGTGACCAAATGGAAGATGCGTATTCAATTTGAGGGCGGACGAATGTCTGATATGCGAGCTGGCGTGTGGAAGAAGGCGCACCTCTGAGGTTACGCTTTAAATAACCTAATGTACGGCTAGCTTTGGCAGCAATTTTTTCTATGTGGGTTTTCCATGAGAGATTAGATAAAAAGTGAACGCCAAGGTACTTGTACGATGACGCAAGAGTGACTGGACTGTTGTTAAGCGAGTAAGTGAAAAGGTAATTAGACCGTTTACGGCTAAATGTCATTAACTGGCATTTATCAGTGTTAAGGGACATTAGCCATGATGAGCACCAGTTATTAATGCGATGTAGATCTTCTTGAAGGGCGATGTGGTCATTAAAGGAGCGGATTTTGCGATAAATAACGCAATCGTCTGCAAACATTCTTAGTGTTGAGGTAATGCCTAATGGGAGGTCATTGATGTAAATCAGAAAAAGTAACGGGCCTATTACACTACCTTGCGGTACGCCTGATGTTACATCAATTAAATGGGATGAATGTTTATCAATAGAAGTGAATTGTTTTCGAAATGATAAAAAGTTTCTTATCCAAGAAATTGTTAATGAATCGAGGCGCAATGATGAGAGTTTCGCTATTAAACGACAGTGTGGAACGCGGTCAAAGGCTTTAGCATAGTCTAGGAATATACAGTCGATTCGAAGATTTTCGTCCATACCGTGAAAACTCCTTAATCTCACCCGCCCACCTAACTTCCTGCCGCCCCCTACTACGCTTGCCTTCTCTCTGAATCCACTCTGTTACCCTTAAGGACCAGCGGTTATCTTGCCTTTGCATTACGTGCCCTGCCCAAGCCCACTTCTTCCTCTTGATTTCAACTAGGATGTCATTAACCCACGTTTGTTCCCTCATCCACTCTGCCTACTTCTGGTTTCTTAACGTTACACCTGTCATTTTCCTATCCATAGCTCCCTGTGCTGTCCTTAACTTAAGCTGAACCCTCTTTATTAGCCTCCACATTTCTGCCCCATAGATGAGTACCGGTAAGATACAGCTGTCGTAGACTTTTCTCTTGAGGGATAATGGTAAACTGCCATTCATGATCTGGGAGAACCTGCCATATGCGCTCCACCCATTCTTATTCTTCTAGGTATTTCCCTTTCATGATCTGTATTAGCGGTCACTACCTGCCCTAAGTAGGCATCTTCTCTTACTACTTCCAGCACCTCGCTACCAATTGCGAACTGCTGTTTCTACTTTGGTTTTCTGCATATTATTTTTTAGCCCCACCATTCTTCTCTGCCTGTCTCACTCATTGATCATGCTTTGCAGTTCTTGTCCTGAGTGGCTTAGCAAGGCAATGTCATCAGCGAATCGCAAATTACTCAGGCATTCTCCATTAACTCTTATCCCCAAATGTTCCCATTTCTGGCCGCGGAATACCTCCTGTAAACAGGCAGTGAATAGCATTGGCGAGATCGTGTCTCCCTGCCTGACACCCTTCCTTATTGGAATTTTATTGCTGACTATATGGAGGACTATGGTAGGCGTGCAATCGTTATAAATATCTTCCAATATTTTCACATAACACTCTTCCACACGCTGATTCTGCAGTGCCTGCATGACAGTTTAGGTTTCCACTGAGTTAAAAGCTTTCTCGTAATCAATGAAGGCCATATATAGGGGTCGGTTATAATCTGTGCATTCCTCTATCACTCACTAATAGCGTGAACATGATCTATTATTGAGCATCTTTTACTAAAGCCTGCCTAATTATTTGGTTGATTAAAGCCTAAGGTTGTCCTGACTATTAGCGATTACCTTAGCAAATACTTAGTAGGCAATGAACAGTAAGCTGATCGGTCTGTAATTCTTCAAGTCCTTGACGTCTCCTTTATAAAGATAATGTTAGCATTCTTCCAAGCTCCTGGTACTCTCGAGGTCTCAAGGCATTGCATATATAGGATGGCTAGTTCTACTAGCACAATCTCCCCTCCCTCCTTCAACAAATCTGCTGTTACCTGCTCCTCACCAGCTGCTTTCCCGCTTTTCATTCCTACTAAGGCTTCCGTTACTTCCTCTTCTCTTATTGCTACGGGATGTCCCATTGCTGTGCGCTGCGGCTTCTCTCATTAATGTTCTGATTGCATTGGCTACTGCATAGATTTGTGTCTCTTTGGCTATTTGATATATTATCCATATTGCTAATGATATTGCCCTCTTTGTCTGTTAACGCATACATCATGTACCAAGCATACAAGGTGTTCAGCTTTAAGCAGCTAGTGAAAGATGGAGGTGGAGCATCACACTTTAAGAGTGTTTTGAGTGCTGTCTGAAGGGTTAAGAAATATGATGACTAGTGTGTCATGGGATTCGGATAAATCTTCTGGTGAGCCCGTGCCAGGAAGCAGTGTTTGTAGCTCCTACTCCAACATATACACAGCCACTGTGATGCTTTGAATAGCTGTAGTAGTCACAAAACAGCGCTGTTTGAAAATACCTGTTGCAGAGCAGACGCTGGAGATGTGTGACTTTGTGTTAGTGCTTGCTGGACGCCATGCTGAGCAGTGGCGGCAACAGCTGTGGCATCGCCTGGCTGCTGTGAAAGGGGTTCCTGCTGTAAATGAATAAGGTGCATCACATGCTCGCAGTGGAACGCCAGCCTTAGCTAAAAAGATGCATGTAATTCAACAGACAGATGTACCAATCTGAGACTGTCAATATGGAACACAGCCAGTGGGCGAGAGTGCACCCATTTCTTAAGAAAGCAACAGCAGAGAAATGCATTGTTAGTACAGCAGGTCTACCATATTTTTGAGAAGGGAGAGTGGGGTATCTCTCCTCAGGCTCACCCAGCTATACCCCATGAAGTGTGTTTGGTATGTGTATGAGGAATTATATATGCAGAACTGCCGTATCTGTATAATAAGGGAGCTAATTATATTCATTGGCATCCACCCAAGCGCAGCTATGCGGCTAAAGGAAAGCTATAAATTGTTTCCACAGAAACTTCGCAAAAGAAAACAGGATTCCCCTAAACATTTGGCCAAGCTTTCTGCCTGTGTTTTGTCTTTTTTTCTTTGTCTCATGCTTCCCGTTTTCCTTATGTGTATTGCATTTACCGTATTTACTCGCGTAATTTGCGCCCGCACATATATTGTGCACCCCAAAAAGTTTCAAACTTTTAACCCGATAAAAAAAAAAAACTACTCGCACATTTTGCGCACTATGCTGAGCCAGACCACCAGCATGTACGCGGGTGCGAACTGTGCCGTTTACCCGGGAACAAATGCGCTACAAGCGACACAAAAAGGACACATACACACGGCACACGGCCAGTATGATCAACCAACTAGCCCCTGTAATAGCTTTGCTGGCCGTTTACCCGGCTTGCTCGCGCTGGCGGTCGCTGTCCCAGACGAACAGTTGCGCGCGCGCCCGAATCTAAAACTCTACCGTACTGTTTGCTATACGGTTTGCCGCTAGTCTGTCGGGCCACACGCAAGGGCCCCGTTTTATTGCCCGTTATCTCCTCCCACGGCTGACTTCGCGATTGAATCTTTGCGCGTTTATTGCTTTGAGTTAAGCATGGATGGATGGATGGATACGGCTGAACCCTTTACATCGGGCGGTGGCTCAAGCCACCTAGCCATGTCTTGTGAAATTTTACTCCTGTCTTGCTTTTAGCCACCAATCAGATAACCTTCGCTAGGTTACTTCTAACCTCTTAAAATCCACTTTCCCCTCACTATCCCTAAACCCCAATGCCTTGGGTAAGTCAGCCCCGCTGCCTTCCACTGTAGGGTGAAGCCCTTTACAGAAAAGTATCAAGTGTTCAGCCGTTTCCTCCTCCTCTCCGCACGCAATGCACAAAGTGTCTATCTCCTGGTACCTGACTCTATACGTCTTAGTCCGCAAAACTCCAGTCCTGGCCTCAAACAGCAAAGAACTTCCCCTACAATTATAATAGATATTTTCTTTGACAATTTCCTGTTTAAAGGTCTGGTATGTTTCCAGTGCCGATTTCGTCAGCATCCCTGTTTTCCACAACGCTCTCTCTGTTCCTTTAACCTTTTTCTTAACCGATAAATGCTGATTTGCCCCCTTACTGCTGTCCAGATATTTGCTTGTCAATTTTCTAGTTCGCTTTCTCCATTTCGTGTCAACATTCTTTATATACAGGTATCTGAAAACTTTCCTAGCCCACCACTTTTCCTCCATCCTTCTCAATCGTTCCTCAAATGCTATCTTACTGCTAGCCTCTCAGCTCTAGAAAGACGCCCATCCCATATCCCCCTGTACCCCCTGATTTGGTGTATTGCCATGTGCTCCCAAAGCTAACCTCCCTACTCCCCGTTGCCTAATTTCCAGCCTTGCTTGAACATCTGGCCTCATACACAAGACCGCATTCCCGAAGGTCAGGCTAGGGACCATCACCCCTTTCCAGATCCCTCTTACCACCTCATACCTATTGTAATTCCACAGTGCCCTATTTTTCATGACAGCTGCATTCCTACTAGCTTTATTCATTACATATTTTTCATGCTCTGTCAGATACTCAACACTGTTATTTATCCACACCCCAAGATACTTGTACTCATTCACTACTTTTAGCACGAACTCCTGTATTCTATGCTCACCGCCCTCTTCATTAAATATCATGACTGCAGATTTTTCCTTACTATACTTGAAGCCTAATCTATCTCCCTCTGTACTGCATATGTCTAACAACTTCTGCAGGTCTTCCTTGTTGTCAGCCATTATCACTATATCGTCCGCGTATATTAGTCCCGGTAATGTCTGTTTAATCAATTCCCCTTGCTTGAAAAAAGATAGGTTGAAGCCTAGTCCACTCCCCTCTAGCTTGGCTTCCAAACCTTGCAGGTACAACATGAACAACAAAGGGGACAGAGGACATCCTTGTCTAAGCCCCCGCTGTATCTCTACAGGCCCTGATACATTTTTTTCCCATTTTATGAGCACTCTGTTAAATCTATATATATCTTTTAAAAGATTAATTACTCCATTTTCCACATCCAATGTGCCCAATATGTCCCACAAATGCTCCTGAGTAACGTTGTCATAGGCTCCCCTAATATCCAGAAATGCTAGCAATAAGGGCCTATGTTCCTTTTCCGCAATTTCTATACACTGTGTCAATGAAAATAGATTGTCCTCCAACCTCCTTTGTTTCCGGAACCCATTCTGTAGTTCCCCTAACACCCCCTCGTTCTCCACCCAAGCCTGCAGTCTATCCTTTATAATTTGCATCACCACCCTGTAAACCACAGATGTCACTGTTATGGGGCGATAGTTACTTACCCATTTTGAAACAGCGCAACAAAGACGGGACGTGGAAACTGAGGTGTAAAGACAAACATGCGCTAACAACTGGGTTTATTGAAAAAAACACACAAAATATATACAGAGTTAGGAAAGATTAATCGCCACCATAGTCAACTCATGCCACATGTGACTATGGTGGCGATTAATCTTTCCTAACTCTGTATATATTTTGTGTGTTTTTTTCAATAAACCTTGTTGTTAGTGCTTAGCGAGATTAGATGAAGGCGACTTATTCAATGACAAAAAATGCTCTTGCAAGCACTTGTATGAGCACTTTTCCTGTCACGCCTGCGCGATTGCTTTTTTTTGTTTGTGATTGTTCTTCCTTTTGTGTGTTTCTCGAATAAACGCGCAGTTGCGAGTAAGCGCTTGTTCTGTTTGGTCTCCCTTGTCTGTTGTCCTAAGTGCGCTTTATATAATTTTTGAAAATGAAAAACCAACTAGCTCAGATGTCAATTCTGCACCACTATATTTGTCGCATCTTGTACTTACACTCGTCAGCACATCTATTTAAAGCGCTACAACGCCACCGTGTACCACAGGTACCACAGGTACCACAGGTACCACGGTACCACCGTGTACCGCAGGTCTCGTGTTAAAGTTCAACCCGAGCGGGACCGTACGCTCAAGGTAGAAAGAAACTTGCAGATTCTTTTGACTGACGTCTTCCGATTTGTTCCACCGGACCACAATTAAGTCACTTTATTTCAAGCTCCTCTGCCACAATGGGTCAGCTCCCGCCTTGTATGGTCTCCCGAAGATCCATAAGCCAAACGTCCCGATGCGACCAATAGTTGACTTTACACGGTCGCCCTTATACCGCCTGTCGGGCTACTTACACAAGGTTTTTGCGCCACTCGTTGGAAAGGGCTCGACTTTCATACGTGACTCTTTCGATTTTATTGAAAAAGTACGTGATGTCACGGTGGTGCACGACGAGGTCATGGTGTGAAATCGCTGTTCCCAGCGTACCCATGGATCTGGCTGTGGAGGTGTGCCGCTCAGCGCTGCGGAATGACGACGGGTTGTGTGAAAGAACCCCTATCGAAGCATCGGATCTTCTGAAGCTGTTGCAGTTCTGCCTTGAGAAGACTTATTTTGTTTTCCGGGGTACAGTCTATAGACAAGTTCATGCCACTGCTATGGGCGCATCTATATCGGTGACAACCGCAAACCTTACCATGGAAGCAACAGAAGCTCGCGCACTGGCTACCTTCGAACCGCGCCCAAATGTTTTTGTGCGTTACGTCAACGATTGTTTCTGTATTATCAAAAAGAATGCGTTAGGTCCTTTTACAGATCACATCAATAGCATGGAAGATTCCGTTCAATTCACTGTAGAGGAGGAGGCTGCACGCCGTCTTCCTTTTCTGGACGTTTTGGTGGAACGCCGTGGAAACCGCCTTTCTTTCAAAGTTTATAGAAAAGAAACCCACACAGGCCGGTATCTTCATTTTAATTATGTCCACCCGGTTTGCTACAAACTCTCCGTCGTGGCTTCCCTCGTCCGACGTGCCAAAAACATCTGCCCAAGACCAGATGATCGGGCTGCTGACCTACGACAAGTGCGCCGAGAATTGAGTGGATGCGGCTACCCCAAGCACTTCGTGGATTCTGTTCTTCAACGGTCTTCACGCCCATCAGAACCAGTTGGTCCTCCTTGCCGAGCCCGAGCCGCTATCCCATATGTGCCGGGCGTGAGCGAGTCTTTGGCTCGCGTTCTGCGCACTTACGGTGTGCACGTCGCTCACCTTCCTGCGTGCAAGCTTAGGCATGAGCTGGTGGCCGCCAAAGACAAGATAAAGAAAGAGAAGTTTCCTGGCGTCATCTTTAAGATTCCATGCGCAGACTGCGACTACTGCTATATCGGCGAGAGCGGGAATTTCGAAGGGCGATTGAGGGACCACAAGAACGACGCAGGAACAAAAAGATTGCATCTAATGCACTTGCGGAACACGTGGAAGCCGCGACTCGCAATATAGCTTGGGAAGAAGCATCAGTCATCGCAAGAGAAAAGAATTGGCTGTCACGTCGATATCTGGAATCCCTGATAATCCAAACAACAGACAAAACCCTCAACCACAACGCAGGAAATCTCCCGCCTACGTACGCAAGATGCTTGGGGCGATTACTGCGACGCACTTAAGCATTGTGCTTTGGGCTTTCCGCCCAGTGATCAAGGCTTCCGTATGGAAGCCAAAACGTCTTCGTTTTAAACAACAACCTTTTGGTCGGCGTTCCTTTTTCTTCATACATGAAGTTCGAGGAAGTTTTGACGCCCAGAATAGTCGGCTGAAAGCAGCAGTTTACCCGACGAGACTGCTATCCAGTGTCGCAGAAGGGACTCTGCAAGCACCTAGAGGCAGAAAATATGTCACAACCACATCAGATTAAAGGAAGCCGTACGCGGTCATTCCTTGCATTAATGGCATTTCCCACAGTCTCAAAAGGGTAAGAGCAAGAGCTGGTGTAAAAGCGCTCATGTCAGCACCCAACAAGTTAAGGAGCCTGTGCGCCAAAGTCAACAGCGAGCAAAGAAAAAAATCAATGCAAGAAAAAACACCTGAAAAAAAATATGTAAAATGTGTGAAAAGCGGGGTTTATGAAATACCTCTGTCATGTGAGGACGCACCTACATTGGTCAAACAGCGCGCTGTTTGAATAAACAGCTTCGAGAGCACGAAAGATCCCTAAAGGGCGCCATCAGCAGTGAATTAGCAAAACATCGCAGAGAGCATGAATGCGCTCCGCAGCTTATCAACACAATGGTCATCCCGTCGTATTTTAATCAACGGACCAGGGAGATTGAAGAAGCCTTCAACATCGGGCAAAAGAGCGACGTATATGCGTCAGCATACTTTCGATAGCGTTTCGTGACAGCGAAATTGATTATCTGCGTGCGTTGTCCTCATATTTTACCATGTGAACATCTTATGCGTTTGTCATGCTTCTGTCCTTTCCTTATTGCACGAGCGAGATGTATATATTCGATCGAATGTGGATTAAAAATCTGGTTGTTAGCGTTGATTCCCGCCTCTCTGTTCTTTGTTTCGTGCTGCGCTGCTCCCGCCACAAGAACATGAAATGTGCTAGAATTTAGAAAGGTCAGGGTTCGGGCTAGTGGGTAATCAGCATGAGGATTCATAGCGCACAGAATACACAGGACACAACACAAGCGCTTGTGTTGTGTCCTGTGTATTCTGTGCGCTATGAATCCTCGTGCTAGAATTTTACACCACAAAGGAAATATAATTCAAAAAGTCGCCCGATGCCGCCCATATAACATGAAATAGCAGCGCAATACAGATGTAATTTCAGTTTATTAGATGTGCTCTTTGCATTTAAATGAATACAAACAGGAGACGCTTATGTATGCACCATTTAACACAATGTACGGAGCACTACGACACCAGCAAATAATAATGGCCAAAATTTTCTCTAGCTCTGAGAAGTCTGAAAAAATGGAGCAATAAAAACATAATTAGGCTGAAAGTTGATGCACCTTAAGCAAACATTCTAAAGGGTACAAAAGCATATATGCACACGCAAAAGCAAACGCATGTAAAGAGCAACCTGGGTGCCAAAAGAAAAGACGATATGGGCGTACGATACAGATACGCGGTTTCAGGTTACGGATATTCTGCAAGGTGAAACCTCCCTATCGCTTTGCCTCTCGCACGAGCCTCGGAGTAATCTTGAGCGTGTTATCAAAAGAGGAAAAAAAATTATTTCTACGAGGCGAAAATAAAAAACGAGCATAAACCACATACCTTGACGACGTTGCCAACAGAAACCTGGGGAAGAAATAAAATGCTGCAACTATACATACGAGTTCAACGCAGCCGTCTGTCCTGTGCCTTCTCACGGCACAGCGAACGCTCAAACATACGCGTTACATCCTCGTTACACCCCCGTGTTATTTTCTTGTGACTAAGTGTGGAGATAAGACTGCTTGGAGCCGGATGGAAAGGGGGGACGTGTTGAGGTAGGAGCCCTGGCTCGCCGCACCCATGGTACAGCAGACCACGTGTGCGGCACAATACGGCGTGGGAGGCGAGATCGAGGTGATCAGGGCACAAGTAATCCGGTGGGGGTGGGTTGGGAGTCAGCGACGCGAACACAGCACAAACCATACCGCTGCGACAGGACGGCAATGTAGGTAAAACAGGTTAATCCATGGGCCCTCGCAGCAAGAGTCTGGTGGGCTTCCGAAGATCTCTCCCGCCTATGACCGCAGTGGACGGCCACGCTGCCACCAACAACACGCCACAGTCGTCGGAGGCCCTGAGGGATGCAGAGTGCGCGCTAGGAGTCGCCCATTGCCTTGAAATCCACTGCCGCGAACAACGCCTGTAAGAGCGCCATTATGGTGTAGGGCCGTGAAGCTGTGCAAAAGACTTGCGATGCGCCGCGCGCCACTGCACCAGTTCCAAAAGGAATTATGTGGTCACGCCGAGGTGCGCGGGAAAGCTGCCATGAATCCGCAGATACGAGGTTCACAACAGCCCAGCGATGAGAGCAAGAGCTGCTGCGCGCTGGGGCTTGCGCGCGAGCGGATAGGGGCTGCGCGAATACGTGTTCGCAAGATGGCTTCCGTCCAGCGAGGAAGCCTGGCGAGCGACGGGCGGCCCATTACTGCTCCTCTGCTAGACAGCGGCGCAACGAGAACTGCTGGTAGTTGGAGATGCCTGCAGGGACCACTGCACCGTGCTGAAGTTGGAAACACTATTGAAGACGGGCACGTTGGTGACCGCCGCTCCCGGCGATGCGATGAAAAGGCAGACCGCCGTCGCCTGCCTGCAGTATGGAGCAGACGGCCCACGAAAGAGATGCGGGGTGAACTGCGCTTCCTTCGGCTGTTCGAACAAAACTGCTTGATCTCTCAAAACGGCGAGTGCAAGCGCAAAACCTTCTCTCCCCGTAGCTTTTGGCGCGAGGGAGAGAGAAAAGGGAGCGAAGAGTCAATTTGTATTTTTTGTTGAAAAGCGTTGGTCCCAAAAACGTTCTCCCAGTTACCTTTCTGGGACCAAATGCTGATTTGTTTTTGTTTCTGCTCAACACCCTCGAAAAAACGTTTCTAGGACATTAGTGGGCGCACTTCCCTTTTGCTTGTGTTTCTATGTCCTGCCTCTACGGCCCGGAAATGTTCGATAAATGTTGTACTGGGACAGGGACATTCCATCCTTTCTTGGCGCTCCTGGGGAGGTACGTTGTTTGCTGGGTTGATACAGCTTTGAAGCAGTATGCAAGGACAACGTAGCTGTGTTCATGAGAACTGCATATTACTGTGTGCTACTGTCAAAATTGCTCCATTTGTACAGCATGCCATCTTGCAGTTGAGTCACAAAAGACAATGTAGTGTCATTAAAATTAATCTTACAGCTAAGGGCATATCGAGTGCTCTTCTGTCGATGAACATACCACTGTCACAGTCTATCACTGGCTAGTATGTCAGGACCATTACAGACCGACGTTCCCTTAGCCATTTCCTTTGTAGCTGCACTTGTGCCTTCTTGTAGAATTTGCAGCACTTACAGGCTGTCTAACGTTCGAAGGAATACCGTCTGGTCAGGATGAAGCATAATAACAGGGTGAAGATTGGGTCACTGACCAAGTCAAAAACAAACGAAAATGACGTTACGGGTCCCTACGGGACCCTTGTTCACAATAAGACTGTCAAAGAAGAAGGCGGGATTATATAGTCTTCAGGATTGTTCCTAATCTTTTTGCGTAGATATGATGAAGAGAGCCTTGATTCCTGTTCAAGGTATCTTTCGTCGTCTGGATGACGAATGATTCTAGATGCAGTCTTTTCAAATTATTCCTTTCTGTGGCTACAATCTCCGCCTCGTCCCAGGCTATCTCGTGGCCAGTGGTCTGCACGTGCTCGGCGATAGCGTTCTTTGATGCGCGATGGTTCCTTACGTCGCCTTGATGATCTTTCATTCGTCGCTGGAAGTTCCCGGTTTCGCCGATATAGACGGATGTGCAGTCATTGCAAGGAAATTTGTAAACCACACCAGGAAATTTGGCGCGTGAAGCACACCACTATGAAGCACACCATTGACTGGGAAAACGCGACAATCTTAGACACAATGAAACCTATATCGTCCCGACTGCTTTTAGAATCATTTTATATTCAGACTGTAGGATAACGTTATTAACAGGACGAAGGGTAATCTCCCGGATAACTACGCCCATTCACTGCGCTGTCAAGTGCGCTTATAAGAAGCGGCCCATTTCGTTTATCTTCATTGTGAACAAGGGACCCGTAGTGGTCCCGAAACGTCATATTTTAAAAAACATTTTGGCGAGTGTACGTTTTATTCTTCCACTAAGTTTCCCCCTCGCCAGACAGGATTCTGTCGAACCCTTGACTACAAGGCCTGTGTGAGCTATGACTTCCATCACTGGCTAAAGGTCAGTACTCCGGCTTTGCAGCGCCGTTTGTCCTTCTCGCACCTCGGTCGCCACCATACTTCCACGGCGACCGGTTCGAGGATGTAGACGGTTGGTTGGCCAGTTCTTAACGTGTAGCCGCATTCAATCGATGGGATGACGAACAGAAGCTGATGAATGTGTATTTCGCCCTGCAAGACTCGGCGAAAACGTGGTTCGAGAACTACGAGGCGTCCTTCTCCAACTGGGCAATTTTTCGCCATGAGTTGCTCTCCACATTCAGTTCGAGCAAGCCAAAGAAAAATGCCGAAATTGCAGCAACACTGATTTGAGCTAGTTGGTTGTAGCATGATATGGTTTACGCAAAAAGTATACAGGCGCTAAAATACGGTGACAGCACACACACAAGACAGGACTGGCGCCAGTCCTGTATTGCTCTTCGCTCCAGGTCACAGCAGTCCAACGAGAGCGTGGCCATGTTTATACAGGACACGACCCGCCTCTTCAATCGGGCCGACTCAGCCATGCCCGAAGCTACAAAAGTGCGGCACCTTATGCGTGGGGTAAAGGAGAAGCTGTTTGCTGGCCTCATGCGCGACCCTCCAAGAAACGTCGCCGCCTTCGCTAATGAAGCAACGAGCATGGAACGTTCACTGCAGGAACGGAGTGCCCAATACAGCCGCCAGGCAAATGTAGCAGCCACTCACTACTGCGCGTCCTTGCCAGCCCCCGGGGATGAAGCGCTGCGAGATCTTGTGCGGAGCATTGTCCGCGAAGAACTGCGACACCTCCACTTGGATGCTCCGTCGGCAAGCATAACTTCTACAGGCGATGTCCTCCGTGACGGAATCCGGCGAGCAGTGCGGTCCCCACCAGCCCCACTATCGGAGCCGCACGTCATGTCTTACAGCGATGCCCTGCGCTGACCTGCCCCCGCACCGCAAGCGTTTCGCCCCGTTTACAGACCACAACCCCCCCCCCCCCCCCCATCGATACCTGCGCCCCGTCGAGCAGCAGCAATTAAGACCTGTGCCTTCCTTTCAGCAAAGCGCACGTATGGCGAACATCCAACAATCGTCCGCTCTGCCAACAGTGCGGGGAGCCTGGCCATATTCTGCGGAATTGTCCGAACCATCGCATGGGTTTGAGAGGATTCCCACCGGATGCTCCTCGATTGCGCTATGGTGAAAGACCGCAGGACATAGAGGAGTACCTGGCCGCTCAAGTGCTGTCCCCGATCTCGCAATGGCGACAGTTGCGATCGCCATCCAAGAGGCGCTTTGCTTCGCCCAATCGGCCCTCATACTCCGGTCAGTTCAGAGGCACGTCTTCTCGTCGGGAAAACTGAGGACAGCGTCCTCCCGGGGTAGGGCCGCCGCCACTGCACTGAGTCAACAGTCTCCGCCCGACAATTTGACGCGACGGCCCGAGCGGCGTCGACCCGATCCAACGACCTCACCGACGTGCTGCCAACGATTAGAGTCTTTGAAATTTTAGTAACCGCCGACAGTTATGAAGTGACCGCACTCGTCGATACCGGCGCTGATTTTTCTGTGATGAGCAGACAGCTCGCCACGACTCTCCGTAAGGTTCTGACGCCATGGTGTGCACCCGTGATCCGCTCCGCCGGTGGCCATGTAGTGACGCCGATCGCCATCTGCATCTGCCGCATCCAGATCCGCGGTCTTATTTTCACTGGCTCCTTTGCCGTATTACGTGACTGTTCAAAGGATCTCATTCTGGGCATGAATTTCCTTCAAGAGTATGGTGCGGTCATCGACCTTCGGGAGCTCATGGTATCTTTTTCTGCCCAGCGAGCCATTGGCACCAACACCAAGCCCAGCAGAGCAAAGTTGCGTATATGTGACGACCACATAACAATCCCTCCGCGAGCCAGCAGGTTCGTCACAGTCGAGTGTAATGACAGCACCGGCGCTCTTGGCACTGCTGAAGCGAACATGTCGCTGCTCCTCGCTCGGCAAGTTTGTGTAGCTCGAGGCCTAGTAGAACTTGTAAACGGTCGCACCAACTTTACCCGTGAACTGCGATATTTAACGAAGACAGAGGTCGTCGCTTATTTTGACGAGCTTGGGGAGTGTACCACGCAGTGCTCTTTGTCCACCACGTCAGACCTCGACGAGGGGACGGCTACAGCCATTCCGGCCGACGTAAACCCGCACCTCTTGGCCAGTCAGAAACGCTACGTGGAAAGCCTAATCTATTCCTTCCGCGACTGTTTTGCATCAACTTTCAAGGTGCGGCAGACGCCCCTTACCAAGCATCGAATTATCGTTGCTGACGACCAAAGACCGCTATGCTAGCGCCCTTATCGGGTGTCTTCAAAAGAACGTGGCGCCATCCGCCGCCAAGTTACACAAATACTCCAGGACGATGTCATACAACCGTCCTCGAGCCGCTGGGCATGGCCTGTTGTTCTCGTCACGAAGAAAGATGGCAGCCTCAGGTTCTGCGTGGATTACAGGCGCCTCAATAACGTCAGGAAAAAGGATATGTACCCTCTGCCACGCATTGCTGATACCCTAGACCGCCTGCGCCATGCCACCTGCTTTTTGTCCCTTGACCTCCGCAGTGGGTATTGGCAAATAGAGGTCGATGAACGCGACAGAGAGAAGACCGCCTTTATTACTCCTGACGGTTTATACGGGTTTAAGGTGTTCCTTTTTGGCTTGTGCTCGGCGCCTGCCACATTCCAATGCATGATGGACACCGTGCTGTCTGGCCTGAAGTGGCAGTCGTGCCTCGTATATCTCGACGATGTCGTGATCTTCTCTGGCACGTTCGATGAGCACCTGAAACGTTTGCATGCTGTTTTCGAGGCCAAACGTTCCACTGGTCTCTCTCTCAAGCCAGAAAAATGTCACTTTGCGTCTAATGAGATGAAGTTTCTTGGTCACATTGTCAGCGCTCGAGGTGTTAGTCCAGACCCCGAAAAGACGGCCGCCGTAGCTGCCTACCCCAAGCCAACAGACAAACGGAGCTTGCGTCTTTTTCTGGGCCTCTGCGCGTACTATCGCCGGTTTGTACACAATTTTTCCAAGCTCGCTGAGCCTCTGACCCGCCTGACGAAAGATGCTGAACCCTTCATCTGGGGCCAAGACCAGGAAAGAGCATTCACAGAACTCAAGTCCCGCCTCCGAAGTACGTCTGTACTTGGCCACTTTGACGAAGAGGCTGACACGGAACTGCACACCGATGCCAGTAACGTTGGTCTCGGTGCGGTCCTTGTTCAGCGGCAGGGTGGTCTAGAACGTGTGATTGTTTACGCCAGAAGCACTTTATCCCGTTCCGAAGTCAATTATTCCACCACGGAAAAGGAATGCCTGGTTGTGCTGTGGGCAGTTACGCAATTTCGTCCGTAATTGTATGGCCGTCCGTTTCGGGTCATGAGCGACCATCATTCACTGTGGTGGTGGCAAACCGGAAACATCCTCGGGGCGGCTTGCTCGATGGAGCCTTCGGTTACAAGAATTTGATGTCACCATCGTGCACAAGTCCGGCCAGAAGCACGGCGATGCTGACTGTCGATCCCGCGTTCCGATTCACTGTCCCACGGACGAGTCCGACGACGATTCCGTTTTCCTCGGTGCTCTCACCACGTCTGCACTTGCCCGCCAACAGATGGCCGACTCCGAATTGCTGCCCCTCATCGAGTAGCTCTGCGGAACCGCTCCATCTCCATCCCAACTCTACAAGCGTGGACTGTCATCGTTTTGCTTGCGCGATGGTGTCCTCTACAAAAAGAACTACGGCAATATACATAAACCCTAAATATACAAAAACCAGCGTGCTCCCAAAGGATACACTGGCGGCAGGGCAGCACCGCATGAACAGATGACCTAAAACAAAATCTACTCCTGTCATTACAGCGCAGCTAGCCGTGTCAATGCCGTATCTTCACGTGTGCTGACGACCGCATCGGGGACATACGGAGCTGCGCTGCATCGACCATCTTCACCCAAGGCGCTGTCGTCAGTAGTTCTGCCTATGTATACAAAAAGCAGCGTGCTCCAAAAGGGTACATTGGCAGTAGGGCTGCACCGCATGAACAGATGGCCTAAAACGAAATCTACTCCTGTCATTACAGGTGCAGCTAGCCGTGTCACTGCGGGATCTTTACGTGTGCTGACTACGGCATCGGCGACATACGGAGCTGCGCGCTGCATCGACCATCTCCACCCCATCACCACAATTTATTTGGGATTTTGTTTTAGAAAATATTGGCATAAGGGAAAGGTTATGCCTGTCTTGCTCTGCGTGTCCTTAGAGGCTTTACATAATGAGGCAGCTGAAGTCCGATTTTTTCATCTTCCATGCTATGTAAAAACTGGAGACGACTAACCTTACACCTTTGCTCTAGTGTAGATTTTATTCGTAAGCAGTAGTAAATACGGGGAATTCTTTTATATTTTGCAAAGATAAACAATTCGCCATCACATGTAGCCCGTCCACTATATTCCTTTTGCTTGGGGCCCTGCCCAAGCGCGAGCCTTTCGTTGCTCAACTTGCCACCAATTTTAGTCCTTCTCAGCGCACCGAGTCTAGCTAAAGGCCTTGCGCACGCTTGCGGACCAGTGCCGGTGTTCTCTTAGCTACATAGTGGGATTATGAACTCGTAATTACTTATGCTAGCTACCAAGCGATATTAGTCACTGCAGCACATCACAGTATATAAGTGTGTGGCGCTTGCTCGACTGTTGCCAATTTTCGCAGTTCCCTGTCCAGTCGATATTTCATAGTCCTTACCAACCACCATGGCTCCACCCTGTTGTGCCGGCTGATTAGAGTTTTTTCGTTTTGGAGCGAAGCTCCACTTCTCGCATGCAGAGCTGAAGGTCAAATCTGTTCCTGGAATGACCTCGAACGGGAGGCGCGCCGCCGCCACAGCTGTGAGCTTTGCAGTCACGTCGGCCGCTGCGCCGACCATAGCTCCAGCCATTCGCTCTCGCCAGTTGTGTCACGTGGTTCACCCAGTGACTGGCTTCTGCTAGATAAAAGGGCAGCGTTTGCCGCCCAGATAACGCGACAGTGGGGAGTGCTGCTGCTCCTGGCCCTATGGTGCTGGAAACTCAAAGGGCCCGGCCATGTCGTCATCGCCAGCAAGACGATGGCTGTTGCGAGGCGTTTCCTTTCTCTGTCCTTCTCATCCTCTACCCGCAAGAGACAGCGGAGGTGGTTCAACATAGAGCGGTTTGGCAGGCCTGTGCAACAACAGCCTAGGCAACGCAGAGATATGGAGCCAGAACCGGTCGCTGGGACGAGTTCTTCGACGGAGCATAGGAGGCGCCGGGCTGCTTCTAGCGATCCAGAGAGCGGCATGAAGCCACAGTGGCTAGACTTGCCAAGAGTGAACAGTAAAGAATAACTGTGTGTAAAGATGAACACAGGCCAAACTATGCAAACACCTTTGCCAAAAGCTTCCGCTGCATGAATGATAACCAACAGACTGATTGCATTTTCATCGACTTTTCTAAGGCTTTTGATCGGGTAGCACATTGTCGTTTAATTGCCAAATTCTCTGCTTTAAATATCGACTCATTAACGCTATCATGGATTAGAAATTTCCTCTCATTTCGCAAACAATTTACCAGTATAAATAATTGTTCATCCTCTCTCTCTGAAGTATCGTCCGGTGTTCCCCAGGGCAGTGTCCTGGGCCCGTTACTATTTTTAATATATATTAACGATCTGCCAACCGACATTACCTCTAACATCCGTTTGTTTGCTAACGACTGTATTATTTACCGCAGAATTTCTAATCAAACCGATCATATCGCTTTACAGAAAGATCTAGACCATATAACAAACTGGTGTTCCATGTGGCTAATGCCGGTCAACACTGATAAGTGTAAATTAATGACTTTCAGCCGTAAACTTTCAAACTCTTCTTTCACCTACTCGCTCAGCAGTAATCATGTGACAACAGCGTCCTCATATAAATATCTCGGCATTCACCTAAATCGAAACCTTTCCTCGTCGACACACATTAATAAAATTACAGCTAAGGCTTCACGAACCCTTGGATACTTAAAGCGTAATCTTCATGGTGCACCATCTGACACTCGAAAACTAGCCTACCAGACGTTTGTCCGCCCACAACTAGAATTTGCATCACCCATCTGGTCACCTCACCAAGCGTATCTAACACGTAATCTCGAATCTATACAGAACCGTGCTGCACGCTTCATCGCTCGTGATTATAACCGGCATTCCAGCGTCACTAAGATCAAGTTATCGCTATCACTTGAGTCTTTAGAATCACGTCGTACCGTAGCCCTTCTTTGCTTATTTCATAAAATGATTTTCAGTCCTTACAGTCACACATTATCTTTGTCACGGCCATGTCGCACATCTCATCGCCTCCATAATCATAGCAGCTTTACGCGTATTTTTGGTCATACAAAAGCATTCTACATGTCTGCTCTCCCACGTGCCATAAACTATTGGAACAGCCTTCCTGACGATGCTACTAATACCAGAAATCCTGCTACATTTCGTGATAAAATAACCGCAATCTTCGCCTAGTTGTCTCAGTTCTGTGTATTCTTGCGAAAAATGTTTTATTGCTGCTTAGAGTGAACTAACTTGTGCACTTTTTAGCCTCTCTGTCAAATCGTGTTCCATTTCCATGTTGCCACATTTTGAAACACGTAATTATTGTGTGTTGTATTACTTTATTTGTATTCTTCTGAGTGCCTCTTGCTAACTATTGTATAAAGTTTTTCTTCTGTCCTTATTTTCTGTCCTTATTTTGTGTTTTTTTTGCGCTGTTCTCTAACTTCTATGTACTGCCCCACTCACACAATGCTCCAATGTAAAGGAGCCTGTGAGTAACTTGAATAAATATAACCTGGCTCAGCTGAGTTGAGCAACAGCAATTTTTTTCCTTTCCCTTCCCCATTTCAAAATTTCCCGTTAAGACCGCTGATTGCAGACCTTGACTCAGCAAACCAAAACTCCTTACATTTGCGCGAGAGCACTGTGTCGCCGTAGTATCCATTCAGACAGGCTGCACCTTTTGTCCCAGCGGCTCCGCTCGGGCATCTGCCAACCATCGGCCATCATGGTGTGTACGCACGACCAGGTGTGCAGTCATTTTTTTAAGCCCGGTTTGTGCTGCACTGTATGAAGCTACGTTGTCTCTGTGGGAAGGTAGAAAAAGGTCATTTGACCTGCCTGCTGGTGGCCTTCAGCCTTCACTTGAACCTTTATGTCGTATTGTCTCTACCTACTTTCAGACGTCATGCTGAGACGATGAATGGATGACCGTTGTCACCGATTCTATAACCAGGCACGAGTTCATTAGATATAACTTGCGCTAGCAATGATGATTTTCGTCTGCTAGAGGATGTCCTTCATCGTGCTACTCTATGACAATTATATACTGATGAAGGCCGCTAGTTTCTCCAAAAGCTGTCGGTGACATCCTCCACTCATGTTCCAACTGACATCTATAAAAAAAAACAGCGAAAACGACACCTGTAAGTCCGGCAACAGTGTGTGTGTGCCTTCTTTTTGTCCTGCGTCCTCGCTCGTTTTGATAGAACGTGAATAACCAACTCGCCCAGCAATTCGCGCTTCAGCCTATCACCCCTCGACTGAACATTGATTGACACGCTCTCTTCGAGCAGCCTTTGCAAAAGTAAAACGACGTAAGCACGGGTGGGGCTCCTGGGTCCGTGAAAGTCCTAAAGTGCAGTTGCAAGGCTTCTTATCTTCAAGGCACTGGAACTCTGGCGATGCATAATGAGCCACACGGCAAGGGCACGAAGGCCCTGGAATCGATCTAGACTTTTGCAAAGGTCGTATGCTTGAGGCCACCACAGTGATTGGGAAATAGCTATACATTATGTTACGCTCCAAGAAAGGCAAGCATACCAGGGGGCGGCAAAAAGTTAGGTGGGTGGATGAGATTAAGCAGTTGGCGCGGATAGGGTGGCCACAGCTGGCACAGGACACGGGCCTTCGTCCTGCAGTGGGCGTAGCCAGGCTGATGATGATGTTACGCTCTCCTAGTTCTTTCCACCGTGACACAGCTGTCCTTTTGTCATTTTATTCTTTGTTCACCAGGCACCCTGCATTGCCCTAGGGTCTGGACACAGTATGCACGTGATGTCATTGCATGCACGCGGAGCT
Organism: Amblyomma americanum; assembly: GCF_052857255.1. NCBI lineage: Eukaryota > Metazoa > Arthropoda > Arachnida > Ixodida > Ixodidae > Amblyomma > Amblyomma americanum. The sequence continues at coordinate 226,898,731 of NC_135498.1, read as the reverse complement.
CACGCGCCGACTCCCATCGTCGCAAACCAATGAGCAGCCGTATGCCGGCATAGGGGAGCCCACGTCATTCCGGGATAGCTCGTCCTCCTGCGGTGTCTATCTCGCAAGGTCGAATTCGCTAAAACTACTCCTCGCCCATTCCCACATGCTCCATCAGGTGACCGACGAAATTGTCCTGCTCAATTTTCCCGACATCTGCTTATAGCAACTGATGCTGTACCACACAGCTGACGCGCTCCCAGCTAAGCACCGGGAATGTCTCCAGAGGGTAGTAGGTGCAAAGAGGAAGAGTGGTTCACATGCTGGGCACTGCTTATGTTACAGTGCAAAGTGAGTTACACAGTCAAGCATGGTATATACTACACGGTTACCGCAGTGGTCCTCACCGGTCAGTTTGAAGGTGCTGTCTCAGTCTGGTCAGACATAAAGTATAAAAAGTTTGAATTTCGGCCACTCGTTGGCTACCGGAGACTGTACCATGAATAAAGGAGGCGGCACACATGCTTTCCCTGACTCACCGGGCTGGCATTGCTATGGCGACTATCGTACCTGTTCGCTTCTCCCAAGCAATGCAGCTCACAGGCTTCTGAAACCAGCCATTCTCCTGACGCCAACCGACACCGTCCGCGTGCTCACGTCGAATTCTCCGTGCTCTGCAATGCGGCACTCAACTGTCTCGCCTTGGTGCTCCTCACAGTGTCACTGTTCTCTAGCGACCTCGTCATCTCGAATCCATCGTCCTTTGCTTGACCATTTTGGAGCACTGATCTCGCCCTTAGAAGATGACAAGGCGCCCACATCGCCGCCCGAGTAGCACTACTTCCGACCCGATTTCCTTTTTTCACCACTCTGTTAACCCTGCTCAACAATTTCCTTATAGGCCGTGCGACCACCGTCATCTGTAATCATGTTCCCCTCCTGTATGCCACCCACTGAGCGCCATGTCCTCACTAATGTTGCAACGCGGTGTTATTCAGTCCGTGGTTGTCTCTCGTCACGCCTAAGAAACAAGTATGGCTTGATTACCCTGCTGAACAAAATTATGTGCAAGGACGTATACTCGCTGATAAAGCCCTCGATTGATAGCATGGAGCAGACTTTTAATGCGAAAGCATTTCTTGCCTCGCGAGTGGCGTGGACAAGATGAGTCTCCACGGCCAGTGGACAGAGCGTGTCCTCGTGAACTGTCGATCATACAGCGACAGTGTAATTATGATTTGTAATAATTAATAACGACTGAATGAAAAGACTAAATGAGTGAATTACTAAACAAAGTAAATATGGCAATTATATAGGCTAATTACTCACAGTAATTCACGAAATGGGGAATAGTAACTCGTGCAGAATTGAATGACTAAAATAATGAAATTGCATAATAAAACCAATTAAACAATGATCAATTAATGACTAACAATTAATAACTGTAATAAACTGATGGCTGATTAACTAATTTATTTATTGCCATCACTGATTAATTACATTACAAAGTAACAGAGGAGGCAACGGAACTCTAAATGTTTTTGCATTTCTGCACGTAAGGAGACCTAAGTGCACTTTTTTTTCTCCCTGAATGTGCGTCGCTACTGGAGTCCCCATGGCGGTTTGACTGACCTAAACCAGCTTTTGGCATCGCTGACAGCTTCTGCGAGTTCACCGTGATGGCCTTTGCAACGCTCCCCCATTTGAGTGGATGATGGGAGACATCTCAGGTGAAACATTTGCCTATTTTTTGAGACGATGTTTTTCTCCTGATTTTTGGACGCACCTCACGCGCTTACAGAAAATGGCTGTCTCACAGCAGGTGTAACGTGGGAACAGAGCACAGCAGGTCTTCGGCTGTAATCAAGAAACTTGCAGGAAATGCAACTAATGATGGTTTCGAGAGCAGGGATAAGCTGGTTCTGCAGCAGATATATGCACTACATCTATACAGCCAGTTTTATTGCAGCATAACAAGTCATTTGATGACTGACACCCCCTCCTGGACGTGTGGCTTCTTGTGCGAGCCGTCGCAGTAGGGCCGGTTGGCGGTCTGCTTGCAGTTGCAGAACCAGTAGAAGCGTGTCTCCTCAGCCACAAAGCGAGCAGGCTTCAGGGTGATCTTAAGGTGCGGATTCCGGTGGCTCCCGTCACAGAACGGCTGCAATATGGAAGAGGCATGCATTTGCTGACACTTGAGCACGAACGGGACATACTAGTTTTGACTAATGACAGAGACTGTGCCTGGCAGTGGTGGCAAGAGTGGAATAGCACACATGGGGCGAAAAAAACTACAGGCTACGGTTAAAACATTCACTGATAGCCATCGTGCTCTCTCCCCACAACGGTGCCCCTCCATTTTCTCTACTCTTGGCCGCTCGTAGCAGAGACAACAGGTTTCTTTTTCTGTCTCCCCAGCCAATGAACTAAAACTGGCTTCAGTTACATGACAACTCGGGGTGGACTCCTCTCACCGTAAAAAGAGGCTACTTGGTCCATTATTACCAACCCTGTGCTTTCTGTCCTACTGCAATCATAAAGGTAGCACCTGTGTCTGCAGTATGTCTCACATGTCGAGCAACACCACGTGGCATGCAGCCACAAAGCCCACTGCGCATGCGTGCGTTTACCGGAAGAAGCCAAGCGCCCTCTTGGTTGTAGGCCTTCATGGCATCGTCTACACGGCAGCCCACTTTACCTGGCACCTTGAAAGGCATTATACCCGGTCGCAGTAGCTTTCCGCACATTTCATTTACTGTGTTGAGCAAAAGAAAAAAGAGGCACCACTACGGAGTGCAAAAGAGGGGTGCAGTGCTAACTGCAGCAGGTGCAGTGCTTAGAGAGTAGTCAGGTGCTGTAGGGAGTGAAGTGACTGCGGCAGCGATGCTGCACTTGTTACTCAAACCTTCGCCACATTTACTCATTTTGCAACTTTTCTATGCATACCAATGCATGCATTTTAACGTCTCCAGACTGTGTTTACCTTTCTTCCCGCCTCGTTTTGCTGTTGTCTCGCTGTATCCATCTAGGCACTCACTATGTCACAGTCAGTTTTCAATTTTTCCCATCTCGGTCCTTGTTCAAAACTGACCATGCGGTAGTTTTTTTTTTTTCATTCATATAAAAATTTCACAATCTGCTTGGTGGGCTACCAGCAGGTAAGCTGAGCAGCGCGAGCGATGCCGTTTTTCTAAATGGAGTTCTGACAATGTTTGAAGCCAACCAGGGAGGTTTTCAGTGTGCCAAATTAGGGTTGAACGGTTTGTAATTCCATGACCAAAAGTTGATTTTTGAGCGGATGGTTGCAACATTTCTCTTTGATTTAGGGCAATATTATAATCTTTGCTGCCAAGGCACCTCCCAAGGCACCACTGTCATATTTTCTCAGTGCGGATCTGAACACGTTGACTGATGGGTGAACACTAGATGGCCGTTCCTTTTTTATTTTAGGGAATACTGAGTAAACCGGGAAAGATATTCCGGCATAACTGACATGTTAAAATGGGGACATCACGTATGCTCAAAGACTGATGTGGAACAAAATGTCAGGAATTTCCATGGTTTTAGAGCAGCCACGCTTTCTCATTCCATGAACTACAGAAAGAACTATGGCAGCTTGTGGTATAATGAGTGAATATGCGCATCAAGGATACACATTACATCGGGCAGAAATTGCTGCAAAGATGATAAAGCAGCACGAAGGTGAATCCAACCGCCCTATTGTTGGCAGTTTAAGAGACTGCCTCAAATTAAGCCGTGCGTAAAAGGCATTTCAGAGCTTCAGACCTTAAAAATTTACCATTTACCGATGTGCACTACTTGAAACGGTCAAGGCAGCCCACTGTGCTGAACAGGACTTCTTCAGCTTCTACGCTCTACCTTAGGGACCTTTTCATGAAAACGAAAAATCGTACCAACTTGCCCAAATTTCTGCTTTACTCGATAGTTACTTACGTCTGCTTTGTCCCCCTTTCCCTTATATATCATGTTCATTCTGCTTAATCGCCATTCATCGGGGACTTTCTCATCCACTATCATTTTGTTCACTACCTGTATTAATGTTTGCTTGGATTTTGGTCCTAACTTCTTTATCAACATAATCGGGATACCATCTGGTCCTGTTGATGTGCCACTAGGAACCTTCTTCTCTGCCCTTTCCCACTCTCCTTGCTCAAGTGAAGCTATTGCTGTAACCGGTCTATCCTCCTTCGATAAACTATGTACCACGTGCTTTGCTGAAAAATTTTCCGTCATCCTTGTTCCTATGTGTTTTATTGCTTCATCCCCTTCTAGTCGAATACCCTCATCTGTAACAATAAACCTTTGTTCTAGCCTAGTTTTATTACTCATTGCATTTAGATGTTTCCAGAATTTTTGGGCTGCTTTTCTATCCTTTTTATTTACTTTTGACATCCATTGGGCACCCTTTCTTCTAATTTTCTCATTAATCAAATAGGATGCGTCCCTTCTACACTTTATGAAGGTATCCCATTTTCTGTCTACTTCGGGTTTTGGTTCCCCCCTCTTCTTGGAATATCTGTGTTCTCTGGATGCTTCCTTGCGCTTTTCTATTGCCCTCTTGACCTCCTCATCCCACCAACTCTTGGGTTTGCATCTTTTCCCTTTTAACTTTACTCGCACCTTAGCTAGCTCTAGCTCCAGTAATCGAGTTAATTTGGTATAAGTCCATTCTGTTTCACTATCCTCAAAAATTACTTTCTCGATTCTTTTGGCTGCTACTTCCAATTGCTTTTCTGAGTAAAAATTTCCCCCTGATTGTTCATCTTGCTTCAGTCCTACATTGCTTTTTCCTCTGAAGCTCAACTTGATACGCTTGTGGTCACTACCTAGACTTCTGGAACCATCTTCATCTATGCTCATTACCCCTAATCTGTTATACATCCTCTGTGACATTAGTGCATAATCGTCGAGTGCAGACTCCCCGCCTCCCATGTTATGAGCCCTTCACACTTCTCGGTGCTGTTGCATGCAACTAAATCATGCCTGTCACACATGTCCTGCAGCATGCTTCCTGTCGAATCCGTGTACCCATCCAGGTCTTCTGTGTGTGCATTCATGTCACCTAATATAATTATCTCGCCCTGTCCTCCTAGCTCATCAATGTCGCTTGCAATACATTCTAACATTTTCCTGTTTTCCTCTTTGGCATTGACCCCTGTCCACAGGTATACAAAGCCAAGGAGTGTTAGCTTGCCTGCCACTGTTCCTTTTAGCCATAAATGTTCCCTGCATCCCAGTCTAACCCTTTGAAAATTCATACTTTTATGAATGAATGCCCCAATTCCACCTCCCTTTCTGCTGCCCTCTGTTCTATTGCAATATTCCCATGCGTAGTCTGGGTTACAGGGTGGTTGCTCCATGTCTCTAAGATGTGTTTCCGCTAAACCATATACCATTAATTCCTCCTGTCTTAACTGTTCTTCTATTTCCTCCCATTTCAGTCTATTCCTGCCACCTTGCATGTTAATGAAACCTATATCTGAATTAACTTGGCCCTGGCGCTTGCGTCTCTTTCTTCCCCTATGGTTCCATTGTTCGTTTGATCTTAATTCTTCCTTCTCTACACTGGTTCCTTCAGAGCTCTGGGTCCCCCAAAAAAGCTGTTGCCTGGCGACCTATCCTACTACCCACCTTCTTGCCAGTGGCACCACCATAGTGGATGCCATCCTGTGCAAAAGGGTGGGGCCTAACCTCGTACACTTCCCTGTTCACCTCCATCACCTCGTATCTTAGTCGTCGACTCAATAGCCTAATTACCCGATTAGTCTCCACGACCCTCCTTTCCGTTTCGCGAGCCTGCCTCTGGACCTCTGGGATTGTGCATATGGTCACATGCACACTCTCAGAGGCCTCTCTAAGCCTACGCATCCCCACCTCCAACTGCGTCTCAAGATTCTGGCTCCTCCCCTGCAGTACATCATTGAGACCAGCATGGATGACCACAAGGTGTTCGCCATCCATGCTGCCCACCACCACCTCCCGGGCTCTGGCCATTGCATCCACCATGCCCTTTCCCGACTGAGCCTCCACCTGCACCCGCCTGTCTGCCTTCACTGCCGTCAGAACGCCTCCCTCAACCCTCGCTACATTCGAGTCCCCGACCACCAGAACTCTCCTGCGCCCCAAACGTTCGCTTCCTAATTCCATCTGTTGGCCTCCGGATCGCTCCGGAGCACGTGCCGTCATGTCATGCCACCCCGCGGGGAGCTATAGCGTGGGGAGGGGGGGGGGACGTGTCAACCTTGTTGCCATGGGGCGAGGGGTGCCAACCTTTTTTTTAGGACGTGTTCGGATAACTCGCTTGCGCGTAAATTGCGCACCCTCTTTTTGGAGCCCTAATTAAAGAAAAAACGTGCGCAAATCACGCGAGCAAATACGTACGGTGCTCTATGCCTTATGGAACTTCTTTGTCATTTCCTTTGTAAACGAACTATAGTTTTAAGGAATTACAGTGCTCTCTCAGTGACACTTCCCAGGTGCTATGGTCGAGATGACAACAGAACATGCACCGCCTACTGCTAGGCGCAAACATTTGCACACTACAAGTAATAATTAAATAGAAATGATGCCCCAAGGAAAACTGTGGTGTGCTCGATGCTCTCTTTTTTATTTTCTTCTAATGATGGAGTGCGTAAGCTAATAAATAAATTATCATGTACAGTAAGCAGAATTTCAATAGAGCCATATATAAACCGCAGCCAGTTTAGGAGTATAATGACACAATTACTTTTTATCAGTGCGGGAGTACTGTAGCCGCGCTACTCGATCATAACGTCTAGCTAAAGCCATTTATTCACAAATCGTTCTATTTCTTGCACGAACACCTAAAACATCATATTGAACGCATGCTTATGCAGTCAAGTTATAATAAAGCACCTTCTCAATAAGAGCTAGCATTTCTTTCCAATCTCTTGAGAATGTATAGAAGGTGGTTCCTCACCTGAAGGGGGACGGCATCCGCACGTATACGAACTACGAGCGGCGACATCCGATCGAAGTGCTCGGGCAGTAAATGTTTTGAACATACGCAGGTCCATTTTGCTGGCTCCCAGTCTCTTTGGCCTGGTCTAACGGCCTCAGTCCACTGCCTCCTTCGCTCTGGATCTTTCGGAAACCTGTTTGAAAACAATACTATTCACTGCACTTGGACAAAGAGCCACCAATAAGGCCGGGGCGGTACGAATACCACGTTCACGCCGTGTCGTGCGTTATGTTCTGCGAGCATGCAGTTTACTCATTACGCAGTCAATTAAATACGAAAACAAAATGCAGTATACTTACGTGTGGAAAGTGACGCCCGGTTCTTGTCCTGGCGTGCGCGACCGACACCCAGGAACGCAGCAGCTGGGCATCGCAGCGTCTTTGTTGTCAATGGGAGCAGAAGTCTCCTTTCCACCGTGTCTGAGAGCTGCCGACAGCCTGGCGCGGCGCGAAATCGTCTGCTCGCGCCGCTCGCGTTGATCTTCGCGGCGCTCGCATGCCATTGGCTGAGAAAACGGCCAAGTGTCATGGCGGAGCCCTCGCTTCCGGCTTCAAAAAATGTGACGTAGCAGCCTCTGCTTTTTTCCTGCTTTCCTCCATGAAAAAAGCGCATCTTTACCTCCACAAGCGATTGCGGGTCGGTAAACTGGAAACGCTGATTGGTCCAAAAAAGTGACGTCACGTTGTAACGTCATGGTCACGTGACTTTTAATGACGTCATGTCCGGTTGGGGACAGACACATTTTCCCTCGAGTTTTCTCCCGCCATTCACGTTTACCTCCCGCCTCCCCCCCCCCCCCCAAGGACACTTTCCCGAACTCGGATGTTTTGTCGCCTTTTTTATTTTTATTTTGTGCGTTTGTGTTTGCATGCACAGTGCACGTGTCTCTACTTAAGCTAACTGCGCCGCTGATTCCGCATTAACTATTCCTCCCGAAGAGGCTCCAGGGAAGTGTCCTGCCATGTCTGCGCTTTATTCTGTTTTTTTTTTACTCGTTTTGGCCAGCGGCACGCGAGTACACGCATCTCCGCGAATCCGCCACCGTCTGTTTCTGTACTCGCCGCCGCTCTGCCTTCAGGGGCGACCATTCTCTCCTCCCGCTCCTCGTTTTCCTTTTTTTCTTTCTCTTTTTTTTTCTGCACGCTCCCAGCGGCTTTTCGGTGGACAGGGTGCGACAGCGTGTTTTCTTTTTCTATTTATTACTCTTCCTCTCTTTTCTAGTATTTTTCTTTTCTCTCCATCTTCTTTCCAGCACCCGATTGCTTGTTGCTATTTTCATGTGGCCGACATGTGTGCCAATTACAACTCCTCAAGAACGGGAGGAAGATCGCTGTAACTTCAGTCTTGATAAAGGACAGGCTCTGTCCGAAACGTCGACTCAAAATAAATCTGTCTAAATGAAGCGTCCCTCAACTTTGCATATATATATTTAGTTACCCTTGATGTAGTGTCTCTGTACACAAACATACCGCATGATGATGCCATCCGAGCTCTGGTCGCATCCTATGGAAAACACAAAAACGCTGATGCTCCTAGCCAAAGTACCATCGCTGCACTTACTGATCTGGTCCTTAAGCTCCACTTTTTTGAATTCAACAACTCCTTTTACCCACAAACGAGTGGTACCGCTATGGGAACGAAAATGGCGCCAAACTATGCCAACATATATATATATATATATATATATATATATATATATATATATATATATATATATATATATATATATCGGAGTTTATCCGCTCATACCCAACAAAAACGGCTTTTTTACAAACGCTTCCTAGACAACATATTCATGGTATGGACGAAAACAGAGGACAAATTCATCCCGTTTATTTCAGCATTTAACAACGTACATCCAAACATCTGTTTCACACGCCCTTACTCCACCAGTCAAATTAATTTCTTGGACGTCTCAATTCGAATGGAGAAGGGTACCTTAATCACCATTGTCTATAGAAAGCCCACGGACAGGCAACAGTACCTTCATTAGAAGAGCTGCCACCCACGCCACTGCAGAACTTCAATTCCATATTGCCAAGCCATCAGATTCAAACGGATCTGCTCACGACCAGAAGACTTCGAAGAAAATTCTAGCCGTATGCGGGAGGTTCTGAGGGACCAATGCTATCCGGCCTCCATTATTGATGATGCCGTTACGAAAGCGGAAGCAACAGATCGTAATGAAATGTTTGGGGATCCCCCATCAGCAACCGCAAATGAACACCGCTCTAATCTCGTCTTAACCTTCGCAAACAACCTTCCTAATGTCCACAAAACTCTAAAAAAATATTTCAACATAATCGAACAAAACGATCGACTGTCAAAAATTTTTCCAACAGTTTTACAGGTTACCTACAGACTACCAAAAAACATGCAGAATTATGTAGTTCACTCTACTGTCAATAAGTAAAAGCCTGTGATTTGCCTACCTTGCAGGAGGAATCGCTGTCAAGTTTGCCAGCACATGCGGACAACAACACTAGCTCAAAAGAACACGCTCTAACTTCAAACACTCCATCCGTGAAAACTTGAACTGTGACAGTAATAACGTAGTATGCATGCTAGAGTGTGGCGATTGTCAGATGCAATACATTGGCCAAACCGAGAATTCCTTCCGAATTAGATTCAACAACCACCGCGCGCACACCAGATCTCTTTCTCTCCTCCCTCTTTCGAAACATCTTTCCCAGGAAGGTCACGAGTTTCACAAACTAAAAGTTACGCTGCTACAGAGCGGCTTCCAAAATACCCGTGAGCGTGAGCAACGAGAGTCATACTTTATATATCAGTTTAATACTGTGCAGGCCGGTATAAATGAAAATCCTGGTACTCTCTCCACACTTCAGAGATCATAGTCCTAGCCCTACTGAAATTCACAGCACCCGGACTGCATCGCCTGAGGTCATGCCAATTTGCGTGCTTGCTTCCACATGCCGCCCTTCTCCTCCCCCTGCCAGTCTTTCTTGCTGATGACCAGAGAAAACAGTTATGAGAGCAAAGCATATTGCCTATTCCCCCCCTCAACTTTTTATATTTTATATATATTTTATTTATTTCTTTTTTCCTGCTTTGCAGATAATAGAGCGTGATGCTCCATATAGGGCAGTAACCCATTGCAATAACGCACACTTGGGTGATTTCGCGCCTTCGTTCCCCATTTTCTTTCCGTTACTCTCCCCTCTCTCAGTTTTTAGGAAGGAGCCCTCTTTTTGTCTCCGCGACGGAAGGCCGGCGGAGGCACCTTCGACGCATCTTCTCGTTTCGTAACTGCACTTAATTGAGGTCTCCTTCGTTTTTAATATTGCGCTCGTGGCGGGAGGCGTTCCGCAACGACGCTGACCTCTGACGCCGCGCGATTGCAGAAGCATCTATAGCTTTGCGCCGGGATGCAGGAAACTCAGGCGCCAGACGCCTCTACGTAGGTAGAAAACAGTGCCTTCCACTGGTTCCATGGTATTGGTGGCTGATCCGGGGTTTTCAGGAATGTAAGAGGGGGCGTAAGATCCCGTGAAACTCATAGTAAAGATTTACCTCGTCAGCACGTTGTTGAATTGTAGATGCAAGATCGAACGACACACCGGAGCGAGCGATGTCATGCTGACGCCAAGGTTCCTCCGACCCCCCCCCCCTTCTTTTCCTGCGTCACGTATACGTGGTGTCAAGCAACATGCATATGTGACTGAAACTGAAACTCTGAAGAAGAGAAACTGAAAGTAAGAGAATTGAATTTGAAAATAAGAGAAGAGAAACTGAAACTGCCGCACAGTTCATTATAGCTGATGGACACAACAGTATCACGTATTGCTTAACGTCTTCATAAAACCACTGTTTGTTCGTCTATAACATTAGCAGCATTAGCATGTGTTTGCTATTAATGACACCCAGGTAATGAACATAATTTACCAACTTAAGTAGTGTTGGTTCTGGTGTAACGCACGAATAATTTATAGACATGCCTTTGTGCATACGCCAGAAATTAAATTGTGAAGCAAGCCTTGAAACTGCCTTTGCATTTCTGATAAAAAAAAAAGGAAACAAAATTATCTTGCTTTCATAGCATGCGTCTCATATTTATCAGATGTGATTGTAATCTTGAGCTATAACTTGAAATGACCCATGCTGGCGGCCATGAAAAATCACTTTTTTAATTGTTCAACAAACCTCATAACTCATTTATGTCACGAAAGGAATGAAATGCTTCACTTATGTCTCATTGCTTTGGTGCAGACACGGTTCAATATGCAATGTAAAATCTGATTCAGGAATATTTTTGTTACTTGTTGCACTGTTTGTTCCTGAAATTCAGCACATCCGCCAGTGTTGCGTTCCCGGGCGATTTTCTTTTTTGTTAATTGAGTACCGGTGAATAGCCACCGGATTCTTCGCCGATCGCCCAGTGTGGGTATGTGCCATCTTTTGATAGGCTAACAACAACAGCAACATTGGCCACGCTATCAGCTTCCGCAAGTTAGATTCACGCAAGCTCCGCTTCAGGTTGATCTGATCTCCTTGCAACGAGTTGCTGATACGCAGGCTGACCCCGTCTTCTATTACGACCATATTTACCCGTTCCATGCGAAACATATGCCCGCAAATATCCTAAATGGTCTTCTTTCTGAACACCTACACAATTTTCCTCATCATACTGTTCTCTCCACTGATGCCTCCGGCAGCTGTGAGAAGGAGGAGATAAGGATATGTTTGCAGGATCTGGCTTGGAGCTACTCCGTTCGTATCCCTGATTATACTTCTAAATTCTTCGTAGAGTTTTTGGCTATTGGTTTGGTTCTTCTCAAAATTCCCAAACATGTAGCACGGGTTCTTATTCTTGCAGACTGCCTTTCAGTTTTAGGCTCTCTCTAAAACTCCGGAAAATCTTTATTGAATCGGCCGCTTAGGTTTTTTGCTCCGTGCACAATGCGTGAGTTCCGCTTTGTCCGGGTACCTGCAGGCATTCGGGTGTCTATTTTAACGAGGTGGCTGATTTATTGGCAAGGTCAGCTCTCAGCGCTCCTGTAATCTTAATCTATCCCGTCCCTCACCTCATTCTGTTGGAAACTTCACGTTTCCAGTGGTCCCAACATATTTCAGCCAGCTTGAGTGATCCGTTGCTCAATACCGTGGATTTTCACCACTTAAAGTACCCATGGGATGTCCGGTGGTGTAAATCAAGGCGTTTTGAGGTGTCAATGACGCTTCTGCGATGCAGAATCCCTCACTTAAATTTGTACTTACGCAGATACGGGTTCCCTGCGACAAACCTTTGTGTCTCATGTGGGCAAATTGAAAGATTAGACCATTTTCTCCTCTCTTGCCGGCGGTTGTTCAAGGAAATCAGTATTTGGAGGTCCCTCTTCCAGTCTCTTCCAGTTCTCTCTCGTTCGCTGCGAGCGCCAAGGAATTCCCGTTAAGCAGTGTTTGTGGCTACCTTCATGATTACATAAGTGCAACTGATCGGTTACCTTGTTAGCTGTATACAAAATTCTGTCTCATGTCCGAAATGCTTGGTTCTATTCCTGGTAATTCATATTTCTTAAATTTAATTGAATTTTCCTATCTTCTCGGTGTTGGCATCTTCTTTGAAGTGTGCAAAAACGGGAGATGCTTGAAGGTGCTGGCGTAGCATGGTGAAAGCAGTGTGTTGCTTGGTGGCCCACACAAAGTAGATATTACTAGTGAGGCACGTCAACGGCTCTGCAGTTGTGAAGTCAGCAATAAAGCGCCAGTAATCCGCACAGAGACTCAGGAAGTGCTTGAGGGCTTTCTTGTCAGTAGGAACAGGAAAATGTGCGACGGCGGCAGTCTTCTCGGGGGTCCGGCCGCATTCCTTCAGCTCTCACGTGACCCAGAAGTTTGAGGTCTTTCTAACTGAAATGGCACTTCTGGCGCTTCAGGTCTGCCGACCGGAGGCCTTCGAGGACAGCCTGCAGTCGTTGGGGATGCTCGTCAAGCGTTTTCAGAAAACGATGACACCCAAGTACACAAGACAGCTTTGCCGCTTGTCGCCTGTGAGGACAGTGTCCATCATCCCTTGAAACATGGAAGGGGTTGTAAAGAAGCAAGGAAACGAAGAATCAGAAACAGCAGTTCCCCGGAAAGAAGCGCCTAGCTTGGGTAAAGTGCTACAAAGCAGAAACAGACGGCAACAGAAACCTGGGCGCCCTTGGAGACACCCGAACGGCGGCGCCCCGAAGAGAGCTGACAAAAGACCACCAACATCCCGGCGCTTTCAATTGGCCGTGACATTAGGGAGATCCGCGAGATCGGCTACAGACGGCGCTTCAGCTACACGCCCGCAAGCGGTCTCCTTCCCGAATGAACTCCAGATGTCAAACACGGCGCAAGTGTGGGGGCTGGGACGCGACCACCAAATCATGTGCACGTGCGGGTGAGAGAGAAAGAGTGCCTCGTGACATTGAGGGTGAAAAAGCGTGTGGACGGGGCAAGTGCGAAAAGAACAGTCGTCGGAAGAAGACGTGTGTAATGCCTCTTGAATATAGCCAATGTTTTTGTTATCGTTAAACAGTTTTGCCCCTGTGTGATTTTTCCGCTGTTATTCGAACCCCAAAAGTTTATAAACTTCAGAGTTGTAGCATTATCGCTAGATTTAAAAGAAGCTACTATATATGCATTACATGGTGCCGAAACCCGGGATGAGAAGACAGCGGTGAAATCCGAACGGACCACGAGGGACTCCAGAGACTGAGCTGAAGAAACGACAACATGGAAAAGCTCAAGGCCAAGAGGAGTAGTCGACGAGGGCAGAACACCATCATAATCAACGAGGCCACAGCAGTGCTGCCGACAGCCGACGTTCATCAACTGACAGCTCTGCTGCACAGGCTACAAGTAAGCAACGATGAACTGCGGAAGTTAAACGACGACTTGGAGGACCATCTACCAGAGGAAGCTTTCGAGACCGAATTCACCGAGGCCGTCGAATACGACGACCGGGCCATGAACACAATCGGTCTACTCAAGGCTCGGATAACAGCTTCGCAACCGACAACGCCGTCAGTACACAGCGCCGAATCGACGCAAGCGTCGCTGCCGACACCAAGGCACAGTGGCATAAAGCTCCCGAAGCTGCATCTAGAATCATTCAACGGTGAGCTTGCCGATTGGCAGACTTTTTGGGAATGCTTCCGCGAGACGGTGAATGAAAATTGGAGCTTGTCGAAAGCGGAGAAGTTCCATTACTTAAAGAGCCTCCTCACCGGGCCCGCCTCGTCGGCAGTAAGCGGATTGCAGGCAACAGAGGCCTGCTATGACGACGCAGTACAGATACTGCAGCGCCGTTTCGGCGACAAGGGACGAATAGAGCAGGAGCACCTTGTCAAGTTGAGGATGCTGCCGTCTGTATCGTCTTCAGGAGATGTGAGGGGACTCCGCCGGCTTTACGACCATGTGCAAGCACACATTTTCGGACTCGCGGGACTGGGAGTGACCACGCATGCTTACTCTGCAATGCATTGCGACATCGTACTAACAGCGCTGCCGCGAGACATGGTGGTAGAGTTTCATCGACTGACAAGCCGAGCTACAAAGACAGGTGCGTTGTCGTCAGCCGATAGCAGCCCCGCCTCGCCAGCGCAGCAGTCCGCCTCTACGCACACACCAGACAGATCTGACGGCAGGTTAAATGAGATATTAGAGCTTCTGCTAGTGGAGACCGAGTGCCGAGAGCGGTGCAAACAAGATCCTGTCACTGTGGCAGAGAAGAAGCCGTATCACATGAACCGCTTCGGAAAACGACCGAATCAGCATACTGCCAGTGCCGCTGTGCTTTCTACGCAATCGGAAAAGGCTGAGAAATGTGCCTTCTGTGATTCAAGCAACCACGGCACAGTTTTGCACAGCTGCCCTGACAAACAAAGAAAAGACAGAGAAGTTAGCCACGACAAAAAGGTGCTTTCGATGCACGAAGTGGGGGCACAGATCTAAAGATTGCAGGAGAAAGATAAGCTGCGAGCATTGCGAAAGAAGACATGCCACCTCAATGTGCAATCCAAATTGGACAATAGACAAAACCGACGGGCCAACGGAGGTCACTGCCACGAACGTGCATGCAGCCGCTAACAGAAAAGAGACTCAAGAGACAGCGCTGCAGACTTTCCGCGCCTTTGCTGTGGGGGACACTTAATACGGCTACATCCGGGGCGTAATGGACGGTGGAAGCCAGAAAACGTTCATTCGAGAAGACATCTCAAAAACACTTGGTTTGAAGACGTTAGGAGAGAGCGAATTTCATCTGAACACCTTTGAGAAGCCTACCACGCAGTTGCAGAGATGCCGGCTCGTAGAACTTCGCCTTCGGAGCCAGTATAGCGGCCAAGAAACCAGAGTAGAGGCTATTGAGGTGCCCTTTATATGCAAGGATGTCCGGCAGGTGCCCGCAGATCACAGTTTTGTGAAAAAGATGGAACTTGGAGGTGCATTAATCGCAGACAAATTTTTCTATCCCGACTTGGCATCGGTCCCAGGAATTGGATTATTAATTGGCACCGATCACCTCTGGAAATTCCAAACTGGTGAAGTGCAGCGAAGCGACGAAAGCGAAGGGTTGGCAGCCGTTAACACCAGGCTTGGTTGGACCATCCAGGGGCCGTTCAGTGTGACCCCCAACCTCATACTAGCAAACAATGTTTGCATATTACGAATAGGTTTGGAGACGGCTGAAAAAGTCCACACTACGCAGCGGAACTTCTGAGAGTTGGACGCCACTGACATGAAAGATTCCCCAGAGACGCCGAACGCACGACCACTAGACAAAATACAATTGGAAAACAAAGATCAGCGTTATGAAGTTGCACTGCCATGGAAAGACCCATCGCAAGAACTCAGTGACAACAGACACATGGCGGTGCAACGGCTAAACAACTTTAGTAAGGCAGAAACTTGGGCTAGTTGGATATTGTTTGAACACATATTTTCTAGCGCTTAATGAACACAAGGGACAAGAACACAAATACACAGGACGTACGCTAGTCTTCAACTGTCGTTTAATCGAAAAAAACATTCAATATAAGACATCTCAAATGCTGATATTCAAACACGCGCAGTAGCAACGCCACGTTCCAAGAACAATTCTTTTTTTATAGATAAACAGTAAAACGGTAAACGGTACCCTGGCGATAAACGGTACCCTGGCGACCCTGACCCTGTACCCTGCACACCAATCTTGCATGAAACAAGCATTCTAGGAACACTAAAAACGCAATCGGAACGGGGAATTTTTGAAGCTATGTGCATTGATAAAGAAGGTTCTAAATGGGTCAGCACCCCATCTGTTTATCTATCAAAAAAAGAATTGTTGTTCTTGAAACGTGGCGTTGCTACTGCGCGTGTTTGAATATCAGCATTTGAGATGTCTTATATTGAATGTTTTTTCGATTAAGCGACAGTTGAAGACTAGCGTACGTCCTGTGTATTTGTGTTCTTGTCCCTTGTGTTCATTAAGCGCTAGAAAATATGTGCTAAACAGCTTGGCGAGGCGACTTGGGCGGAACAAAGAACTTTTGGAACAGAACGACTCGGCTATTAGAAGTTACATGGAAGCTGGGCATGCAGAAAGAGTACCGAAGGGAACTATCGGTCCTGACGCCTTCCCATCTCATCACGGGCAAACGGCTGATCGCTTTGCCCGAAGCGAGGACAACGTCCATTCCTTCGGCCACTGCAACAGACATAGGTCGAGATGGAAATACCGGCAAACTATAATGAATTCATTTTGGAAGCGATGGTTGAAGGAGTACATCCTTCAGTTACGGTCAGCCCACTTCGCCTCTTCAAGCCCTGCGAGTGTCATGGCCGTGGACAACTTGGTGACGTGCACAAAGAAAATGCGCCGAGGCATATGTGGCAGACTGCTCGCGTTGTGGAGGTGTTTAAAGGGCGAGATGGACATATCGGATCATGCACCGTCAAGATGCCGTCCGGGGTCATCATAAGACGACTGGTACAGCTCCTCTATCCATTAGAAACGAACATAAAACGAGTTTATACTCATTTTTTTTTGGGGGGGGGGGGAGAGAGAATGTAAAGAAACAAGGAAACGAAGAAGCAGAAACAGCAGTTCCCCGGAAAGAAGCGCCTAGCTTGGGTAAAGTGCTACAAAGCAGAAACAGACGGCAACAGAAACCTGGGCGCCCTTGGAGACACACGAACGGCGGCGCCCCGAAGAGAGCGGACAAAAGACCACCAACATCCCGGCGCTTTCAATTGGCCGTGACATTAGGGAGATCCGCGCGATCGGCTACAGACGGCGCTTCAGCTACACGCCCGCAAGCGGTCTCCTTCCCGAATGAACTCCAGATGTCAAACACGGCGCAAGTGTGGGGGTGGGGACGCGACCACCAAATCATGTGCACGTGCGGGTGAGAGAGAAAGAGTGCCTCGTGACATTGAGGGTGAAAAAGCGTGTGGACGGGGCCAGTGCGAAAAGAACAGTCGTCGGAAGAAGACGTGTGTAATGCCTCTTGAATATAGCCAATGTTTTTGTTATCGTTAAACAGTTTTGCCCCTGTGTCATTTTTCCGCTTTTATTCGAACCCCAAAAGTTTATAAACTTCAGAGTTGTAGCATTATCGCTAGATTTAAAAGAAGCTACTATATATACATTACAGGGGTGTTGCACAAGCTGAAAGAAAGCACCATAGAGGCCATGTGGTGTCACAAAAGTGGTGTTCTTGTGGTACCTTTCATCTAGTTCAGTTTGCTAATAGCCGCTTTTCCAAGTCGACTGAGAAGCACTTAGTGCAACACAATTTGTCCAGCGTGTCGTCATTGCGCGGCAACGGGTAGACATCCTTTTCGGTCACACTGTTCAGTTTTGCATGGTTGACACAAAACCGCAGAGCAGCGTCCTTCTTTTTAGCCAGGATGACAGGCGAAGATCACGGGCTTTGGGAAGGTTTAGCTACTCCATTGTCAAGCATCTCCTGAACTTGCGATCCTTAGCGGAAACATGAAGTGATGGGTGTTTGGCGAACCTGCGAAGAAGAACCAACGCACAGCTTGAATTCTAGCAGTGGTTGCTCCAAGGCCAGCCGTTGCTCCCCGGACAGGTGGCAGTTGATGTCGTTGTTTTCAAGGTAGGGCTCGTCAGTGCCTGCTGCAGCGGATGCAAAGCAGAAGCGATACCAGTTCCAGGAAAAGCGTGCTGGTGCTCATTATAAAGATTAGTGAAAAGGATCGCAGACTGGCCACCATGAAGCGTCAGTAGGCTGTGAGCAGCGCAGATGCCCTAAGTCAGCATGAGTGAATGGTTAGCCTCTTACTGCTTCAGCATCATGCAAGTCGTCGTAGGTGACTTCCAATAAAATACTGCTCCGTGGTGGCAACGTGACGATGTCTCCAGAGATGCGAAGCGTGGCACTATGGCAGCAAGAGCTGGTCAGTTGGGTGGTCATGCCGCTCGAAAAGGTAATAATTTGTTGTAGATGATCGCACCATACATCTGTACTGTCAATGCCGATAATCAGATTCCAGGAGCAATCGCACAGAACGACGCAACTGAAAACGTAGATCCATTAATTTGATTGCCAACTGTGCAGATACCCTTTAGGGTAAGGATATGACCACTATCCAATCGAATAGTCAGCCCCAGTGTCCACTAATGCACAGTCTCTGTGACCGCCCAGAATAACCTATGCCTAAAGAAACACGATTGTCTGGCTTTGGACGAAGGTGCCATCAGTTCGTGTTCGGAGTGTAGCAGTGACGGCGGTAGGTCTTCAGCGCAGCGACTCCTAGCGACCTCGCCCCCTGAAGGTCGATGGTCTCAGTTTTCCCGGCGAGGTCTGGACGATGGACCCTGTGCCGCTCCTAGAGAGCTGTGCGGGGTCAGCGAAGATGAGCGTGACTAACGTGTTACACGGGATAGAAGTATGCTACAGTGAATTGATATGAAGGGTCAGTCGCTGTTCCGCAAGGAAGTCTTCAATGGCAGGAGGTTGGTGGCCAAACTGGGGTTTCGGAGAATTGGCGCGAAAACCCTGCAGGCTGAGGCGTCAGTAAGAGCAATAGCGGTACAGGTGGCCTGATTCTCCGCATTGAAAGCAATGTGGCCAGCTGTCAGGTGTGCACCAGATGTCGGCCTTCCACAGGGACGCTTCGCGATCATTGTTGGCACTGAGGGCAGCATAACAGGATGGGTTGCATGAATCGGTTCTGATGAAGTGGGAACCAAATGCTGCACAACCTTACCATAGGTGGTAGTCTCCCGGTGGACGTGGTGTTTCCACAATAGAGCCTGGGACGCCTGTTGCACCTTTTTGCAAACGAGCGGAGATCAAACCCAGCGTAAGCTGCAAACGCACAATGGTGCGAATCAGATTGCGCAAATTGTTACGGCGGCTCATGGTGGTGGCAAACGATGCGGTTACTGCAGCAGCATGCACGGGCTGCTTTTATGTCGTGAACAAATGAATATGACCCCAGGTGGCCAAAGATAACTATGTTCTGTGCATGGCAGGCCTTAGCACCTCACGGCTTTGATGCATTTACTGCTCAAGCATTGTTTGAATGTACGTTAAGGCTCTTTGGCCCATTTAGCCTTTTTAGTCATGCTCATCACAGACTTTTCTTCTGTCATCTGTCTTTTGCTCGGGCAAAATATAGACTGACTGATTGATTGTATATAGTGGTGCATGCATTGCGGTAAAATTTTTTTTGGCAGCATAGTTAATCATGTTCTTAGCAGCCATATGAGGATAAAACAAAAAAATTTCAATAAATGCATTTCGACGGCAAGCACCGAAATAAGAGAACTCTTCTTGCTGTTTTCCTGCCCATTCAAGTAGTCCCAGCAAATAGAACGCATAGTAAAGAAAAATGACAGGGTACTGACTGATGTCCGTGCTGCACACATATGTACACGCTGTTGCACCGAGTGGTGACGGCCACTGTGGCTTGATGGGCCTGCTTCTTGTGGCACAGTTATTCTGCACTAAAATACATGATTGGCAAACAAGCTCTGGTCGCGCTTTTGGCCGTGGTATCAAGATCTAAATAGTTCTTGCACCATGATCTCAAGGCAGGATGTGAATTGTTCTTTGTTAAGAGAAATTTCAAGCCAGCTGAACACAATGTTAAACATTGCACCAGAATCCTTTCTGTACGTAGGTTATGTGCGGCTTGAATTCCAGAAGTCCTGCATTGTGTGGGACCCCAACACCTAGGTTCTCGTTTAGTTTCTGGGACATCTTTTTGCCTTTTGAAAGTTCAGCCAAAATGGTCTTTGGCTGAACCGTATGTCGCCTGAAAAGAAATTTGTGTTCGACAAGCTGTACTAGGTGCAAATCGGACACAGAAAGGAGGGCTACAAAGCATACGACGAGGTGGATCATGTTCCGTTTCATACATCAGGTGCAACGTTGTGAAAGGTACAGAAGTAGTCCATGCGTAAAAATAAAGGGAGGTGTGTTACTCCGCACTTGTTCTGTGACCGAGTGGTCTAAGGCATGAGAAAGGGACACTGTGTCGTCAGCACTAATGGTGCATTGTATTGGGTTCATGACGAATGTGGGATGTAGTAATCTTCGATATTGTTATTGCGCTACTCATGGTTTACATAAACAAGAACGACACATACAGACAGGGCATCGGGTAATCTGGCGGCGCATTGCTCCAAGTGCAAAAACTATAAGCCATTGCTTGATAGCACCACTGTCATCCTTCGATCCCAAGATAAAATGCAAAAAGAGCTTTATGAAGCATTTCGCATGACGTCTGAGAAGGAAGGCACTTGCATAAGCGACCCTTCAGTAGCACTGACGAAGCGAGAGATTAACTTTTTAAGGAAGTGAAAAGACTGCATCCTCCACACATGCCTGTCAGCAGAAGATTAGACAACTCATCTCCATGAAGCTACCTGTTTTTGTGTCCCTTCTTTTCTCATCTTAACAGTTCATATAAAACGAATTTCCCACGCAATAAAATCAGTTCATAGTTTGCGCCCTGGCTGTATGTGTCGTTCTTGTTTGTGTAAACCATAAGTAGCGCAATAGCAATGTAGAAGATTACAAACCAACTAGGCCCATTTGAAGCTCTTGGATGTAGTAAGCCTGCAGGCAAAGCATTTCCTATGTTATAGTGTCTACTACTTTTTGGTCGTGGGTGTAGGCAGCGCAAACAAGAGCGCTAGCTTTGATTGCATTGCACTTGATGTATGAAACAGAGTATAGTCATGAAGCATAAATGGCTGTCGGCCTGCTACGAGCCTGGCTTGTCCAATCCATTTTGAAACAGCGCAACAAAGACGGGACGTGGAAACTGAGGTGTAAAGACAAACATGCGCTGACTAACAACTGGGTTTATTGAAAAAAACACACAAAATATATACAGAGTTAGGAAAGATTAATCGCCACCATAGTCAACTCATGCCACATGTGACGCCAGATATCCAATCTCCCCTTCGGAAAGGGCGACCGATGGGCAACAAATGCACGTTGCGCCTTTCTCACGTATAAGAAAAGCTTCATACACTTCTCGCGTCATCTTATCACAATGGCGAAACACGATATTGGTGTTCTTATAGTCGGGGGTACATTTGCATTTTTTGCAACGGAATGCACCTTTAGTGAGAGGGTCTCCTTCTGTTTTTCTTTTTTCGTACTCTTTTTCGTGTTTGCATTTGCACCTTCTGCAGTGGACCGCCACGTGTGACAGGGGGTCTTTTTTTCTGGTGTTCTCATGTTCCATGAGTCGCTTGTTGATGCATCTTCCTGTTTGGCCAATATATGTGGCGCCACACGAGAAGGGAATTTGGTATACTACCCCTACCTCGCAAGGTACATAAGGGGAAACATGGCGCACCTGACAAGCCCTTTTGTTTCCCTCCTGCCTCTGCCTTACCTGACTACACATTCTGCCTAATTTCTTCGGGGCAGAAAATACGACGTCAACGCTATATCTGCCTGCCACTTTTTTGAGCCCATGGGACATGCTGTGCGCATATGGAACCACTGCCGGCCTTTTATTTTTATTTTTATTTTCATTTCTTGCACTCGGCCGAGCCCCATACTTCACGTGCCTAAGCAATTTTTCCGCTGCCCTGGAGTGGGTGTAGCTTGAATGCAGTACAAGATCACAATGCTCGCTACGCCACAAGTTGTTATCAATGTGCAAGCAGAGTCTCAAGTGGAGGCGATCAAATTTTTCCTAGCAGTGGGAATGATTTTGCCTCATATTCCTAAGAGGCATACTTTTTTAACACAACAGTGTGGCCATATAGGCACGTCGGTATGCATCCCTAGTGAAAAACGTGGTTTCATATCTGTTCGGTACCCGCCACGGTGGCTCAGTGGTTAGGGCGCTCAACTCCTGATCCAGAGTTCCCGGGTTCGAACCCGACTGCGGCGGCTGCGTTTTCATGTAGGGAAAACTCTAAGGCGCCCGTATGCTGTGTGATGTCTGTGCACGTTAAAGATCCCCAGGTGGTCGAAATTATTCCGGAGATCTCCACTGCAGCACCTCTTTCTTCCTGTCTTCTTTCACTCTCTCATTTATCCCTTCCCTTACGGTGCGTTTCAGATGTACAAAAATATACGAGACAGATAGTGCACCATTTCCTTTCCACAAAAAATCAATTATTATTATATCTGTTCGAGCGGTTTTTCATATGACTTGGTAGGTTACGAGTATGTGAGAGATAATAGAGGCACAAATTAAGAGATTAGTGATTAAATTAGTAGCAAAATGCGTGTATGCAAACATGGTTTGGCAAGGTGAGGTGCAGACAGTGGCCATTAATGCTGTTGCATCATACCCTTAAACGGTAACTGAAAAGGGGTAAAAATAGGTGATGGTAATGATGTACACTGAATCACGTATCATCCTTCCGTGAAAATTTTTCATCTAGGCTCTGTGGCTCTACAGATATCTGCAATTAAAAACGACCTCTGCATTTTCCCTCTCAAATCACACGCAGAGTGAAGTTCAGAAATAATCACATTAAAGACATGTGCTGCACTCCACCCACAAAGCATTACAAGGTAGCTCTGCACACTTAGTTATTTTTTTAAGAGTGTTAGCTGTTACTACTCCCAATTGCTTGTTTCGTGTCTGCTCTCAGATTTCAAGATGCGGGGCTAAATCGCGTGATCATAGCTGTAACACCTCAATTCAGCAAAATGTGATACCCCACTACGTGATCACGCGCGCGTGCAGTTGCCGAGCCGGCACAGCAGCTGGATTACATCCTATATTGGCGTTCTGCTATATACCCACAAAGCATTACAAGGTAACTCTGCACACTTGGTTATTTTTTTAAGAGCGTTAGCTCTTACTACTCCCAATTGCTTGTTTCGTGTCTGCTCTCAGATTTCAAGATGTGGGGCTAAATCGCGTGATCATAGCTGTAACACCTCAATTCAGCAAAATGTGATACCCCACTACGTGACCACGCGCGCGTGCAGTTGCCGAGCCGGCACAGCAGCTGGATTACATCCTATACTGGCGTTCTGCTATATGTGTACCGTCTGAGCGGGCGCCAAGACTGGTGCTACTTGGGATCACCATTGGAGATAAAATCGTGGCCAGCCTGTTTGGCACAGAGGGTTTGGAGTGTGGAAAACAGGATGGCATAATTCGGCACAAACAGTTGTTAGTTGAGTTTAAACCCGGTGTGTGGGGGGATTCGTACCCATAACCTTTCGTCTTCGAAACCGTAATGGAGGCAGCCTTTAGAGGGCCGTGGTGGGTGAACCAGTGGTTGCAGAGGGATGCGAGCGGCACCAAACGAATCATCATTGCTTGGTGTACACATTGGTATCCAAATTTGTCGAAAGCATAGGTGAAAGCAACTTAGCTAATGCTCTTCATTTGATTTCGCATTGGTAAATCATTCTTTAATTTTTCTCTTTGCCGCCTGCTGTCCCACTGCGGTTAGAAAGCAAACGAGAGAGGGAAGGGCACACAATGCATTCTGCCAGGGCCAGGTAAGCACCTCGCCTTCTTCGCTGCGGCTCTGGTGAACTAGTGACAGCGTTCCCTGACTGCCGTGCTGTGCAAAAGCTGGCATTTTTAATGATGTGTTGTAAACAGTCTGCTTCTTTTTGAGGACTTGAGTGCACCATGCACACCCAAGTGGTATATCCTCTACATAATTGCACGCATTTCATAGCCACCTTGTTAAACACTGTCAGGGACCCTTTAAAGGTAGACGTGAAGCGTCCCCCTTTTTTTAAGTGGGGCTTATTGTCCCAAGGCACCTCTAGAAATGAGGGACGACACAGTGGAATACTGATAATTTATGCTGTCATGATATCTCGCCTTTCACATCTACTAAAATGTGGCCACTATGGCTGGCATCGAGTCAGCCTTGCCCAGTGCCCTAAGCACTGAACCATCACGGCAGGGCTGGACATGCTTTTCAGCCAAACACCATTATTTGAAGATAAGCATTTCCAGCGGCATATCCAAGTGCCATATTCACTACCTATAGATTAAGAGAAATTTTGCCCGCACGTCTGTGTGTAACAGAATTTTTTTTTCAAGCACTATGCATTCAGTGCAAGAGTACCTGTAGTTGATGCAAGGATTTCTGGTGTACTTAACAGCTATATGGTGGTTGCCTTTAGTATATCGTGTTGTATGCCTGTGTTTTCAGCTTTTGAGTTCTCATAGCTTGCATTAGGTTGCTAGACTTTTGAAACGTATGGCAGCCATAACTCACACAACTGTACTGCACCGCTTTTAAAGGGCAAGGTAGGTTATAGTTAGTAACATCAGAGCAGTTAAAATATGTCACATATGAAGTCAAGCAGATGCTGGGGTAGGTGGGCCTTAAGCACTTTGAGTGAGCCTTGAGCGATCACTTCTAGCCCATGTTCTGATGGCTGCCTTACATCTTGAACTTCAGCTAAAGGGTCAGCAAATCAAGTTTGCTCAGTGTATATGTCTTCATTAAATATGTGCATTTGTATTTTTGTTTGCAGACTTTGCAGCCTGGAAGGATATGGAAGAAATAAAGGAGAAAGTGAAATTCATAGCATCTAGTGGGCCTAAGCGTTCGTCCTCAGGAGTAACGCAGATGTACCTGTTGTGCAATAGGTCAGGAATGCATGTGAAAACTGGAGAAGGGAAGCGGCAGCCAAAGTTAGTGGGCAGTGTGAAGTGCAACAAGCACTGTTTTGCAACTATGGCTGTCACACAAGAAGGTGAGAACGTAACTGTTGAGTACCAGGCTGAGCATTATGACCATGACAGAAGTGTGAAGCATCAGCGCTTGAAATCCACCCAGAAGAATGCCATAGCAGCAAACCAAAGCCTAGGATTCCCTAGTAAAAGGATTTTGCTAGATGCACACGCAACTGGTGGAGATGAATTGAATGTGCTCCATACTTTGAACAGGCACGATGTTTACAATGTAAAGCGCAAGTTTCGTATTGGATATGAGGAGCACAAAGACCCAGATGAGTTTGTCAGCATGAGGATGTGGATTGATGAGCTTCAAGAAACCTCAGCTTTGCGGTATGCTGATAAAGAGCTGCTTAGGAACAAGGCATAGGGAAGTTTAAAATGGCTCTTATGAATAGCACTCAGTAGGAGTTCCTGCTCGAATATGGTAAGAAAAGTGTGTCCATAGACTCGACTTATGGCACTAATTCTCATGGCCTCCAACTAACGACATTGCTTGTAATTGGCTGGCAAAGACTTGTCAGGGATTCCATGTGCCTACCTGCTCTCAAAAAGTACTACGGAGGAAACTATGGTTGCTTTTTTTCAGGCAATCAAAGACAGACTTGGTGAGGCACTTTGCACTGAGCTCTTCATGTCAGATGATGCGCCAGCATATTACAATGCTTGGGCAAGGGTAATGGGGAGACCCCAGAAACGCGTGCTCTGTACTTGGCATGTGAAGCATAATTGGAACTCTCATATCAGTAAAGTGAGTGGCAGAGAAAACCAGAAAGTGGTCAAGGAAACTCTGCACACATTGATGCTTTGCCCAAGGGTGCCAGAATTTGAGGCTATTCTTGCAAAATTTCTGGCATCAAAATCTGTGGTTGAGCTCAGTCCCTATATTGAGTACTTTGAAAAGTATTATGCAAACCGTCCAGAGCAGTGGGCACTCTGCTATACGGAGGGTAGCAACCTCACTACTAACAACCATTTGGAGAGTATGCATAATGAACTGACGACTGTTTAATTGCAGAGGCTGCAGTGCAAGCGGTTAGACAAGCTGTTGATTACTTTGCGGCAATTCACTAATGAACGGCTTCTGAAGCAGCTTGTTTCTGAGGTGAGGCCCAAGGCAGACCACCGCACAGCTGACAACTTCAAGAGGCATTGTGCAGGTGTCGCTATATCGAAATCGAGCTTCCAGCATTTTCAAAGCACTTGATGGTGCCTGGCTTGTGGAGTCGCAATCTTTAAGACAACATCAGTACACAGTAGTAAAGGTGTGCACGGCATGCACAGGTAGCGGGATGAGCTGTCAGGAATGCAACATTTGTATCCACAGTTTCAATTGTACATGCAGTGACTTCGGGAACAGCTTGAGTTTGTGCAAGCACATTCATGCTGTTGCACAATGGGAACTGGAACAAAATTTTGGGTATCAGGGTCCACATGATTAAGATGGAGCCCCTCCCTCAACTTCTGTGCAGACTAGTTCATTACCGTTGGACGAGCCTTAGGCACTTCTTGTTAGCATTCAGGCTGATTCTATCCCTCAGCCACAAAATTCTAACCTGTGAGGCGTTTGCACCCTGACTGCAGCTATTCTACAAGACCTCATGAACAAAGACGCCCCAGTTGATCCGTCAAGGGTAGAATTTGTGATGAAGAAACTTCACGAAGTTAGGCAAGCTGTTAAACAATTCCCAGACAAGCAGCCATCACTACCGAAGTCCACTCCTAGTAACAAAAAACTATAGAAGCAGCCAGATTATTGGCCCAGAAAGAACCGCACCTCTGCATCTGCTTCGTCTGCATGCTTTCCAGCACCGACGGTTTTGCAGCAGGACTACTTAAAACAAATGCTTCTCAATGATGTAGAGGTTCCTGTTATTCATAACAACAGTGACCATGAATTTTAGTGCTGTACGCAGTTCGGGCATGCAGTTCAGTGTCATAACATTGCTCGAATTATCACACATGCTACAGGAAGTAGTTTCGGCTTACATCGCGCCTCGTTTTACTGGGAATTATATAGGGGGAAATGTATATTGAGGTTTTTTATGATATACGTAGTCATGTGTGTTGCTCCGACCTCCAGATTTTCGGTACGGACTGCCTGTGCGTTCCTGTGCAGCATATAATGATGATGCAGTGTGGCTGTGAATTTTAATAGGAATAGTTCTTTATTCCACTAACCACCAGGTCCGCCTATTATTGCAACATGTAATTGCGCAGTGTAAATGAGCACTGCTCTGGTACGAAGTAACATGGATGGTGCGCACGTAAGGTGCCAACATTGCTCATGTAGGCTGCCTGAGTAGAAATAGTGTTGTGCTGGAATAAAACAATAGGAACAGTCATATCCTTCATGCTGCGTATTCTTCCAGTAGTGTGGTAATCAAGTGTTCTCGAGCGTAATACAGTGCGTTGCAGATTATGCATAGTGGTGGTCTGCTCTGGACGCTGGTAGTGTGTGTTGCTAAACTAGTCGTCTGCAGGTTTATAGAGTAGTGTTCTTGGAATAGGGCTCAGTGTCGAGTAGCGATGCAGTCTGGTACCGTGGTAGCATGGATGGTGCGTGAGTGAGAGCACCTCCATTGCTTCTCGTATGGCCTGTTCAGGCAGTCAAGGGTTCTGTAGCATAAAACAGTGGGTTGTTACAGATTGTGCATAGTGGTGGTCTGCTCTGGACGCTGGTAGTGTGTGTGTTGCTAAGCTAGTCGTCTGCAGGTTTATAGACTAGTGTTGCTTGGAATGGGGCTCAGTGTCGAGTAGCGATGCAGTCTGGTACGGTGGCAGCATGGATGGTGCGTGAGTGAGGCACCTCTGCCATTATACTGTTTGTGTTCAGTAAGGCATCTAAATACTTCTGTGCTATACTGGTGTGCTTTCGATTTCAGCAGGCACACAAGTGTCGCAGCATAGTGCTGCATCTGGCAGTTTCAGCAGGCAGCAGCATTGTGCTGCATCTGGCGGTGTCAGACCCCCATTTTTCTCGGCAGAACCTGGCTGCTAGAGAGCGCGTCTTCCAGGTGGCGGATAGGGAGGCTTCTACCAAACAAGGCAACTTCAAATTCAGTGCATCAGTGATAACACAAACAAGAAATGTTCACGCTTTAAGAGCTTAAAAGCGGTTGAAGTACAAAAAGGTTTGAAATGCGGGCCAGTTGGTACATTGCAACTTGAAAAAAAACCAGTCACAAGGTACAAGAGAAAGTGTTCACGCCACGACTGGTCATTGTGGCGTGAACACTCCTTTTGTCTCTTGTGATTGTTTTTTTTTCAAGTTTAAGTACGAAGCCAAACTGATTTCGCTAAGTTTTTGTTTGGTAGGAGTGGTCCTTGCACCCGCGGACCAACAGGTGTTTCCGAAATGATCGACCAGTTTGTCATCATTAAATGTCATAAACGTGGCATTTATCCAGCTATGTTTATTTAAACATATGTAGGCATCATTCGCTTTCAACATATGTGCCCCGAGTTTTATGATTTAGGTCTCTTTGTCGTGCACTTTCTGGTTTGGACGAGGCTGGCCCCAACCATGGCCCCCAAACAGAGGAGGAGGAGGGAAAACTTTATATTTGATATTAAAATGTGTTATTAGCGGTCGCGGGCTGTCTTCTTCATCTTCCGATGAGTTATTGCAGCTCGTCTTAACAGGGTTGGGGCCCCTGGTCCAGGGCTCCACTGAGGTATAAACAGAGTTACCTTCACCCCACTACAGCAGAAAGAAGTAGTAGTGGCAAAGTGCTGTGTGAAAGTGAGCAAGGCATCAGGGGTGAGGTGATTGAGGGAAGAGAGTCAACCAACCATGGCCGCCAACCAAAGTGACCTTCACACCGCTGAAGCAGAAAGAAGCATTGGCAGTGTGGTGTGTGAAAGTGCGTGGGGTTTCCGGGTGAGATGACTGGGGGAAAAGAGAGCGTCCACGAGAGTCAACTTTTTTAGCTGGCAAGATTGACCGCAACCACGACCACCAACCATATTCACCTGCACCCCACTGCAACAGGAAGGCCAAGGAGTGGCAAAGCTGTGTGAAAGTGTGCCACTGCCAAGCACTCCTGGGACTATAAGATGGTGACGACACCAGATCTCCATTGACAACTTGTTTTCTGTTCTGAAAAGGCCACTGCCTTTGAGAACCGCTGTGTTGTGTGCATGGACTGCCGCTGCGCTGCGATCATTGTATGTGTGTTTTTAAATTCGTATTCAGTGCGAACTTTTCGGTTCATTCTAATTATTATCTGAAATCCTTAATCCTAACCACTAGTGCATGTGCTCAGTTTGCATCTAGTTCAGCGGCAGACTGTAAATGTATATACTGCTCTCTGTCATCCGTAATTGTAATCACCTGTATGTATGCAGATTACACACATACAAGTGATTACAATTACGGACGATAGCGAGCACTATATACATGTGTTTACAGTATCTATTGCATGGCAGTCTTTGATTAATGTAGTATGGTTTTTGATTTGCCTGAGTGTGTGTCTTCATAGAAATATATGTGTTGTTTTTATCTGAATTTGTGGCTGTGTCCCATTCACAACACGTCAAATTCCACCCCCTTCCAGCCTGGTTTGGCAAGGTGCTTCGCATTTCTGCTGAGCTGCGAGAGCACATATGCATGGTAGGAACTCAGGTCAGCATATTCACAAATGCCTTCATTCTGCCTCACACTCAGGCTTGCGAGTGGAAGGTTTGCAGCGCACTTTTGTGACGGCTATACGTGTTTAGTTTGTAGGCTTAACGCCTCAGGAGCGAAGGAAACGAGACCACTGCTACGAGCTGACACCAGAACAGAACTGCCAGCCGTGGCTGCACGAGCCACGACCAGGTGCCGTCTTTATTCTCTTCGCAGGATGGCACGCGCTAGCCGGGTTGTCGGCGCCGCCCAAGAGAGGGTGCTACAAGTTGAAGGCAAGGATGAGTCACTACCGAGAGTACTTGAATTGGAGTCCAGTTTGATTGGTAGAAGCAGAGTATTTGATGAATTACACTACAGTGCGCCTTGAACTTTGTTTTTCTTGCCTAATTGGCTGCTTGGCATTGTCTCTATAGCCTGAATTTTAAGGTGTGGAGAACCTGTTTCCCCCTCCGTTTCGATGCGGCCCATCTTCATCGTCGGCCGTCGGGACGGACAGCCCCCGGCCGGGCGAGGAGGGAAGTCTCCCTCATGGGGGAAAGGGAACGGCGACGGGAGCGCCACCTCGTAGGTTACGCGGAATTCTGCGGAACCGGAGAGAGGCCCTTCGGGATCCGGCCAGCGTCGAGAGCGGTTGGAGCCGCACGCTCCCGTCACCTTCCACGGCAGGCGCACGGGGATCCGTTGTGCCTTGCCGCTGGACTTCTGGTTCCAGGCAGCGAAGCGAGCGCAGCAAACGCGCGCTCTGGTCGCCTTCCCCAGCAAATGCTAGGGAATGGCTTTGCCTCAAGAATGCGGCGCGCACGGGAGAACCCGGCCGCCATTATCGGTGCATACAAACGTTCGCCGCCGATACCTCCGAAGTCGCGCCCCTGCCCCAGCCGGTAAGTCGGAAGTCCTTCTTACGTAGCCTTCTATTTCCGAGGAATGCCTCGTTGATGTTTTGTAGCTAGCTGGCCCGCTCTTTGTATTAATTGCAAGTGTAATAAATAGCATATGAGTGTTCACGCTGTGTCGTCCCTTTCCTTTGTCCCTCGAGCACGAACCCCTCCGCGGTTAGCGAGCGGGAACGCTGCATCCGTGGGGTGGGAGTGCGGGCGGGGCGAAAGGCCTTTGTTTCCCCCGTATTTCCACAAAGGCGAAAGCCTTTAATGGCTCATACTCGCAGCCATGAATCTGTCCGGCGTCCGTTACATTCAGCACCTCTAAAAGAAAAAAAAATTTGTGCACGGTGGGATTCTAACCACCATCCTTCCATTCCGCAGCCGAGCGTGCTAATGACTACGCTACTTCCTGCCAATGCATATGTAATTCTACTTGTCCAGGACGCTGTAGTGTGTTTGTGGAAAGGCGTGGAATCAGACGAATGCCTCCCAAATGCCCTCTAGTGTCTCCAGCATTTAAGATTCACAAACAGTTGTGTACTTAACCTCTTAAGCACACATCAGTGACACAAGCAGCAACACCACGCTAAA
This sequence comes from Amblyomma americanum, assembly GCF_052857255.1. Taxonomy (NCBI): domain Eukaryota; kingdom Metazoa; phylum Arthropoda; class Arachnida; order Ixodida; family Ixodidae; genus Amblyomma; species Amblyomma americanum. The sequence continues at coordinate 226,867,500 of NC_135498.1, read as the reverse complement.
AGGTTTTGCCTCACCACACTTCAGGTCAGCAAAGTGCCCCTCGGGATTCTTTTACTTCCAGTTCTACAAGTATTGCATACTTCAAGGCCCGTACTGTGCAGTGTCTCTGTGCTTTCTAGACCAAAAGGCCCAGTGATTCAAAATTTGGATAACGGGCAGTGCAGTCCCAGAGTATGGTGTGAGGTATGGTGTCCGATTCCCAAGTAGAATGCTTGAATAATATTTCATCCAGTTGTCTTCTTTATAAACTTGCTAGTTCAAAATGGCCATTGTAGAATGTTTGGGCATTTGCAGATGCACTGTTCTATAGCACACCTGTGAGGACCAATTCACCAATTTGAAAGAGGCCCATCTATGTACATCAAAATATCAGAAGTTTTTTTCCCCAAGGTGGCCAGAGGCTAAGTTTTTATCCCTTGTAACCACCATGGAGGTTAGTTTCTTTTGAAAGTCATGCAAACCTGGCCACTCTTCAATATACTACCCTCAAGCAAATTGGCAAGCACAATGCTTTAATATTATTTAATCGAATTGCCTCCTTTAAAATCTTGCTTGCAGGAAAGAGCAATGATACAATAGTTGGGTATTTACAGATGCACTCCACAGGCATGAACAGGAGCAGGTGCACCCACTGTTGCACGGGAAACATCTCGACACCAAATCAGACGTTGCGTTTTTCTCTGTTCCTTCCTGGTTGAGACTAGCCCTCACCAAGCACTTCAGGAATTGAGAATAAATAAGTAAAGTACTGTAAATGTACAGATACACAAAGGCGGCCAGTGCACCATTAAGTGGGAGATTTTGTTCACTTGCAATCCTGTCTCTTTTAAATGAGATGAATTTTTTTGTACGTACAGGAAAGCATTCAGAGGACAGGGTCCAGCCTCATATCTCTTGAATGAAGGGAAGACCTGGAATGCATCACAAATTTATCTCCATTGTCTTGTAATTAACCATAACTGCACCTTTTAAAGGGGTGCGGGGAGACTTGGCTTTAAGAGCTGAATTATTTTTCTGTCATGAAGGGATGCCAGTTGGCGCAAGTATTGGGAAGTTAACTATTAAAACGAATACAAATTCGACCAGTTTCGACAGTACAAATTTTTGTGCTTTACTGCTATACCAAACTTGCAGAAATCCTGGCATAACAAAACTTGGCAGAAGTTCGAGTCTCACTTAAATTTAAAAACCCCGAGTTTTTTCCACACTGAATATTACATGCATGCTTGCACAACGTGCTCGTTACCTGTCAGTAGACATATCCCCTAACACTTCCAGCACCTCGCTGCAAAATGTAAACTGCTGTTTCCTGTTGAACATTGTTTGAACACTGTTAAACATTGGTTGAGTTATCAGCATATTAATTTTTAGACCCAATGTTTTGCTTTGTCTACCTGCAACATTGATGATGCTTAGTAATTCAGACAATTAATGGCCTAGCAAGGCAATATCATCAGCAAATCGCTGAATACTAAAGTATTGTTCATTATTACTTTTCCCTAACTGTTCCCATTTCAGGTCTCGCAGTAATTCTTGCATGCAAATGGATAGCAATGGAGAGACTGTGTCTCATTGTATACCATCGTTCTTTATTGACCTTTTATTACTTTCTTTATGGAGGCCTAATTCGTTGCGTAGCCGCTGTAAATATCTTGCAGTATTTTCGCATATGCGTCTGCACCTTAGTTCCACAATGTCTTTGTGACTACTGACATTTTGACTGCTATATAAAGGGGCTATTTTCAGTGTATATCTCTATCAGCTGGTTGATAGTATAGACATGATCTATCGTAGTGCTGTGTACGTGGCTACAAACCGTGGCATCCTACGAAAAGTTTTCGCAACGTACACTCTTCATCTTCCAGACTCGTGTAGGTTCTTCTGGGATCCACCCCGAGCCCCATACTGCAAGAGACATGCTTGCTTGCAAGTAGCACACGACAGTGACAACAGCAGTGCAATATTGGAAATTTTTCCATGCAACTCTGGGCAAGACGGGCGGCAAAAGACGTAAAAAAAACAAGCGCCAAAATTATACTCAATACTCAAAGCGAAAACACCCCTACGGAAGCGGATGTCAAGAACGAGAAAGGTGTCTCCTTGTTTGCTGCAATTTATTATGGAGAGAATGAATAAGTTGAGCATTGGATAGGTGTCGGACCAGATTACTTTCCACCCTAAACACGCATCGTAAAACGGTTTTCTCGGTTAAACAGCTGTACAGGTGCGACCAAAATATAGAGCACACTTCGACATGTTACTTTTCTCGTGCGTTCCGCAGAGTCTGCTTTCAGCACTCGCGCCAGCTAGGCCGTGTTATGACGTGTCTCGTATTTTTTATGGCCGCACTGCTGTTTGCGCCGAATGTTAACGTGAATGATAACACGTAAGAAATTCAAGTTCGTATAACATTTCCGCCCGAACGCATGCTTAAACCCTAGTAAGCAACCCAAGAAAGATTTCTTCCGCTCTGCAGCACTCACGCTACCACAGCTGCCATCACGGTCTCTCGCATTCGATCCTCTCTGCGCTGAAATTCTGAATCACCAGCTGGGTAACAGTAGCCACTCTCGCTCAATACTCAACAAGTTCACGATAGCTTCTGCTGTTAACCAGAGGAGTTGATAAAACTCCGCGCCGCTATTACTCCGCCATGTTGGTATTCGTTTACCGTATTTGTCCTAGGCTTGTGGCTAATCTTGGCCCTCGATGTATGTAACTTTGCAACGAGATAGTGCATATCTTTTTCTTTAAAGTAATGCAAAAACGCCCTTTTAGCAACACAACACATTTCTCCGATACGATATGCTGGTTACTACCGTAGCCTATGAATGAGTGTGATACTTGCGGGGAGACGGAGAAAAATGAAACATCTTCCCCTGTGATTACATGGCAGTCGCATGGCAATTTTGCACGTCTAAATGAACAGCTTCTTTTGCGCACCTCGAATTCTGGAAGTACTTTGGCCCTGTGACCTCCACGTCATTTGGGTAAAACGACTGCCAAGAAAAGCACATTGATTTATGTAGCAAACGCATGGTGCCGTTCGTACAGCACATTTCCAGAAAACCAATGTTGGTTCCTTTGTGACACGCAAGGTCGCTGCGTAAAACGCGATGAACGCGACGTGGCCGACAAGGAGGGAAGAGACGTAGCCTGCGCAATGCCACTTACTTTATTAGATGTAACTGTGTAACGCCAGACGATACAAACAGCACAAATGGGAGTACACAACATGTTTGAAGAAAATGCATGAGATAGGTTTAGCTTGCAGCCATACACACTTTAGAAGGGCTGCATGCACACCTCATCTTTTTAGGGTAAGACGAAGACAGACACACAGGCACACACACTCTACAAGGCAGTAAACATGCAATACTGGCTTCAAGGAGGTAAAAGGAACAGCCGAGACTCCATGGCAGACTAGCAGCTTAAAATCTCATGGTTGAGGTGCAGTTCGTACTATTCTATCCTCAGAAGCATCCATTGACTACCTCTCCAAAAGGTCTACTTCCACCAGCTATCTATATATGTTTGGTCATACCCATGCTTATCGTTTTTTATTGTTCATCTTTGACACCCTGTTTCCAATGTACCCTTCATCCCTCATTACTTAACCAAACCAATGAAGCGGCAACCTTGTTGCTTCACGCCTGTATTTGCCATCGTAACCATACTCCTTATCATGATCTCAGTTCGTCATAGTCACCCCACAGATCAAGGCATTGGAACCCGACACCTCATATAATATGATAAATACATCAAATTCACACTACACTGCAAAACTACAATCGCACATTGCACCACCCTTTTTCCTTTGAGGAGCTGGAGAAAATTATGAGGAGGTACAGTGAATTAGCAATTCATTCCGAAAAAAAAACTAGCCGAATAGAAAAAAACTCAAATTATTGGATTTTTAACTCTTGTCATAAAACAAAGTGACTGCAAACACAAACCATAGTACAAAAATGAGCATCTTCATGAAGGGGCACCAACAAAGTCGGCAATTCATGCCACAAGAAATTTCACTTCCATAAATACAATACAAGTGAAAAAATTCACACACTGTCCTCACAAGGCACACATTCCAGTTTACCTCCAAGTATAACTATTTCAAAGCATGCAATGCCATTTAAAGTTTGACTATGCTAACGAAGGCCCAGAACATTTGCTTGATTTATTTGTGTAACACCTCCAACATCTTGCACGCTTTGAAAACAAGCGAAAACAGAAGCACTGCTCCTGTCAATTTCGGCACATCACACAACGTAACTGGGAGCAGAAATCATAACATAAAAATGTGCACATATATGACAGAAAAGCAATACGAGGTTGACAATTCATACCAAGTAAGAGTCTCACTTCTATACACACAAGTTCTAAACCATTTCACATTAGTAGCACCAGGCATACATTTCAGTTTACTGCTAAAAACCTTTTTAAAGGATGTCGAACTGTTCAGGCTTTACTAAGCTTACACAAGTCATGGAACATCTTAACACACCCATTTTTTTTACACAAGCAAGGAACGGAGTACTGCAGTTCGTCGTTTTGGGGACACTTTTTCTGCATGCTATGCCCTAGTAAAACAATGGCTACCAGAGTGAGACGTTGCGTCCCTTGGAGCCGTACAGTCGAAAGGCAGAGTTGCATGGTATGCCCTAAAGTCTATGTGATAAGTGTCCACAAGAGAAATCTACGTGGCCTTCAATAAAACATTAAATAGCAACAAAACGGTGGGAGTCATCGAACGGGCAGTCCCATGCCAAGTGGCTTAGCGTTGGCTTTCCGAGCTTTCCAAGCAGAGGAGTCGGTAGCCACGACTACCATGACAAATGTGTAAAAACTGGCACATGCTATAATGGTCTTCATAGGGCTGGTTATGCAATCCAGTATCTCGGTACGGTGAGGAAGCAGACATGCTGAGCAATGTGTTTGCAAGCATCGAGGTGTTTGCAGCATCAGCTAGCCGCAGCTGTTTTCCTTGTCGCAGGTGCCTGATGGTGCACGAACTTCGTCCAAGGAGCACTTAGAGAGGCAGTCGGAGGTCCGCTGCTGACCCACCCTTGTAAACTGAGGAATGTGAAACGAAACCAAATTACAATGCCGTAATTTTTCTATGGCAGGTAACCAGGCACACACACAAGGATAAGAACAGACCCGGATGTCCCCCTGCGCTAGGAGTGCTTTCTGGCAAGACACTGACATATAATGATACATTTATCGCCTCCTACTGCAGTCTTCTCAGCTTCTATAGTTTCCTACTTATGTTTTTGAGAATGAGTCTGAGCCAAGGCATGAACCCACTGGAGCTACAATGTGCAACCAAGTCTTACATGGCCAGTTTTCATCCTGCTAGCATGCCACGCGAGTCTTTCATTATGACGCCGCCCAGCCTGTCTAACACACTACTTCCTGCAAAAGAAAGGTTTACAACACACCGCACCTTTTACACAATAAGGGACCTTAAGGCAGGACCCGGCTTTTAAATCATAAAAAAATCGGGTAACCTCCACAACGTGGGCAAGGCTCTGGAGGTTCCCGCCACTCAGATAAAGGCCTCACCATCTTCTCAGGACTGCGAAAGTGGCTGAGGTTTCAGTGTATGTACCGAAGAATGGGGCCAACATTTAGAGTTTATGAAGCATGTTTGCTTCCCTTAAAAAGCTAAAAACATCTGGCATATCGACCAGTGTATCTGCACCTAAAATCACGGCTGGAGTAAAAGGAATGTGTTATTTATAAAATGGGGTAAAAAATTTTTTCCCAGTCAATAAAGTTTTGTGCATGAAAATAAAATGTGGTTTGCTGTAAGCTCATCTCCGCATTTTCTGCAAACCGGTTTGTCTTCGCTTGGCAGTAGGAACTTATGTGTGAGATGTGCATGTCCTATACGAAGACGGCAGATAGCCACTTCCTCAAAACCATTCAGGCAGGTGCAAGACTTCCATTCATCTAAAACTGGCATAGCAAAGTGAAGTTTGTTATTTGCTTCATTTTTCATTAAATGGGATATGTGCGTTTTTATTTCCCTGCCACGAGCTTGAGCAACGCAGACGTCTGCTCTCTCGTTGCCTTTAATAACGACATGGCTCGGCACCCAGCACAGTTTTGTTTTGTCCTTGAGCTGTGGCTATTTTATGTTGTGTATGATGTCACTAAGAAGCGGAGAAATTACATTTTTAAATTAAAGAGCCGAAAGTACACTCAGAGTGTGTGTGTAAATACTACCGTCTGTGATGTTATTGTTAATTTTTTCTACAGCTACACAGACGGCGTAACAATCGGCAGTGAAAATCCATGCCTAATGTGGAAGTCTTACTATTTCCCCATTTCCTTTCACCACTGCGCTTCCAACATAAACAAGTTTTCCAGCCATCCGTATAAAAGTCCGTGAACCACTGTAAGCCGTGGTAAAAACAGCGCAGCGACGACAGACACAGAGAAGACAGAAGAAGACGGACAAGCGCTGACTAACAACTAAAGTTTATTGGAAAAAACACAGGTATTAATACACTCCTAAAACAACCAGGGAACACGCCCCTCTTAACATCCTTCTAATCGTGCGAATCTAGATACTTAATCTCACATTCGTGAAGAAGCACTGACGGTGTGCTGACGCATGCATCACCATTCGCGTGGATGCGATACGCCTCACACAGTTCCCTTGTCAATTTATCCCTGTGCCTGCAAACAACTTTTGTCTCATGGAAAAGAGGGTTGCACATTTTTTTGTCGGGGAAACCTGGGATATTATTCAGGGGGCAATCTCTAAAATGTAATGCAAGGTTGGACGATGGGGGCCATTTAACGAGGTATGATGCTGACGAAGACGGGTGTTCACACATTTTCCCGTTTGGCCAATGTATTTCTTGCCACAGGAAAACTCAATGTCATACACTACGCTTTCAGCACATCTGTCTTCTGTCTTCTCTGTGTCTGTCGTCGCTGCGCTGTTTTTACCACGGCTTAAAGATGCACCAACTAGCTCAGTTGTCGGTTCGTGAACCACTGTGTTTCTCTTTGAGTACAAGAAATTCTTCTATATTCTGTTGTAGAGTGTGCTTCTTACAGAAGTTAGCGTGAAATCGCAGATTGCTGGCAAATTGTACCATGCAGGAAGTGCGTCTCGTCTTTGAGCAATGCCGGGTAGCGAGTCTAATATGCCGAGATTCTTGCATATCTCTTCAAAACATAAGACCAGTGACCTGCTAGCTTGCGGTGTTGAACAGTGTAGCATTCAAGCGATGCCTTCGTCGGTTCGAAGAGGCTGAGAGCTGAGTATCTCCACGACATGCAGCCCGATCACGTTTTCACGCCTGAAGTGATCAAATTGTGGTTTTAAAATGTTCTTTGAACATTTAGCCTTATGCTAGTGTCACCTTCCCACTCCTTTACATCCATATCAGCCGAAACACTGGCTATCTGAGCCAAACCCCCAGAAGCAGCAGCCGTTGGGACGAGGCAGGAGCTCAGCGGTCGGGAGGCATGCAATGGCAGCGTGACCACGTGATCAAAGATGGAAGCCTCCATGACATGGCACTGTAAGTAGTGTATAGGCAACCAATTTCAAATTGATAAGCAATGTGGTTGGAATGTCACTTTGCTGCTTGCTTAAGAGATTTTTGTTTCCTTTGGTCCGAGCTACAGTCTGCTCTGGACTGCAGCGGCGGCCTAGTGGCTGAGCATCCACCTCGCATGCGGGAGGTACAGGATTCGATCCCCAGTGTCGCCGGGTACCCACCGGTGATACAATGGGTACAAGCTTTCCCCTGCTTGGTGCTCGGCTTATTCATGGTGAAATGCTTGGGAAATGCTTCTTTGACTCCACCTTGAGCAAACGAAAATACCTTGTGCCATGGCGCTCTTTGGCCGCAGATGCCCCTGCACCATAAATATTCACTCTCATCATGATCAGTCTGCTCTGTCTGCCAGTGCATCAGTCATTGCCACCTTGAATTTGCGAAGGGAAAAAAACTACGTCACTAGCACATGCAACCCCACATATTTTGTAACTCAGTCTTTGCTGCTTTCATTAACAACGTGTATAATTTCCCAGGAGCACACACTATGGTGTTTGGATGTCTTTTCTCCTGTTTGCACGAGTTGTCACATTCAGTGCCACAGACTTTGCTCTTGGTGTGAATGACAGGTATGATTTTGGTGGTCTAGAAGGTCACTCACTCACTTCTGTTCATTCCTTTGATCATGATCTTTCTCCTTAAAAAAAGATGTCGCATTTCTTGCAACTGTGCGCTGATGTTAGAACTTACAAAACCGTGGACAACGCACACGCAAAGCGTTTTTTTCTGAAATTTTTTTTCTGAGCTACCCGCCGCGGTGGCTCAGTGGTTAGAGTGCTCGGCTACTGATCCGGAGTTCCCGGGTTCGAACCCGACAGCGGCGGCTGCGTTTTTATGGAGGCAAAACGCTAAGGCGCCGGTGTGCTGTGCGATGTCAGTGCACGTTAAAGATCCCCAGGTGGTCGAAATTATTCCGGAGCCCTCCACTACGGCACCTCTTTCTTCCTTTCCTCTTTCACTCCCTCCTTTATCCCTTCCCTTACGGCGCTGGGCAGTTAAGGTGGGCGCTGGGCGGTTAAGGTGTCCGCTGATATATGAGACAGAGACTGCGCCATTTCCTTTCCCAAAAATCAATTATTATTATTATTATTCTGAAATTAGCTTTGGATCGGGACACACAGACACAAAACAGCTTGCGTTTTGCCATGCTATGATACTTAGCTAGAATCTGTGAGCTGCCAATAGGTGGCCAAGGTAGCCGGCCAAACGCTGGATGTATGCTGTACATTACAAACAGCGGCATGTAACTTGCTCCTACACCCGGTATGGAAAGCGCACATGTCAAAACTATGTACCTGCCTCATTCAATAGTTTGCCACCTAGTGTATTTCGCATGAATACTAAATAGACACTCAAGAAAATTTTGCAGTCTGTCTCTCTGTGTTGCTTCCTGCCCTTTATTTCATCTGATGTCATTGTCTTAATTTCAAATTACTGTCATCCCTCTTGATGGCGTAACAGTTGTGTCTACATTTGTCTCTCTGTGTTGCTGACTTTTTTTTCCAAATTCATTAAGTCTTTATTTTCCTTATTGCTTTACCATTGCTCACCGTCTGCCAGGCACTGCCACTCATGCCGTTTGAGGCTTTAGTAGGCATGATTTATGCTGTATGAAAATTGACATGAAAGTGGCGCCCGCCCGAAATCAGCTCACAAGACTATACAATCACCGCAGCATTTGCGAAAGAAGTTTTTTTTAGCATGGTTTCAGCGAAGAAGCTGCCAATGCTCGCTTCATCTGAGCTATAGCTAGGTGAAATAGTTAAGCGAAAACTTGGTGGGCATAATGGAGCAAATAATGTCATTTAGGCTATTTATTATTAACTATTTTGGTTGTGGGAGACTAAACTCACTTCTTGCCAAATTTTTGCAACACTCACAACATCCCTTAGAAATACAATATATTACCAGAAGATTTTTCATTAGTACTGTAGTCATACTTCATGCTGCTGAGTCTTAAAAACGGGGAGTTAGTATAATTACACTTTTTCAATGCCGTGAGGCGAATGAACAAGGTGACGATTGACAGGCGATTGTGTCGCGGGCACCTCACCAAAGAACATTAGTTCATGCAATTACTGCTTAAGAGATTGGCAAGTGTGTCTGGTATACTGCAACCCCTCCAGTGCAGCAAGCAATAATTAGAATGCTTTCAAGAGTATGCCAGCCACCTGGAAATTGGACTTGGAAGGATAGCTGCATTGCAGTATCTGTGGGTACACACCTCAATTCGCGGACGCTCTCTGAAAAACAAAGGTCGATTGACGCAGGAAAGTTCAGGCTCTGAGAACACCAAGGGGACTGTGTCACTGTCCGCTCGCCTTCACCTCTATCAAAACAGTTCGCAAATTCACGGTCACGTGCAGGAGTTAACTTTTTATACACGACTGTTTGTTTATACACCCACAAATATTGTTGCAAGGCACCACTATATTTGTCGCATCTTGTACTTACAGTCGTCAGCACACCTATTTAAAGCGCTACAACGCCACCGTGTACCACAAAGAAAGTGAAAGTTTTGAACCTGTACTCGGTTGTCAATATTATGCTGGTGCTAGACCGAAGGCGCACTGGCACGCTGTGCGTCCTGTCGACTGCACTATACAGTTATAGAACCGCTGAGCCAATATTACTTTTATGGTTACTCGGCAAACCGCTCCAGCGCCCGCCAGGCTTGCTGACTGCACTTGCCTCGCACACGGTTAAGACAAGCATGAATCGGTACTCACGTCTGGGTTCAAGAAGCGACGACTTGCCTCGACGGACGTCGAGGCAAAACACCGCGGCAACACCTTTGCCACAAGCACGACAGGTGCCACGTCGCGTAGCAGAAGCAGGACAAGGGCCTGTGATACGAAAAGATGTATGAGAATTCCGTACTGAAATGGACAGCAATTGGAAGTGCTCAGCAATTACGTTCTACTTTGACGTTAACGCATATCGCTTGCGGACTGGCATTATAGGCTCGTAGCGAACGTCGTTCCCGCGCCGACTAGGGCGCCCCTCACGGCGGCGAGCGCACACTCGGAAGGATACGATCGGCCCGCTGGCGTTCGGAAAGCCTGTTTGGTCTCTGTTTCGCGCGTAGCTGTTGCCTTTTCAGAACAATGCCCAAATGCAACACGAATTGCTGCGTCGTGGGCTGCAACAGCACGTACACCAACTCACCAGGAACGAAGTTTTATAGGTTTCCGAGCCGACCGTATGAAATAGAACGGCGTCACCGCTGGATCGCGCTCGTCCGACGGCAGAAGTAAGCTGTTTTATGTTCCGGCGATATGCGAATTGCGTTAACGATGAATGTGTTGCTTTTACAGCGATGACGGCAGCAACTGGAGACCTGCAGTGCATAGCAGGATATGCAGCAAGCATTTCGTCGGTGGTGTGAAATCTAATGAAGAAGGCCACCCTGCTTACCACCCGTCGATATTTGCCGCTGCATATAAAGCGACGAGTGGGCCTCTGTCAAGCGACCGCTATACGAGGTAGAGCATATATTTTTTGAATTTGCCCTCAGCTTGACGTATTGTTGCTAATGCCACCTCATTTTGTGCATTGACAGTTGATTTGGTTGCGTGATCGCGGTGCTTTAGTGAACCAATATTGTTTGGCTGTGACTACCCCACAAATGCAAAGCGACGAGGTCCTTATTTATTTATTTTTTGCCAGAAAAAGAAAGCGCGAGAATCAAAAGATGCAGGAGGAGCGACAGATATCCAGTTATGACAGTCAACAAACAGGGTGTGTCTCAAGCCCCGAACCACAGATTTCAGACTGCCCGCTTTACAGTGACAACGTAGTGGCCTCCGTCGGCGGCCAGTCTGCAGATGACGCACATCGTGTGGATGTAAGCAAAAGTTTACTGCATGTAATTTGTGCTTTTCATTGCATTTAATTTGACTGGTGTGCTAAGCTAATTTTAAAATGCTGGTTTCAGGCCTCAACAATGACTGAAGACGGCAATGTTACTTTCAGCGTGAACTTCACATTTATGTCAGAGTTGTGCGATGGAAATGCTTCATCCTACATAAGTCACAAAGAGGTGTGCAACACAAGCTTGGGCAGCTCATGCAGTCCAGGCTTTTCGGACAAAAGCACTGGACCAGCGTGCAAAGAGCCTTTCTTCGCGGGGTTCAGATCTCTTCAACACGATGAAAACGCCTTTCATGCGCTGACAGCGATTAATGTTTCATTATTTGCTCTGCTTTTAAGCATACTGCCACCTGCTCCAAGAAAGTTGAATGAGTTGTCCATTGAGAACAAGATTCTGTTATTTCTGATCAAACTGAAACATGGGCTGCCATTTTCTGTTCTCGCTGTTCTCTTTGGCGTCCACAAAACAACGGCCTCTCGCATCTTCAAGGGTCTACTTGTAAACATCCATGCTGCAACAAGGAAATGGTTATACTGGCCATCACAAAGAGCCGTTCTGGCCACATTACCTCCATGCTTCAAAGTACACTATCCAAAATGCAGAGTTGTTATAGATTGCACTGAACTTGAAACTGAAGTGCCTCCAGGAATTGAAAAACAAAACCTGTGGTATTCAGACCACAAAGGAAGGCACACCATCAAGTACCTTGTTGGAATAGCTCCGAACGTCCTTATAACTTTTCTTTCAAAGGGGTTTGGAGGTAGAACTAGTGATACTACGCTAACAGTTGAATCAGGTTTTTTGTCTCTTCTTGAACCAGGAGATCTCGTCTTAGCCGATAAAGGATTTCCAGGCATAAAAACAGGTGTTGGCTCGCAAGATGCAACGTTGGTGATGCCACCTTTTGCTACCAGTCCACAATTCACGGAGTCTGAGGTGGATGCCACATATGAAACTGCCTCCGTGCGCATTCATGTGGAAAGATTAATTCAGAGGCTGAAAATTTTTGATATCATTACACGCAGGATACCACATGAGCTGACTGGTTATGCTGATGAGATTCTTCATGTACTAGCAGTGCTAACAAACCTGAAGGCGCCCATTTTTTCCAAGCCACCGAAATAATGAGGCTGAAAAGGGAAAAAATTTATTGCACGTTTTTTTATATACACAAGAAGGGTCAAAATGACTGCCCTTACTGCGACATATATGAGGCTTTACATGTCACTGTATGAAAAGTGTAGAAATTAAATAAAGCAGTTCTCGTTAACAGGCACTGTTTTCTGGTCTCTGTTGGTGATGGGACGGCGACACTTGTAAAATGATATTGCCTCTACACGAACAATATTAAAATAAGTAAACATCACATGTCTGTACATCCATGCAATGCCCTGAGAAAGTGCTCAAAATAAAAGTTTCGCAGTTTGGGCACAGCAGACGACAGGAACTCATCATTTCTTTTTACATGGATTGTGAGTGAGTCCACTTCTGTGTGTACATAAAAGTAGCAGCGCTGCAAGCCTAGCACATGCAAGCAGATTTGTATTTGTGTGAAGTACGAATGGCTGCGTCTTAAATCCAGAATGTCTTCACCGCACAGGTATTTCAGCAGGGGTCTCTTGGTCAAGCTCTGCTGTCTTCTTGAGAATGGACACTTGATTTCAAGTAGCACTACGCTGCCGTCTTCATCCCTGAAAGTTAAACTTTCTATTTGGAAGAACAACCCGATAAAAGTGATTACCTGAAAATGCTGTCGGGGGAGCACGCAAGCCACGGCTCTCCAGGACAAACTACCAGGCCGAATTGGGCGACATTCACGTCGTGCTTCTTTTCAAACGCCTTACGGGCTGATGGCTCCTTTAACAGCCCATACTGCACCTGGTAGCCATTGTACGGCACCTCGGTAACAATGCTCTTTGCACGCTCGGAGAGGCTTTTACAGCAGGTCAGAATCCTGTGTGCCTGCAGAAGACAAAAGGCAAGATTAGACCACGTCTGTCTTAGCGTAATCAGTGTCAGGGTCAGAAAATTGATCAAGCTGCAAGATACTTCTCTGTACCTTTGTAGCAGTAATTCTCGGAAACCTTTCATTAGCCCAAAGACTACGATCAAGCGCCGTCCTAGCTGACAGGTCAGGTACATCTTCAGGCGACACAGCGACGTAGCGTTCATAAATTCGTCGCTCCGGGCCTGACAGCCTTTGTGGGGAGGGGGGGGGGGGGGGGCATAGCGAGCCAGACACAATAGCAGTTACTACATCTTTGTTTTTAGTTAGGTTCTCTTAGAGAAGAAAAAATACGAATACTGAAGTACTGTACACTAGGGTACAAACCTCTCTAGGAAGTTAACTCGTTTAAGAAGTATTTTGTTTCCACACTGCATGACAGTAAAGCTGTGGAACTCTTTCTCGATCCTGTCCCATTCAAAAAGCACCAGGGCTTGCGGAGAGCTATGAGGAGGGGTTGTAGCGGGCTCAGCTAGCATACACTCTTCTGCGCTCAACATATCAATTAAGGGGCAGTTGAGGTCACCGAAATATTGTGTGACATGGTTCAGTGGAACCTCCTTTGCACGCACTGAAAAATCGCAACATAAAAAGACTCGAACTTTCAGCAACTTGCGCGAAAATATTTTTCCAGAGTAAACACAGCTGGTAAGTTCCTCACCTTTTTCTTTTTTGGGGACAGCAACGTTAGAGTGCCTCGGGTATGCCTTACGAGACGCCGGTACGCCCCACGATCGTGGATGAGAGGTTTTCGAGTCGCATTTGCCGTCTTGTATGTACAGGGCAACTGCCGCGGCGTGCTTGCACTTCCCTGCGATGCCAGCACGGAAATCGCAGCTCCCCGCGAAGATTCGTCTTCTGCCGTCGATCTGCAAGCATTATGTCATCTATAATTCCATGCTACCACACGGTAAAACGAAGGTACTTACGCTGAGCTTCACGCATCTCGCCGGTGCGTTGATTTTCGTCTGCGGTATGCACCTAGCTGTCACCTCCGATCCTTGCGAGTCGAGCAGTTCCCTCACCTCGTAGACGTGCCCCGCTTCAAATAGAAGTCTTCCTTTCTGCAAATTCTTTCCACGAAAAAAGCTGTCAAGGTCGTGTAGCTCCCGAAACCCGGCTAAAATTAATATCGGCACGTTGTTTGCCGCCATCACTGGGTGTCAAACACGCAGCGCGAGCAGCTGACTGCGGGAGTAATCCTGCCGCATTTGAGCAGCTACTCCCCAGATGGCGCCAGAGGTCCGAACGACGGGGCGCCTCCTAGCACTTGCAACTTGCCTATAGGTTGCAAGAGTGGCAGATCGGGCTAGTTGGTAATTTTCCAGAATGCGATACAGCGCGAATAAAGACGGGGACGAAGCGAGACAAGACACCACAGGTCATTCCCTCCTACGTGAAGGATAACAAAATCTGCGGGCTTGAGATTAAGGCGCCACACAGCGCTTGCGAGGTGCACGGCGTCGTAGCCTCCGAAGCTAAACATACAGGTCTCAACCGACGGGCATAAACGTAGGCGACTTCTGCACAATCGCTTGAGTTGACTGTCGCCGACAAGTACGCCCCGCATAGCAATAATGCAACCAATGTGGCCTAGGGACTGTCAAGCCCTAGGTTCAATAAGTAGAGCAGCTAAAAACGCTAGGCTCCACGCGCTAGGGACACTAGAGGGCTGGTGTACGTGTACGAGTGGTAAGTCATGCCTTATGTGCATAAAGTCGCCCACACCATCAAAAAGGTCGCCGGAAAGCAGGGCGTCAATGTTGTGTTTTCAGCTCCCTGCAAGCTTTCACGCCTGTGCTCACGTGTTGCACGTAGCAGGACTTATCGGCCGGCTAGTTTGACGCAACATGAAAACCGCTACGTCAACTGTGCCACAGGTGTTGTTTACAAAATTCCGTTGACCTGCGAAAAAGTGTACATTGGGCAAACAGGCCAATGTATTAATGACAGACTAAGAGAACACCACAACTCTCTGTCCCCTACTGACGGCGCTAACTTGCCTCGGCATTGCCGGGAATGCGGTTGCTACACGCTATTTTCCAATGTTAGTATTGTCGGCAGAGGCAAGGGAAAAGTTGAGTGCGGAATCCTCGAAGCGTTCCTCATTAGTATTCAAGGAGATGAGTGTATCAGCAGTCCTTCTATCTACCTCATGCAGAAGGAACTTATCTTCCTTTCGCAACGGCGTTAGATTACAGCTTATCTTTTGATGTAGATTGTTGTTAACTGAGCTGCGCTAACTTTGCCACTTTCCCTGGGAGTCTGTTTTCTTCTAACAAGCACAGTTGCTAGTCCAGTCGTCGTGTGTGTGCCTCGTCTCTTCGCTGTGTCCCGTCTTTTGACTGGTTTTACTCCTGAACATGTACCAACTGACCCAGATTTCAACACTACTGCAATGCCTTTCTTCTTCGCTGGGTATCTTTCTAAGTGTGCACGGTCCCGAGAATCAGGCAACGGTTTGTGTCAGCGCAATTTCCATCATCACTTGCCGGGCGCGGACTCTGTCCCATTGCCTCAGGGTGAATTCGGCGCCCAAAGAGCTCGTCGCGTTCTTCGGCCTCTTGGAACCATCGTCGGGGCATTGGAAGTGGATAGTCAAGATTTGGAATTCCGAGTGTTGGAGGCAGGTGAGACTATTGCATGATTGGCTTCGTGTTTTGTGCTTCACGGGACGTGGTGAACTCCCCGGCTTTCGCTGCCTTCACGAACACCGACGTTTGGCAGCCCAGGCAACTAAGGCTTACTGGAATCAGGTTCGGAGGCTCTTGCCTAAAAAGGAACGACCTAAGGTGCACAGAGGTTCTGTCACTTACCTCAATGGAGCATCAGTGCCCGAAGAAATCGATCAGCTTCTACAGAAAGGGCCTAAGTACCGTTTGGAACCAAGTGTCAGCAGCCACGAACTTCTTGCTACTGCACACCGTGTAGCAGAGAAAGCCGACAAAGATGAGAAGCAGAGGATGCCTTTCTGAAGGTATAGACGCCGTTTGCAATGCAGATGGAAAGCAGAAACGGCACAGTAACCACATTCTTCACCGAGTTGTGGACTACTTCACAGAAAACGAGTTGACACTTCTTCAGGCGGATAAAGAAGGCGGTTTTGTGGTGCTTCCCACGGGCGCGTTTGGTAAGAAGGCCTTGGCGGCCATTGACAGGAACTTCCAGCCTGCGAAGCGCAACTCCTCGAAATTGAAGTCCGCAGCTGTGAGACTTCTGTTAGCCAACAACCTGGACAGCCTGTCTCAAAGGGTGAAGAATTGCAAAGGGAATCGCCTCCGCGTGTTTTTCTCTGCAAAAACGCACAAGGCTGACTGCCCTTTGAGAGCCATTGTGACAGAGGCAGGCACATGGCAGAAGTTAGTGGGCCAGGATTCGCAGCGACATCTACAGTCCATCACTGTTCAGGACCCTTACTGTGTTGCGAGCGCGGCTGCAGTGATTGAAGTTCTGGACAAAGGCATCCCTGGAGCCAACAGTGCGTTTTCCATTGACATTGAGGACTTGTTTTACAGCATCCCCCATGGTGATCTATTTGTTGCGGTGCGTGAGCTAATTGAACAGCAGGGTCAAGTCGCCTTTCAAAATGCTTGTGGCGTTTCTGTGGGTACGTTCCTTGAGCTGTTAACGATTTATCTTTCTTCCACAGGTGTTGATCTTAAGGATGGCATGTACGTCCAGAAAAAAGGAATCTGTATTGGGGCAAGCGTAGCACCAGTACTGTGCCATATATATTTAGCAAAGTTTGACAACACGTTGCAAGGCGTTCTTTTTGACAAACATGTGTGCAGAATTTTTAGACATGTTGATGATTTCCTGATTCTTTTGAATCTTTCACCCAGTGACTCATTGCATGTGGTTGTAAACCAGATTTTGACAGCTTTTAAAGCTTGCTCGAGTGCCCTCAGTTTTACATATGAACTACCCGCTAACCACTCGATTAGATTTTTAGAACTTCAATTAACATTTCGTGACGATGGCCATGTTTGCTGGTGCTTCATGCCTAGAACTAAAAAGTCCTTATTACCGTACTCGTCAGCTCATTCCAAGATTGTCAAGAGGGGGATTGCTACTAACTGCTTCCGTAATGCACTGCAAAAGAGTTGCCACCACAGCATGAAGACTAGCTTCGATGACCAGTATGAACGTTTGGAGGCGGCCGGTTTTCCAAAAGAACTTCTGAGGGCAGTGGCCGAAACGCTCTTGCAAAAGATAAAGGTTCGAGACGTCAAAAGGGTTGACCCAAGGACAGTGGAAAAGAGAAATGTTGAAGTCATGCCTTATGTGCATAAAGTCGCCCACACCATCAAAAAGGTCGCCGGGAAGCAAGACGTCAAACTTGTGTTTTCAGCTCCCTGCAAGCTTTCACGCCTGTGCTCACGTGTTGCACGTGGCAGGACTTATCACCCGATTTGTTCGACGCAACATGAAAACCGCTACGTCAACTGTGCCACAGGTGTGGTTTACAAAATTCCGTTGACCCGCGAAAAAGTGTACATTGGGCAAACAGGCTGATGTATTAATGACAGACTAAGAGAACACCACAACTCTCTGTCCCCTACTGACGGCGCTAACTTGCCTCGACATTGCCGGGAATGCGGTTGCTACCCGCTATTTTCCATTGTTAGTATTGTCGGCAGAGGCAAGGGAAAAGTGGAGCGCGAAATCCTCGAACCGTTCCTCATTAGTATTCAAGGAGATGATTGTATCAGCAGTCCTCCTATCTACCTCATGCAGAAGGAACTTAGCTTCCTTTCGCAACGGCGATAGATTACAGCTTATCTTTTGATGTAGATTGTTGTTAACTGAGCTGCGCAAACTTTGCCACTTTTCCTGGGAGTCTGTTTTCTTCTAACAAGCACAGTTGCTAGTCCAGTCGTCGTGTGTGTGCCTCGTCTCTTCGCTGTGTCCCGTCTTTTGACTGGTTATTTATGTGTCAAAAAGTACCTGGTCATATCGCTTTCCTTTCAAGCGAGTTAACCCCGCGAACTTCGAGCGTGCGACCAAATTGGCGATTCTTTTCCTCTCGCTGTGCTAGCTGTCGCTTCCAGCGTTTTAGTGCCGATTTGCAGTGGCGTTGCGCGGGGCACGCGTCAGCGTCATCCAACTGAAGCGATTGTGCAGGTCCCGTCTGCGGTGTTTCCCGTCGGTGGAGACGTGCAGATTCAGCTTTGGTGGCTACGTACGACGTCGTGCGCATCAGTCTGCACCCTGCAGATTTCGCGATTTTGTATGTGGGGGGCAACGACCTGACGAGGTCCAACGCGAGTGCGCAGTTTACAAGCGACAGCATCAAGGTATGTGATTTTACAATGCGCCGAACTTCGGCAAATTTATGTAATGAATTCTTATTTATAACTTTTCATCACAGGCCATCGTCTTGCATCTGCTGCTCGACGTGGCCCCTGTGGGGCTGTCTTCAGGATCTTGCCATCTTGCCCGGCTGGTTTGCCATGGCAGACGTTAAGGCGAGCCGTCGTTGGCTAGACCGCTGTCGCTTGTTCAACCTCAAGTTGACGGCTACGACCCGGACGTCAGTACCCGTCTCATGTATGTCTTTCTATACGCCTTTCGAGTGAACAGAGCATAAAAAGGCAAGTAAAAGGAAGACCGGACGAACACAGCGCTGACTTGCAACAACATTTGGGAATCGACATTTGTGCACGGCAAACAATTAACAGTCGAGGAAGGGTAGTTTATAAGGCCTGTTCGTGCGAACTGGCATGATCTCGGCCATCTGGGCCTTGCCCAGCGGAACCGAACGTCTTTTGTTTGAACGACTGGTCGCCGCGCGATACTTTTCCTTCATGAATTTTCCTGACCAGACGGGTTTTCGTTGATACAGTCTTTGCTTTCTTCTGCAGTCACCTCAGCTTCCATACTTTCTTGCGTCTGGTCATCTTTGTTTCGGAGGGCGAAACAATCCACGAATTCAAGTGTGCGTCGACAGGTAAAAGAATGCAGTTGCAATTCAAGTCCAGCTTTCACCATGACGGCACTCACACTCAACATTTCATAAGAGTGGCTACTGTTGCAAGCATGCTAACTGCTTAATTGCTGCACGAGGAAGGACTGCAGTATACCACATAGTCTACACACGAGTGACTTCAACTCATCATAGCACGTGGCAACTTAGCTACTATGGGGCAGAAATATAGAGGCTAACAAAAAGGGTTCAACTTAAATTCAGGACAACGCAGTGAGCTATGAAAATGAAAGTGATAAATATTACATTAAGAGACAAGAAGAAAGTAGAGTGGGTCAGGGAGCAAATGCAGGGTAACAACATACTAGTTGAAAACAAGAAATGGACTTGCACAGGGCATGTAATGTGAAGGCAAGATAACCGCTGGTTCTTAAGGGTAAAAGATAGGGTTCCAAGGAAAGGGAAACACAGCAAGGAGTGGCAGAAAGTTAGGTAGGCTGATGAGATTCGGAAGTCAGCGGTGAAACGGTGGCCGCAGCTGGCACAGGACAGGGTTAATTGAAGAGATGTGGGAGAAGCCCTTGTCTTGAAGTGGACATAGTCAGGCTGATGATGTTGATGGCCATTTTCGCTCTCAGCGCAACACGAACGGGACACAAGACGAATGACTAGCACAAACAGGCGCTGACTATCAAATGGCTTTTTATTGAAGAACGAAAAGCGTATAAATACAAACAGTGAACTACTTATCAATCAACAAAAGTTATCTGGAAGGCACGTGGGAGCCTGGAAGAAGCCTGCTGTGGGAGCCTGTGTGAGACAGGGGGTCATTTTTCCTGGTGTTTTCATGCTCCATCAAGCGTTCGTTAACGCACCTGCCACAGCAGGCAATGCCAATGTAGGCATGAAAAGGATCATGCAGAAAGGAGAACTAAAGGGGACCCCCTTGCCCAGGCGTCTTTCCAGTGCAAAAAGTGCCAATGTGTTCCCGATTACAAGAATACGTACATCCTGTTCCGACAAAACAATATATTAACACGCGAGGTAATGGAAGCATTTTATATTCACCACAACGGCACAAAATGTATCAGCAGCCCTTCCATAACGCTATCCGAGAGGGAATTGAGCTATCTGACCTCCCACGTGCCTTCCAGATAACTTTTGTTGATCGATAAAAAGTTCACTGTTTGTATTTATACGCTTTTCGTTCTTCAATAAAAACCAGTTGATAGTCAGCGCCTGTTTGTGCTAGTCCTTCGTCTTGTGTCCCGTTCGTGTTGCGCTGAGAGCGAAAATGAACACTTACCAACTCGCCCAAATTTCCGCCTTGTTGATGGCCATATCATTAGAAGAGTTAACTGCTGGGCTAGTTGGTGACCATACATACTAAAAAGATTTTTGCGCCAAAACAGCACAAACAGGAAAGACGACTACACCACAGGCCAAATCATAATTTGCATGTTCCCTGAATTTGGCCTATTTCTGAGCAAATTCTATTTTCTTTCCAGCTTCGTTTCTTGGGTGCAGAAAAAGCGCAGAAGAGGCAACTTAATTTTTGCTGGTGACAGGTACGACCTGTCGGCAGGCAAATGAATTTAGGAGCCAGCCAAAACCCTCATGAGAGGAATGGCAAAGGTATACGTAACAGGCATTCTTGCACCTTCGCCAGCCAGGCAGTTCCTTTACCACTGCCATCACTGTGTTGCCAAGGGCCGCCAACACGGGGACTCCTTTGAGTACCAGAGGCTGTAGAACCTGAACTTCTCCGTGCATTACTCATAGCAGTGGATACTGCAGTGACAGTGAGGCCTCTTTCTGATGTGTTTCTGAGCTGTATATACTGCTTGGAATTTGTTCATTTCAACTGGGGCTCTTTAACATGCAGTGGCATCCCACAGCACACAGGCATTTTTGCACTCGGCGAAGCTGCCCGCATTTGTGGCCAAAATCAATCCGGAGCTCCCCACTCCAGCATCGCATGTAGCCCATGCGGACCTTTGGGACGTTCAGCCCATGTGACAAGGATTATTCACATTGACTGATGTTGTGCTGTCCTCCTTCAGAATTTCTACCAATGGCAAGTTAGAAATCTTGGGTGGGAAGAATAATTGTGAAGGACATGAAGTGTGTGGACCTTTACTGCTCTGTAAGCTGCGTCCCTGCAAATGGCAAGGTGTTTTATTTAATTTATGGTGCAGCCATGTCTTTATTGTTTAGAAATAGCAGCACTCCACAGACTTGTAGCGCTGCGTGTTGGCACTAGTCGGATACTTTTCATGCAGCCATAGCACTCGCAGAGCTTTGTGGTGTCCCTTCGCCAACATCGTCACCTCTGTATGTGGAGTGGAGCCTTCCTGCTGGACATTTTGCGTCAGTGTACTGGTATGAGTCCAGCCACACACACAGAGCGCTTATCCTCGGTCGTCACCTTTGTCACAATCTGCACAGACCTTGGCCTGGCTCCCCATTACATACAGTCTCAGTGAATCTGCAGGCCATCGTACTCGTATGAGCCGTCATAGTAACAGCCATGTGAATGCCCCTTTCAGCCTCGTTTGCTCAAGGTGATCAGTTCTGAAGTTTTCTTTTAACTGAGGGTAATATCAGACATAGCCATGTACCTCTGCTGCATTTCTAGTCCACCAAATCACCTCAGCACAGTGAATGTGCCTTGTGCTATGAAGTAAGCTTGCTGCTTAGCCATTTCCCCGTGTATGGCGCACATGCCTTTTGTCCAGGCCAGTCTTGATTGACTGACACTGCATCGGGTGTCATGGTGAGGGTTGCCTAGCATCTTGGTGGTGCCTAATGAAACATTGCACAACGACAAACCGGTCCCAGAAAACATGTTGTACTGTGTTGGCCATGTGGGTGCTGTGAACATACAAAGACATTCTTCAGTAGAGGCCTGCTGCTTGCATTGTGAACGCTGATGTACTCAGTCATTTACTGGTGACGTCGTCTCCAACTCTGAAGTCTGTCCTGCAGAAGGGTTCATTCTAGAGGAGTCCCACCCAAGGGTGTTGCCTGCCTGTGCTCTGGTTGAGAGAACGGTAAATATGCAAACCCTAGTGAAGCTTTTGGATAATTTTGCCTATACAGTGACTCATTTCCAAACAAACACAAAACCTCCTCAAAATCTCCCAGAAATATCCCATCAGGACATTTGGAATGTCCCCAGGAGGTTCCCATTTTTCCCGAAGACGTCCAAAAAACATCCCCACAACTAGCCGTGTCCAAAAAGTTGTGCGTCCCAGGGACCGCCATAAAAGGTTAATGCTAGATTGACGAGATCCTGTCATCGTGAAGCTCGAGGAAGGGAATCTAAAGTCTGACGATAACTCGTCTGGTCGGGTAGAAGATTCAGGTATGAAGAAAAAGCAATGCCGACCAAAAAGTTGTTGTTTAAAACGAAGACGTTTCGGCTTCCATACGGAAGCCTTGATCACTGGGCGGAAAGCCCAAAGCACAAAGCTTAAGTGCGTCGCAGTAATCGCCCCAAGCATCTTGCGTATGTAGGCGGGAGATTGCCTGCGTTGTGGTTAAGGGTTTTGTCTGTTGTTTGGATTGTCAGGGATTCCAGATATCGACGTGACAGCCAATTCTTTTCTCTTGCGATGACTGATGCTTCTTCCCAAGCTATATTGTGCGTCGCGGCTTCCACTTGTTCCGCAAGTGCATTAGATGCAATCTTTTTGTTCCTGACGTCGTTCTTGTGGTCCCTCACTCGCCTTTCGAAATTCCCGCTCTCGCCGATATAGCAGTAGTCGCAGTCTGCGCAGGGAATCTTATAGATGACGCCAGGAAACTTCTCTTTCTTTATCTTGTCGTTGGCTGCCACCAGCTCATGCCTCAGCTTGCACGCAGGAACGTGAGCGACGTGCACACCGTAAGTGCGCAAAACGCGAGCCAAAGACTCGCTCACGCCCGGCACATATGGGATAACGGCTCGGGCACGGCAAGGAGGACCAACTGGTTCTGATGGGCGTGAAGACCGTTGAAGAACAGAATCCACGAAGTGCTTGGGGAAGCCGCATTCACTCAATTCTCGGCGCACTTGGCGTAGGTCAGCAGCCCGATCTTCTGGTCTTGGGCAGATGTTTTTGGCACGTCGGACGAGGGAAGCCACGACGGAGCGTTTGTGGCAAACCGGGTGGACAGAATTAAAATGAAGATACCGGCCTGTGTGGGTTTCTTTTCTATAAACTTTGAAAGAAAGGCAGTTTCCACGGCGTTCCACCAAAACGTCCAGAAAAGGAAGACGGCGTGCAGCGTCCTCCTCTACAGTGAATTGAATGGAATCTTCCATGCTATTGATGTGATCTGTGAAATGACCTAAAGCATTCTTTTTGATAATACAGACACAATCGTCGACGTAACGCACAAAAACCTTTGGGCGCGGCTCCAAGGTAGCCAGTGCGCGAGCTTCTGTTGCTTCCATGGTAAGGTTTGCGGTTGTCACCGATATAGATGCGCCCATAGCAGTGCCATGAACTTGTCTATAGACTGTACACCGGAAAACAAAAGTGTTCTCAAGGCAGAACTGCAACAGCTTCAGAAGATCCGATGCTTCGATAGGGGTTCTTTCACACAATCCGTCGTCATTCTGCAGCGCTGAGCGGCACACCTTCACAGCCAGATCCACGGGTACGCTGGTGAACAGCGATTTACCATCAAAGGACACCAAGACCTAGTCGTCCTCCACCGTGATATCACGTACTTTTTCAATAAAATCGAAAGAGTCACGTATGAAAGTCGAGCCCTTTCCAACGAGTGGCGCAAAAACCTTGTGTAAGTAGCCCGACAAGCGGAATAAGGGCGACCGTGTAAAGTCAACTATTGGTCGCATCGGGACGTTTGGCTTATGGATTTTCGGGAGACCATACAAGGCGGGAGCTGACCCATTGTGGCAGAGGAGATTGAAATAAAGTCATGCAAACCTGGCCACTCTTCAATATACTACCTTCAAGCAAATTGGCAAGCACAATGCTTTTAATATAATTTAATCGAATTACCTCCTTTAGAATCTTGCTTGCAGGAAAGAGCAATGATACAATAGTTGGGTATTTACACATGCACTCCACAGGCATGAACAGGAGCAGTTGCACCCACTGTTGCACGGGAAACATCTAGAGACCAAATCAGACGTTGCGTTTTCCTCTGTTCCTTTCTGGTTGAGACGCCCTAACCAAGCACTTCAGGAATTGAGAATAAATAAGTAAAGTACTGTAAATGTTCAGATACACTAAAGGCGGCCAGTGCACCATTAAGTGGGAGATTTTGTTCATTTGCAATCCTGTCTCTTTTAAATGAGATGGATTTTTTTGTACGTACAGGAAAGCATTCAGAGGACAGGGTCCAGCCTCATATCCCTTGAATGAAGGGAAGACCTGGAATGCATCACAAATTTATCTTTATTATCTTGTAATTAACCATAACTGTACCTTTTAAAGGGGTGCGGGGCGACTTGGCTTTAAGAGTTGAATTTATTTTTCTGTCACGAAGGGATGCCAGTTGGCACAAGTATTGAGATGTGAACTAATAAAACGAATACAAATTCGACCAGTTTCGACAGTACAAACTTTTATGTGCTTTACTGCTGTGACATTCCGTGTGTGCTACGAGGATCCACGTTCGACGGCGCGGCGTAGACGGAGACCCGTGACAGCGGCATCATCAATTACCCAGCCATGCTCTTTGTGTGACGACCAGAACAACCGGACCCGCCGCCGCCCCGGGGAAACAGGCTTTATCCTCCCCAATTTCCGGGCACATTCCAGGACAAGGGAGCTGTCAGCGGGCCAGAGCGCGCCGTACCACAGCCGACGCTATGCGCTACCGCGAAGACAACATTCTTTCCCTCCTTCCCCTTTCGACGTGGGCTATCGCCGGGAAGGCACCCACAGCTTCCCGCCGTGCCTCGTGAACAAAAGCGCATTCCCAGAAGGGCCGTGACGGACACCTGTCATGGCGGACAGGCAGTACTCGCCAAGAATGTGGAAAGACAGGCGCTAGTGAATTAGCTCCGAAGAGAGAGCCTGTGTATACTCTCACTTGAGAGAGAGTGGTGGCGTTTTTGTTGTTTATTTAGTTTGTATTGTTAACAGACTCTGGGTTCGAGGCTAAGCCCAACCCAAGGGGTGGTCCCCATCTCGCATGTTATTTTGGATTGGAGAATTGATGCTTTGGGCGGGCCACTGGAAATGACCGCCCTTAGTCCTTTGTTAATCAAGTGCTTAAAAGCACATGTAAACGGATGCAGTCGAGTCGGAGCTGAGGACGACATCGTTCGCCAAGAGGGCCTTCAGCGCCGAAGCCCGACGGCGTGCAGCTTCTGCCAGCAACCGCTCGAGCCCAACTCCGGAGCCACTCCATCGCCCCCATGAAGTCGTCGGCACGTAAGCTCGGACGCCCCAGCCTCTGATGTATAACCTTAATCATGTGTAATTATTGAATATACCTGTTTGTTTAAACTGAGCCATACGGTGTCTCTTTGCCTCTCCGTCCCGTGTGGACCTGCGCATTATGGGGGTCATCACACTGGTGTCAGAAGTGGGGTCTCAAAAGCAAATGTCCTCTGAATGCTGCGACATTCATGACTTCAAAATTGTAATCAAAAGGGAATCACGGGACTGATTGTGGGACTTTTACCCCCATTTGAGAGGCTTGAGGCACCGGAGGGCTTGAAAAAAAAAATGTCTATCTGAGGGAGCTCCCACTCCACAGCCGTCGCTCGGAGCAAGCATGCTGGCATTAGGAAGCGTCGTTCCGACGTTTACAGGAGATAAGACAGGGGTTCCAATCTGCGATTTCTTTTCCATGCTAGAAGAGATTGGGAAAATGGGGGGATGGTCCGATGCTCAAATGCTGGGAATGGCGAGGTGTAAGATGGCAGGAGCTGCTCATGATTTTGCATGGCGAGACGAAAAAGTAAAATCCACAAAATCATTTGCGGAATTTAAGAAGCTCGCGTTTGAGCATTTCGACACGGAACCACGTCACGTGCGGGTACAGAGGTTCCGTGACGCCGGACAGATGGTAGGGGAGGACGTGCGAACATTTGCGTCGCGGCTTCAGCGCCTAGCGCACGATACGTTAAGCAGGGAGGAGGAAGGAGACCAGCTTAAGAAGAAATACGCGGAGGATATACTTAAAGAGGAAATGACCGCTTTGTTCGTGGCTGGTCTGCAAGACCCCGTGCGCCGGTTCGTGCTCTCGCGCAAGCCGAGCAATTTCGACCAAGCCGTGGAGGCCGCATTGGATGAGGAACAAAATGAGGCGTTAACGACAGCCGCAGCGAGAGTACGCGTCATAGAGAGAGCGGTGCTCAACCCTGAGGTTGCTCTCTTGACAGAGCGGTTATATCGCTTAGAACAGCTGCTATCTCAGCAGGTAGAATGCCAGGTTGAAGCGCGCGCTCAACAGCGCCCATTCGCTGGAAACCGGAGACCGCCACAAAGCTACAGGCGCGGTATGCGAGATTTTGAAGAAATCGTATGCTTCGCTTGCCAGGGTCGCGGACACATCGCCAGGTTCTGCCAAAACGTGCGCCGTGGGGAGCCACAAAGAGAAGCAGGCGAGACACGCCCTAAGCAAGCCTACAGCGGGGCTCCAGATACCGAGTCAAAAAACTAGTTAGTCCTCCCCAGCCTGAGGAGCGTGGGGAGGGAGCAGTAGATGATGAGGTGGTGGTAGTTTGTGTGGCCGACGAGGCATGCCCTGTTGTGCGTTGCAAGTTAAATGGTTGTTGTATGGAATTGTTGATAGATACGGGGTCAAAGGTGACATTGCTTAAGGAGAGCAGTTTTAACACGCTTCGAAGGAAGGGGGACCGCGAGGTGTTGGAAGCGTCTGGTGGTATGGCAACCAAATTTGTAGGCATAACGGGGGATCCTCTTGGCATAAGTGGACTCTACCGGTTACACTTCTCTCTCGGCGGAATTGCATTGGAGCACCCCTGCTACGTATGCCCGGACACGGTGTCTCTGCCAAACGGAGTGTCAGGTATATTAGGGCAGGATTTTTGAGAAAAGGGAAGGTAGTAGTCTCATTCTCTGAGGAAGAGGTTAATGCGGGCGGCTCAAAAGTTCCGTTTTTGAACAGGAGAGGGGCTGAGATTCGCATTACCGATATTGACACCCGTCAAACAGTGGGATCATTGGAGAAGGTATATTCGCGGGTTGCCGTCCGGCTGGTCGAGGAGGCGGTCGTCCTTCCTTGGTCGGAGCACATTTTGTACGCGTTTGTGCCTTCAGATGTAGAGAGCGGCGCCGTGGGAGTGCTTGAGCCGGTCGACTCTCTCAGCAATGGCCTGAAGGCAGCCGCGTGCCTCGTGACAGTTAATGACGCCCACAGAGTGCCCCTACGGGTGGTTAACTGTAGCCAGCAGCCACTGAGCCTTCCCAAGAACAAAACATTGGCTTTCTTCACCTCTGCGATAGAGCAACGTGAGCCCACCGATACGGTACTCGCAACTGTAGAGCATGCTAGTCCTTCGGCTGCTCCAAAGGTGTCGTTCGATCTTTCTCACGTAAATTCCAGGGAGAGGGAGGCTCTGGCTGGTTTGCTGAACGACTACTCAGAGGTATTCGCCGCGTCCAACCTGGATTTGGGCTGCTGTGGCGTTATAAAGCACAAGATAGAAACCGGCACTTCATCGCCCGTTTACCAGCGTGCGTACAGGATTCCTTACTCCCAACGTGAGGAGATGGAGCGGCAGGTGCAGGACCTGATTGATCGCGGCATTGTCGAACACTCAAAGTCACCCTGGGGAGCACCAGCACTATTGGTGGAAAAGCCAGATGGCTCGTATCGATTGGTAGTGGACTACCGCAAACTAAATGCCGTAACTCGCATCGATCCATACCCCATCCCCAATATACAGGAGACGCTTTCTCAGCTGGGCTCTGCCAGGTACTTCACGGTAGTGGACATGGCGGCGGGATTCTGGCAGATAGCAATGGATCCGGCAGATGCCGAGAAAACGGCATTCAACACGCCCTCAGGGCACTATGAATGGAAAAGAATACCGATGGGTCTGGCCAACAGCCCTGCTGTCTGGCAGAGAACCGCTGATGTTATCCTGGCAGGTCTTCTGGGGAGGCTGTGCTTCGTGTATATGGATGACATTATCATATACAGTGACAGTTTTGAGAACCATTTGCGCGATTTTGAGCAGGTTTTGGTGCGACTAAGAGGAGCGGGTCTCAAGCTGAAGCCCTCTAAGTGCCAATTCCTCAAAAACGAGGTGAAGTACATCGGGCACGTTGTTTCAGCTGACGGCGTGCGACCGGACCCTGAGAAACCAAGGTGTGTCTCGGATTTTCCATCCCCGACTAGTGTCCGCCAGGTCCGGCAGTTTCTCGGCCTGATCGGTTACTACCGAAGGCACATAGAGGAGTTCGCCAAGCTTGCTAAGCCGCTCACCGCCTTAACAGCCAAAAATGTCGCCTTTCGCTGGGACGAAAACGCGGAGAATTCTTTTGGGGCCCTGAAAAGGAAGCTAATGAGTGCACCGCTGTTGCGCCACCCGGATTTTAATTTGCCCTTCGTTATGGCCACAGATGCGTCAAAGTTCGCAGTTGGTGCCGTGCTATCTCAGGTTATCGAGGGCAAAGAACATCCCGTTGCTTTTGCTAGCCGACAGCTGAGCCCCACAGAGCAAAAGTACGGAGCTACGGAAAGGGAGTGCCTCGCCGTTGTCTGGGCAGTAAAGCACTTCAGATGCTACCTTTACGGCCGCAAATTCAAGCTAGTCACAGACTGCCATCCTCTGAAATGGGTGATGAGTGTCAGGGACCCTAGCTCGCGACTCGCTAGATGGAATCTACACCTGCAGGAATACTGCTTTGAAGTTGAGCACAAGTCAGGAAAGACACATCTGAATGCTGATGCACTCAGCCGCACAGCTGCCGTGGCAGCTATAGATGAGTTTGTCCCCGTAGTCGACCCCGCCGAATTACGCACAGAGCAGTGCAAAGATCCTGACCTGAAGCGAATAATCGAAAGCTTAGAGGGCGCACCGTCTCACCCCGAACAGCTAGGTTATTTCATTGACAAAGACGGCACCCTGTGTCGGCGCACGAGGCCAACCAGGAAAGGGAGACCAGAGAAAACCGCTTGGGAGAGAGTCGTCATACCTCGGTCGTGGACAGAAAGGGTTCTTCGCGAGTTTCACGATGCGCCATGCGCCGGTCATTTTGGCGTAGCAAAGACACGCAGGCGTGTGGAGCGTTTGTACTTTTGGAGTGGCATGCGACAGGATGTTAGAGACTACTGTGCGAAGTGTCATTCCTGTCTCGAAAGAAAAACACCCAAGGGACGAAGACCAGCTCCAATTCAGCCGTTCTCTGAGGTTTCGGCTCCCTTCGAGCGGACAGGTATGGACATAATGGGCCCATTGCCCACGACCACTTCCGGAAACAAGTACATTTTAGTATTTGTCGATCACCTTTCAAAATACGCGGAAGCGGTAGCACTCCCAGATCAGAAGGCAGACACGGTTGCAAGAGCATTTGTCGAACAGATCGTGCTCCGACATGGACCCCCGAGGCAACTCTTGACAGATCGGGGAACGAACTTCGTGTCGCAGCTAATGAGGAGAGTTTGCGAGCTGCTTAAGATCGCTAAGAAGCAGACAACACCGTACCATCCGGCTTGCAACGGCGCGGTGGAGCGACTGAACCAAACCGTGGCCGGGTTCCTGTCGCATTTTGTTTCGCGCGACCAGCGGGACTGGGACTTGTGGCTCCCGTATGCAATGTTTGCCTACAATTCCGCAGCACACGAGAGCACGGGCGAATCGCCATTCTTTCTTCTCTACGGCCGAGACCCGGACCAGCCTAGTGAAGTGCCAGAGGGCCCCCGTCGTGTCCCATACGCTTCACTGGACGACTATAAGGTTGAGCTAGAATCGCGCTTGCAAGTGGCGAGGGACATCGCAAAGGAGTCCTTAAAGAAAGCGGCGAAGCGCAGGAAGGAGGTGCACGATCGCAGTGCTAGAGACGCGCCGTTTGATGTGGGGGACAGCGTGTACATTGAAAACTGCCAAAGGCAGATTGGGCTAGCTCGTAAGTTCCAGACGAAGTGGAGAGGACCGTGCGAGGTTGTCGAGAAGCTTTCTCCGGTAAACTTCAGAGTCCGAGACGTGAACCGGCGTTTGATAAGGATACACGCAAATCGCCTCAAGTCGGCACCGGTTCAGTATTCACGAAATGAGGAAAGGGAAAGCGCGGATTTTGATGGGGACAGAAGTGAAGCGGAGCGCGCAGATAGTTCGCAAGAAACGCCCTCTCCTGCATTTGTTCGGCAGGCGCCCGAGGTGACGGCCGGAATGCCACCGGATTTACTTCATGCATTGCTAGAAGAAGAAGCGCGCGAGGTTGCCTGGCAGATAACGCCAGGAGAGGCTCCTGCCACGAGCCCTCGCGAGTCCCAAAGCAGACAAAGGGGCACAGACTTACTTAGTATGACTCATGAAGGCCGATATCCGCTGCGAAATCGGAAAGCTAAGTCGGACTAATGGCGTAAACAGAGCGGAGTTGTGAACTGGTTAGAATTGTGTAATGCCGCAGCTCATAACATTGCTATGTGCTTATGTGTTAAGTTATCGGAGTTGGTAGTTAAACCTTTCTGTCATTAAGTAACACCTTCACAGGAGAGCATGCGGAGCGCATGCAGAACCTGCCCTACTTCCTTTCGTTATCTATATTTTTGTCTGTGCCGTGATCGTGCTAGAAGTGGGAGCTCCTTTGTAACTGTGGTAAATTTATTTCGTCCAGTTTGGACTAGAAAGGAGAGGCTTGGGTGCTGAGTTTCATGTTTATCTGTAAAAGAAGATCAGTGCTGCCCCTGGAGACGCCAGTATTGACAGCGGAGGCATATGGTGTTGTGCAGTGGTGTTGAGTGCAGCGAAAAGTGTTTTGTCGGACGCACTGTGCGAGGCGATTCAGAAAGACAAGGGGAGCTGCGTGGACTCAAATGTTCGGAGAACATTCTTCTGGAGGGTGAGCGAGTGTGACATTCCGTGTGTGCTACGAGGATCCACGTTCGACGGCGCGGCGTAGACGGAGACCCGTGACAGCGGCATCATCAATTACCCAGCCATGCTCTTTGAGTGACGACCAGAACAACCGGACCCGCCGCCGCCCCGGGGAAACAGGCTTTATCCTCCCCAATTTCCGGGCACATTCCAGGACAAGGGAGCTGTCAGCGGGCCAGAGCGCGCCGTACCACAGCCGACGCTATGCGCTACCGCGAAGACAACATTCTTTCCCTCCTTCCCCTTTCGACGTGGGCTATCGCCGGGAAGGCACCCACAGCTTCCCGCCGTGCCTCGTGAACAAAAGCGCATTCCCAGAAGGGCCGTGACGGACACCTGTCATGGCGGACAGGCAGTACTCGCCAAGAATGTGGAAAGACAGGCGCTAGTGAATTAGCTCCGAAGAGAGAGCCTGTGTATACTCTCACTTGAGAGATAGTGGTGGCGTTTTTGTTGTTTATTTAGTTTGTATTGTTAACAGACTCTGGGTTCGAGGCTAAGCCCAACCCAGGGGGTGGTCCCCATCTCGCATGTTATTTTGGATTGGAGAATTGATGCTTTGGGCGGGCCACTGGAAATGACCGCCCTTAGTCCTTTGTTAATCAAGTGCTTAAAAGCAAATGTAAACGGATGCAGTCGAGTCGGAGCTGAGGACGACATCGTTCGCCAAGAGGGCCTTCAGCGCCGAAGCCCGACGGCGTGCAGCTTCTGCCAGCAACCGCTCGAGCCCAACTCCGGAGCCACTCCATCGCCCCCATGAAGTCGTCGGCACGTAAGCTCGGACGCCCCAGCCTCTGATGTATAACCTTAATCATGTGTAATTATTGAATATACCTGTTTGTTTAAACTGAGCCATACGGTGTCTCTTTGCCTCTCCGTCCCGTGTGGACCTGCGCATTATGGGGGTCATCACACTGCTGTACCAAACTTGGAGAAAGCCTGGCATAACAAAACTTGGCAGAAGTTCGAGTCTCACTTAAATTTAAAAACCCGAGTTTTTTTCTACACTGAATATTACATGCATGCTTGCACAACGTGCTCGTTGCCCGTCAGTAGACATATCCCCTAACACTTCCAGCACCTCGCTGCAAAATGTAAACTGCTGTTTCCTGTTGAACATTGTTTGAACACTGTTAAACATTGGTTGAGTTATCAGCATATTAATTTTTAGACCTAATGTATTGCTTTGTCTACCTTCAACATTGATGATGCTTAGCAATTCAGACAATTAATGGCCTAGCAAGGCAACATCATCAGCAAATCGCAGAATACTAAAGTATTGTCCATTATTACTTTCCCTAACTGTTCCCATATCAGGTCTCGCAATAATTCTTCCATGCAAATGGATAGCAATGGAGAGAATGTGTCTCATTGTATATTATCGTTCTTTATTGACCTTTTATTGCTTTTTCTATGGAGTCCTAATTCGTTGCGTAGCCGCTGTAAATGTCTTGCAGTATTTTCGCAAATGCGTCTGCACCTTAGTTTCACAATGTCTGTGACTACTGACATTTTGACTGCTATATAAAGGGGTTATTTTCAGTGTATTTCTCTATCAGCTGGTTGATAGTATAGACATGATCTATCGTAGTGCTGTGTACGTGGCTACAAACCGTGGCATCCTACGAAAAGTTTTCTCAACGTACACTCTTCATCTTCAAGACTCGTCTAGGTTCTTCTGGGATCCACCCCGAGCCCCATACTGCAAGAGACATGCTTGCTTGCAAGTAGCACACGACAGTGACAACAGCAGTGCAATATTGGAAATTTTTCCATCCAACTCTGGGCAAGAATGGCGGCAAAAGACGTAAAAAAAAACAAGCGCCAAAATTATACTCAATTTGTGCATGCAAAGCGAAAACACCCCTACGGAAGACGGATGCCAAGAACGAGAAAGGTGTCTCCTTGTTTGCTGCAATTTATTAAGGAGAGAATGAATAAGTTGAGCATTGGATAGGTGTCGGACCAGATTACTTTCCACCCTAAACACGCATCGTAAAATGGTTTTCTCGTTTAAACAGCTGTACAGGCGCGACCAAAATATAGAGCACACTTCGACATGTTACTTTTCTCGTGCGTTCCGCAGAGTCTGCTTTCAGCACTCGCGCCAGCTAGGTCGTGTTATGACGTGTTTCGTATTTTTTTATGGCCGCACTGGTGTTCGCGCCGAATGTTAAGGTGAATGATAACACGTAAGAAATTCAAGTTCGTATAACATTTCCGCCCGAACGCATGCTTAAACCCTATTAAGCAACCCAAGAAAGATTTCGTCCGCTCTGCAGCACTCACGCTACCACAGCTGCCATCACGGTCTCTCGCATTCGATCCTCTCTGCGCTGCAATTCTGAATCACCAGCTGGGTAACAGTAGCCACTCTCGCTCAATACTCAACAAGTTCACGATAGCTTCTGCTGTTAACCAGAGGAGTTGATAAAACTCCGCGCCGCTATTACTCCGCCATGTTGGTATTCGTTTACCATATTTGTGCTAGGCTTGTGGCTAGTCTTGGCCCTCGATGGATGTAACTTTGCAACGAGATAGTGCATATTTTTTTCTTTAAAGTAATGCAAAAACGACCTTTTAGCAACACAACTTCAGGCCCACTGGAAGGTTTTTTTTTTTTTGCATTTCTCCGATGCGATACGCTGGTTACTACCGTAGCCTATGAATGAGTGTTATACTTGCGGGGAGACGGAGAAAAATGAAACATCTTCCCGTGTGACTACATGGCAGTCGCATGACAATTCTGCACGTCTAAATGAACCGCTTCTTTTGCGCACCTCGAATTCTGCAAGTACTTTGGCCCTGTGAACTCCACGTCATTTGGGTAAAACGACTGCCAAGAAAAGCACATTGATTTATGTAGCAAACGCATGGTGCCGTTCGTACAGCTCATTTACAGAAAACCAATGTTGGTTCCTGCGTGAAACGCAAGGTCGCTGCGTAAAACGCGATGAACGCGACGTGGCCGACAAGGAGGGAAGAGACGTAGCCTGCGCAATGCCACTTACTTTATTAGATGTAACTGTGTAACGCCAGACGAAACAAACAGCACAAATGGGAGTACACAACATGTTTGAAGAAAATGCATGAGATAGGTTTAGTTTGCAGCAATACATACTTTCGAAGGGCTGCATGCACACCTCACCTTTTTAGGGTAAGACGAAGAGAGACACACAGGCACACACACTCTACAAGGCAGTAAACGTGCAATACTGGCTTCAAGGAGGTAAAAGGAACAGCCGAGACTCCATGGATGACTAGCAGCTAAAATCTCATGGTTGAGGTGCAGTTCGTACCATTCTCTCCTCAGAAGCATCCATTGACTACCTCTCCGTAAGGTCTACTTCCACCAGCTATCTATATATGTTTGGTCATACCCATGCTTATCGTTTTTTTTATTGTTCATCTTTGACACCCTGTTTCTAATGTACCCTTCATACCTCATTACTTAACCAAACCAATGAAGAGGCAACCTCTGTTGCTTCACGCCTGTATTTGCCATCGTAACCATACTCCTTATCATGATCTCAGTTCGTCATAGTCACCCCACAGATCTAGGCATTCGAACCCGACACCTCATATAATATGATAAATACATCAAATTCACACTACATTGCAAAACTACAATCGCACATTGCACCACCCTTTTTCCTTTCAGGAGCTGGAGAAAATTATGAGGAGGTACAGCGAATTAGCAATTCATTCCGAAAAAAAAATAGCCGAATAGGAAAATCTCAAATTATTGAATTTTTAACTCTTGTCATAAAAAAAGTGGCTGCAAACACGAACCATAGTACAAAAATGAGCATCTTCATGAAGGGGCACCAACAAAGTCGGCAATTCATGCCACAAGGAATTTCACTTCCATAAATACAAGTGATAAAATTCACACACTGTTCTCACAAGGCACATATTCCAGTTTACCTCCAAGTATAACTATTTAAAAGCATGCAAAGCCATTTGAAGTTTGACTATGCTAACAAAGGACCAGAACATTTGCTTGATTTATTTGTGTAACACCTCCAACATCCTGCACCCTTTGAAAACAACCGAAAACAGAAGCACTGCTCCTGTCAATTTCGGCACATCACACAACGTGACTGGGAGCAGAAATCATAACATAAAAATGTGCACATATATGACAGAAAAGCCATACGAGGTTGACAATTCATACCAAGTAAGAGTCTCATTTCTATACACACAAGTTCTAAACCATTTCACATTAGTAGCACCAGGCATACATTTCAGTTTACTGCTAAAAACCTTTTTAAAGGATGTCGAACTGTTCAGGCTTTACTAAGCTTACACAAGTCATGGAACATTTTAACACATCCATTTTTTTTTACTCAAGCAAGGAAGGGAGTACTGCAGTTCGTCCCTTTTGGGGACACTTTTTCTGCATGCTATGCCCTAGCAAAACAATGGCTACCAGAGTGAGACGTTGCGTCCCTTGGAGCCGTAGAGTCGAAAGGGAGAGTTGCATGGTATGCCCTAAAGTCTATGTGATAAGTGTCCACAAGAGAAATCTACGTGGCCTTCAATAAAGCATTAAATAGCAACAAAACGGTGGGAGTCATCGAACGGGCAGTCCCATCCCAAGTGGCTTAGCAGTGGCTTTCCGAGCTTTCCAAGCAGAGGAGTCGGTAGCCACGACTACCATGCCAAATGTGTAAAAACTGGCACATGCTATAATGGTCTCGTAGGGCTGGTTATGCAATCCAGCATCTCGGTACGTTGAGGAAGCAGACGTGCTGAGCAATGTGTTTGCAAACATCGAGGTGTTTGCAGCATCAGCTAGCCGCAGCTGTTTTCCTTGTCGCAGGTGCCTGATGGTGCATGAACTTCGTCCAAGGAGCACTTAGAGAGGCAGTCGGAGGTCCGCTGCTGACCCACCCTTGTAAACTGAGGAATGTGAAACGAAACCAAATGACAATGCCGTAATTAATCTATGGCAGGTAAACAGGCACACACACAAGGATAAGAACAGACCCGGATGTCCCCCTGCGCTAGGAGTGCTTTCTGGCAAGACACTGACATATATTGATACCTTTATCGCCTCCTACTGCAGTCTTCTCAGCTTCTATAGTTTCCTACTTATGTTTTTGAGAATGAGTCTGAGCCAAGGCATGAACCCACTGGAGTTACAATGTGCAACCAAGTCTTACATGGCCAGTTTTCATCCTGCTAGCATGCCACGCGAGTCTTTCATTATGACGCCGCCCAGCCTAGCCCAACGTTACTAGACTAGCTTCAGTTGTCAAACTCTCCGCCTGCGCCCTTACTGCCGGTGTCTCCACTCCCTTGCCCGCCGCCTGATGGCGGCGCCGCTCCATCCAGCTCCACAGCAGACGCCCCGCCGTAGCCTAGCGTTCGTGCAGACGAGCAGCTTGTGTGCGTTTCACGCTCGCTCGCGTTGTTCCTTGTGGTATATGTGATAGTAGGCAAAATCGGTATCCACATACAGGTGCTTGTCACGTTTCCTCGTTGCTTTTACTGGAAGACTAGATCCCTGGCGCTGTTCCAGGTACCTAGCAAAAAATGCACGCGTGTCGCTAAATCAAATTGAATGACGCGTGCACCGGGGTCCTGAAAGTGCAGGCATAACCTGACACGACTGAGCGTATTCTCTGACAGCGCTGAAGCTCTCTTAGTCGGTCCATCCTTCATGCTTTACGGGCTGGTCTCGCGTCCCCGTGCGGCAGAAGCAAATGTGTTCCCAGCACACGTTCGCTTGTTTATGCCGATACCAATTCAGGGCCAATTGCAGAGCTCAGAAGTCGCGGCGCGATTTCTGGGTCTTGTGCTGTGGCCTAATCACTTTGATCTGGAGCAGTTATAGACCACATTGTAAGAAAAAATGTGCGACCCACAAAAATAACAGCACAACTTTGTTGTAAATCAACGAACATTTTATTAAAGAAAATGAAGTAAAAAATAAAAGTATGGCCCACGTATATAACTAAGATAAACCTTATCATAAGGGAAATAATCTAGGCCAAATGATTTGAGCCCACGTGGGCCATTTACACCTAAAGAAGCTTGGCACGTTTCCTCGCGGCCTTTACTTCAAGGCTGGATCCCCGCAGCTGCTCCAGGAACCTAGCATAAAAATGCATGCGCGTGGCTAAATAAAACTGAATGATGCGTGCACTGAGTTCCTGAAAGTGCATTGGGCACCCTACACGACTGAGCGTATTCTCTGACAGCTCTCCTAGGATGGTCCAGAACAAGTCACCAAACACCTTGTTAGACTTTGTTTGCCGCTCTATAATACATTCAATTCCTGACAACATACAAGTTAGGGCTCCAGAGGGGTTCTTCAGAGCGCCAGGAACAAATGACCTAAGTTCGGTGAGAATGGCTGCCGGTGGAACATCTGATGCAGCTACCAAAGTAGCATGGCAGTCACTGCAGTCCGTCATCTTCGCAGACTTCTTAGCAACGTAGCCGCCAAGATAGTGGAGAACAGCTGTAGATGCAAAAGGGCGGCTGTCGCTCTGTTGGAGGGAATCAGCGTCTGCCTCCTCCTGCAGGTCAATCTGGCTAATAATTGCGGCGAGCTTCCACTGACGATCTTCTTTTCGGGACAAAGCCTCCAACTTCTTTTTGCTAAGGGTCTCCTCCACAGTCACAAGAACCGGATCAGCATCTCCGGAGCAGTTGCCTTTCAGTGCCATTTTTAATGGTGTGTAAAGGCTCAGGAGCCTGAAAATTTGCCCAAAGTGTGTGATTGTAGGGTGGTCTTCATCACCACCGAAGCTTCTCACCACGCCAAAGAACCGCTACAAAAAAGAAGAGGTCAGTGTTTGGACACAGTCGCCAAAACATGGTAATTTCAAAACAAAGAAACACGATAAGGGTTACCTCTAACGGGTCCTGGTTGAGCTTCGCAGTCAACACATATCTGACGCCCTTGTCATGTAGCCAAGTTACGATGTCGAGGACTGACATTAGCGTCACTCGAAGAAATTCGGTCGTCATTTGAGAGGCAAACAGCTTTGTGTTATTCTTAACACTCTCCTTTTCTGTTGAGTTCAGCATGTCGAGGAAGTCGATGATCACCTGAATTTCAAAGTGAAATGGCATGTAGCATGTCGTTTTGAACTAGTAGACACCCTAAGCACGTAAAAACACTTTTTGTACCTTGAGTTGTGGCGAATTCTTGCGTATGCCTTCGGCTGGGCACTTGGCATTTAATGCATCAAAGAGGTCATTCATCCGCCTTGTGAAGCTCTCCGTGCCTTCTGTACCCTCAAAGCCAGGTTTCTGTTGCTCCCGGTAGAACTTCAGGCCCACAGCGACGCTCCTGCTGAATAGCTGAGAGCAATGTTCATTATCACCTATATGTTTCAGTTAAAACCCGTGATCAGAGTGGACAGTACATTTCAAGGCAAAGGCTTTGCTGCTACCGTGCCAAGATAGCAACTGCAAAAAGATGATACAAAGCAGAAGGCACACTTGTCATACCTGTGTTGCAAGCCGGACGTTCATCTTCTCGAGCTTCTTCGGATTCACATGAGATGCCGTCAACCTTGGAACGACCTTTAGCTGTTCTTTCTCTTCAATGTCGTGAAGTTTCCTGTAGTGCTCGAAATTCACCAAGTCAGAACCAGCCTACAAAAAGCAAAAAAAAAGCAAGCATTCAGGTTAGTGAAACATCGCAACGTTCACATGTACGAGAAATTTCTGAAAAGTTAGACGGGCATTACCTTTCCAAACTTGTGGGTCAAAAGATGGTTTCTCACGCACTTGACAATATGTGGCACGTCGCACAAGAAGGGAAGAGAACGTCCCTCTTCAAGTGTCGGGTGCGGGATCTTGTTGATTGGTTGACACAGATTGCCTGATGTACCGACGTGAGACCACATCGACCTGTTATTTCCTGCGCCATCGCTCACGACAGCTATGATGGTAGAACCATAGCCTTCAAGTTTGAGCACGGACTCCATAACTATTTTGGCCAGTTCAAAGCCTGGAGCAGCACCTCTGGTAGCAAAGCTGGCTACTGGCTGCACCCACCGATGAAAAAGGGGTATGAACATGATCACTAGTGCATGGTCAGCAGCAATTTGCTCCCCTGAATGGCCTCCATAGTTGACGAATCCATAAAACTTCAACGTTGATTTGTTGAAATCGACCGACTCCCGTAATTTGATCTCGTCCAATACAAGAGTGCCGCACCGCACCACAGGACGTACATCTTTGAAAAAGGCCTTGATGGACTCAAGCGCAACCTCGTTGTACCCATACTCACAAGGTACACCAGAAAGAATTTGGTTTAGGCGGCTGGTCGTTGGAAGGGGAAGCAGCTTCGTGCTTCGCAGAAGGTTGTAAGCTTTTGGGCTTGCGATACGAAGAAGGAGGCAGTTCATTACCCACATCCTTGTGTATCGGACACCTCGAGGGCCCTTTATTTTCACCTGCTGCAGTGACGTCCGAAATGCAAGTTGCTGGACTGGTGGTAGTGAGGTCAGTGCCTCCTCAATCGCCGCAGATTCTTGGCCTGCTAGCTGCTTCTTTAGTTTATCCACCTCAGCCATGAAAGAAACTCTTGCAGATGCGGCTCTTAGTGCTTTTTTTGATTTTTTATCCTTTTCTGTCTGTGCGACGCCTTCTTTTGCTTCTGAAGCATCTGCATTTTCAGCTCTTTCATTTTCTTTTGGCATGGCTTGCACATCGCTTCAGAAGAAAGTACCTTGCACCTGCGTGGAAAGCTTGTAACTTTCAGTGCTCTTAGCCCCGGACAGACATTGAGCTCGTCAACTCTCTCTATTAGAGCCGCTAGGTCATCCAATGTGCGGATGTTAACGCTCTTGAATGCCACGACCACACGGCCGAGAGCACTTGCCGTGGCATTGTTGTCAGTCCCCACTGCAACGCATTTTTCAATTTGCGGGAGCCTTTGTTGTGTTTTCAGAGTGAAAAACATGACATATTTGCCATTGGCGTCCTCAAGACTCAGCATCCGCCACAACGACGGTAACCGAACGCCTTCCATATCACTTAAAGTGACTTCCTTCAAAGCTTCCAGACCGGAACCTGAGCTACAAACGATTTGCATTTCTTATGCGTCTTCACATTGACCGCCACTTGAAGGTGACCTCGTGAGACCTGCTTGTGCAGTGTTTTCCTCCCTTCGTTTCGTTTTTTTTTCCGGCGGCTTCGGAAGGTACGAAGGAAGGTTCGGGAACAATTTCGGCACCGCACCCTCGGCAAGCGTCCACTTGCCTCGTGGCACCTCAACTGTCTGTCCGTTTATAACGTGCACATAACTCTTCAAGATATCGTGCTCATGGAAGTGCAAATCACACACCTTGGATTTTGCAGAGAGTTCCCGGTCGGCACGAGGAATCGCTCTGTTCCACGCCGAGCGAAGCGTCTCATTGCTTGGGGCACAGAAAAAATGGCGCTCCGAACTGTTAACATCGTTCCGGTAGCCGCTTTTGCAGCCCGGAACGCAGCACGTCGGCATCGTTTGCTGATGTTAACACATGCGGCGAAGACTAAATCTCCGTAGATGGCATGCTTGCTGAAATCCGCGTGAACGAGCACCCGCAAAACACGCCAACGCTGCACCGCGTACTTCGTCCAGCCCGTTCTCCTAACCGGTTAGTTGAGAAGTGAAGCTGGGTGCGACTGCAGCGCCACGAAGGCGCGGGCCGGTGGCGGTTCCGCGCAACGCCGCGGAGTTTGACAACTGAAGCTAGTCTAGTAACGTTGGCCCAGCCTGTATAGCACACTACTTGCTGCAAGAGAAAGGTTTACAACACACCGCACCTTTTACGCAATAAGGGACCTTAAGGCAGGCCCCGGCTTTTAAATCAGAAAAAAATCGGGTAACCTCCACAACGTGGGCAAGGCTCTGGAGGTTCCCGCAACTCAGATAAAGGCCTCCGCCATCTTCTCAGGACGGCGAAAGTGGCTGAGGTTTCAGTGTATGTAGCGAAGCATGGGGCCAACATTTAGAGTTTATGAAGCATGTTTGCTTCCCTTAAAAAGCTGAAAACATCTGGCATATCGACCAGTGTATCTGCACCTTAAATCACGGCTGGAGGAAAAGGAATGTGTTCTTTATAAAATGGGGTAAAATATTTTTTCCCATTCATTAAAGTTTTGTGCATGAACATAAAATGTGGTTTGCTATAAGCTCATCTCTGCATTTTCTGCAAACAGGTTTGTCTTCGCTTGGCAGTAGGAAGTTATGTGTGAGATGTGCATGTCCTATACGAAGACGGCAGATAGCCACTTCCTCAAAACCTTTCAGGCAGGTGCAAGACTTCCATTAATCTAAAACTGGCATTGCAAAGTGAAGTTTGTTATTTGCTTCATTTTTCATTAGAGGAGATATGTGCGTTTTTATTTCCCTGCCACGAGCTTGAGCTGCGCAGACATCTGCTCTCTCGTTGCCTTTAATAACGACATGGCTCGGCACCCAGCACAGTTTTGTTTTGTCCTTGAGCTGTGGCTATTTTATGTTGTGTATGATGTCACTAAGAAGCGGAGAAATTACATATTTAAATTAAAGAGCCGAAAGTACACTCAGAGTGTGTGTGTAAAGAATACTGCCTGTGAGGTTACTGTTAATTTTTTCTACAGCTACACAGACGGCGTAACAATCGGCAGTGAAAATCCATGCCTAATGTGGAAGTCTATTTCCCCATTTCCTTTCACCACTGCGCTTCCAACATAAACAAGTTTTCCAGCCATCCGTATAAAAGTCCGTGAACCACTGTATTTCTCTTTGAGTACAAGAAATTCTTCTATAATCTGTTGTAGAGTGTGCTTCTTACAGAAGTTAGCGTGAAATCGCAGATTGCTGGCAAATTGTACCATGCAGGAAGTGCGTCTCGTCTTTGAGCAATGCCGGGTAGCGAGTCTAATATGCCGAGATTCTTGCATATCTCTTCAAAACATAAGAGCAGTGACCTGCTAGCTTGCGGTGTTGAACAGTGTAGCATTCAAGAGATGCCTTCGTCGGTTCGAAGAGGCTGAGAGCTGAGTATCTCCACGACATGCAGCCCGATCACGTTTTCACGCCTGAAGTGATCAAATTGTGGTTTTAAAATGTTCTTTGAACATTTAGCCTTATGCTAGTGTCACCTTCCCACTCCTTTACATCCATATCAGCCGAAACACTGGCTATCTGAGCCAAACCCCCAGAAGCAGCAGCCGTTGGGACGAGGCAGGAGCTCAGCGGTCGGGAGGCATGCAATGGCAGCGTGACCACGTGATCAAAGATGGAAGCCTCCATGACATGGCACTGTAAGTAGTGTATAGGCAACCAATTTCAAATTGATAAGCAATGTGGTTGGAATGTCACTTTGCTGCTTGCTTAAGAGATTTTTGTTTCCTTTGGTCCGAGCTACAGTCTGCTCTGGACTGCAGCGGCGGCCTAGTGGCTGAGCATCCACCTCGCATGCGGGAGGTACAGGATTCGATCCCCAGTGTCGCCGGGTACCCACCAGTGATACAATGGGTACAAGCTTTCCCCTGCTTGGTGCTCGGCTTATTCATGGTGAAATGCTTGGGAAATGCTTCTTTGACTCCACCTTGAGCAAACGAAAATACCTTGTGCCATGGCGCTCTTTGGCCGCAGATGCCCCTGCACCATAAATATTCACTCTCATCATGATCAGTCTGCTCTGTCTGCCAGTGCATCAGTCATTGCCACCTTGAATTTGCGAAGGG
This sequence comes from Amblyomma americanum, assembly GCF_052857255.1. NCBI lineage: Eukaryota > Metazoa > Arthropoda > Arachnida > Ixodida > Ixodidae > Amblyomma > Amblyomma americanum. The sequence goes on along the minus strand of NC_135498.1, from coordinate 226,824,381 downwards.
AAAAAAACTACGTCACTAGCACATGCAACCCCACATATTTTGTAACTCAGTCTTTGCTGCTTTCATTAACAACGTGTATAATTTCCCAGGAGCACACACTATGGTGTTTGGATGTCTTTTCTCCTGTTTGCACGAGTTGTCACATTCAGTGCCACAGACTTTGCTCTTGGTGTGAATGACAGGTATGGTTTTGGTGGTCTAGAAGGTCACTCACTCACTTCTGTTCATTCCTTTGATCATGATCTTTCTCCTTAAAAAAAAGATGTCGCATTTCTTGCAAGTGTGTGCTGATGTTAGAACTTACAAAACCGTGGCCAATGCACACGCAAAGCGTTTTTTTTCTGAAATTTTTTTCTGAGCCACCCGCCGCGGTGGCTCAGTGGTTAGAGTGCTCGGCTACTAATCCGGAGTTCCCGGGTTCGAACCCGACAGCGGCGGCTGCGTTTTTATGGAGGCAAAACGCTAAGGCGCCGGTGTGCTGTGCAATGTCAGTGCCCGTTAAAGATCCCCAGGTGGTCGAAATTATTCCGGAGCCCTCCACTACGGCATCTCTTTCTTCCATTCCTCTTTCACTCCCTCCTTTATCTCTTCCCTTACGGCGCTGGGCAGTTAAGGTGGGCGCTGGGCGTTTAAGATGTCCGCTGATATATGAGACAGATACTGCGCCATTTCCTTTCCCCAAAAATCAATTATTATTATTATTCTAAAATTAGCTTTGCATCGGAACACACAGACACACAAAAGCTTGCGTTTGGCCATGTTATGATACTTAGCTAGAATCTGTGAGCTGCCAAGAGGTGGCCAAGGTAGCTGACCAAACACTGAAGTGTGTGCAGTACATTACAAACAGTGGCATGATACTCGCTCCTCAACCCGGTATGGAAAGCGCACACGTCAATACTATGTACCTGCCTCATTCAATAGTTTACCACCTAGTGTATTTCGCATGAATACTAAATAGACCCTGAAAAAAATTTTGCAATCTGTCTCTCTGTGTTGCTTCCTGCCCTTTATTTCATCTGATGTCATTGTCTTAATTTCAAATTACTGTCATCCCTCTTGATGGCGTAACAGTTGTGTCTACATTTGTCTCTCTGTGTTGCTGACTTTTTTTTCCAAATTCATTAAGTCTTTATTTTCCTTATTGCTTTACCATTGCTCACCGTCTGCCAGGCACTGCCACTCATGCCGTTTGAGGCTTTAGTAGGCATGATTTATGCTGTATGAAAATTGACATGAAAGTGGCGCCCGCCCGAAATCAGCTCACAAGACTATACAATCACCGCAGCATTTGCGAAAGAAGTTTTTTTTAGCATGGTTTCAGCGAAGAAGCTGCGAATGCTCGCTTAATCTGAGCTATAGCTATGTGAAAAAGTTAAGAGAAAACTTGGTGGGCATAATGGAGCAAAGAAGGTCATTTAGGCTATTTATTATTAACTATTATGGTTGTGGGAGACTAAACTCACTTCTTGCCAAATTTTTGCAACACTCACAGCATCCCTTAGAAATACAATATATTACCAGAAGATTTTTCATTAGTACTGTTGTCATACTTCATGGTACTGAGTCTTAAAAACGGGGAGTTAGTATAATTACACTTCTTCAATGCCGTGAGGCGAATGAACAAGGTGACGAGTGACAGGCGATTGTGTCGCGGGGCACCTCACCAAAGAACATTAGTTCATGCAATTACTGCTTAAGAGTTTGGCAAGTGTGTCTGGTATACTGCAACCCCTCCAGTGCAGCAAGCAATAATTAGAATGCTTTCAAGAGTATGCCAGCCACCTGGAAATTGGACTTGGAAGGATAGCTGCATTGCAGTATCTGTGGGTACACACCTCAATTCGCGGACGCTCTCTGAAAAACAAACGTCGATTGACGCAGGAATGTTCAGGCTCTGAGAATAGCAAGGGGACTGTGTCACTGTCCGCTCGCCTTCACTTCTATCAAAACAGTTCGCAAATTCACGGTCACATGCAGGAGTTAACTTTTTCTACACGACTGTTTGTTTCCCCACGCACAAATATTGTTGCAAGGCACCACTATATTTTCAAAAATTATATAAAGCGCACTTAGGACAACAGACAAGGGAGACCAAACAACACAAGCGCTTACTCGCAACGGCGCGTTTATTCGAGAAACACACAAAAGGAAGAACAACACACAAAGGAAGAACAAAAGCCATCGCGCAGGCGTAACAGGAAAAGTGCTCATACAGGTGCGTCAAGATAACAATACTCTCTTTCATGCAAAACCACCATAGGGTCGGCAACACACGTGTGCTGATTCTTAAGGATGTGATAGGCCTCTGAAATCTCTCTGGTTAGCTGATTAGGGTGTCGGAACAAGATTTTAGTTTGGTCAAGCAAAGGCTTGCAGCCGCTGCATTTTGAACAGTGCTTAGCGAGATTAGATGAAGGCGACTTATTCAATGACAAAAAATGCTCTTGCAAGCACTTGTATGAGCACTTTTCCTGTCACGCCTGCGCGATTGCTTTTTTTTTGTTTGTGATTGTTCTTCCTTTTGTGTGTTTCTCGAATAAACGCGCAGTTGCGAGTAAGCGCTTGTTCTGTTTGGTCTCCCTTGTCTGTTGTCCTAAGTGCGCTTTATATAATTTTTGAAAATGAAAAACCAACTAGCTCAGATGTCAATTCTGCACCACTATATTTGTCGCATCTTGTACTTACACTCGTCAGCACATCTATTTAAAGCGCTACAACGCCACCGTGTACCACAGGTACCGCAGGTACCACGGTACCACCGTGTACCGCAGGTCTCGTGTTAAAGTTCAACCCGAGCGGGACCGTACGCTCAAGGTAGAAAGAAACTTGCAGATTCTTTTGACTGACGTCTTCCGATTTGTTCCACCGGACCACAATTAAGTCACTTTATTTCAAGCTCCTCTGCCACAATGAGTCAGCTCCCGCCTTGTATGGTCTCCCGAAGATCCATAAGCCAAACGTCCCGATGCGACCAATAGTTGACTTTACACGGTCGCCCTTATACCGCCTGTCGGGCTACTTACACAAGGTTTTTGCGCCACTCGTTGGAAAGGGCTCGACTTTCATACGTGACTCTTTCGATTTTATTGAAAAAGTACGTGATGTCACGGTGGTGGACGACGAGGTCATGGTGTGAAATCGCTGTTCCCAGCCTACCCATGGATCTGGCTGTGGAGGTGTGCCGCTCAGCGCTGCGGAATGACGACGGGTTGTGTGAAAGAACCCCTATCGAAGCATCGGATCTTCTGAAGCTGTTGCAGTTCTGCCTTGAGAAGACTTATTTTGTTTTCCGGGGTACAGTCTATAGACAAGTTCATGGCACTGCTATGGGCGCATCTATATCGGTGACAACCGCAAACCTTACCATGGAAGCAACAGAAGCTCGCGCACTGGCTACCTTCGAACCGCGCCCAAATGTTTTTGTGCGTTACGTCAACGATTGTTTCTGTATTATCAAAAAGAATGCGTTAGGTCCTTTTACAGATCACATCAATAGCATGGAAGATTCCGTTCAATTCACTGTAGAGGAGGAGGCTGCACGCCGTCTTCCTTTTCTGGACGTTTTGGTGGAACGCCGTGGAAACCGCCTTTCTTTCAAAGTTTATAGAAAAGAAACCCACACAGGCCGGTATCTTCATTTTAATTATGTCCACCCGGTTTGCTACAAACTCTCCGTCGTGGCTTCCCTCGTCCGACGTGCCAAAAACATCTGCCCAAGACCAGATGATCGGGCTGCTGACCTACGACAAGTGCGCCGAGAATTGAGTGGATGCGGCTACCCCAAGCACTTCGTGGATTCTGTTCTTCAACGGTCTTCACGCCCATCAGAACCAGTTGGTCCTCCTTGCCGAGCCCGAGCCGCTATCCCATATGTGCCGGGCGTGAGCGAGTCTTTGGCTCGCGTTCTGCGCACTTACGGTGTGCACGTCGCTCACGTTCCTGCGTGCAAGCTTAGGCATGAGCTGGTGGCCGCCAAAGACAAGATAAAGAAAGAGAAGTTTCCTGGCGTCATCTTTAAGATTCCATGCGCAGACTGCGACTACTGCTATATCGGCGAGAGCGGGAATTTCGAAGGGCGATTGAGGGACCACAAGAACGACGCAGGAACAAAAAGATTGCATCTAATGCACTTGCGGAACACGTGGAAGCCGCGACGCGCAATATAGCTTGGGAAGAAGCATCAGTCATCGCAAGAGAAAAGAATTGGCTGTCACGTCGATATCTGGAATCCCTGATAATCCAAACAACAGACAAAACCCTCAACCACAACGCAGGAAATCTCCCGCCTACGTACGCAAGATGCTTGGGGCGATTACTGCGACGCACTTAAGCATTGTGCTTTGGGCTTTCCGCCCAGTGATCAAGGCTTCCGTATGGAAGCCAAAACGTCTTCGTTTTAAACAACAACCTTTTGGTCGGCGTTCCTTTTTCTTCATACATGAAGTTCGAGGAAGTTTTGACGCCCAGAATAGTCGGCTGAAAGCAGCAGTTTACCCGACGAGACTGCTATCCAGTGTCGCAGAAGGGACTCTGCAAGCACCTAGAGGCAGAAAATATGTCACAACCACATCAGATTAAAGGAAGCCGTACGCGGTCATTCCTTGCATTAATGGCATTTCCCACAGTCTCAAAAGGGTAAGAGCAAGAGATGGTGTAAAAGCGCTCATGTCAGCACCCAACAAGTTAAGGAGCCTGTGCGCCAAAGTCAACAGCGAGCAAAGAAAAAAATCAATGCAAGAAAAAACACCTGAAAAAAAATATGTAAAATGTGTGAAATGCGGGGTTTATGAAATACCTCTGTCATGTGAGGACGCACCTACATTGGTCAAACAGCGCGCTGTTTGAATAAACAGCTTCGAGAGCACGAAAGATCCCTAAAGGGCGCCATCAGCAGTGAATTAGCAAAACATCGCAGAGAGCATGAATGCGCTCCGCAGCTTATCAACACAATGGTCATCCCGTCGTATTTTAATCAACGGACCAGGGAGATTGAAGAAGCCTTCAACATCGGGCAAAAGAGCGACGTATATGCGTCAGCATACTTTCGATAGCGTTTCGTGACAGCGAAATTGATTATCTGCGTGCGTTGTCCTCATATTTTACCATGTGTACATCTTATGTGTTTGTCATGCTTCTGTCCTTTCCTTATTGCACGAGCGAGATGTATATATTCGATCGAATGTGGATTAAAAATCTGGTTGTTAGTCAGCGTTGATTCCCGCCTCTCTGTTCTTTGTTTCGTGCTGCGCTGCTCCCGCCACAAGAACATGAAATGTGCTAGAATTTAGAAAGGTCAGGGTTCGGGCTAGTGGGTAATCAGCATGAGGATTCATAGCGCACAGAATACACAGGACACAACACAAGCGCTTGTGTTGTGTCCTGTGTATTCTGTGCGCTATGAATCCTCGTGCTAGAATTTTACACCACAAAGGAAATATAATTCAAAAAGTCGCCCGATGCCGCCCATATAACATGAAATAGCAGCGCAATACAGATGTAATTTCAGCTTATTAGATGTGCTCATTGCATTTAAATGAATACAAACAGGAGACGCATAAGTATGCACCATTTAACACACAATGTACGGAGCAAATAATAATGGCCAAAATTTTCTCTAGCTCTGAGAAGTCTGAAAAAATGGAGCAATAAAAACATAATTAGGCTGAAAGTTGATGCACCTTAAGCAAACATTCTAAAGGGTACAAAAGCATATATGCACACGCAAAAGCAAACGCATGTAAAGAGCAACCTGGGTGCCAAAAGAAAAGACGATATGGGCGTACGATACAGATACGCGGTTTCAGGTTACGGATATTCTGCAAGGTGAAACCTCCCTATCGCTTTGCCTCTCGCACGAGCCTCGGAGTAATCTTGAGCGTGTTATCAAAAGAGGAAAAAAAATTATTTCTACGAGGCGAAAATAAAAAACGAGCATAAACCACATACCTTGACGACGTTGCCAACAGAAACCTGGGGAAGAAATAAAATGCTGCAACTATACATACGAGTTCAACGCAGCCGTCTGTCCTGTGCCTTCTCACGGCACAGCGAACGCTCAAACATACGCGTTACATCCTCGTTACACCCCCGTGTTATTTTCTTGTGACTAAGTGTGGAGATAAGACTGCTTGGAGCCAGATGGAAAGGGGGGACGTGTTGAGGTAGGAGCCCTGGCTCGCCGCACCCATGGTACAGCAGACCACGTGTGCGGCACAATACGGCGTGGGAGGCGAGATCGAGGTGATCAGGGCACAAGTAATCCGGTGGGGGTGGGTTGGGAGTCAGCGACGCGAACACAGCACAAACCATACCGCTGCGACAGGACGGCAATGTAGGTAGAGCAGGTTAATCCATGGGCCCTCGCAGCAAGAGTCTGGTGGGCTTCCGAAGATCTCTCCCGCCTATGACCGCAGTGGACGGCCACGCTGCCACCAACAACACGCCACAGTCGTCGGAGGCCCTGAGGGATGCAGAGTGCGCGCTAGGAGTCGCCCATTGCCTTGAAATCCACTGCCGCGAACAACGCCTGTAAGAGCGCCATTATGGTGTAGGGCCGTGAAGCTGTGCAAAAGACTTGCGATGCGCCGCGCGCCGCTGCACCAGTTCCAAAAGGAATTATGTGGTCACGCCGAGGTGCGCGGGAAAGCTGCCATGAATCCGCAGCTACGAGGTTCACAACAGCCCAGCGATGAGAGCAAGAGCTGCTGCGCGCTGGGGCTTGCGCGCGAGCGGATAGGGGCTGCGCGAATACGTGTTCGCAAGATGGCTTCCGTCCAGCGAGGAAGCCTGGCGAGCGACGGGCGGCCCATTACTGCTCCTCTGCTAGACAGCGGCGCAACGAGAACTGCTGGTAGTTGGAGATGCCTGCAGGGACCACTGCACCGTGCTGAAGTTGGAAACACTATTGAAGACGGGCACGTTGGTGACCGCCGCTCCCGGCGATGCGATGAAAAGGCAGACCGCCGTCGCCTGCCTGCAGTATGGAGCAGACGGCCCACGAAAGAGATGCGGGGTGAACTGCGCTTCCTTCGGCTGTTCGAACAAAACTGCTTGATCTCTCAAAACGGCGAGTGCAAGCGCAAAACCTTCTCTCCCCGTAGCTTTTGGCGCGAGGGAGAGAGAAAAGGGAGCGAAGAGTCAATTTGTATTTTTTGTTGAAAAGCGTTGGTCCCAAAAACGTTCTCCCAGTTACCTTTCTGGGACCAAATGCTGATTTGTTTTTGTTTCTGCTTAACACCCTCGAAAAAACGTTTCTAGGACATTAGTGGGCGCACTTCCCTTTTGCTTGTGTTTCTATGTCCTGCCTCTACGGCCCGGAAATGTTCGATAAATGTTGTACTGGGACAGGGACATTCCATCCTTTCTTGGCGCTCCTGGGGAGGTACGTTGTTTGCTGGGTTGATACAGCTTTGAAGCAGTATGCAAGGACAACGTAGCTGTGTTCATGAGAACTGCATATTACTGTGTGCTACAGTCAAAATTGCTCCATTTGTACAGCATGCCGTCTTGCAGTTGAGTCACAAAAGACAATGTAGTGTCATTAAAATTAATCTTACAGCTAACGGCATATCGAGTGCTCTTCTGTCGATGAACATACCACTGTCACAGTCTATCACTGGCTAGTATGTCAGGACCATCACAGACCGACGTTCCCTTAGCCATTGCCTTTGTAGCTGCACTTGTGCCTTCTTGTAGAATTTGCAGCACTTACAGGCTGTCTAACGTTCGAAGGAATACCGTCTGGTCAGGATGAAGCATAATAACAGGGTGAAGATTGGGTCACTGACCAAGTCAAAAACAAACGAAAATGACGTTACGGGTCCCTACGGGACCCTTGTTCACAATAAGACTGTCAGAGAAGAAGGCGGGATTATATAGTCTTCAGGATTGTTCCTAATCTTTTTGCGTAGATATGATGAAGAGAGCCTTGATTCCTGTTCAAGGTATCTTTCGTCGTCTGGATGACGAATGATTCTAGATGCAGTCTTTTCAAATTATTCCTTTCTGTGGCTACAATCTCCGCCTCGTCCCAGGCTATCTCGTGGCCAGTGGTCTGCACGTGCTCGGCGATAGCGTTCTTTGATGCGCGATGGTTCCTTACGTCGCCTTGATGATCTTTCATTCGTCGCTGGAAGTTGCCGGTTTCGCCGATATAGACGGATGTGCAGTCATTGCAAGGAAATTTGTAAACCACACCAGGAAATTTGGCGCGTGAAGCACACCACTATGAAGCACACCATTGACTGGGAAAACGCGACAATCTTAGACACAATGAAACCTATATCGTCCCGACTGCTTTTAGAATCATTTTATATTCAGACTGTAGGATAACGTTATTAACAGGACGAAGGGTAATCTCCCGGATAACTACGCCCATTCACTGCGCTGTCAAGTGCGCTTATAAGAAGCGGCCCATTTCGTTTATCTTCATTGTGAACAAGGGACCCGTAGTGGTCCCGAAACGTCATATTTTAAAAAACATTTTGGCGAGTGTACGTTTTATTCTTCCACTAAGTTTCCCCCTCGCCAGACAGGATTCTGTCGAACCCTTGACTACAAGGCCTGTGTGAGCTATGACTTCCATCACTGGCTAAAGGTCAGTACTCCGGCTTTGCAGCGCCGTTTGTCCTTCTCGCACCTCGGTCGCCACCATACTTCCACGGCGACCGGTTCGAGGATGTAGACGGTTGGTTGGCCAGTTCTTAACGTGTAGCCGCATTCAATCGATGGGATGACGAACAGAAGCTGATGAATGCGTATTTCGCCCTGCAAGACTCGGCGAAAACGTGGTTCGAGAACTACGAGGCGTCCTTCTCCAACTGGGCAAATTTTCGCCATGAGTTGCTCTCCACATTCAGTTCGAGCAAGCCAAAGAAAAATGCCGAAATTGCAGCAACACTGATTTGAGCTAGTTGGTTGTAGCATGATATGGTTTACGCAAAAAGTATACAGGCGCTAAAATACGGTGACAGCACACACACAAGACAGGACTGGCGCCAGTCCTGTATTGCTCTTCGCTCCAGGTCACAGCAGTCCAACGAGAGCGTGGCCATGTTTATACAGGACACGACCCGCCTCTTCAATCGGGCCGACTCAGCCATGCCCGAAGCTACAAAAGTGCGGCACCTTATGCGTGGGGTAAAGGAGAAGCTGTTTGCTGGCCTCATGCGCGACCCTCCAAGAAACGTCGCCGCCTTCGCTAATGAAGCAACGAGCATGGAACGTTCACTGCAGGAACGGAGTGCCCAATACAGCCGCCAGGCAAATGTAGCAGCCACTCACTACTGCGCGTCCTTGCCAGCCCCCGGGGATGAAGCGCTGCGAGATCTTGTGCGGAGCATTGTCCGCGAAGAACTGCGACACCTCCACTTGGATGCTCCGTCGGCAAGCATAACTTCTACAGGCGATGTCCTCCGTGACGGAATCCGGCGAGCAGTGCGGTCCCCACCAGCCCCACTATCGGAGCCGCACGTCATGTCTTACAGCGATGCCCTGCGCTGACCTGCCCCCGCACCGCAAGCGTTTCGCTCCGTTTACAGACCACAACCCCCCCCCCCCCCCCCCCATCGATACCTGCGCCCCGTCGAGCAGCAGCAATTAAGACCTGTGCCTTCCTTTCAGCAAAGCGCACGTATGGCGAACATCCAACAATCGTCCGCTCTGCCACCAGTGCGGGGAGCCCGGCCATATTCTGCGGAATTGTCCGAACCATCGCATGGGTTTGAGAGGATTCCCACCGGATGCTCCTCGATTGCGCTATGGTGAAAGACCGCAGGACATAGAGGAGTACCTGGCCGCTCAAGTGCTATCCCCGATCTCGCAATGGCGACAGTTGCGATCGCCATCCAAGAGGCGCTTTGCTTCGCCCAATCGGCCCTCATACTCCGGTCAGTTCAGAGGCACGTCTTCTCGTCGGGAAAACTGAGGACAGCGTCCTCCCGGGGTAGGGCCGCCGCCACTGCACTGAGTCAACAGTCTCCGCCCGACAATTTGACGCGACGGCCCGAGCGGCGTCGACCCGATCCAACGACCTCACCGACGTGCTGCCAACGATTAGAGTCTTTGAAATTTTAGTAACCGCCGACAGTTATGAAGTGACCGCACTCGTCGATACCGGCGCTGATTTTTCTGTGATGAGCAGACAGCTCGCCACGACTCTCCGTAAGGTTCTGACGCCATGGTGTGCACCCGTGATCCGCTCCGCCGGTGGCCATGTAGTGACGCCGATCGCCATCTGCATCTGCCGCATCCAGATCCGCGGTCTTATTTTCACTGGCTCCTTTGCCGTATTACGTGACTGTTCAAAGGATCTCATTCTGGGCATGAATTTCCTTCAAGAGTATGGTGCGGTCATCGACCTTCGGGAGCTCATGGTATCTTTTTCTGCCCAGCGAGCCATTGGCACCAACACCAAGCCCAGCAGAGCAAAGTTGCGTATATGTGACGACCACATAACAATCCCTCCGCGAGCCAGCAGGTTCGTCACAGTCGAGTGTAATGACAGCACCGGCGCTCTTGGCACTGCTGAAGCGAACATGTCGCTGCTCCTCGCTCGGCAAGTTTGTGTAGCTCGAGGCCTAGTAGAACTTGTAAACGGTCGCACCAACTTTACCCGTGAACTGCGATATTTAACGAAGACAGAGGTCGTCGCTTATTTTGACGAGCTTGGGGAGTGTACCACGCAGTGCTCTTTGTCCACCACGTCAGACCTCGACGAGGGGACGGCTACAGCCATTCCGGCCGACGTAAACCCGCACCTCTTGGCCAGTCAGAAACGCTACGTGGAAAGCCTAATCTATTCCTTCCGCGACTGTTTTGCATCAACTTTCAAGGTGCGGCAGACGCCCCTTACAAAGCATCGAATTATCGTTGCTGACGACCAAAGACCGCTATGCTAGCGCCCTTATCGGGTGTCTTCAAAAGAACGTGGCGCCATCCGCCGCCAAGTTACACAAATACTCCAGGACGATGTCATACAACCGTCCTTGAGCCGCTGGGCATGGCCTGTTGTTCTCGTCACGAAGAAAGATGGCAGCCTCAGGTTCTGCGTGGATTACAGGCGCCTCAATAACGTCAGGAAAAAGGATATGTACCCTCTGCCACGCATTGCTGATACCCTAGACCGCCTGCGCCATGCCACCTACTTTTTGTCCCTTGACCTCCGCAGTGGGTATTGGCAAATAGAGGTCGATGAACGCGACAGAGAGAAGACCGCCTTTATTACTCCTGACGGTTTATACGGGTTTAAGGTGTTCCTTTTTGGCTTGTGCTCGGAGCCTGCCACATTCCAATGCATGATGGACACCGTGCTGTCTGGCCTGAAGTGGCAGTCGTGCCTCGTATATCTCGACGATGTCGTGATCTTCTCTGGCACGTTCGATGAGCACCTGAAACGTTTGCATGCTGTTTTCGAGGCCAAACGTTCCACTGGTCTCTCTCTCAAGCCAGAAAAATGTCACTTTGCGTCTAATGAGATGAAGTTTCTTGGTCACATTGTCAGCGCTCGAGGTGTTAGTCCAGACCCCGAAAAGACGGCCGCCGTAGCTGCCTACCCCAAGCCAACAGACAAACGGAGCTTGCGTCTTTTTCTGGGCCTCTGCGCGTACTATCGCCGGTTTGTACACAATTTTTCCAAGCTCGCTGAGCCTCTGACCCGCCTGACGAAAGATGCTGAACCCTTCATCTGGGGCCAAGACCAGGAAAGAGCATTCACAGAACTCAAGTCCCGCCTCCGAAGTACGTCTGTACTTGGCCACTTTGACGAAGAGGCTGACACGGAACTGCACACCGATGCCAGTAACGTTGGTCTCGGTGCGGTCCTTGTTCAGCGGCAGGGTGGTCTAGAACGTGTGATTGTTTACGCCAGAAGCACTTTATCCCGTTCCGAAGTCAATTATTCCACCACGGAAAAGGAATGCCTGGCTGTGCTGTGGGCAGTTACGCAATTTCGTCCGTAATTGTATGGCCGTCCGTTTCGGGTCATGAGCGACCATCATTCACTGTGGTGGTGGCAAACCGGAAACATCCTCGGGGCGGCTTGCTCGATGGAGCCTTCGGTTACAAGAATTTGATGTCACCATCGTGCACAAGTCCGGCCAGAAGCACGGCGATGCTGACTGTCGATCCCGCGTTCCGATTCACTGTCCCACGGACGAGTCCGACGACGATTCCGTTTTCCTCGGTGCTCTCACCACGTCTGCACTTGCCCGCCTACAGATGGCCGACTCCGAATTGCTGCCCCTCATCGAGTAGCTCTGCGGAACCGCTCCATCTCCATCCCAACTCTTCAAGCGTGGACTGTCATCGTTTTGCTTGCGCGATGGTGTCCTCTACAAAAAGAACTACGGCAATATACATAAACCCTAAATATACAAAAACCAGCGTGCTCCCAAAGGATACACTGGCGGCAGGGCAGCACCGCATGAACAGATGACCTAAAACAAAATCTACTCCTGTCATTACAGCGCAGCTAGCCGTGTCAATGCCGTATCTTCACGCGTGCTGACGACCGCATCGGGGACATACGGAGCTGCGCTGCATCGACCATCTTCACCCAAGGCGCTGTCGTCAGTAGTTCTGCCTATGTATACAAAAAGCAGCGTGCTCCAAAAGGGTACATTGGCAGTAGGGCTGCACCGCATGAACAGATGGCCTAAAACGAAATCTACTCCTGTCATTACAGGTGCAGCTAGCCGTGTCACTGCGGGATCTTTACGTGTGCTGACTACGGCATCGGCGACATACGGAGCTGCGCGCTGCATCGACCATCTCCACCCCATCACCACAATTTATTTGGGATTTTGTTTTAGAAAATATTGGCATAAGGGAAAGGTTATGCCTGTCTTGCTCTGCGTGTCCTTAGAGGCTTTACATAATGAGGCAGCTGAAGTCCGATTTTTTCATCTTCCATGCTATGTAAAAACTGGAGACGACTAACCTTACACCTTTGCTCTAGTGTAGATTTTATTCGTAAGCAGTAGTAAATACGGGGAATTCTTTTATAATTTGCAAAGATAAACAATTCGCCATCACATGTAGCCCGTCCACTATATTCCTTTTGCTTGGGGCCCTGCCCAAGCGCGAGCCTTTCGTTGCTCAACTTGCCACCAATTTTAGTCCTTCTCAGCGCACCGAGTCTAGCTAAAGGCCTTGCGCACGCTTGCGGACCAGTGCCGGTGTTCTCTTAGCTACATAGTGGGATTATGAACTCGTAATTACTTATGCTAGCTACCAAGCGATATTAGTCACTACAGCACATCACAGTATATAAGTGTGTGGCGCTTGCTCGACTGTTGCCAATTTTCGCAGTTCCCTGTCCAGTCGATATTTCATAGTCCTTACCAACCACCATGGCTCCACCCTGTTGTGCCGGCTGATTAGAGTTTTTTCGTTTTGGAGCGAAGCTCCACTTCTCGCATGCAGAGCTGAAGGTCAAATCTGTTCCTGGAATGACCTCGAACGGGAGGCGCGCCGCCGCCACAGCTGTGAGCTTTGCAGTCACGTCGGCCGCTGCGCCGACCATAGCTCCAGCCATTCGCTCTCGCCAGTTGTGTCACGTGGTTCACCCAGTGACTGGCTTCTGCTAGATAAAAGGGCAGCGTTCGCCGCCCAGATAACGCGACAGTGGGGAGTGCTGCTGCTCCTGGCCCTATGGTGCTGGAAACTCAAAGGGCCCGGCCATGTCGTCATCGCCAGCAAGACGATGGCTGTTGCGAGGCGTTTCCTTTCTCTGTCCTTCTCATCCTCTACCCGCAAGAGACAGCGGAGGTGGTTCAACATAGAGCGGTTTGGCAGGCCTGTGCAACAACAGCCTAGGCAACGCAGAGATATGGAGCCAGAACCGGTCGCTGGGACGAGTTCTTCGACGGAGCATAGGAGGCGCCGGGCTGCTTCTAGCGATCCAGAGAGCGGCATGAAGCCACAGTGGCTAGACTTGCCAAGAGTGAACAGTAAAGAATAACTGTGTGTAAAGATGAACACAGGCCAAACTATGCAAACACCTTTGCCAAAAGCTTCCGCTGCATGAATGATAACCAACAGACTGATTGCATTTTCATCGACTTTTCTAAGGCTTTTGATCGGGTAGCACATTGTCGTTTAATTGCCAAATTCTCTGCTTTAAATATCGACTCATTAACGCTATCATGGATTAGAAATTTCCTCTCATTTCGCAAACAATTTACCAGTATAAATAATTGTTCATCCTCTCTCTCTGAAGTATCGTCCGGTGTTCCCCAGGGCAGTGTCCTGGGCCCGTTACTATTTTTAATATATATTAACGATCTGCCAACCGACATTACCTCTAACATCCGTTTGTTTGCTGACGACTGTATTATTTACCGCAGAATTTCTAATCAAACCGATCATATCGCTTTACAGAAAGATCTAGACCATATAACAAACTGGTGTTCCATGTGGCTAATGCCGGTCAACACTGATAAGTGTAAATTAATGACTTTCAGCCGTAAACTTTCAAACTCTTCTTTCACCTACTCGCTCAGCAGTAATCATGTGACAACAGCGTCCTCATATAAATATCTCGGCATTCACCTAAATCGAAACCTTTCCTGGTCGACACAGATTAATAAAATTACAGCTAAGGCTTCACGAACCATTGGATACTTAAAGCGTAATCTTCATGGTGCACCATCTGACACTCGAAAACTAGCCTACCAGACGTTTGTCCGCCCACAACTAGAATTTGCATCACCCATCTGGTCACCTCACCAAGCGTATCTAACACGTAATCTCGAATCTATACAGAACCGTGCTGCACGCTTCATCGCTCGTGATTATAACCGGCATTCCAGCGTCACTAAGATCAAGTTATCGCTATCACTTGAGTCTTTAGAATCACGTCGTACCGTAGCCCTTCTTTGCTTATTTCATAAAATGATTTTCAGTCCTTACAGTCACACATTATCTTTGTCACGGCCATGTCGCACATCTCATCGCCTCCATAATCATAGCAGCTTTACGCGTATTTTTGGTCATACAAAAGCATTCAACATGTCTGCTCTCCCACGTGCCATAAACTATTGGAACAGCCTTCCTGGCGATGCTACTAATACCAGAAATCCTGCTACATTTCGTGATAAAATAACCGCAATCTTCGCCTAGTTGTCTCAGTTCTGTGTATTCTTGCGAAAAATGTTTTATTGCTGCTTAGAGTGAACAAACTTGTGCACTTTTTAGCCTCTCTGTCAAATCGTGTTCCATTTCCATGTTGCCACATTTTGAAACACGTAATTATTGTGTGTTGTATTACTTTATTTGTATTCTTCTGAGTGCCTCTTGCTAACTATTGTATAAAGTTTTTCTTCTGTCCTTATTTTCTGTCCTTATTTTGTGTTTTTTTTGCGCTGTTCTCTAACTTCTATGTACTGCCCCACTCACACAATGCTCCAATGTAAAGGAGCCTGTGAGTAACTTGAATAAATATAACCTGGCTCAGCTGAGTTGAGCAACATCAATTTTTTTCCTTTCCCTTCCCCATTTCAAAATTTCCCGTTACGACCGCTGATTGCAGACCTTGACTCAGCAAACCAAAACTCCTTACATTTGCGCGAGAGCACTGTGTCGCCGTAGTATCCATTCAGACAGGCTGCACCTTTTGTCCCAGCGGCTCCGCTCGGGCATCTGCCAACCATCGGCCATCATGGTGTGTACGCACGACCAGGTGTGCAGTCATTTTTTTAAGCCCGGTTTGTGCTGCACTGTATGAAGCTACGTTGTCTCTGTGGGAAGGTAGAAAAAGGTCATTTGACCTGCCTGCTGGTGGCCTTCAGCCTTCACTTGAACCTTTATGCCGTATTGTCTCTACCTACTTTCAGACGTCATGCTGACACGATGAATGGATGACCGTTGTCACCGATTCTATAACCAGGCACGAGTTCATTAAATATAACTTGCGCTAGCAATGATGATTTTCGTCTGCTAGAGGATGTCCTTCATCGTGCTACTCTATGACAATTATATACTGATGAAGGCCGCTAGTTTCTCCAAAAGCTGTCGGTGACATCCTCCACTCATGTTCCAACTGACATCTATAAAAAAAACAGCGAAAACGACACCTGTAAGTCCGGCAACAGTGTGTGTGTGCCTTCTTTTTGTCCTGCGTCCTCGCTCGTTTTGATAGAACGTGAATAACCAACTCGCCCAGCAATTCGCGCTTCAGCCTATCACCCCTCGACTGGACATTGATTGACACGCTCTCTTCGAGCAGCCTTTGCAAAAGTAAAACGACGTAAGCACGGGTGGGGCTCCTGGGTCCGTGAAAGTCCTAAAGTGCAGTTGCAAGGCTTCTTATCTTCAAGGCACTGGAACTCTGGCGATGCATAATGAGCCACACGGCAAGGGCACGAAGGCCCTGGAATCGATCTAGACTTTTGCAAAGGTCGTATGCTTGAGCCCACCACAGTGATTGGGAAATAGCTATACATTATGTTACGCTCCAAGAAAAGCAAGCATACCAGGGGGCGGCAAAAACTTAGGTGGGTGGATGAGATTAAGCAGTTGGCGCGGATAGGGTGGCCACAGCTGGCACAGGACACGGGCCTTCGTCCTGCAGTGGGCGTAGCCAGGCTGATGATGATGTTACGCTCTCCTAGTTCTTTCCACCGTGACACAGCTGTCCTTTTGTCATTTTATTCTTTGTTCACCAGGCACCCTGCATTGCCCTAGGGTCTGGACACAGTATGCACGTGATGTCATTGCATGCACGCGGAGCTCACGCGCCGACTCCCATCGTCGCAAACCAATGAGCAGCCGTATGCCGGCATAGGGGAGCCCACGTCATTCCGGGATAGCTCGTCCTCCTGCGGTGTCTATCTCGCAAGGTCGAATTCGCTAAAACTACTCCTCGCCCATTCCCACATGCTCCATCAGGTGACCGACGAAATTGTCCTGCTCAATTTTCCCGACATCTGCTTATAGCAACTGATGCTGTACCACACAGCTGACGCGCTCCCAGCTAAGCACCGGGAATGTCTCCAGAGGGTAGTAGGTGCAAAGAGGAAGAGTGGTTCACATGCTGGGCACTGCTTATGTTACAGTGCAAAGTGAGTTACACAGTCAAGCATGGTATATACTACACGGTTACCGCAGTGGTCCTCACCGGTCAGTTTGAAGGTGCTGTCTCAGTCTGGTCAGACATAAAGTATAAAAAGTTTGAATTTCGGCCACTCGTTGGCTACCGGAGACTGTACCATGAATAAAGGAGGCGGCACACATGCTTTCCCTGACTCACCGGGCTGGCATTGCTATGGCGACTATCGTACCTGTTCGCTTCTCCCAAGCAATGCAGCTCACAGGCTTCTGAAACCAGCCATTCTCCTGACGCCAACCGACACCGTCCGCGTGCTCACGTCGAATTCTCCGTGCTCTGCAATGCGGCACTCAACTGTCTCGCCTTGGTGCTCCTCACAGTGTCACTGTTCTCTAGCGACCTCGTCATCTCGAATCCATCGTCCTTTGCTTGACCATTTTGGAGCACTGATCTCGCCCTTAGAAGATGACAAGGCGCCCACATCGCCGCCCGAGTAGCGCTACTTCCGACCCGATTTCCTTTTTTCACCATTCTGTTAACCCTGCTCAACAATTTCCTTATAGGCCGTGCGACCACCGTCATCTGTAATCATGTTCCCCTCCTGTATGCCACCCACTGAGCGCCATGTCCTCACTAATGTTGCAACGCGGTGTTATTCAGTCCGTGGTTGTCTCTCGTCACGCCTAAGAAACAAGTATGGCTTGATTACCCTGCTGAACAAAATTATGTGCAAGGACGTATACTCGCTGATAAAGCCCTCGATTGATAGCATGGAGCAGACTTTTAATGCGAAAGCATTTCTTGCCTCGCGAGTGGCGTGGACAAGATGAGTCTCCACGGCCAGTGGACAGAGCGTGTCCTCGTGAACTGTCGATCATACAGCGACAGTGTAATTATGATTTGTAATAATTAATAACGACTGAATGAAAAGACTAAATGAGTGAATTACTAAACAAAGTAAATATGGCAATTATATAGGCTAATTACTCACAGTAATTCACGAAATGGGGAATAGTAACTCGTGCAGAATTGAATGACTAAAATAATGAAATTGCATAATAAAACCAATTAAACAATGATCAATTAATGACTAACAATTAATAACTGTAATAAACTGATGGCTGATTAACTAATTTATTTATTGCCATCACTGATTAATTACATTACAAAGTAACAGAGGAGGCAACGGAACTCTAAATGTTTTTGCATTTCTGCACGTAAGGAGACCTAAGTGCACTTTTTTTTCTCCCTGAATGTGCGTCGCTACTGGAGTCCCCATGGCGGTTTGACTGACCTAAACCAGCTTTTGGCATCGCTGACAGCTTCTGCGAGTTCACCGTGATGGCCTTTGCAACGCTCCCCCATTTGAGTGGATGATGGGAGACATCTCAGGTGAAACATTTGCCTATTTTTTGAGACGATGTTTTTCTCCTGATTTTTGGACGCACCTCACGCGCTTACAGAAAATGGCTGTCTCACAGCAGGTGTAACGTGGGAACAGAGCACAGCAGGTCTTCGGCTGTAATCAAGAAACTTGCAGGAAATGCAACTAATGATGGTTTCGAGAGCAGGGATAAGCTGGTTCTGCAGCAGATATATGCACTACATCTATACAGCCAGTTTTATTGCAGCATAACAAGTCATTTGATGACTGACACCCCCTCCTGGACGTGTGGCTTCTTGTGCGAGCCGTCGCAGTAGGGCCGGTTGGCGGTCTGCTTGCAGTTGCAGAACCAGTAGAAGCGTGTCTCCTCAGCCACGAAGCGAGCAGGCTTCAGGGTGATCTTGAGGTGCGGATTCCGGTGGCTCCCGTCACAGAACGGCTGCAATATGGAAGAGGCATGCATTTGCTGACACTTGAGCACGAACGGGACATACTAGTTTTGACTAATGACAGAGACTGTGCCTGGCAGTGGTGGCAAGAGTGGAATAGCACACATGGGGCGAAAAAACTACAGGCTACGGTTAAAACATTCACTGATAGCCATCGTGCTCTCTCCCCACAACGGTGCCCCTCCATTTTCTCTACTCTTGGCCGCTCGTAGCAGAGACAACAGGTTTCTTTTTCTGTCTCCCCAGCCAATGAACTAAAACTGGCTTCAGTTACATGACAACTCGGGGTGGACTCCTCTCACCGTAAAAAGAGGCTACTTGGTCCATTATTACCAACCCTGTGCTTTCTGTCCTACTGCAATCATAAAGGTAGCACCTGTGTCTGCAGTATGTCTCACATGTCGAGCAACACCACGTGGCATGCAGCCACAAAGCCCACTGCGCATGCGTGCGTTTACCGGAAGAAGCCAAGCGCCCTCTTGGTTGTAGGCCTTCATGGCATCGTCTACACGGCAGCCCACTTTACCTGGCACCTTGAAAGGCATTATACCCGGTCGCAGTAGCTTTCCGCACATTTCATTTACTGTGTTGAGCAAAAGAAAAAAGAGGCACCACTACGGAGTGCAAAAGAGGGGTGCAGTGCTAACTGCAGCAGGTGCAGTGCTTAGAGAGTAGTCAGGTGCTGTAGGGAGTGAAGTGACTGCGGCAGCGATGCTGCACTTGTTACTCAAACCTTCGCCACATTTACTCATTTTGCAACTTTTCTATGCATACCAATGCATGCATTTTAACGTCTCCAGACTGTGTTTACCTTTCTTCCCGCCTCGTTTTGCTGTTGTCTCGCTGTATCCATCTAGGCACTCACTATGTCACAGTCAGTTTTCAATTTTTTCCCATCTCGGTCCTTGTTCAAAACTGACCATGCGGTAGTTTTTTTTTTTCATTCATATAAAAATTTCACAATCTGCTTGGTGGGCTACCAGCAGGTAAGCTGAGCAGCGCGAGCGATGCCGTTTTTCTAAATGGAGTTCTGACAATGTTTGAAGCCAACCAGGGAGGTTTTCAGTGTGCCAAATTAGGGTTGAACGGTTTGTAATTCCATGACCAAAAGTTGATTTTTGAGCGGATGGTTGCAACATTTCTCTTTGATTTAGGGCAATATTATAATCTTTGCTGCCAAGGCACCTCCCAAGGCACCACTGTCATATTTTCTCAGTGCGGATCTGAACACGTTGACTGATGGGTGAACACTAGATGGCCGTTCCTTTTTTATTTTAGGGAATACTGAGTAAACCGGGAAAGATATTCCGGCATAACTGACATGTTAAAATGGGGACATCACGTATGCTCAAAGACTGATGTGGAACAAAATGTCAGGAATTTCCATGGTTTTACAGCAGCCACGCTTTCTCATTCCATGAACTACAGAAAGAACTATGGCAGCTTGGGGTATAATGAGTGAATATGCGCATCAAGGATACACATTACATCGGGCAGAAATTGCTGCAAAGATGATAAAGCAGCACGAAGATGAATCCAACCGCCCTATTGTTGGCAGTTTAAGAGACTGCCTCAAATTAAGCCTTGCGTAAAAGGCATTTCAGAGCTTCAGACCTTAAAAATTTACCATTTACCGATGTGCACTACTTGAAACGGTCAAGGCAGCCCACTGTGCTGAACAGGACTTCTTCAGCTTCTACGCTCTACCTTAGGGACCTTTTCATGAAAACGAAAAATCGTACCAACTTGCCCAAATTTCTGCTTTACTCGATAGTTACTTACGTCTGCTTTGTCCCCCTTTCCCTTATATATCATGTTCATTCTGCTTAATCGCCATTCATCGGGGACTTTCTCATCCACTATCATTTTGTTCACTACCTGTATTAATGTTTGCTTGGATTTTGGTCCTAACTTCTTTATCAACATAATCGGGATACCATCTGGTCCTGTTGATGTGCTACTAGGAACCTTCTTCTCTGCCCTTTCCCACTCTCCTTGCTCAAGTGAAGCTATTGCTGTAACCGGTCTATCCTCCTTCGATAAACTATGTACCACGTGCTTTGCCGGAAAATTTTCCGTCATCCTTGTTCCTATGTGTTTTATTGCTTCATCCCCTTCTAGTCGAATACCCTCATCTGTAACAATAAACCTTTGTTCTAGCCTAGTTTTATTACTCATTGCATTTAGATGTTTCCAGAATTTTTGGGCTGCTTTTCTATCCTTTTTATTTACTTTTGACATCCATTGGGCACCCTTTCTTCTAATTTTCTCATTAATCAAATAGGATGCGTCCCTTCTACACTTTATGAAGGTATCCCATTTTCTGTCTACTTCGGGTTTTGGTTCCCCCCTCTTCTTGGAATATCTGTGTTCTCTGGATGCTTCCTTGCGCTTTTCTATTGCCCTCTTGACCTCCTCATCCCACCAACTCTTGGGTTTGCATCTTTTCCCTTTTAACTTTACTCGCACCTTAGCTAGCTCTAGCTCCAGTAATCGAGTTAATTTGGTATAAGTCCATTCTGTTTCACTATCCTCAAAAATTACTTTCTCGATTCTTTTGGCTGCTACTTCCAATTGCTTTTCTGAGTAAAAATTTCCCCCTGATTGTTCATCTTGCTTCAGTCCTACATTGCTTTTTCCTCTGAAGCTCAACTTGATACGCTTGTGGTCACTACCTAGACTTCTGGAACCATCTTCATCTATGCTCATTACCCCTAATCTGTTATACATCCTCTGTGACATTAGTGCATAATCGTCGAGTGCAGACTCCCCGCCTCCCATGTTATGAGCCCTTCACACTTCTCGGTGCTGTTGCATACAACTAAATCATGCCTGTCACACATGTCCTGCAGCATGCTTCCTGTCGAATCCGTGTACCCATCCAGGTCTTCTATGTGTGCATTCATGTCACCTAATATAATTATCTCGCCCTGTCCTCCTAGCTCATCAATGTCGCTTGCAATACATTCTAACATTTTCCTGTTTTCCTCTTTGGCATTGACCCCTGTCCACAGGTATACAAAGCCAAGGAGTGTTAGCTTGCCTGCCACTGTTCCTTTTAGCCATAAATGTTCCCTGCATCCCAGTCTAACCCTTTGAAAATTCATACTTTTATGAATGAATGCCCCAATTCCACCTCCCTTTCTGCTGCCCTCTGTTCTATTGCAATATTCCCATGCGTAGTCTGGGTTACAGGGTGGTTGCTCCATGTCTCTAAGATGTGTTTCCGCTAAACCATATACCATTAATTCCTCCTGTCTTAACTGTTCTTCTATTTCCTCCCATTTCAGTCTATTCCTGCCACCTTGCATGTTAATGAAACCTATATCTGAATTAACTTGGCCCTGGCGCTTGCGTCTCTTTCTTCCCCTATGGTTCCATTGTTCGTTTGATCTTAATTCTTCCTTCTCTACACTGGTTCCTTCACAGCTCTGGGTCCCCCCAAAAAAGCTGTTGCCTGGCGACCTATCCTACTACCCACCTTCTTGCCAGTGGCACCACCATAGTGGATGCCATCCTGTGCAAAAGGGTGGGGCCTAACCTCGTACACTTCCCTGTTCACCTCCATCACCTCGTATCTTAGTCGTCGACTCAATAGCCTAATTACCCGATTAGTCTCCACGACCCTCCTTTCCGTTTCGCGAGCCTGCCTCTGGACCTCTGGGATTGTGCATATGGTCACATGCACACTCTCAGAGGCCTCTCTAAGCCTACGCA
Source organism: Amblyomma americanum (assembly GCF_052857255.1). NCBI lineage: Eukaryota > Metazoa > Arthropoda > Arachnida > Ixodida > Ixodidae > Amblyomma > Amblyomma americanum. Next base: position 226,801,781 of record NC_135498.1, on the reverse strand, counting down.
TCCCCACCTCCAACTGCGTCTCAAGATTCTGGCTCCTCCCCTGCAGTACATCATTGAGACCAGCATGGATGACCACAAGGTGTTCGCCATCCATGCTGCCCACCACCACCTCCCGGGCTCTGGCCATTGCATCCACCATGCACTTTCCCGACTGAGCCTCCACCTGCACCCGCCTGTCTGCCTTCACTGCCGTCAGAACGCCTCCCTCAACCCTCGCTACATTCGAGTCCCCGACCACCAGAACTCTCCTGCGCCCCAAACGTTCGCTTCCTAATTCCATCTGTTGGCCTCCGGATCACTCCGGAGCACGTGCCGTCATGTCATGCCACCCCGCGGGGAGCTATAGCGTGGGGAGGGGGGGGGGGGGGGACGTGTCAACCTTGTTGCCATGGGGCGAGTGGTGCCAACCTTTTTTTTAGGACGTGTTCGGATAACTCGCTTGCGCGTAAATTGCGCACCCTCTTTTTGGAGCCCTAATTAAAGAAAAAACGTGCGCAAATCACGCGAGCAAATACGTACGGTGCTCTATGCCTTATGGAACTTCTTTGTCATTTCCTTTGTAAACGAACTATAGTTTTAAGGAATTACAGTGCTCTCTCAGTGACACTTCCCAGGTGCTATGGTCGAGATGACAACAGAAAATGCACCGCCTACTGCTAGGCGCAAACATTTGCACACTACAAGTAATAATTAAATAGAAATGATGCCCCAAGGAAAACTGTGGTGTGCTCGATGCTCTCTTTTTTATTTTCTTCTAATGATGGAGTGCGTAAGCTAATAAATAAATTATCATGTACAGTAAGCAGAATTTCACTAGAGCCATATATAAACCGCAGCCAGTTTAGGAGTATAATGACACAATTACTTTTTATCAGTGCGGGAGTACTGTAGCCGCGCTACTCGATCATAACGTCTAGCTAAAGCCATTTATTCACAAATCGTTCTATTTCTTGCACGAACACCTAAAACATCATATTGAACGCATGCTTATGCAGTCAAGTTATAATAAAGCACCTTCTCAATAAGAGCTAGCATTTCTTTCCAATCTCTTGAGAATGTATAGAAGGTGGTTCCTCACCTGAAGGGGGACGGCATCCGCACGTATACGAACTACGAGCGGCGACATCCGATCGAAGTGCTCGGGCAGTAAATGTTTTGAACATACGCAGGTCCATTTTGCTGGCTCCCAGTCTCTTTGGCCTGGTCTAACGGCCTCAGTCCACTGCCTCCTTCGCTCTGGATCTTTCGGAAACCTGTTTGAAAACAATACTATTCACTGCACTCGGACAAAGAGCCACCAATAAGGCCGGGGCGGTACGAATACCACGTTCACGCCGTGTCGTGCGTTATGTTCTGCGAGCATGCAGTTTACTCATTACGCAGTCAATTAAATACGAAAACAAAATGCAGTATACTTACGTGTGGAAAGTGACGCCCGGTTCTTGTCCTGGCGTGCGCGACCGACACCCAGGAACGCAGCAGCTGGGCATCGCAGCGTCTTTGTTGTCAATGGGAGCAGAAGTCTCCTTTCCACCGTGTCTGAGAGCTGCCGACAGCCTGGCGCGGCGCGAAATCGTCTGCTCGCGCCGCTCGCGTTGATCTTCGCGGCGCTCGCATGCCATTGGCTGAGAAAACGGCCAGGTGTCATGGCGGAGCCCTCGCTTCCGGCTTCAAAAAATGTGACGTAGCAGCCTCTGCTTTTTTCCTTCTTTCCTCCATGAAAAAAGCGCATCTTTACCTCCACAAGCGATTGCGGGTCGGTAAACTGGAAACGCTGATTGGTCCAAAAAAAGTGACGTCACGTTGTAACGTCATGGTCACGTGACTTTTAATGACGTCATGTCCGGTTGGGGACAGACACATTTTCCCTCGAGTTTTCTCCCGCCATTCACGTTTACCTCCCGCCTCCCCCCCCCCCCCCCCCCAAGGACACTTTCCCGAACTCGGATGTTTTGTCGCCTTTTTTATTTTTATTTTGTGCGTTTGTGTTTGCATGCACAGTGCACGTATCTCTACTTAAGCTAACTGCGCCGCTGATTCCGCATTAACTATTCCTCCCGAAGAGGCTCCAGGGAAGTGTCCTGCCATGTATGCGCTTTATTCTGTTTTTTTTTTACTCGTTTTGGCCAGCGGCACGCGAGTACACGCATCTCCGCGAATCCGCCACCGTCTGTTTCTGTACTCGCCGCCGCTCTGCCTTGAGGGGCGACCATTCTCTCCTCCCGCTCCTCGTTTTCCTTTTTTTCTTTCTCTTTTTTTTCTGCACGCTCCCAGCGGCTTTTCGGTGGACAGGGTGCGACAGCGTGTTTTCTTTTTCTATTTATTACTCTTCCTCTCTTTTCTAGTATTTTTCTTTTCTCTCCATCTTCTTTCCAGCACCCGATTGCTTGTTGCTATTTTCATGTGGCGGACATGTGTGCCAATTACAACTCCTCAAGAACGGGAGGAAGATCGCTGTAACTTCAGTCTTGATAAAGGACAGGCTCTGTCCGAAACGTCGACTCAAAATAAATCTGTCTAAATGAAGCGTCCCTCAACTTTGCATATATATATTTAGTTACCCTTGATGTAGTGTCTCTGTACACAAACATACCGCATGATGATGCCATCCGAGCTCTGGTCGCATCCTATGGAAAACACAAAAACGCTGATGCTCCTAGCCAAAGTACCATCGCTGCACTTACTGATCTGGTCCTTAAGCTCCACTTTTTTGAATTCAACAACTCCTTTTACCCACAAACGAGTGGTACCGCTATGGGAACGAAAATGGCGCCAAACTATGCCAACATATATATATATATATATATATATATATATATATATATATATATATATATATATATATATATATATATATATATATACATAGCATTGAATCGGAGTTTATCCGCTCATACCCAACAATAACGGCTTTTTTACAAACGCTTCCTAGACAACATATTCATGGTATGGACGAAAACAGAGGACAAATTCATCCCGTTTATTTCAGCATTTAACAACGTACATCCAAACATCTGTTTCACACGCCCTTACTCCACCAGTCAAATTAATTTCTTGGACGTCTCAATTCGAATGGAGAAGGGTACCTTAATCACCATTGTCTATAGAAAGCCCACGGACAGGCAACAGTACCTTCATTAGAAGAGCTGCCACCCACGCCACTGCAGAACTTCAATTCCATATTGCCAAGCCATCAGATTCAAACGGATCTGCTCACGACCAGAAGACTTCGAAGAAAATTCTAGCCGTATGCGGGAGGTTCTGAGGGACCAATGCTATCCGGCCTCCATTATTGATGATGCCGTTACGAAAGCGGAAGCAACAGATCGTAATGAAATGTTTGGGGATCCCCCATCAGCAACCGCAAATGAACACCGCTCTAATCTCGTCTTAACCTTCGCAAACAACCTTCCTAATGTCCACAAAACTCTAAAAAAATATTTCAACATAATCGAACAAAACGATCGACTGTCAAAAATTTTTCCAACAGTTTTACAGGTTACCTACAGACTACCAAAAAACATGCAGAATTATGTAGTTCACTCTACTGTCAATAAGTAAAAGCCTGTGATTTGCCTACCTTGCAGGAGGAATCGCTGTCAAGTTTGCCAGCACATGCGGACAACAACACTAGCTCAAAAGAACACGCTCTAACTTCAAACACTCCATCCGTGAAAACTTGAACTGTGACAGTAATAACGTAGTATGCATGCTAGAGTGTGGCGATTGTCAGATGCAATACATTGGCCAAACCGAGAATTCCTTCCGAATTAGATTCAACAACCACCGCGCGCACACCAGATCTCTTTCTCTCCTCCCTCTTTCGAAACATCTTTCCCAGGAAGGTCACGAGTTTCACAAACTAAAAGTTACGCTGCTACAGAGCGGCTTCCAAAATACCCGTGAGCGTGAGCAACGAGAGTCATACTTTATATATCAGTTTAATACTGTGCAGGCCGGTATAAATGAAAATCCTGGTACTCTCTCCACACTTCAGAGATCATAGTCCTAGCCCTACTGAAATTCACAGCACCCGGACTGCATCGCCTGAGGTCATGCCAATTTGCGTGCTTGCTTCCACATGCCGCCCTTCTCCTCCCCCTGCCAGTCTTTCTTGCTGATGACCAGAGAAAACAGTTATGAGAGCAAAGCATATTGCCTATTCCCCCCCTCAACTTTTTATATTTTATATATATTTTATTTATTTCTTTTTTCCTGCTTTGCAGAAAATAGAGCGTGATGCTCCATATAGGGCAGTAACCCATTGCAATAACGCACACTTGGGTGATTTCGCGCCTTCGTTCCCCATTTTCTTTCCGTTACTCTCCCCTCTCTCAGTTTTTAGGAAGGAGCCCTCTTTTTGTCTCCGCGACGGAAGGCCGGCGGAGGCACCTTCGACGCATCTTCTCGTTTCGTAACTGCACTTAATTGAGGTCTCCTTCGTTTTTAATATTGCGCTCGTGGCGGGAGGCGTTCCGCAACGACGCTGACCTCCGACGCCGCGCGATTGCAGAAGCATCTATAGCTTTGCGCCGGGATGCAGGAAACTCAGGCGCCAGACGCCTCTACGTAGGTAGAAAACAGTGCCTTCCACTGGTTCCATGGTATTGGTGGCTGATCCGGGGTTTTCAGGAATGTAAGAGGGGGCGTAAGATCCCGTGAAACTCATAGTAAAGATTTACCTCGTCAGCACGTTGTTGAATTGTAGATGCAAGATCGAACGACACACCGGAGCGAGCGATGTCATGCTGACGCCAAGGTTCCTCCGACCCCCCCCCCTTCTTTTCCTGCGTCACGTATACGTGGTGTCAAGCAACATGCATATGTGACTGAAACTGAAACTCTGAAGAAGAGAAACTGAAAGTAAGAGAATTGAATTTGAAAATAAGAGAAGAGAAACTGAAACTGCCGCACAGTTCATTATAGCTGATGGACACAACAGTATCACGTATTGCTTAACGTCTTCATAAAACCACTGTTTGTTCGTCTATAACATTAGCAGCATTAGCATGTGTTTGCTATTAATGACACCCAGGTAATGAACATAATTTACCAACTTAAGTAGTGTTGGTTCTGGTGTAACGCACGAATAATTTATAGACATGCCTTTGTGCATACGCCAGAAATTAAATTGTGAAGCAAGCCTTGAAACTGCCTTTGCATTTCTGATAAAAAAAAAGGAAACAAAATTATCTTGCTTTCATAGCATGCGTCTCATATTTATCAGATGTGATTGAAATCTTGAGCTATAACTTGAAATGACCCATGCTGGCGGCCATGAAAAATCACTTTTTTAATTGTTCAACAAACCTCATAACTCATTTATGTCACGAAAGGAATGAAATGCTTCACTTATGTCTCATTGCTTTGGTGCAGACACGGTTCAATATGCAATGTAAAATCTGATTCAGGAATATTTTTGTTACTTGTTGCACGGTTTGTTCCTGAAATTCAGCACATCCGCCAGTGTTGCCTTCCCGGGCGATTTTCTTTTTTGTTAATTGAGTACCGGTGAATAGCCACCGGATTCTTCGCCGATCGCCCAGTGTGGGTATGTGCCATCTTTTGATAGGCTAACAACAACCGCAACATTGGCCACGCTATCAGCTTCCGCAAGTTAGATTCACGCAAGCTCCGCTTCAGGTTGATCTGATCTCCTTGCAACGAGTTGCTGATACGCAGGCTGACCCCGTCTTCTATTACGACCATATTTACCCGTTCTATGCGAAACATATGCCCGCAAATATCCTAAATGGTCTTCTTTCTGAACACCTACACAATTTTCCTCATCATACTGTTCTCTCCACTGATGCCTCCGGCAGCTGTGAGAAGGAGGCGATAGGGATATATTCCCAGGATCTGGCTTGGAGCTACTCCGTTCGTATCCCTGATTATACTTCTAAATTCTTCGTAGAGTTTTTGGCTATTGGTTTGGTTCTTCTCAAAATTCCCAAACATGTAGCACGGGTTCTTATTCTTGCAGACTGCCTTTCAGTTTTAGGCTCTCTCTAAAACTCCGGAAAATCTTTATTGAATCGGCCGCTTAGGTTTTTTGCTCCGTGCACAATGCGTGAGTTCCGCTTTGTCCGGGTACCTGCAGGCATTCGGGTGTCTATTTTAACGAGGTGGCTGATTTATTGGCAAGGTCAGCTCTCAGCGCTCCTGTAATCTTAATCTATCCCGTCCCTCACCTCATTGTGTTGGAAACTTCACGTTTCCAGTGGTTCCAACATATTTCAGCCAGCTTGAGTGATCCGTTGCTCAATACCGTGGATTTTCACCACTTAAAGTACCCATGGGATGTCCGGTGGTGTAAATCAAGGCGTTTTGAGGTGTCAATGACGCTTCTGCGATGCAGAATTCCTCACTTAAATTTGTACTTACGCAGATACGGGTTCCCTGCGACAAACCTTTGTGTCTCATGTGGGCAAGTTGAAAGATTAGACCATTTTCTCCTCTCTTGCCGGCGGTTGTTCAAGGAAATCAGTATTTGGAGGTCCCTCTTCCAGTCTCTTCCAGTTCTTCTCTCTCGTTCGCTGCGAGCGCCAAGGAATTCCCGTTAAGCAGTGTTTGTGGCTACCTTCATGATTACATAAGTGCAACTGATCGGTTACCTTGTTAGCTGTATACAAAATTCTGTCTCATGTCCGAAATGCTTGGTTCTATTCCTGGTAATTCATATTTCTTAAATTTAATTGAATTTTCCTATCTTCTCGGTGTTGGCATCTTCTTTGAAGTGTGCAAAAACGGGAGATGCTTGAAGGTGCTGGCGTAGCATGGTGAAAGCAGTGTGTTGCTTGGTGGCCCACACAAAGTAGATATTACTAGTGAGGCACGTCAACGGCTCTGCAGTTGTGAAGTCAGCAATAAAGCGCCAGTAATCCGCACAGAGACTCAGGAAGTGCTTGAGGGCTTTCTTGTCAGTAGGAACAGGAAAATGTGCGACGGCGGCAGTCTTCTAGGGGGTCCGGCCGCATTCCTTCAGCTCTCACGTGACCCAGAAGTTTGAGGTCTTTCTAACTGAAATGGCACTTCTGGCGCTTCAGGTCTGCCGACCGGAGGCCTTCGAGGACAGCCTGCAGTCGTTGGGCATGCTCGTCAAGCGTTTTCAGAAAACGATGACACCCAAGTACACAAGACAGCTTTGCCGCTTGTCGCCTGTGAGGACAGTGTCCATCATCCCTTGAAACATGGAAGGGGTTGTAAAGAAGCAAGGAAACGAAGAATCAGAAACAGCAGTTCCCCGGAAAGAAGCGCCTAGCTTGGGTAAAGTGCTACAAAGCAGAAACAGACGGCAACAGAAACCTGGGCGCCCTTGGAGACACCCGAACGGCGGCGCCCCGAAGAGAGCTGACAAAAGACCACCAACATCCCGGCGCTTTCAATTGGCCGTGACATTAGGGAGATCCGCGAGATCGGCTACAGACGGCGCTTCAGCTACACGCCCGCAAGCGGTCTCCTTCCCGAATGAACTCCAGATGTCAAACACGGCGCAAGTGTGGGGGTGGGGACGCGACCACCAAATCATGTGCACGTGCGGGTGAAAGAGAAAGAGTGCCTCGTGACATTGAGGGTGAAAAAGCGTGTGGACGGGGCAAGTGCGAAAAGAACAGTCGTCGGAAGAAGACGTGTGTAATGCCTCTTGAATATAGCCAATGTTTTTGTTACCGTTAAACAGTTTTGCCCCTGTGTGATTTTTCCGCTGTTATTCGAACCCCAAAAGTTTATAAACTTCAGAGTTGTAGCATTATCGCTAGATTTAAAAGAAGCTACTATATATGCATTACATGGTGCCGAAACCCGGGATGAGAAGACAGCGGTGAAATCCGAACGGACCACGAGGGACTCCAGAGACTGAGCTGAAGAAACGACAACATGGAAAAGCTCAAGGCCAAGAGGAGTAGTCGACGAGGGCAGAACACCATCATAATCAACGAGGCCACAGCAGTGCTGCCGACAGCCGACGTTCATCAACTGACAGCTCTGCTGCACAGGCTACAAGTAAGCAACGATGAACTGCGGAAGTTAAACGACGACTTGGAGGACCATCTACCAGAGGAAGCTTTCGAGACCGAATTCACCGAGGCCGTCGAATACGACGACCGGGCCATGAACACAATCGGTCTACTCAAGGCTCGGATAACAGCTTCGCAACCGACAACGCCGTCAGTACACAGCGCCGAATCGACGCAAGCGTCGCTGCCGACACCAAGGCACAGTGGCATAAAGCTCCCGAAGCTGCATCTAGAATCATTCAACGGTGAGCTTGCCGATTGGCAGACTTTTTGGGAATGCTTCCGCGAGACGGTGAATGAAAATTGGAGCTTGTCGAAAGCGGAGAAGTTCCATTACTTAAAGAGCCTCCTCACCGGGCCCGCCTCGTCGGCAGTAAGCGGATTGCAGGCAACAGAGGCCTGCTATGACGACGCAGTACAGATACTGCAGCGCCGTTTCGGCGACAAGGGACGAATAGAGCAGGAGCACCTTGTCAAGTTGAGGATGCTGCCGTCTGTATCGTCTTCAGGAGATGTGAGGGGACTCCGCCGGCTTTACGACCATGTGCAAGCACACATTTTCGGACTCGCGGGACTGGGAGTGACCACGCATGCTTACTCTGCAATGCATTGCGACATCGTACTAACAGCGCTGCCGCGAGACATGGTGGTAGAGTTTCATCGACTGACAAGCCGAGCTACAAAGACAGGTGCGTTGTCGTCAGCCGATAGCAGCCCCGCCTCGCCAGCGCAGCAGTCCGCCTCTACGCACACACCAGACAGATCTGACGGCAGGTTAAATGAGATATTAGAGCTTCTGCTAGTGGAGACCGAGTGCCGAGAGCGGTGCAAACAAGATCCTGTCACTGTGGCAGAGAAGAAGCCGTATCACATGAACCGCTTCGGAAAACGACCGAATCAGCATACTGCCAGTGCCGCTGTGCTTTCTACGCAATCGGAAAAGGCTGAGAAATGTGCCTTCTGTGATTCAAGCAACCACGGCACAGTTTTGCACAGCTGCCCTGACAAACAAAGAAAAGACAGAGAAGTTAGCCACGACAAAAAGGTGCTTTCGATGCACGAAGTGGGGGCACAGATCTAAAGATTGCAGGAGAAAGATAAGCTGCGAGCATTGCGAAAGAAGACATGCCACCTCAATGTGCAATCCAAATTGGACAATAGACAAAACCGACGGGCCAACGGAGGTCACTGCCACGAACGTGCATGCAGCCGCTAACAGAAAAGAGACTCAAGAGACAGCGCTGCAGACTTTCCGCGCCTTTGCTGTGGGGGACACTTAATACGGCTACATCCGGGGCGTAATGGACGGTGGAAGCCAGAAAACGTTCATTCGAGAAGACATCTCAAAAACACTTGGTTTGAAGACGTTAGGAGAGAGCGAATTTCATCTGAACACCTTTGAGAAGCCTACCACGCAGTTGCAGAGATGCCGGCTCGTAGAACTTCGCCTTCGGAGCCAGTATAGCGGCCAAGAAACCAGAGTAGAGGCTATTGAGGTGCCCTTTATATGCAAGGATGTCCGGCAGGTGCCCGCAGATCACAGTTTTGTGAAAAAGATGGAACTTGGAGGTGCATTAATCGCAGACAAATTTTTCTATCCCGACTTGGCATCGGTCCCAGGAATTGGATTATTAATTGGCACCGATCACCTCTGGAAATTCCAAACTGGTGAAGTGCAGCGAAGCGACGAAAGCGAAGGGTTGGCAGCCGTTAACACCAGGCTTGGTTGGACCATCCAGGGGCCGTTCAGTGTGACCCCCAACCTCATACTAGCAAACAATGTTTGCATATTACGAATAGGTTTGGAGACGGCTGAAAAAGTCCACACTACGCAGCGGAACTTCTGAGAGTTGGACGCCACTGACATGAAAGATTCCCCAGAGACGCCGAACGCACGACCACTAGACAAAATACAATTGGAAAACAAAGATCAGCGTTATGAAGTTGCACTGCCATGGAAAGACCCATCGCAAGAACTCAGTGACAACAGACACATGGCGGTGCAACGGCTAAACAACTTTAGTAAGGCAGAAACTTGGGCTAGTTGGATATTGTTTGAACACATATTTTCTAGCGCTTAATGAACACAAGGGACAAGAACACAAATACACAGGACGTACGCTAGTCTTCAACTGTCGTTTAATCGAAAAAAACATTCAATATAAGACATCTCAAATGCTGATATTCAAACACGCGCAGTAGCAACGCCACGTTCCAAGAACAATTCTTTTTTTATAGATAAACAGTAAAACGGTAAACGGTACCCTGGCGATAAACGGTACCCTGGCGACCCTGACCCTGTACCCTGCACACCAATCTTGCATGAAACAAGCATTCTAGGAACACTAAAAACGCAATCGGAACGGGAAATTTTTGAAGCTATGTGCATTGATAAAGAAGGTTCTAAATGGGTCAGCACCCCATCTGTTTATCTATCAAAAAAAGAATTGTTGTTCTTGAAACGTGGCGTTGCTACTGCGCGTGTTTGAATATCAGCATTTGAGATGTCTTATATTGAATGTTTTTTCGATTAAACGACAGTTGAAGACTAGCGTACGTCCTGTGTATTTGTGTTCTTGTCCCTTGTGTTCATTAAGCGCTAGAAAATATGTGCTAAACAGCTTGGCGAGGCGACTTGGGCGGAACAAAGAACTTTTGGAACAGAACGACTCGGCTATTAGAAGTTACATGGAAGCTGGGCATGCAGAAAGAGTACCGAAGGGAACTATCGGTCCTGACGCCTTCCCATCTCATCACGGGCAAACGGCTGATCGCTTTGCCCGAAGCGAGGACAACGTCCATTCCTTCGGCCACTGCAACAGACATAGGTCGAGATGGAAATACCGGCAAACTATAATGAATTCATTTTGGAAGCGATGGTTGAAGGAGTACATCCTTCAGTTACGGTCAGCCCACTTCGCCTCTTCAAGCCCTGCGAGTGTCATGGCCGTGGACAACTTGGTGACGTGCACAAAGAAAATGCGCCGAGGCATATGTGGCAGACTGCTCGCGTTGTGGAGGTGTTTAAAGGGCGAGATGGACATATCGGATCATGCACCGTCAAGATGCCGTCCGGGGTCATCATAAGACGACCGGTACAGCTCCTCTATCCATTAGAAACGAACATAAAACGAGTTTATACTCATTTTGGGGGGGGGGGGGGGGGAGAGAATGTAAAGAAACAAGGAAACGAAGAAGCAGAAACAGCAGTTCCCCGGAAAGAAGCGCCTAGCTTGGGTAAAGTGCTACAAAGCAGAAACAGACGGCAACAGAAACCTGGGCGCCCTTGGAGACACACGAACGGCGGCGCCCCGAAGAGAGCGGACAAAAGACCACCAACATCCCGGCGCTTTCAATTGGCCGTGACATTAGGGAGATCCGCGCGATCGGCTACAGACGGCGCTTCAGCTACACGCCCGCAAGCGGTCTCCTTCCCGAATGAACTCCAGATGTCAAACACGGCGCAAGTGTGGGGGTGGGGACGCGACCACCAAATCATGTGCACGTGCGGGTGAGAGAGAAAGAGTGCCTCGTGACATTGAGGGTGAAAAAGCGTGTGGACGGGGCCAGTGCGAAAAGAACAGTCGTCGGAAGAAGACGTGTGTAATGCCTCTTGAATATAGCCAATGTTTTTGTTATCGTTAAACAGTTTTGCCCCTGTGTCATTTTTCCGCTGTTATTCGAACCCCAAAAGTTTATAAACTTCAGAGTTGTAGCATTATCGCTAGATTTAAAAGAAGCTACTATATATACATTACAGGGGTGTTGCACAAGCTGAAAGAAAGCACCATAGAGGCCATGTGGTGTCACAAAAGTGGTGTTCTTGTGGTACCTTTCATCTAGTTCAGTTTGCTAATAGCCGCTTTTCCAAGTCGACTGAGAAGCACTTAGTGCAACACAATTTGTCCAGCGTGTCGTCATTGCGCGGCAACGGGTAGACATCCTTTTCGGTCACACTGTTCAGTTTTGCATGGTTGACACAAAACCGCAGAGCAGCGTCCTTCTTTTTAGCCAGGATGACAGGCGAAGATCACGGGCTTTGGGAAGGTTTAGCTACTCCATTGTCAAGCATCTCCTGAACTTGCGATCCGTAGCGGAAACATGAAGTGATGGGTGTTTGGCGAACCTGCGAAGAAGAACCAACGCACAGCTTGAATTCTAGCAGTGGTTGCTCCAAGGCCAGCCGTTGCTCCCCGGACAGGTGGCAGTTGATGTCGTTGTTTTCAAGGTAGGGCTCGTCAGTGCCTGCTGCAGCGGATGCAAAGCAGAAGCGATACCAGTTCCAGGAAAAGCGTGCTGGTGCTCATTATAAAGATTAGTGAAAAGGATCGCAGACTGGCCACCATGAAGCGTCAGTAGGCTGTGAGCAGCGCAGATGCCCTAAGTCAGCATGAGTGAATGGTTAGCCTCTTACTGCTTCAGCATCATGCAAGTCGTCGTAGGTGACTTCCAATAAAATACTGCTCCGTGGTGGCAACGTGACGATGTCTCCAGAGATGCGAAGCGTGGCACTATGGCAGCAAGAGCTGGTCAGTTGGGTGGTCATGCCGCTCGAAAAGGTAATAATTTGTTGTAGATGATCGCACCATACATCTGTACTGTCAATGCCGATAATCAGATCCCAGGAGCAATCGCACAGAACGACGCAACTGAAAACGTAGATCCATTAATTTGATTGCCAACTGGGCAGATACCCTTTAGGGTAAGGATATGACCACTATCCAATCGAATAGTCAGCCCCAGTGTCCACTAATGCACAGTCTCTGTGACCGCCCAGAATAACCTATGCCTAAAGAAACACGATTGTCTGGCTTTGGACGAAGGTGCCATCAGTTCGTGTTCGGAGTGTAGCAGTGACGGCGGTAGGTCTTCAGCGCAGCGACTCCTAGCGACCTCGCCCCCTGAAGGTCGATGGTCTCAGTTTTCCCGGCGAGGTCTGGACGATGGACCCTGTGCCGCTCCTAGAGAGCTGTGCGGGGTCAGCGAAGATGAGCGTGACTAACGTGTTACACGGGATAGAAGTATGCTACAGTGAATTGATATGAAGGGTCAGTCGCTGTTCCGCAAGGAAGTCTTCAATGGCAGGAGGTTGGTGGCCAAACTGGGGTTTCGGAGAATTGGCGCGAAAACCCTGCAGGCTGAGGCGTCAGTAAGAGCAATAGCGGTACAGGTGGCCTGATTCTCCGCATTGAAAGCAATGTGGCCAGCTGTCAGGTGTGCACCAGATGTCGGCCTTCCACAGGGACGCTTCGCGATCATTGTTGGCACTGAGGGCAGCATAACAGGATGGGTTGCATGAATCGGTTCTGATGAAGTGGGAACCAAATGCTGCACAACCTTACCATAGGTGGTAGTCTCCCGGTGGACGTGGTGTTTCCACAATAGAGCCTGGGACGCCTGTTGCACCTTTTTGCAAACGAGCGGAGATCAAACCCAGCGTAAGCTGCAAACGCACAATGGTGCGAATCAGATTGCGCAAATTGTTACGGCGGCTCATGGTGGTGGCAAACGATGCGGTTACTGCAGCAGCATGCACGGGCTGCTTTTATGTCGTGAACAAATGAATATGACCCCAGGTGGCCAAAGATAACTATGTTCTGTGCATGGCAGGCCTTAGCACCTCACGGCTTTGATGCATTTACTGCTCAAGCATTGTTTGAATGTACGTTAAGGCTCTTTGGCCCATTTAGCCTTTTTAGTCATGCTCATCACAGACTTTTCTTCTGTCATCTGTCTTTTGCTCGGGCAAAATATAGACTGACTGATTGATTGTATATAGTGGTGCATGCATTGCGGTAAAATTTTTTTTGGCAGCATAGTTAATCATGTTCTTAGCAGCCATATGAGGATAAAACAAAAAATTTTCAATAAATGCATTTCGACGGCAAGCACCGAAATAAGAGAACTCTTCTTGCTGTTTTCCTGCCCATTCATGTAGTCCCAGCAAGTAGAACGCATAGTAAAGAAAAATGACAGGGTACTGACTGATGTCCGTGCTGCACACATATGTACACGCTGTTGCACCGAGTGGTGACGGCCACTGTGGCTTGATGGGCCTGCTTCTTGTGGCACAGTTATTCTGCACTAAAATACATGATTGGCAAACAAGCTCTGGTCGCGCTTTTGGCCGTGGTATCAAGATCTAAATAGTTCTTGCACCATGATCTCAAGGCAGGATGTGAATTGTTCTTTGTTAAGAGAAATTTCAAGCCAGCTGAACACAATGTTAAACATTGCACCAGAATCCTTTCTGTACGTAGGTTATGTGCGGCTTGAATTCCAGAAGTCCTGCATTGTGTGGGACCCCAACACCTAGGTTCTCGTTTAGTTTCTGGGACATCTTTTTGCCTTTTGAAAGTTCAGCCAAAATGGTCTTTGGCTGAACCGTATGTCGCCTGAAAAGAAATTTGTGTTCGACAAGCTGTACTAGGTGCAAATGGGACACAGAAAGGAGGGCTACAAAGCATACGACGAGGTGGATTATGTTCCGTTTCATACATCAGGTGCAACGTTGTGAAAGGTACAGAAGTAGTCCATGCGTAAAAATAAAGGGAGGTGTGTTACTCCGCACTTGTTCTGTGACCGAGTGGTCTAAGGCATGAGAAAGTGACACTGTGTCGTCAGCACTAATGGTGCATTGTATTGGGTTCATGACGAATGTGGGATGTAGTAATCTTCGATATTGTTATTGCGCTACTCATGGTTTACATAAACAAGAACGACACATACAGACAGGGCATCGGGTAATCTGGCGGCGCATTGCTCCAAGTGCAAAAACTATAAGCCATTGCTTGATAGCACCACTGTCATCCTTCGATCCCAAGATAAAATGCAAAAAGAGCTTTATGAAGCATTTCGCATGACGTCTGAGAAGGAAGGCACTTGCATAAGCGACCCTTCAGTAGCACTGACGAAGCGAGAGATTAACTTTTTAAGGAAGTGAAAAGACTGCATCCTCCACACATGCCTGTCAGCAGAAGATTAGACAACTCATCTCCATGAAGCTACCTGTTTTTGTGTCCCTTCTTTTCTCATCTTAACAGTTCATATAAAACGAATTTCCCACGCAATAAAATCAGTTCATAGTTTGCGCCCTGGCTGTATGTGTCGTTCTTGTTTGTGTAAACCATAAGTAGCGCAATAGCAATGTAGAAGATTACAAACCAACTAGGCCCATTTGAAGCTCTTGGATGTAGTAAGCCTGCAGGCAAAGCATTTCCTATGTTATAGTGTCTACTACTTTTTGGTCGTGGGTGTAGGCAGCGCAAACAAGAGCGCTAGCTTTGATTGCATTGCACTTGATGTATGAAACAGAGTATAGTCATGAAGCATAAATGGCTGTCGGCCTGCTACGAGCCTGGCTTGTCCAATCCATTTTGAAACAGCGCAACAAAGACGGGACGTGGAAACTGAGGTGTAAAGACAAACATGCGCTGACTAACAACTGGGTTTATTGAAAAAAACACACAAAATATATACAGAGTTAGGAAAGATTAATCGCCACCATAGTCAACTCATGCCACATGTGACGCCAGATATCCAATCTCCCCTTCGGAAAGGGCGACCGATGGGCAACAAATGCAAGTTGCGCCTTTCTCACGTATAAGAAAAGCTTCATACACTTCTCGCGTCATCTTATCACAATGGCGAAACACGATATTGGTGTTCTTATAGTCGGGGGTACATTTGCATTTTTTGCAACGGAATGCACCTTTAGTGAGAGGGTCTCCTTCTGTTTTTCTTTTTTCGTACTCTTTTTCGTGTTTGCATTTGCACCTTCTGCAGTGGACCGCCACGTGTGACAGGGGGTCTTTTTTTCTGGTGTTCTCATGTTCCATGAGTCGCTTGTTGATGCATCTTCCTGTTTGGCCAATATATGTGGCGCCACACGAGAAGGGAATTTGGTATACTACCCCTACCTCGCAAGGTACATAAGGGGAAACATGGCGCACCTGACAAGCCCTTTTGTTTCCCTCCTGCCTCTGCCTTACCTGACTACACATTCTGCCTAATTTCTTCGGGGCAGAAAATACGACGTCAACGCTATATCTGCCTGCCACTTTTTTGAGCCCATGGGACATGCTGTGCGCATATGGAACCACTGCCGGCCTTTTATTTTTATTTTTATTTTCATTTCTTGCACTCGGCCGAGCCCCATACTTCACGTGCCTAAGCAATTTTTCCGCTGCCCTGGAGTGGGTGTAGCTTGAATGCAGTACAAGATCACAATGCTCGCTACGCCACAAGTTGTTATCAATGTGCAAGCAGAGTCTCAAGTGGAGGCGATCAAATTTTTCCTAGCAGTGGGAATGATTTTGCCTCATATTCCTAAGAGGCATACTTTTTTAACACAACAGTGTGGCCATATAGGCACGTCGGTATGCATCCCTAGTGAAAAACGTGGTTTCATATCTGTTCGGTACCCGCCACGGTGGCTCAGTGGTTAGGGCGCTCAACTCCTGATCCAGAGTTCCCGGGTTCGAACCCGACTGCGGCGGCTGCGTTTTCATGTAGGGAAAACTCTAAGGCGCCCGTATGCTGTGTGATGTCTGTGCACGTTAAAGATCCCCAGGTGGTCGAAATTATTCCGGAGATCTCCACTGCAGCACCTCTTTCTTCCTGTCTTCTTTCACTCTCTCATTTATCCCTTCCCTTACGGTGCGTTTCAGATGTACAAAAATATACGAGACAGATAGTGCACCATTTCCTTTCCACAAAAAATCAATTATTATTATATCTGTTCGAGCGGTTTTTCATATGATTTGGTAGGTTACGAGTATGTGAGAGATAATAGAGGCACAAATTAAGAGATTAGTGATTAAATTAGTAGCAAAATGCGTGTATGCAAACATGGTTTGGCAAGGTGAGGTGCAGACAGTGGCCATTAATGCTGTTGCATCATACCCTTAAACGGTAACAGAAAAGGGGTAAAAATAGGTGATGGTAATGATGTATACTGAATCACGTATCATCCTTCCGTGAAAATTTTTCATCTAGGCTCTGTGGCTCTACAGATATCTGCAATTAAAAACGACCTCTGCATTTTTCCTCTCAAATCACACGCAGAGTGAAGTTCAGAAATAATCACATTAAAGACATGTGCTGCACTCCACCCACAAAGCATTACAAGGTAGCTCTGCACACTTAGTTATTTTTTTAAGAGTGTTAGCTGTTACTACTCCCAATTGCTTGTTTCGTGTCTGCTCTCAGATTTCAAGATGCGGGGCTAAATCGCGTGATCATAGCTGTAACACCTCAATTCAGCAAAATGTGATACCCCACTACGTGATCACGCGCGCGTGCAGTTGCCGAGCCGGCACAGCAGCTGGATTACATCCTATATTGGCGTTCTGCTATATACCCACAAAGCATTACAAGGTAACTCTTCACACTTGGTTATTTTTTTAAGAGCGTTAGCTCTTACTACTCCCAATTGCTTGTTTCGTGTCTGCTCTCAGATTTCAAGATGCGGGGCTAAATCGCGTGATCATAGCTGTAACACCTCAATTCAGCAAAATGTGATACCCCACTACGTGACCACGCGCGCGTGCAGTTGCCGAGCCGGCACAGCAGCTGGATTACATCCTATACTGGCGTTCTGCTATATGTGTACCGTCTGAGCGGGCGCCAAGACTGGTGCTACTTGGGATCACCATTGGAGATAAAATCGTGGCCAGCCTGTTTGGCACAGAGGGTTTGGAGTGTGGAAAACAGGATGGCATAATTCGGCACAAACAGTTGTTAGTTGAGTTTAAACCCGGTGTGTGGGGGGATTCGTACCCATAACCTTTCGTCTTCGAAACCGTAATGGAGGCAGCCTTTAGAGGGCCGTGGTGGGTGAACCAGTGGTTGCAGAGGGATGCGAGCGGCACCAAACGAATCATCATTGCTTGGTGTACACATTGGTATCCAAATTTGTCGAAAGCATAGGTGAAAGCAACTTAGCTAATGCTCTTCATTTGATTTCGCATTGGTAAATCATTCTTTAATTTTTCTCTTTGCCGCCTGCTGTCCCACTGCGGTTAGAAAGCAAACGAGAGAGGGAAGGGCACACAATGCATTCTGCCAGGGCCAGGTAAGCACCTCGCCTTCTTCGCTGCGGCTCTGGTGAACTAGTGACAGCGTTCCCTGACTGCCGTGCTGTGCAAAAGCTGGCATTTTTAATGATGTGTTGTAAACAGTCTGCTTCTTTTTGAGGACTTGAGTGCACCATGCACACCCAAGTGGTATATCCTCTACATAATTGCACGCATTTCATAGCCACCTTGTTAAACACTGTCAGGGACCCTTTAAAGGTAGACGTGAAGCGTCCCCCTTTTTTTTAAGTGGGGCTTATTGTCCCAAGGCACCTCTAGAAATGAGGGACGACACAGTGGAATACTGATAATTTATGCTGTCATGGTATCTCGCCTTTCACATCTACTAAAATGTGGCCACTATGGCTGGCATCGAGTCAGCCTTGCCCAGTGCCCTAAGCACTGAACCATCACGGCAGGGCTGGACATGCTTTTCAGCCAAACACCATTATTTGAAGATAAGCATTTCCAGCGGCATATCCAAGTGCCATTTTCCCTACCTATAGATTAAGAGAAATTTTGCCCGCACGTCTGTGTGTAACAGAATTTTTTTTCAAGCACTATGCATTCAGTGCAAGAGTACCTGTAGTTGATGCAAGGATTTCTGGTGTACTTAACAGGTATATGGTGGTTGCCTTTAGTATATCGTGCTGTATGCCTGTGTTTTCAGCTTTTGAGTTCTCATAGCTTGCATTAGGTTGCTAGACTTTTGAAACGTATGGCAGCCATAACTCACACAACTGTACTGCACCGCTTTTAAAGGGCAAGGTAGGTTATAGTTAGTAACATCAGAGCAGTTAAAATATGTCACATATGAAGTCAAGCAGATGCTGGGGTAGGTGGGCCTTAAGCACTTTGAGTGAGCCTTGAGCGATCACTTCTAGCCCATGTTCTGAACTTCAGCTAAAGGGTCAGCAAATCAAGTTTGCTCAGTGTATATGTCTTCATTAAATATGTGCATTTGTATTTTTGTTTGCAGACTTTGCAGCCTGGAAGGATATGGAAGAAATAAAGGAGAAAGTGAAATTCATAGCATCTAGTGGGCCTAAGCGTTCGTCCTCAGGAGTAACGCAGATGTACCTGTTGTGCAATAGGTCAGGAATGCATGTGAAAACTGGAGAAGGGAAGCGGCAGCCAAAGTTAGTGGGCAGTGTGAAGTGCAACAAGCACTGTTTTGCAACTATGGCTGTCACACAAGAAGGTGAGAACGTAACTGTTGAGTACCAGGCTGAGCATTATGACCATGACAGAAGTGTGAAGCATCAGCGCTTGAAATCCACCCAGAAGAATGCCATAGCAGCAAACCAAAGCCTAGGATTCCCTAGTAAAAGGATTTTGCTAGATGCACACGCAACTGGTGGAGATGAATTGAATGTGCTCCATACTTTGAACAGGCACGATGTTTACAATGTAAAGCGCAAGTTTCGTATTGGATATGAGGAGCACAAAGACCCAGATGAGTTTGTCAGCATGAGGATGTGGATTGATGAGCTTCAAGAAACCTCAGCTTTGCGGTATGCTGATAAAGAGCTGCTTAGGAACAAGGCATAGGGAAGTTTAAAATGGCTCTTATGAATAGCACTCAGTAGGAGTTCCTGCTCGAATATGGTAAGAAAAGTGTGTCCATAGACTCGACTTATGGCACTAATTCTCATGGCCTCCAACTAACGACATTGCTTGTAATTGGCTGGCAAAGACTTGTCAGGGATTCCATGTGCCTACCTGCTCTCAAAAAGTACTACGGAGGAAACTATGGTTGCTTTTTTTCAGGCAATCAAAGACAGACTTGGTGAGGCACTTTGCACTGAGCTCTTCATGTCAGATGATGCGCCAGCATATTACAATGCTTGGGCAAGGGTAATGGGGAGACCCCAGAAACGCGTGCTCTGTACTTGGCATGTGAAGCATAATTGGAACTCTCATATCAGTAAAGTGAGTGGCAGAGAAAACCAGAAAGTGGTCAAGGAAACTCTGCACACATTGATGCTTTGCCCAAGGGTGCCAGAATTTGAGGCTATTCTTGCAAAATTTCTGGCATCAAAATCTGTGGTTGAGCTCAGTCCCTATATTGAGTACTTTGAAAAGTATTATGCAAACCGTCCAGAGCAGTGGGCACTCTGCTATACGGAGGGTAGCAACCTCACTACTAACAACCATTTGGAGAGTATGCATAATGAACTGACGACTGTTTAATTGCAGAGGCTGCAGTGCAAGCGGTTAGACAAGCTGTTGATTACTTTGCGGCAATTCACTAATGAACGGCTTCTGAAGCAGCTTGTTTCTGAGGTGAGGCCCAAGGCAGACCACCGCACAGCTGACAACTTCAAGAGGCATTGTGCAGGTGTCGCTATATCGAAATCGAGCTTCCAGCATTTTCAAAGCACTTGATGGTGCCTGGCTTGTGGAGTCGCAATCTTTAAGACAACATCAGTACACAGTAGTAAAGGTGTGCACGGCATGCACAGGTAGCGGGATGAGCTGTCAGGAATGCAACATTTGTATCCACAGTTTCAATTGTACATGCAGTGACTTCGGGAACAGCTTGAGTTTGTGCAAGCACATTCATGCTGTTGCACAATGGGAACTGGAACAAAATTTTGGGTATCAGGGTCCACATGATTAAGATGGAGCCCCTCCCTCAACTTCTGTGCAGACTAGTTCATTACCGTTGGACGAGCCTTAGGCACTTCTTGTTAGCATTCAGGCTGATTCTATCCCTCAGCCACAAAATTCTAACCTGTGAGGCGTTTGCACCCTGACTGCAGCTATTCTACAAGACCTCATGAACAAAGACGCCCCAGTTGATCCGTCAAGGGTAGAATTTGTGATGAAGAAACTTCACGAAGTTAGGCAAGCTGTTAAACAATTCCCAGACAAGCAGCCATCACTACCGAAGTCCACTCCTAGTAACAAAAAACTATAGAAGCAGCCAGATTATTGGCCCAGAAAGAACCGCACCTCTGCATCTGCTTCGTCTGCATGCTTTCCAGCACCGACGGTTTTGCAGCAGGACAACTTAAAACAAATGCTTCTCAATGATGTAGAGGTTCCTGTTATTCATAACAACAGTGACCATGAATTTTAGTGCTGTACGCAGTTCGGGCATGCAGTTCAGTGTCATAACATTGCTCGAATTATCACACATGCTACAGGAAGTAGTTTCGGCTTACATCGCGCCTCGTTTTACTGGGAATTATATAGGGGGAAATGTATATTGAGGTTTTTTATGATATATGTAGTCATGTGTGTTGCTCCGACCTCCAGAGTTTCGGTACGGACTGCCTGTGCGTTCCTGTGCAGCATATAATGATGATGCAGTGTGGCTGTGAATTTTAATAGGAATAGTTCTTTATTCCACTAACCACCAGGTCCGCCTATTATTGCAACATGTAATTGCGCAGTGTAAATGAGCACTGCTCTGGTACGAAGTAACATGGATGGTGCGCACGTAAGGTGCCAACATTGCTCATGTAGGCTGCCTGAGTAGAAATAGTGTTGTGCTGGAATAAAACAATAGGAACAGTCATATCCTTCATGCTGCGTATTCTTCCAGTAGTGTGGTAATCAAGTGTTCTCGAGCGTAATACAGTGCGTTGCAGATTATGCATAGTGGTGGTCTGCTCTGGACGCTGGTAGTGTGTGTTGCTAAACTAGTCGTCTGCAGGTTTATAGAGTAGTGTTCTTGGAATAGGGCTCAGTGTCGAGTAGCGATGCAGTCTGGTACCGTGGTAGCATGGATGGTGCGTGAGTGAGAGCACCTCCATTGCTTCTCGTATGGCCTGTTCAGGCAGTCAAGGGTTCTGTAGCATAAAACAGTGGGTTGTTACAGATTGTGCATAGTGGTGGTCTGCTCTGGACGCTGGTAGTGTGTGTGTTGCTAAGCTAGTCGTCTGCAGGTTTATAGACTAGTGTTGCTTGGAATGGGGCTCAGTGTCGAGTAGCGATGCAGTCTGGTACGGTGGTAGCATGGATGGTGCGTGAGTGAGGCACCTCTGCCATTATACTGTTTGTGTTCAGTAAGGCCTCTAAATACTTCTGTGCTATACTGGTGTGCTTTCGATTTCAGCAGGCACACAAGTGTCGCAGCATAGTGCTGCATCTGGCAGTTTCAGCAGGCAGCAGCATTGTGCTGCATCTGGCGGTGTCAGACCCCCATTTTTCTCGGCAGAACCTGGCTGCTAGAGAGCGCGTCTTCCAGGTGGCGGATAGGGAGGCTTCTACCAAACAAGGCAACTTCAAATTCAGTGCATCAGTGATAACACAAACAAGAAATGTTCACGCTTTAAGAGCTTAAAAGCGGTTGAAGTACAAAAAGGTTTGAAATGCGGGCCAGTTGGTACATTGCAACTTGAAAAAAAACCAGTCACAAGGTACAAGAGAAAGTGTTCATGCCACGACTGGTCATTGTGGCGTGAACACTACTTTTGTCTCTTGTGATTGTTTTTTTTCAAGTTTAAGTACGAAGCCAAACTGATTTCGCTAAGTTTTTGTTTGGTAGGAGTGGTCCGTGCACCCGCGGACCAACAGGTGTTTCCGAAATGATCGACCAGTTTGTCATCATTAAATGTCATAAACGTGGCATTTATCCAGCTATGTTTATTTAAACATATGTAGGCATCATTCGCTTTCAACATATGTGCCCCGAGTTTTATGATTTAGGTCTCTTTGTCGTGCACTTTCTGGCTTGGACGAGGCTGGCCCCAACCATGGCCCCCAAACAGAGGAGGAGGAGGGAAAACTTTATATTTGATAATTAAATGTGTTATTAGCGGTCGCGGGCTGTCTTCTTCATCTTCCGATGAGTTATTGCAGCTCGTCTTAACAGGGTTGGGGCCCCTGGTCCAGGGCTCCACTGAGGTATAAACAGAGTTACCTTCACCCCACTACAGCAGAAAGAAGTAGTAGTGGCAAAGTGCTGTGTGAAAGTGAGCAAGGCATCAGGGGTGAGGTGATTGAGGGAAGAGAGTCAACCAACCATGGCCGCCAACCAAAGTGACCTTCACACCGCTGAAGCAGAAAGAAGCATTGGCAGTGTGGTGTGTGAAAGTGCGTGGGGTTTCCGGGTGAGATGACTGGGGGAAAAGAGAGCGTCCACGAGAGTCAACTTTTTTAGCTGGCAAGATTGACCGCAACCACGACCACCAACCATATTCACCTGCACCCCACTGCAACAGGAAGGCCAAGGAGTGGCAAAGCTGTGTGAAAGTGTGCCACTGCCAAACACTCCTGGGACTATAAGATGGTGACGACACCAGATCTCCATTGACAACTTGTTTTCTGTTCTGAAAAGGCCACTGCCTTTGAGAACCGCTGTGTTGTGTGCATGGACTGCCGCTGCGCTGCGATCATTGTATGTGTGTTTTTAAATTCGTATTCAGTGCGAACGTTTCGGTTCATTCTAATTATTATCTGAAATCCTTAATCCTAACCACTAGTGCATGTGCTCAGTTTGCATCTAGTTCAGCGGCAGACTGTAAATGTATATACTGCTCTCTGTCATCCGTAATTGTAATCACCTGTATGTATGCAGATTACACACATACAAGTGATTACAATTACGGACGATAGCGAGCACTATATACATGTGTTTACAGTATATATTGCATGGCAGTCTTTGATTAATGTTGTATGGTTTTTGATTTGCCTGAGTGTGTGTCTTCATAGAAATATATGTGTTGTTTTTACCTGAATTTGTGGCTGTGTCCCATTCACAACACGTCAAATTCCACCCCCTTCCAGCCTGGTTTGGCAAGGTGCTTCGCATTTCTGCTGAGCTGCGAGAGCACATATGCATGGTAGGAACTCAGGTCAGCATATTCACAAATGCCTTCATTCTGCCTCACACTCAGGCTTGCGAGTGGAAGGTTTGCAGCGCACTTTTGTGACGGCTATACGTGTTTAGTTTGTAGGCTTAACGCCTCAGGAGCGAAGGAAACGAGACCACTGCTACGAGCTGACACCAGAACAGAACTGCCAGCCGTGGCTGCACGAGCCACGACCAGGTGCCGTCTTTATTCTCTTCGCAGGATGGCACGCGCTAGCCGGGTTGTCGGCGCCGCCCAAGAGAGGGTGCTACAAGTTGAAGGCAAGGATGAGTCACTACCGAGAGTACTTGAATTGGAGTCCAGTTTGATTGGTAGAAGCAGAGTATTTGATGAATTACACTACAGTGCGCCTTGAACTTTGTTTTTCTTGCCTAATTGGCTGCTTGGCATTGTCTCTATAGCCTGAATTTTAAGGTGTGGAGAACCTGTTTCCCCCTCCGTTTCGATGCGGCCCATCTTCATCGTCGGCCGTCGGGACGGACAGCCCCCGGCTGGGCGAGGAGGGAAGTCTCCCTCATGGGGGAAAGGGAACGGCGACGGGAGCGCCACCTCGTAGGTTACGCAGAATTCTGCGGAACCGGAGAGAGGCCCTTCGGGATCCGGCCAGCGTCGAGAGCGGTTGGAGCCGCACGCTCCCGTCACCTTCCACGGCAGGCGCACGGGGATCCGTTGTGCCTTGCCGCTGGACTTCTGGTTCCAGGCAGCGAAGCGAGCGCAGCAAACGCGCGCTCTGGTCGCCTTCCCCAGCAAATGCTAGGGAATGGCTTTGCCTCAAGAATGCGGCGCGCACGGGAGAACCCGGCCGCCATTATCGGCGCATACAAACGTTCGCCGCCGATACCTCCGAAGTCGCGCCCCTGCCCCAGCCGGTAAGTCGGAAGTCCTTCTTACGTAGCCTTCTATTGCCGAGGAATGCCTCGTTGATGTTTTGTAGCTAGCTGGCCCGCTCTTTGTATTGATTGAAAGTGTAATAAATAGCATATGAGTGTTCACGCTGTGTCGTCCCTTTCCTTTGTCCCTCGAGCACGAACCCCTCCGCGGTTAGCGAGCGGGAACGCTGCATCCGCGGGGTGGGAGTGCGGGCGGGGCGAAAGGCCTTTGTTTCCCCCGTATTTCCACAAAGGCGAAAGCCTTTAATGGCTCATACTCGCAGCCATGAATCTGTCCGGCGTCCGTTACATTCAGCACCTCTAAAAGAAAAAAAAAATTGTGCACGGTGGGATTCTAACCACCATCCTTCCATTCCGCAGCCGAGCGTGCTAATGACTACGCTACTTCCTGCCAATGCATATGTAATTCTACTTGTCCAGGACGCTGTAGTGTGTTTGTGGAAAGGCGTGGAATCAGACGGATGCCTCCCAAATGCCCTCTAGTGTCTCCAGCATTTAAGATTCACAAACAGTTGTGTACTTAACCTCTTAAGCACACATCAGTGACACAAGCAGCAACACCACGCTAAAAGGTTTTGCCTCACCACACTTCAGGTCAGCAAAGTGCCCCTCGGGATTCTTTTACTTCCAGTTCTACAAGTATTGCATACTTCAAGGCCCGTACTGTGCAGTGTCTCTGTGCTTTCTAGACCAAAAGGCCCAGTGATTCAAAATTTGGATAACGGGCAGTGCAGTCCCAGAGTATGGTGTGAGGTATGGTGTCCGATTCCCAAGTAGAATGCTTGAATAATATTTCATCCAGTTGTCTTCTTTATAAACTTGCTAGTTCAAAATGGCCATTGTAGAATGTTTGGGCATTTGCAGATGCACTGTTCTATAGCACACCTGTCAGGACCAATTCACCAATTTGAAAGAGGCCCATCTATGTACATCAAAATATCAGTTTTTTTCCCCAAGGTGGCCAGAGGCTAAGTTCTTATCCCTTGTAACCACCATGGAGGTTAGTTTCTTTTGAAAGTCATGCAAACCTGGCCACTCTTCAATATACTACCCTCAAGCAAATTGGCAAGCACAATGCTTTAATATTATTTAATCGAATTGCCTCCTTTAAAATCTTGCTTGCAGGAAAGAGCAATGATACAATAGTTGGGTATTTACAGATGCACTCCACAGGCATGAACAGGAGCAGGTGCACCCACTGTTGCACGGGAAACATCTCGACACCAAATCAGACGTTGCGTTTTTCTCTGTTCCTTCCTGGTTGAGACTAGCCCTCACCAAGCACTTCAGGAATTGAGAATAAATAAGTAAAGTACTGTAAATGTACAGATACACAAAGGCGGCCAGTGCACCATTAAGTGGGAGATTTTGTTCACTTGCAATCCTGTCTCTTTTAAATGAGATGAATTTTTTTTTGTACGTACAGGAAAGCATTCAGAGGACAGGGTCCAGCCTCATATCTCTTGAATGAAGGGAAGACCTGGAATGCATCACAAATTTATCTCCATTGTCTTGTAATTAACCATAACTGCACCTTTTAAAGGGGTGCGGGGAGACTTGGCTTTAAGAGCTGAATTATTTTTCTGTCATGAAGGGATGCCAGTTGGCGCAAGTATTGGGAAGTTAACTATTAAAACGAATACAAATTCGACCAGTTTCGACAGTACAAATTTTTGTGCTTTACTGCTGTACCAAACTTGCAGAAATCCTGGCATAACAAAACTTGGCAGAAGTTCGAGTCTCACTTAAATTTAAAAACCCCGAGTTTTTTCCACACTGAATATTACATGCATGCTTGCACAACGTGCTCGTTACCTGTCAGTAGACATATCCCCTAACACTTCCAGCACCTCGCTGCAAAATGTAAACTGCTGTTTCCTGTTGAACATTGTTTGAACACTGTTAAACATTGGTTGAGTTATCAGCATATTAATTTTTAGACCCAATGTTTTGCTTTGTCTACCTGCAACATTGATGATGCTTAGTAATTCAGACAATTAATGGCCTAGCAAGGCAACATCATCAGCAAATCGCTGAATACTAAAGTATTGTTCATTATTACTTTTCCCTAACTGTTCCCATTTCAGGTCTCGCAGTAATTCTTGCATGCAAATGGATAGCAATGGAGAGACTGTGTCTCATTGTATACCATCGTTCTTTATTGACCTTTTATTACTTTCTTTATGGAGGCCTAATTCGTTGCGTAGCCGCTGTAAATATCTTGCAGTATTTTCGCATATGCGTCTGCACCTTAGTTCCACAATGTCTTTGTGACTACTGACATTTTGACTGCTATATAAAGGGGCTATTTTCAGTGTATATCTCTATCAGCTGGTTGATAGTATAGACATGAT
This sequence comes from Amblyomma americanum, assembly GCF_052857255.1. NCBI lineage: Eukaryota > Metazoa > Arthropoda > Arachnida > Ixodida > Ixodidae > Amblyomma > Amblyomma americanum. Next base: position 226,774,621 of record NC_135498.1, on the reverse strand, counting down.
CTATCGTAGTGCTGTGTACGTGGCTACAAACCGTGGCATCCTACGAAAAGTTTTCGCAACGTACACTCTTCATCTTCCAGACTCGTGTAGGTTCTTCTGGGATCCACCCCGAGCCCCATACTGCAAGAGACATGCTTGCTTGCAAGTAGCACACGACAGTGACAACAGCAGTGCAATATTGGAAATTTTTCCATGCAACTCTGGGCAAGACGGGCGGCAAAAGACGTAAAAAAAACAAGCGCCAAAATTATACTCAATACTCAAAGCGAAAACACCCCTACGGAAGCGGATGTCAAGAACGAGAAAGGTGTCTCCTTGTTTGCTGCAATTTATTATGGAGAGAATGAATAAGTTGAGCATTGGATAGGTGTCGGACCAGATTACTTTCCACCCTAAACACGCATCGTAAAACGGTTTTCTCGGTTAAACAGCTGTACAGGTGCGACCAAAATATAGAGCACACTTCGACATGTTACTTTTCTCGTGCGTTCCGCAGAGTCTGCTTTCAGCACTCGCGCCAGCTAGGCCGTGTTATGACGTGTCTCGTATTTTTTTATGGCCGCACTGCTGTTTGCGCCGAATGTTAACGTGAATAATAACACGTAAGAAATTCAAGTTCGTATAACATTTCCGCCCGAACGCATGCTTAAACCCTAGTAAGCAACCCAAGAAAGATTTCTTCCGCTCTGCAGCACTCACGCTACCACAGCTGCCATCACGGTCTCTCGCATTCGATCCTCTCTGCGCTGAAATTCTGAATCACCAGCTGGGTAACAGTAGCCACTCTCGCTCAATACTCAACAAGTTCACGATAGCTTCTGCTGTTAACCAGAGGAGTTGATAAAACTCCGCGCCGCTATTACTCCGCCATGTTGGTATTCGTTTACCGTATTTGTGCTAGGCTTGTGGCTAATCTTGGCCCTCGATGTATGTAACTTTGCAACGAGATAGTGCATATCTTTTTCTTTAAAGTAATGCAAAAACGCCCTTTTAGCAACACAACTTCAGGCCCACTGGAAGGTCTTTTTGCATTTCTCCGATACGATATGCTGGTTACTACCGTAGCCTATGAATGAGTGTGATACTTGCGGGGAGACGGAGAAAAATGAAACATCTTCCCCTGTGATTACATGGCAGTCGCATGGCAATTTTGCACGTCTAAATGAACAGCTTCTTTTGCGCACCTCGAATTCTGGAAGTACTTTGGCCCTGTGACCTCCACGTCATTTGGGTAAAACGACTGCCAAGAAAAGCACATTGATTTATGTAGCAAACGCATGGTGCCGTTCGTACAGCACATTTCCAGAAAACCAATGTTGGTTCCTTTGTGACACGCAAGGTCGCTGCGTAAAACGCGATGAACGCGACGTGGCCGACAAGGAGGGAAGAGACGTAGCCTGCGCAATGCCACTTACTTTATTAGATGTAACTGTGTAACGCCAGACGATACAAACAGCACAAATGGGAGTACACAACATGTTTGAAGAAAATGCATGAGATAGGTTTAGCTTGCAGCCATACACACTTTAGAAGGGCTGCATGCACACCTCACCTTTTTAGGGTAAGACGAAGACAGACACACAGGCACACACACTCTACAAGGCAGTAAACATGCAATACTGGCTTCAAGGAGGTAAAAGGAACAGCCGAGACTCCATGGCAGACTAGCAGCTTAAAATCTCATGGTTGAGGTGCAGTTCGTACTATTCTATCCTCAGAAGCATCCATTGACTACCTCTCCAAAAGGTCTACTTCCACCAGCTATCTATATATGTTTGGTCATACCCATGCTTATCGTTTTTTATTGTTCATCTTTGACACCCTGTTTCCAATGTACCCTTCATCCCTCATTACTTAACCAAACCAATGAAGCGGCAACCTTGTTGCTTCACGCCTGTATTTGCCATCGTAACCATACTCCTTATCATGATCTCAGTTCGTCATAGTCACCCCACAGATCTAGGCATTGGAACCCGACACCTCATATAATATGATAAATACATCAAATTCACACTACACTGCAAAACTACAATCGCACATTGCACCACCCTTTTTCCTTTGAGGAGCTGGAGAAAATTATGAGGAGGTACAGTGAATTAGCAATTCATTCCGAAAAAAAAACTAGCCGAATAGAAAAAAACTCAAATTATTGGATTTTTAACTCTTGTCATAAAACAAAGTGACTGCAAACACAAACCATAGTACAAAAATGAGCATCTTCATGAAGGGGCACCAACAAAGTCGGCAATTCATGCCACAAGAAATTTCACTTCCATAAATACAATACAAGTGAAAAAATTCACACACTGTCCTCACAAGGCACACATTCCAGTTTACCTCCAAGTATAACTATTTCAAAGCATGCAATGCCATTTAAAGTTTGACTATGCTAACGAAGGCCCAGAACATTTGCTTGATTTATTTGTGTAACACCTCCAACATCTTGCACCCTTTGAAAACAAGCGAAAACAGAAGCACTGCTCCTGTCAATTTCGGCACATCACACAACGTAACTGGGAGCAGAAATCATAACATAAAAATGTGCACATATATGACAGAAAAGCAATACGAGGTTGACAATTCATACCAAGTAAGAGTCTCACTTCTATACACACAAGTTCTAAACCATTTCACATTAGTAGCACCAGGCATACATTTCAGTTTACTGCTAAAAACCTTTTTAAAGGATGTCGAACTGTTCAGGCTTTACTAAGCTTACACAAGTCATGGAACATCTTAACACACCCATTTTTTTTACACAAGCAAGGAACGGAGTACTGCAGTTCGTCGTTTTGGGGACACTTTTTCTGCATGCTATGCCCTAGTAAAACAATGGCTACCAGAGTGAGACGTTGCGTCCCTTGGAGCCGTACAGTCGAAAGGCAGAGTTGCATGGTATGCCCTAAAGTCTATGTGATAAGTGTCCACAAGAGAAATCTACGTGGCCTTCAATAAAACATTAAATAGCAACAAAACGGTGGGAGTCATCGAACGGGCAGTCCCATGCCAAGTGGCTTAGCGTTGGCTTTCCGAGCTTTCCAAGCAGAGGAGTCGGTAGCCACGACTACCATGACAAATGTGTAAAAACTGGCACATGCTATAATGGTCTTCATAGGGCTGGTTATGCAATCCAGTATCTCGGTACGGTGAGGAAGCAGACATGCTGAGCAATGTGTTTGCAAGCATCGAGGTGTTTGCAGCATCAGCTAGCCGCAGCTGTTTTCCTTGTCGCAGGTGCCTGATGGTGCACGAACTTCGTCCAAGGAGCACTTAGAGAGGCAGTCGGAGGTCCGCTGCTGACCCACCCTTGTAAACTGAGGAATGTGAAACGAAACCAAATTACAATGCCGTAATTTTTCTATGGCAGGTAACCAGGCACACACACAAGGATAAGAACAGACCCGGATGTCCCCCTGCGCTAGGAGTGCTTTCTGGCAAGACACTGACATATAATGATACATTTATCGCCTCCTACTGCAGTCTTCTCAGCTTCTATAGTTTCCTACTTATGTTTTTGAGAATGAGTCTGAGCCAAGGCATGAACCCACTGGAGCTACAATGTGCAACCAAGTCTTACATGGCCAGTTTTCATCCTGCTAGCATGCCACGCGAGTCTTTCATTATGACGCCGCCCAGCCTGTCTAACACACTACTTCCTGCAAAAGAAAGGTTTACAACACACCGCACCTTTTACACAATAAGGGACCTTAAGGCAGGACCCGGCTTTTAAATCATAAAAAAATCGGGTAACCTCCACAACGTGGGCAAGGCTCTGGAGGTTCCCGCAACTCAGATAAAGGCCTCACCATCTTCTCAGGACTGCGAAAGTGGCTGAGGTTTCAGTGTATGTACCGAAGCATGGGGCCAACATTTAGAGTTTATGAAGCATGTTTGCTTCCCTTAAAAAGCTAAAAACATCTGGCATATCGACCAGTGTATCTGCACCTAAAATCACGGCTGGAGTAAAAGGAATGTGTTATTTATAAAATGGGGTAAAAAATTTTTTCCCAGTCAATAAAGTTTTGTGCATGAAAATAAAATGTGGTTTGCTGTAAGCTCATCTCCGCATTTTCTGCAAACCGGTTTGTCTTCGCTTGGCAGTAGGAACTTATGTGTGAGATGTGCATGTCCTATACGAAGACGGCAGATAGCCACTTCCTCAAAACCATTCAGGCAGGTGCAAGACTTCCATTCATCTAAAACTGGCATAGCAAAGTGAAGTTTGTTATTTGCTTCATTTTTCATTAAATGGGATATGTGCGTTTTTATTTCCCTGCCACGAGCTTGAGCAACGCAGACGTCTGCTCTCTCGTTGCCTTTAATAACGACATGGCTCGGCACCCAGCACAGTTTTGTTTTGTCCTTGAGCTGTGGCTATTTTATGTTGTGTATGATGTCACTAAGAAGCGGAGAAATTACATTTTTAAATTAAAGAGCCGAAAGTACACTCAGAGTGTGTGTGTAAATACTGCCGTCTGTGATGTTATTGTTAATTTTTTCTACAGCTACACAGACGGCGTAACAATCGGCAGTGAAAATCCATGCCTAATGTGGAAGTCTTACTATTTCCCCATTTCCTTTCACCACTGCGCTTCCAGCATAAACAAGTTTTCCAGCCATCCGTATAAAAGTCCGTGAACCACTGTAAGTCGTGGTAAAAACAGCGCAGCGACGACAGACACAGAGAAGACAGAAGAAGACGGACAAGCGCTGACTAACAACTAAAGTTTATTGGAAAAAACACAGGTATTAATACACTCCTAAAACAACCAGGGAACACGCCCCTCTTAACATCCTTCTAATCGTGCGAATCTAGATACTTAATCTCACATTCGTGAAGAAGCACTGACGGTGTGCTGACGCATGCATCACCATTCGCGTGGATGCGATACGCCTCACACAGTTCCCTTGTCAATTTATCCCTGTGCCTGCAAACAACTTTTGTCTCATGGAAAAGAGGGTTGCACATTTTTTTGTCGGGGAAACCTGGGATATTATTCAGGGGGCAATCTCTAAAATGTAATGCAAGGTTGGACGATGGGGGCCATTTAACGAGGTATGATGCTGACGAAGACGGGTGTTCACACATTTTCCCGTTTGGCCAATGTATTTCTTGCCACAGGAAAACTCAATGTCATACACTACGCTTTCAGCACATCTGTCTTCTGTCTTCTCTGTGTCTGTCGTCGCTGCGCTGTTTTTACCACGGCTTAAAGATGCACCAACTAGCTCAGTTGTCGGTTCGTGAACCACTGTGTTTCTCTTTGAGTACAAGAAATTCTTCTATAATCTGTTGTAGAGTGTGCTTCTTACAGAAGTTAGCGTGAAATCGCAGATTGCTGGCAAATTGTACCATGCAGGAAGTGCGTCTCGTCTTTGAGCAATGCCGGGTAGCGAGTCTAATATGCCGAGATTCTTGCATATCTCTTCAAAACATAAGAGCAGTGACCTGCTAGCTTGCGGTGTTGAACAGTGTAGCATTCAAGCGATGCCTTCGTCGGTTCGAAGAGGCTGAGAGCTGAGTATCTCCACGACATGCAGCCCGATCACGTTTTCACGCCTGAAGTGATCAAATTGTGGTTTTAAAATGTTCTTTGAACATTTAGCCTTATGCTAGTGTCACCTTCCCACTCCTTTACATCCATATCAGCCGAAACACTGGCTATCTGAGCCAAACCCCCAGAAGCAGCAGCCGTTGGGACGAGGCAGGAGCTCAGCGGTCGGGAGGCATGCAATGGCAGCGTGACCACGTGATCAAAGATGGAAGCCTCCATGACATGGCACTGTAAGTAGTGTATAGGCAACCAATTTCAAATTGATAAGCAATGTGGTTGGAATGTCACTTTGCTGCTTGCTTAAGAGATTTTTGTTTCCTTTGGTCCGAGCTACAGTCTGCTCTGGACTGCAGCGGCGGCCTAGTGGCTGAGCATCCACCTCGCATGCGGGAGGTACAGGATTCGATCCCCAGTGTCGCCGGGTACCCACCGGTGATACAATGGGTACAAGCTTTCCCCTGCTTGGTGCTCGGCTTATTCATGGTGAAATGCTTGGGAAATGCTTCTTTGACTCCACCTTGAGCAAACGAAAATACCTTGTGCCATGGCGCTCTTTGGCCGCAGATGCCCCTGCACCATAAATATTCACTCTCATCATGATCAGTCTGCTCTGTCTGCCAGTGCATCAGTCATTGCCACCTTGAATTTGCGAAGGGAAAAAACTACGTCACTAGCACATGCAACCCCACATATTTTGTAACTCAGTCTTTGCTGCTTTCATTAACAACGTGTATAATTTCCCAGGAGCACACACTATGGTGTTTGGATGTCTTTTCTCCTGTTTGCACGAGTTGTCACATTCAGTGCCACAGACTTTGCTCTTGGTGTGAATGACAGGTATGATTTTGGTGGTCTAGAAGGTCACTCACTCACTTCTGTTCATTCCTTTGATCATGATCTTTCTCCTTAAAAAAAAGATGTCGCATTTCTTGCAACTGTGCGCTGATGTTAGAACTTACAAAACCGTGGACAACGCACACGCAAAGCGTTTTTTTCTGAAATTTTTTTTCTGAGCTACCCGCCGCGGTGGCTCAGTGGTTAGAGTGCTCGGCTACTGATCCGGAGTTCCCGGGTTCGAACCCGACAGCGGCGGCTGCGTTTTTATGGAGGCAAAACGCTAAGGCGCCGGTGTGCTGTGCGATGTCAGTGCACGTTAAAGATCCCCAGGTGGTCGAAATTATTCCGGAGCCCTCCACTACGGCACCTCTTTCTTCCTTTCCTCTTTCACTCCCTCCTTTATCCCTTCCCTTACGGCGCTGGGCAGTTAAGGTGGGCGCTGGGCGGTTAAGGTGTCCGCTGATATGAGACAGAGACTGCGCCATTTCCTTTCCCAAAAATCAATTATTATTATTATTATTCTGAAATTAGCTTTGGATCGGGACACACAGACACAAAACAGCTTGCGTTTTGCCATGCTATGATACTTAGCTAGAATCTGTGAGCTGCCAATAGGTGGCCAAGGTAGCCGGCCAAACGCTGGATGTATGCAGTACATTACAAACAGCGGCATGTAACTTGCTCCTACACCCGGTATGGAAAGCGCACATGTCAATACTATGTACCTGCCTCATTCAATAGTTTGCCACCTAGTGTATTTCGCATGAATACTAAATAGACACTCAAGAAAATTTTGCAGTCTGTCTCTCTGTGTTGCTTCCTGCCCTTTATTTCATCTGATGTCATTGTCTTAATTTCAAATTACTGTCATCCCTCTTGATGGCGTAACAGTTGTGTCTACATTTGTCTCTCTGTGTTGCTGACTTTTTTTTCCAAATTCATTAAGTCTTTATTTTCCTTATTGCTTTACCATTGCTCACCGTCTGCCAGGCACTGCCACTCATGCCGTTTGAGGCTTTAGTAGGCATGATTTATGCTGTATGAAAATTGACATGAAAGTGGCGCCCGCCCGAAATCAGCTCACAAGACTATACAATCACCGCAGCATTTGCGAAAGAAGTTTTTTTTAGCATGGTTTCAGCGAAGAAGCTGCCAATGCTCGCTTCATCTGAGCTATAGCTAGGTGAAATAGTTAAGCGAAAACTTGGTGGGCATAATGGAGCAAATAATGTCATTTAGGCTATTTATTATTAACTATTTTGGTTGTGGGAGACTAAACTCACTTCTTGCCAAATTTTTGCAACACTCACAACATCCCTTAGAAATACAATATATTACCAGAAGATTTTTCATTAGTACTGTAGTCATACTTCATGCTGCTGAGTCTTAAAAACGGGGAGTTAGTATAATTACACTTTTTCAATGCCGTGAGGCGAATGAACAAGGTGACGATTGACAGGCGATTGTGTCGCGGGGCACCTCACCAAAGAACATTAGTTCATGCAATTACTGCTTAAGAGATTGGCAAGTGTGTCTGGTATACTGCAACCCCTTCAGTGCAGCAAGCAATAATTAGAATGCTTTCAAGAGTATGCCAGCCACCTGGAAATTGGACTTGGAAGGATAGCTGCATTGCAGTATCTGTGGGTACACACCTCAATTCGCGGACGCTCTCTGAAAAACAAAGGTCGATTGACGCAGGAAAGTTCAGGCTCTGAGAACACCAAGGGGACTGTGTCACTGTCCGCTCGCCTTCACCTCTATCAAAACAGTTCGCAAATTCACGGTCACGTGCAGGAGTTAACTTTTTATACACGACTGTTTGTTTATACACCCACAAATATTGTTGCAAGGCACCACTATATTTGTCGCATCTTGTACTTACAGTCGTCAGCACACCTATTTAAAGCGCTACAGCGCCACCGTGTACCACAAAGAAAGTGAAAGTTTTGAACCTGTACTCGGTTGTCAATATTATGCTGGTGCTAGACCGAAGGCGCACTGGCACGCTGTGCGTCCTGTCGACTGCACTATACAGTTATAGAACAGCTGAGCCAATATTACTTTTATGGTTACTCGGCAAACCGCTCCAGCGCCCGCCAGGCTTGCTGACTGCACTTGCCTCGCACACGGTTAAGACAAGCATGAATCGGTACTCACGTCTGGGTTCAAGAAGCGACGACTTGCCTCGACGGACGTCGAGGCAAAACACCGCGGCAACACCTTTGCCACAAGCACGACAGGTGCCACGTCGCGTAGCAGAAGCAGGACAAGGGCCTGTGATACGAAAAGATGTATGAGAATTCCGTACTGAAATGGACAGCAATTGGAAGTGCTCAGCAATTACGTTCTACTTTGACGTTAACGCATATCGCTTGCGGACTGGCATTATAGGCTCGTAGCGAACGTCGTTCCCGCGCCGACTAGGGCGCCCCTCACGGCGGCGAGCGCACACTCGGAAGGATACGATCGGCCCGCTGGCGTTCGGAAAGCCTGTTTGGTCTCTGTTTCGCGCGTAGCTGTTGCCTTTTCAGAACAATGCCGAAATGCAACACGAATTGCTGCGTCGTGGGCTGCAACAGCACGTACACCAACTCACCAGGAACGAAGTTTTATAGGTTTCCGAGCCGACCGTATGAAATAGAACGGCGTCACCGCTGGATCGCGCTCGTCCGACGGCAGAAGTAAGCTGTTTTATGTTCCGGCGATATGCGAATTGCGTTAACGATGAATGTGTTGCTTTTACAGCGATGACGGCAGCAACTGGAGACCTGCAGTGCATAGCAGGATATGCAGCAAGCATTTCGTCGGTGGTGTGAAATCTAATGAAGAAGGCCACCCTGCTTACCACCCGTCGATATTTGCCGCTGCATATAAAGCGACGAGTGGGCCTCTGTCAAGCGACCGCTATACGAGGTAGAGCATATATTTTTTGAATTTGCCCTCAGCTTGACGTATTGTTGCTAATGCCACCTCATTTTGTGCATTGACAGTTGATTTGGTTGCGTGATCGCGGTGCTTTAGTGAACCAATATTGTTTGGCTGTGACTACCCCACAAATGCAAAGCGACGAGGTCCTTATTTATTTATTTTTTGCCAGAAAAAGAAAGCGCCAGAATCAAAAGATGCAGGAGGAGCGACAGATATCCAGTTATGACAGTCAACAAACAGGGTGTGTCTCAAGCCCCGAACCACAGATTTCAGACTGCCCGCTTTACAGTGACAACGTAGTGGCCTCCGTCGGCGGCCAGTCTGCAGATGACGCACATCGTGTGGATGTAAGCAAAAGTTTACTGCATGTAATTTGTGCTTTTCATTGCATTTAATTTGACTGGTGTGCTAAGCTAATTTTAAAATGCTGGTTTCAGGCCTCAACAATGACTGAAGACGGCAATGTTACTTTCAGCGTGAACTTCACATTTATGTCAGAGTTGTGCGATGGAAATGCTTCATCCTACATAAGTCACAAAGAGGTGTGCAACACAAGCTTGGGCAGCTCATGCAGTCCAGGCTTTTCGGACAAAAGCACTGGACCAGCGTGCAAAGAGCCTTTCTTCGCGGGGTTCAGATCTCTTCAACACGATGAAAACGCCTTTCATGCGCTGACAGCGATTAATGTTTCATTATTTGCTCTGCTTTTAAGCATACTGCCACCTGCTCCAAGAAAGTTGAATGAGTTGTCCATTGAGAACAAGATTCTGTTATTTCTGATCAAACTGAAACATGGGCTGCCATTTTCTGTTCTCGCTGTTCTCTTTGGCGTCCACAAAACAACGGCCTCTCGCATCTTCAAGGGTCTACTTGTAAACATCCATGCTGCAACAAGGAAATGGTTATACTGGCCATCACAAAGAGCCGTTCTGGCCACATTACCTCCATGCTTCAAAGTACACTATCCAAAATGCAGAGTTGTTATAGATTGCACTGAACTTGAAACTGAAGTGCCTCCAGGAATTGAAAAACAAAACCTGTGGTATTCAGACCACAAAGGAAGGCACACCATCAAGTACCTTGTTGGAATAGCTCCGAACGTCCTTATAACTTTTCTTTCAAAGGGGTTTGGAGGTAGAACTAGTGATACTACGCTAACAGTTGAATCAGGTTTTTTGTCTCTTCTTGAACCAGGAGATCTCGTCTTAGCCGATAAAGGATTTCCAGGCATAAAAACAGGTGTTGGCTCGCAAGATGCAACGTTGGTGATGCCACCTTTTGCTACCAGTCCACAATTCACGGAGTCTGAGGTGGATGCCACATATGAAACTGCCTCCGTGCGCATTCATGTGGAAAGAGTAATTCAGAGGCTGAAAATTTTTGATATCATTACACGCAGGATACCACATGAGCTGACTGGTTATGCTGATGAGATTCTTCATGTACTAGCAGTGCTAACAAACCTGAAGGCGCCCATTTTTTCCAAGCCACCGAAATAATGAGGCTGAAAAGGGAAAAAATTTATTGCACGTTTTTTATATACACAAGAAGGGTCAAAATGACTGCCCTTACTGCGACATATATGAGGCTTTACATGTCACTGTATGAAAAGTGTAGAAATTAAATAAAGCAGTTCTCGTTAACAGGCACTGTTTTCTGGTCTCTGTTGGTGATGGGACGGCGACACTTGTAAAATGATATTGCCTCTACACGAACAATATTAAAATAAGTAAACATCACATGTCTGTACATCCATGCAATGCCCTGAGAAAGTGCTCAAAATAAAAGTTTCGCAGTTTGGGCACAGCAGACGACAGGAACTCATCATTTCTTTTTACATGGATTGTGAGTGAGTCCACTTCTGTGTGTACATAAAAGTAGCAGCGCTGCAAGCCTAGCACATGCAAGCAGATTTGTATTTGTGTGAAGTACGAATGGCTGCGTCTTAAATCCAGAATGTCTTCACCGCACAGGTATTTCAGCAGGGGTCTCTTGGTCAAGCTCTGCTGTCTTCTTGAGAATGGACACTTGATTTCAAGTAGCACTACGCTGCCGTCTTCATCCCTGAAAGTTAAACTTTCTATTTGGAAGAACAACCCGATAAAAGTGATCACCTGAAAATGCTGTCGGGGGAGCACGCAAGCCACGGCTCTCCAGGACAAACTACCAGGCCGAATTGGGCGACATTCACGTCGTGCTTCTTTTCAAACGCCTTACGGGCTGATGGCTCCTTTAACAGCCCATACTGCACCTGGTAGCCATTGTACGGCACCTCGGTAACAATGCTCTTTGCACGCTCGGAGAGGCTTTTACAGCAGGTCAGAATCCTGTGTGCCTGCAGAAGACAAAAGGCAAGATTAGACCACGTCTGCCTTAGCGTAATCAGTGTCAGGGTCAGAAAATTGATCAAGCTGCAAGATACTTCTCTGTACCTTTGTAGCAGTAATTCTCGGAAACCTTTCATTAGCCCAAAGACTACGATCAAGCGCCGTCCTAGCTGACAGGTCAGGTACATCTTCAGGCGACACAGCGACGTAGCGTTCATAAATTCGTCGCTCCGGGCCTGACAGCCTTTGTGGGGAGGGGGGGGGGGGGCATAGCGAGCCAGACACAATAGCAGTTACTACATCTTTGTTTTAGTTAGGTTCTCTTAGAGAAGAAAAAATACGAATACTGAAGTACTGTACACTAGGGTACAAACCTCTCTAGGAAGTTAACTCGTTTAAGAAGTATTTTGTTTCCACACTGCATGACAGTAAAGCTGTGGAACTCTTTCTCGATCCTGTCCCATTCAAAAAGCACCAGGGCTTGCGGAGAGCTATGAGGAGGGGTTGTAGCGGGCTCAGCTAGCATACACTCTTCTGCGCTCAACATATCAATTAAGGGGCAGTTGAGGTCACCGAAATATTGTGTGACATGGTTCAGTGGAACCTCCTTTGCACGCACTGAAAAATCGCAACATAAAAAGACTCGAACTTTCAGCAACTTGCGCGAAAATATTTTTCCAGAGTAAACACAGCTGGTAAGTTCCTCACCTTTTTCTTTTTTGGGGACAGCAACGTTAGAGTGCCTCGGGTATGCCTTACGAGACGCCGGTACGCCCCACGATCGTGGATGAGAGGTTTTCGAGTCGCATTTGCCGTCTTGTATGTACAGGGCAACTGCCGCGGCGTGCTTGCACTTCCCTGCGATGCCAGCACGGAAATCGCAGCTCCCCGCGAAGATTCGTCTTCTGCCGTCGATCTGCAAGCATTATGTCATCTATAATTCCATGCTACCACACGGTAAAACGAAGGTACTTACGCTGAGCTTCACGCATCTCGCCGGTGCGTTGATTTTCGTCTGCGGTATGCACCTAGCTGTCACCTCCGATCCTTGCGAGTCGAGCAGTTCCCTCACCTCGTAGACGTGCCCCGCTTCAAATAGAAGTTTTCCTTTCTGCAAATTCTTTCCACGAAAAAAGCTGTCAAGGTCGTGTAGCTCCCGAAACCCGGCTAAAATTAATATCGGCACGTTGTTTGCCGCCATCACTGGGTGTCAAACACGCAGCGCGAGCAGCTGACTGCGGGAGTAATCCTGCCGCATTTGAGCAGCTACTCCCCAGATGGCGCCAGAGGTCCGAACGACGGGGCGCCTCCTAGCACTTGCAACTTGCCTATAGGTTGCAAGAGTGGCAGATCGGGCTAGTTGGTAATTTTCCATAATGCGATACAGCGCGAATAAAGACGGGGACGAAGCGAGACAAGACACCACAGGTCATTCCCTCCTACGTGAAGGATAACAAAATCTGCGGGCTTGAGATTAAGGCGCCACACAGCGCTTGCGAGGTGCACGGCGTCGTAGCCTCCGAAGCTAAACATACAGGTCTCAACCGACGGGCATAAACGTAGGCGACTTCTGCACAATCGCTTGAGTTGACTGTCGCCGACAAGTACGCCCCGCATAGCAATAATGCAACCAATGTGGCCTAGGGACTGTCAAGCCCTAGGTTCAATAAGTAGAGCAGCTAAAAACGCTAGGCTCCACGCGCTAGGGACACTAGAGGGCTGGTGTACGTGTACGAGTGGTAAGTCATGCCTTATGTGCATAAAGTCGCCCACACCATCAAAAAGGTCGCCGGAAAGCAGGGCGTCAATGTTGTGTTTTCAGCTCCCTGCAAGCTTTCACGCCTGTGCTCACGTGTTGCACGTAGCAGGACTTATCGGCCGGCTAGTTTGACGCAACATGAAAACCGCTACGTCAACTGTGCCACAGGTGTTGTTTACAAAATTCCGTTGACCTGCGAAAAAGTGTACATTGGGCAAACAGGCCAATGTATTAATGACAGACTAAGAGAACACCACAACTCTCTGTCCCCTACTGACGGCGCTAACTTGCCTCGGCATTGCCGGGAATGCGGTTGCTACCCGCTATTTTCCAATGTTAGTATTGTCGGCAGAGGCAAGGGAAAAGTTGAGTGCGAAATCCTCGAAGCGTTCCTCATTAGTATTCAAGGAGATGAGTGTATCAGCAGTCCTTCTATCTACCTCATGCAGAAGAAACTTATCTTCCTTTCGCAACGGCGTTAGATTACAGCTTATCTTTTGATGTAGATTGTTGTTAACTGAGCTGCGCTAACTTTGCCACTTTCCCTGGGAGTCTGTTTTCTTCTAACAAGCACAGTTGCTAGTCCAGTCGTCGTGTGTGTGCCTCGTCTCTTCGCTGTGTCCCGTCTTTTGACTGGTTTTACTCCTGAACATGTACCAACTGACCCAGATTTCAACACTACTGCAATGCCTTTCTTCTTCGCTGGGTATCTTTCTAAGTGTGCACGGTCCCGAGAATCAGGCAACGGTTTGTGTCAGCGCAATTGCCATCATCACTTGCCGGGCGCGGACTCTGTCCCATTGCCTCAGGGTGAATTCGGCGCCCAAAGAGCTCGTCGCGTTCTTCGGCCTCTTGGAACCATCGTCGGGGCATTGGAAGTGGATAGTCAAGATTTGGAATTCCGAGTGTTGGAGGCAGGTGAGACTATTGCATGATTGGCTTCGTGTTTTGTGCTACACGGGACGTGGTGAACTCCCCGGCTTTCGCTGCCTTCACGAACACCGACGTTTGGCAGCCCAGGCAACTAAGGCTTACTGGAATCAGGTTCGGAGGCTCTTGCCTAAAAAGGAACGGCCTAAGGTGCACAGAGGTTCTGTCACTTACCTCAATGGAGCATCAGTGCCCGAAGAAATCGATCAGCTTCTACAGAAAGGGCCTAAGTACCGTTTGGAACCAAGTGTCAGCAGCCACGAACTTCTTGCTACTGCACACCGTGTAGCAGAGAAAGCCGACAAAGATGAGAAGCAGAGGATGCCTTTCTGAAGGTATAGACGCCGTTTGCAATGCAGATGGAAAGCAGAAACGGCACAGTAACCACATTCTTCACCGAGTTGTGGACTACTTCACAGAAAACGAGTTGACACTTCTTCAGGCGGATAAAGAAGGCGGTTTTGTGGTGCTTCCCACGGGCGCGTTTGGTAAGAAGGCCTTGGCGGCCATTGACAGGAACTTCCAGCCTGCGAAGCGCAACTCCTCGAAATTGAAGTCCGCAGCTGTGAGACTTCTGTTAGCCAACAACCTGGACAGCCTGTCTCAAAGGGTGAAGAATTGCAAAGGGAATCGCCTCCGCGTGTTTTTCTCTGCAAAAACGCACAAGGCTGACTGCCCTTTGAGAGCCATTGTGACAGAGGCAGGCACATGGCAGAAGTTAGTGGGCCAGGATTCGCAGCGACATCTACAGTCCATCACTGTTCAGGACCCTTACTGTGTTGCGAGCGCGGCTGCAGTGATTGAAGTTCTGGACAAAGGCATCCCTGGAGCCAACAGTGCGTTTTCCATTGACATTGAGGACTTGTTTTACAGCATCCCCCATGGTGATCTATTTGTTGCGGTGCGTGAGCTAATTGAACAGCAGGGTCAAGTCGCCTTTCAAAATGCTTGTGGCGTTTCTGTGGGTACGTTCCTTGAGCTGTTAACGATTTATCTTTCTTCCACAGGTGTTGATCTTAAGGATGGCATGTACGTCCAGAAAAAAGGAATCTGTATTGGGGCAAGCGTAGCACCAGTACTGTGCCATATATATTTAGCAAAGTTTGACAACACGTTGCAAGGCGTTCTTTTTGACAAACATGTGTGCAGAATTTTTAGACATGTTGATGATTTCCTGATTCTTTTGAATCTTTCACCCAGTGACTCATTGCATGTGGTTGTAAACCAGATTTTGACAGCTTTTAAAGCTTGCTCGAGTGCCCTCAGTTTTACATATGAACTACCCGCTAACCACTCGATTAGATTTTTAGAACTTCAATTAACATTTCGTGACGATGGCCATGTTTGCTGGTGCTTCATGCCTAGAACTAAAAAGTCCTTATTACCGTACTCGTCAGCTCATTCCAAGATTGTCAAGAGGGGGATTGCTACTAACTGCTTCCGTAATGCACTGCAAAAGAGTTGCCACCACAGCATGAAGACTAGCTTCGATGACCAGTATGAACGTTTGGAGGCGGCCGGTTTTCCAAAAGAACTTCTGAGGGCAGTGGCCGAAACGCTCTTGCAAAAGATAAAGGTTCGAGACGTCAAAAGGGTTGACCCAAGGACAGTGGAAAAGAGAAATGTTGAAGTCATGCCTTATGTGCATAAAGTCGCCCACACCATCAAAAAGGTCGCCGGGAAGCAAGACGTCAAACTTGTGTTTTCAGCTCCCTGCAAGCTTTCACGCCTGTGCTCACGTGTTGCACGTGGCAGGACTTATCACCCGATTTGTTCGACGCAACATGAAAACCGCTACGTCAACTGTGCCACAGGTGTGGTTTACAAAATTCCGTTGACCCGCGAAAAAGTGTACATTGGGCAAACAGGCTGATGTATTAATGACAGACTAAGAGAACACCACAACTCTCTGTCCCCTACTGACGGCGCTAACTTGCCTCGACATTGCCGGGAATGCGGTTGCTACCCGCTATTTTCCATTGTTAGTATTGTCGGCAGAGGCAAGGGAAAAGTGGAGCGCGAAATCCTCGAACCGTTCCTCATTAGTATTCAAGGAGATGATTGTATCAGCAGTCCTCCTATCTACCTCATGCAGAAGGAACTTAGCTTCCTTTCGCAACGGCGATAGATTACAGCTTATCTTTTGATGTAGATTGTTGTTAACTGAGCTGCGCAAACTTTGCCACTTTTCCTGGGAGTCTGTTTTCTTCTAACAAGCACAGTTGCTAGTCCAGTCGTCGTGTGTGTGCCTCGTCTCTTCGCTGTGTCCCGTCTTTTGACTGGTTATTTATGTGTCAAAAAGTACCTGGTCATATCGCTTTCCTTTCAAGCGAGTTAACCCCGCGAACTTCGAGCGTGCGACCAAATTGGCGATTCTTTTCCTCTCGCTGTGCTAGCTGTCGCTTCCAGCGTTTTAGTGCCGATTTGCAGTGGCGTTGCGCGGGGCACGCGTCAGCGTCATCCAACTGAAGCGATTGTGCAGGTCCCGTCTGCGGTGTTTCCCGTCGGTGGAGACGTGCAGATTCAGCTTTGGTGGCTACGTACGACGTCGTGCGCATCAGTCTGCACCCTGCAGATTTCGCGATTTTGTATGTGGGGGGCAACGACCTGACGAGGTCCAACGCGAGTGCGCAGTTTACAAGCGACAGCATCAAGGTATGTGATTTTACAATGCGCCGAACTTCGGCAAATTTATGTAATGAATTCTTATTTATAACTTTTCATCACAGGCCATCGTCTTGCATCTGCTGCTCGACGTGGCCCCTGTGGGGCTGTCTTCAGGATCTTGCCATCTTGCCCGGCTGGTTTGCCATGGCAGACGTTAAGGCGAGCCGTCGTTGGCTAGACCGCTGTCGCTTGTTCAACCTCAAGTTGACGGCTACGACCCGGACGTCAGTACCCGTCTCATGTATGTCTTTCTATACGCCTTTCGAGTGAACAGAGCATAAAAAGGCAAGTAAAAGGAAGACCGGACGAACACAGCGCTGACTTGCAACAACATTTGGGAATCGACATTTGTGCACGGCAAACAATTAACAGTCGAGGAAGGGTAGTTTATAAGGCCTGTTCGTGCGAACTGGCATGATCTCGGCTATCTGGGCCTTGCCCAGCGGAACCGAACGTCTTTTGTTTGAACGACTGGTCGCCGCGCGATACTTTTCCTTCATGAATTTTCCTGACCAGACGGGTTTTCGTTGATACAGTCTTTGCTTTCTTCTGCAGTCACCTCAGCTTCCATACTTTCTTGCGTCTGGTCATCTTTGTTTCGGAGGGCGAAACAATCCACGAATTCAAGTGTGCGTCGACAGGTAAAAGAATGCAGTTGCAATTCAAGTCCAGCTTTCACCATGACGGCACTCACACTCAACATTTCATAAGAGTGGCTACTGTTGCAAGCATGCTAACTGCTTAATTGCTGCACGAGGAAGGACTGCAGTATACCACATAGTCTACACACGAGTGACTTCAACTCATCATAGCACGTGGCAACTTAGCTACTATGGGGCAGAAATATAGAGGCTAACAAAAAGGGTTCAACTTAAATTCAGGACAACGCAGTGAGCTATGAAAATGAAAGTGATAAATATTACATTAAGAGACAAGAAGAAAGTAGAGTGGGTCAGGGAGCAAATGCAGGGTAACAACATACTAGTTGAAAACAAGAAATGGACTTGCACAGGGCATGTAATGTGAAGGCAAGATAACCGCTGGTTCTTAAGGGTAAAAGATAGGGTTCCAAGGAAAGGGAAACACAGCAAGGAGTGGCAGAAAGTTAGGTAGGCTGATGAGATTCGGAAGTCAGCGGTGAAACGGTGGCCGCAGCTGGCACAGGACAGGGTTAATTGAAGAGATGTGGGAGAAGCCCTTGTCTTGAAGTGGACATAGTCAGGCTGATGATGTTGATGGCCATTTTCGCTCTCAGCGCAACACGAACGGGACACAAGACGAATGACTAGCACAAACAGGCGCTGACTATCAAATGGCTTTTTATTGAAGAACGAAAAGCGTATAAATACAAACAGTGAACTACTTATCAATCAACAAAAGTTATCTGGAAGGCACGTGGGAGCCTGGAAGAAGCCTGCTGTGGGAGCCTGTGTGAGACAGGGGGTCATTTTTCCTGGTGTTTTCATGCTCCATCAAGCGTTCGTTAACGCACCTGCCACAGCAGGCAATGCCAATGTAGGCATGAAAAGGATCATGCAGAAAGGAGAACTAAAGGGGACCCCCTTGCCCAGGCGTCTTTCCAGTGCAAAAAGTGCCAATGTGTTCCCGATTACAAGAATACGTACATCCTGTTCCGACAAAACAATATATTAACACGCGAGGTAATGGAAGCATTTTATATTCACCACAACGGCACAAAATGTATCAGCAGCCCTTCCATAACGCTATCCGAGAGGGAATTGAGCTATCTGACCTCCCACGTGCCTTCCAGATAACTTTTGTTGATTGATAAAAAGTTCACTGTTTGTATTTATACGCTTTTCGTTCTTCAATAAAAACCAGTTGATAGTCAGCGCCTGTTTGTGCTAGTCCTTCGTCTTGTGTCCCGTTCGTGTTGCGCTGAGAGCGAAAATGAACACTTACCAACTCGCCCAAATTTCCGCCTTGTTGATGGCCATATCATTAGAAGAGTTAACTGCTGGGCTAGTTGGTGACCATACATACTAAAAAGATTTTTGCGCCAAAACAGCACAAACAGGAAAGACGACTACACCACAGGCCAAATCATAATTTGCATGTTCCCTGAATTTGGCCTATTTCTGAGCAAATTCTATTTTCTTTCCAGCTTCGTTTCTTGGGTGCAGAAAAAGCGCAGAAGAGGCAACTTAATTTTTGCTGGTGACAGGTACGACCTGTCGGCAGGCAAATGAATTTAGGAGCCAGCCAAAACCCTCATGAGAGAAATGGCAAAGGTATACGTAACAGGCATTCTTGCACCTTCGCCAGCCAGGCAGTTCCTTTACCACTGCCATCACTGTGTTGCCAAGGGCCGCCAACACGGGGACTCCTTTGAGTACCAGAGGCTGTAGAACCTGAACTTCTCCGTGCATTACTCATAGCAGTGGATACTGCAGTGACAGTGAGGCCTCTTTCTGATGTGTTTCTGAGCTGTATATACTGCTTGGAATTTGTTCATTTCAACTGGGGCTCTTTAACATGCAGTGGCATCCCACAGCACACAGGCATTTTTGCACTCGGCGAAGCTGCCCGCATTTGTGGCCAAAATCAATCCGGAGCTCCCCACTCCAGCATCGCATGTAGCCCATGCGGACCTTTGGGACGTTCAGCCCATGTGACAAGGATTATTCACATTGACTGATGTTGTGCTGTCCTCCTTCAGAATTTCTACCAATGGCAAGTTAGAAATCTTGGGTGGGAAGAATAATTGTGAAGGACATGAAGTGTGTGGACCTTTACTGCTCTGTAAGCTGCGTCCCTGCAAATGGCAAGGTGTTTTATTTAATTTATGGTGCAGCCATGTCTTTATTGTTTAGAAATAGCAGCACTCCACAGACTTGTAGCGCTGCGTGTTGGCACTAGTCGGATACTTTTCATGCAGCCATAGCACTCGCAGAGCTTTGTGGTGTCCCTTCGCCAACATCGTCACCTCTGTATGTGGAGTGGAGCCTTCCTGCTGGACATTTTGCGTCAGTGTACTGGTATGAGTCCAGCCACACACACAGAGCGCTTATCCTCGGTCGTCACCTTTGTCACAATCTGCACAGACCTTGGCCTGGCTCCCCATTACATACAGTCTCAGTGAATCTGCAGGCCATCGTACTCGTATGAGCCGTCATAGTAACAGCCATGTGAATGCCCCTTTCAGCCTCGTTTGCTCAAGGTGATCAGTTCTGAAGTTTTCTTTTAACTGAGGGTAATATCAGACATAGCCATGTACCTCTGCTGCATTTCTAGTCCACCAAATCACCTCAGCACAGTGAATGTGCCTTGTGCTATGAAGTAAGCTTGCTGCTTAGCCATTTCCCCGTGTATGGCGCACATGCCTTTTGTCCAGGCCAGTCTTGATTGACTGACACTGCATCGGGTGTCATGGTGAGGGTTGCCTAGCATCTTGGTGGTGCCTAATGAAACATTGCACAACGACAAACCGGTCCCAGAAAACATGTTGTACTGTGTTGGCCATGTGGGTGCTGTGAACATACAAAGACATTCTTCAGTAGAGGCCTGCTGCTTGCATTGTGAACGCTGATGTACTCAGTCATTTACTGGTGACGTCGTCTCCAACTCTGAAGTCTGTCCTGCAGAAGGGTTCATTCTAGAGGAGTCCCACCCAAGGGTGTTGCCTGCCTGTGCTCTGGTTGAGAGAACGGTAAATATGCAAACCCTAGTGAAGCTTTTGGATAATTTTGCCTATACAGTGACTCATTTCCAAACAAACACAAAACCTCCTCAAAATCTCCCAGAAATATCCCATCAGGACATTTGGAATGTCCCCAGGAGGTTCCCATTTTTCCCGAAGACGTCCAAAAAACATCCCCACAACTAGCCGTGTCCAAAAAGTTGTGCGTCCCAGGGACCGCCATAAAAGGTTAATGCTAGATTGACGAGATCCTGTCATCGTGAAGCTCGAGGAAGGGAATCTAAAGTCTGACGATAACTCGTCTGGTCGGGTAGAAGATTCAGGTATGAAGAAAAAGCAATGCCGACCAAAAAGTTGTTGTTTAAAACGAAGACGTTTCGGCTTCCATACGGAAGCCTTGATCACTGGGCGGAAAGCCCAAAGCACAAAGCTTAAGTGCGTCGCAGTAATCGCCCCAAGCATCTTGCGTATGTAGGCGGGAGATTGCCTGCGTTGTGGTTAAGGGTTTTGTCTGTTGTTTGGATTGTCAGGGATTCCAGATATCGACGTGACAGCCAATTCTTTTCTCTTGCGATGACTGATGCTTCTTCCCAAGCTATATTGTGCGTCGCGGCTTCCACTTGTTCCGCAAGTGCATTAGATCCAATCTTTTTGTTCCTGACGTCGTTCTTGTGGTCCCTCACTCGCCTTTCGAAATTCCCGCTCTCGCCGATATAGCAGTAGTCGCAGTCTGCGCAGGGAATCTTATAGATGACGCCAGGAAACTTCTCTTTCTTTATCTTGTCTTTGGCTGCCACCAGCTCATGCCTCAGCTTGCACGCAGGAACGTGAGCGACGTGCACACCGTAAGTGCGCAAAACGCGAGCCAAAGACTCGCTCACGCCCGGCACATATGGGATAGCGGCTCGGGCACGGCAAGGAGGACCAACTGGTTCTGATGGGCGTGAAGACCGTTGAAGAACAGAATCCACGAAGTGCTTGGGGAAGCCGCATTCACTCAATTCTCGGCGCACTTGGCGTAGGTCAGCAGCCCGATCTTCTGGTCTTGGGCAGATGTTTTTGGCACGTCGGACGAGGGAAGCCACGACGGAGCGTTTGTGGCAAACCGGGTGGACAGAATTAAAATGAAGATACCGGCCTGTGTGGGTTTCTTTTCTATAAACTTTGAAAGAAAGGCAGTTTCCACGGCGTTCCACCAAAACGTCCAGAAAAGGAAGACGGCGTGCAGCGTCCTCCTCTACAGTGAATTGAATGGAATCTTCCATGCTATTGATGTGATCTGTGAAATGACCTAAAGCATTCTTTTTGATAATACAGACACAATCGTCGACGTAACGCACAAAAACCTTTGGGCGCGGCTCCAAGGTAGCCAGTGCGCGAGCTTCTGTTGCTTCCATGGTAAGGTTTGCGGTTGTCACCGATATAGATGCGCCCATAGCAGTGCCATGAACTTGTCTATAGACTGTACACCGGAAAACAAAAGTGTTCTCAAGGCAGAACTGCAACAGCTTCAGAAGATCCGATGCTTCGATAGGGGTTCTTTCACACAATCCGTCGTCATTCTGCAGCGCTGAGCGGCACACCTCCACAGCCAGATCCACGGGTACGCTGGTGAACAGCGATTTACCATCAAAGGACACCAAGACCTAGTCGTCCTCCACCGTGATATCACGTACTTTTTCAATAAAATCGAAAGAGTCACGTATGAAAGTCGAGCCCTTTCCAACGAGTGGCGCAAAAACCTTGTGTAAGTAGCCCGACAAGCGGAATAAGGGCGACCGTGTAAAGTCAACTATTGGTCGCATCGGGACGTTTGGCTTATGGATTTTCGGGAGACCATACAAGGCGGGAGCTGACCCATTGTGGCAGAGGAGATTGAAATAAAGTCATGCAAACCTGGCCACTCTTCAATATACTACCTTCAAGCAAATTGGCAAGCACAATGCTTTTCATATAATTTAATCGAATTACCTCCTTTAGAATCTTGCTTGCAGGAAAGAGCAATGATACAATAGTTGGGTATTTACACATGCACTCCACAGGCATGAACAGGAGCAGTTGCACCCACTGTTGCACGGGAAACATCTAGAGACCAAATCAGACGTTGCGTTTTCCTCTGTTCCTTTCTGGTTGAGACGCCCTAACCAAGCACTTCAGGAATTGAGAATAAATAAGTAAAGTACTGTAAATGTTCAGATACACTAAAGGCGGCCAGTGCACCATTAAGTGGGAGATTTTGTTCATTTGCAATCCTGTCTCTTTTAAATGAGATGGATTTTTTTGTACGTACAGGAAAGCATTCAGAGGACAGGGTCCAGCCTCATATCCCTTGAATGAAGGGAAGACCTGGAATGCATCACGAATTTATCTTTATTATCTTGTAATTAACCATAACTGTACCTTTTAAAGGGGTGCGGGGCGACTTAGCTTTAAGAGTTGAATTTATTTTTCTGTCACGAAGGGATGCCAGTTGGCACAAGTATTGGGATGTGAACTAATAAAACGAATACAAATTCGACCAGTTTCGACAGTACAAACTTTTATGTGCTTTACTGCTGTGACATTCCGTGTGTGCTACGAGGATCCACGTTCGACGGCGCGGCGTAGACGGAGACCCGTGACAGCGGCATCATCAATTACCCAGCCATGCTCTTTGTGTGACGACCAGAACAACCGGACCCGCCGCCGCCCCGGGGAAACAGGCTTTATCCTCCCCAATTTCCGGGCACATTCCAGGACAAGGGAGCTGTCAGCGGGCCAGAGCGCGCCGTACCACAGCCGACGCTATGCGCTACCGCGAAGACAACATTCTTTCCCTCCTTCCCCTTTCGACGTGGGCTATCGCCGGGAAGGCACCCACAGCTTCCCGCCGTGCCTCGTGAACAAAAGCGCATTCCCAGAAGGGCCGTGACGGACACCTGTCATGGCGGACAGGCAGTACTCGCCAAGAATGTGGAAAGACAGGCGCTAGTGAATTAGCTCCGAAGAGAGAGCCTGTGTATACTCTCACTTGAGAGAGAGTGGTGGCGTTTTTGTTGTTTATTTAGTTTGTATTGTTAACAGACTCTGGGTTCGAGGCTAAGCCCAACCCAAGGGGTTGTCCCCATCTCGCATGTTATTTTGGATTGGAGAATTGATGCTTTGGGCGGGCCACTGGAAATGACCGCCCTTAGTCCTTTGTTAATCAAGTGCTTAAAAGCACATGTAAACGGATGCAGTCGAGTCGGAGCTGAGGACGACATCGTTCGCCAAGAGGGCCTTCAGCGCCGAAGCCCGACGGCGTGCAGCTTCTGCCAGCAACCGCTCGAGCCCAACTCCGGAGCCACTCCATCGCCCCCATGAAGTCGTCGGCACGTAAGCTCGGACGCCCCAGCCTCTGATGTATAACCTTAATCATGTGTAATTATTGAATATACCTGTTTGTTTAAACTGAGCCATACGGTGTCTCTTTGCCTCTCCGTCCCGTGTGGACCTGCGCATTATGGGGGTCATCACACTGGTGTCAGAAGTGGGGTCTCAAAAGCAAATGTCCTCTGAATGCTGCGACATTCATGACTTCAAAATTGTAATCAAAAGGGAATCACGGGACTGATTGTGGGACTTTTACCCCCATTTGAGAGGCTTGAGGCACCGGAGGGCTTGAAAAAAAAATGTCTATCTGAGGGAGCTCCCACTCCACAGCCGTCGCTCGGAGCAAGCATGCTGGCATTAGGAAGCGTCGTTCCGACGTTTACAGGAGATAAGACAGGGGTTCCAATCTGCGATTTCTTTTCCATGCTAGAAGAGATTGGGAAAATGGGGGGATGGTCCGATGCTCAAATGCTGGGAATGGCGAGGTGTAAGATGGCAGGAGCTGCTCATGATTTTGCATGGCGAGACGAAAAAGTAAAATCCACAAAATCATTTGCGGAATTTAAGAAGCTCGCGTTTGAGCATTTCGACACGGAACCACGTCACGTGCGGGTACAGAGGTTCCGTGACGCCGGACAGATGGTAGGGGAGGACGTGCGAACATTTGCGTCGCGGCTTCAGCGCCTAGCGCACGATACGTTAAGCAGGGAGGAGGAAGGAGACCAGCTTAAGAAGAAATACGCGGAGGATATACTTAAAGAGGAAATGACCGCTTTGTTCGTGGCTGGTCTGCAAGACCCCGTGCGCCGGTTCGTGCTCTCGCGCAAGCCGAGCAATTTCGACCAAGCCGTGGAGGCCGCATTGGATGAGGAACAAAATGAGGCGTTAACGACAGCCGCAGCGAGAGTACGCGTCATAGAGAGAGCGGTGCTCAACCCTGAGGTTGCTCTCTTGACAGAGCGGTTATATCGCTTAGAACAGCTGCTATCTCAGCAGGTAGAATGCCAGGTTGAAGCGCGCGCTCAACAGCGCCCATTCGCTGGAAACCGGAGACCGCCACAAAGCTACAGGCGCGGTATGCGAGATTTTGAAGAAATCGTATGCTTCGCTTGCCAGGGTCGCGGACACATCGCCAGGTTCTGCCAAAACGTGCGCCGTGGGGAGCCACAAAGAGAAGCAGGCGAGACACGCCCTAAGCAAGCCTACAGCGGGGCTCCAGATACCGAGTCAAAAAACTAGTTAGTCCTCCCCAGCCTGAGGAGCGTGGGGAGTGAGCAGTAGATGATGAGGTGGTGGTAGTTTGTGTGGCCGACGAGGCATGCCCTGTTGTGCGTTGCAAGTTAAATGGTTGTTGTATGGAATTGTTGATAGATACGGGGTCAAAGGTGACATTGCTTAAGGAGAGCAGTTTTAACACGCTTCGAAGGAAGGGGGACCGCGAGGTGTTGGAAGCGTCTGGTGGTATGGCAACCAAATTTGTAGGCATAACGGGGGATCCTCTTGGCATAAGTGGACTCTACCGGTTACACTTCTCTCTCGGCGGAATTGCATTGGAGCACCCCTGCTACGTATGCCCGGACACGGTGTCTCTGCCAAACGGAGTGTCAGGTATATTAGGGCAGGATTTTTGAGAAAAGGGAAGGTAGTAGTCTCATTCTCTGAGGAAGAGGTTAATGCGGGCGGCTCAAAAGTTCCGTTTTTGAACAGGAGAGGGGCTGAGATTCGCATTACCGATATTGACACCCGTCAAACAGTGGGATCATTGGAGAAGGTATATTCGCGGGTTGCCGTCCGGCTGGTCGAGGAGGCGGTCGTCCTTCCTTGGTCGGAGCACATTTCGTACGCGTTTGTGCCTTCAGATGTAGAGAGCGGCGCCGTGGGAGTGCTTGAGCCGGTCGACTCTCTCAGCAATGGCCTGAAGGCAGCCGCGTGCCTCGTGACAGTTAATGACGCCCACAGAGTGCCCCTACGGGTGGTTAACTGTAGCCAGCAGCCACTGAGCCTTCCCAAGAACAAAACATTGGCTTTCTTCACCTCTGCGATAGAGCAACGTGAGCCCACCGATACGGTACTCGCAACTGTAGAGCATGCTAGTCCTTCGGCTGCTCCAAAGGTGTCGTTCGATCTTTCTCACGTAAATTCCAGGGAGAGGGAGGCTCTGGCTGGTTTGCTGAACGACTACTCAGAGGTATTCGCCGCGTCCAACCTGGATTTGGGCTGCTGTGGCGTTATAAAGCACAGGATAGAAACCGGCACTTCATCGCCCGTTTACCAGCGTGCGTACAGGATTCCTTACTCCCAACGTGAGGAGATGGAGCGGCAGGTGCAGGACCTGATTGATCGCGGCATTGTCGAACACTCAAAGTCACCCTGGGGAGCACCAGCACTATTGGTGGAAAAGCCAGATGGCTCGTATCGATTGGTAGTGGACTACCGCAAACTAAATGCCGTAACTCGCATCGATCCATACCCCATCCCCAATATACAGGAGACGCTTTCTCAGCTGGGCTCTGCCAGGTACTTCACGGTAGTGGACATGGCGGCGGGATTCTGGCAGATAGCAATGGATCCGGCAGATGCCGAGAAAACGGCATTCAACACGCCCTCAGGGCACTATGAATGGAAAAGAATACCGATGGGTCTGGCCAACAGCCCTGCTGTCTGGCAGAGAACCGCTGATGTTATCCTGGCAGGTCTTCTGGGGAGGCTGTGCTTCGTGTATATGGATGACATTATCATATACAGTGACAGTTTTGAGAACCATTTGCGCGATTTTGAGCAGGTTTTGGTGCGACTAAGAGGAGCGGGTCTCAAGCTGAAGCCCTCTAAGTGCCAATTCCTCAAAAACGAGGTGAAGTACCTCGGGCATGTTGTTTCAGCTGACGGCGTGCGACCGGACCCTGAGAAACCAAGGTGTGTCTCGGATTTTCCATCCCCGACTAGCGTCCGCCAGGTCCGGCAGTTTCTCGGCCTGATCGGTTACTACCGAAGGCACATAGAGGAGTTCGCCAAGCTCGCTAAGCCGCTCACCGCCTTAACAGCCAAAAATGTCGCCTTTCGCTGGGACGAAAACGCGGAGAATTCTTTTGGGGCCCTGAAAAGGAAGCTAATGAGTGCACCGCTGTTGCGCCACCCGGATTTTAATTTGCCCTTCGTTATGGCCACAGATGCGTCAAAGTTCGCAGTTGGTGCCGTGCTATCTCAGGTTATCGAGGGCAAAGAACATCCCGTTGCTTTTGCTAGCCGACAGCTGAGCCCCACAGAGCAAAAGTACGGAGCTACGGAAAGGGAGTGCCTCGCCGTTGTCTGGGCAGTAAAGCACTTCAGATGCTACCTTTACGGCCGCAAATTCAAGCTAGTCACAGACTGCCATCCTCTGAAATGGGTGATGAGTGTCAGGGACCCTAGCTCGCGACTCGCTAGATGGAATCTACACCTGCAGGAATACTGCTTTGAAGTTGAGCACAAGTCAGGAAAGACACATCTGAATGCTGATGCACTCAGCCGCACAGCTGCCGTGGCAGCTATAGATGAGTTTGTCCCCGTAGTCGACCCCGCCGAATTACGCACAGAGCAGTGCAAAGATCCTGACCTGAAGCGAATAATCGAAAGCTTAGAGGGCGCACCGTCTCACCCCGAACAGCTAGGTTATTTCATTGACAAAGACGGCACCCTGTGTCGGCGCACGAGGCCAACCAGGAAAGGGAGACCAGAGAAAACCGCTTGGGAGAGAGTCGTCATACCTCGGTCGTGGACAGAAAGGGTTCTTCGCGAGTTTCACGATGCGCCATGCGCCGGTCATTTTGGCGTAGCAAAGACACGCAGGCGTGTGGAGCGTTTGTACTTTTGGAGTGGCATGCGACAGGATGTTAGAGACTACTGTGCGAAGTGTCATTCCTGTCTCGAAAGAAAAACACCCAAGGGACGAAGACCAGCTCCAATTCAGCCGTTCTCTGAGGTTTCGGCTCCCTTCGAGCGGACAGGTATGGACATAATGGGCCCATTGCCCACGACCACTTCCGGAAACAAGTACATTTTAGTATTTGTCGATCACCTTTCAAAATACGCGGAAGCGGTAGCACTCCCAGATCAGAAGGCAGACACGGTTGCAAGAGCATTTGTCGAACAGATCGTGCTCCGACATGGACCCCCGAGGCAACTCTTGACAGATCGGGGAACGAACTTCGTGTCGCAGCTAATGAGGAGAGTTTGCGAGCTGCTTAAGATCGCTAAGAAGCAGACAACACCGTACCATCCGGCTTGCAACGGCGCGGTGGAGCGACTGAACCAAACCGTGGCCGGGTTCCTGTCGCATTTTGTTTCGCGCGACCAGCGGGACTGGGACTTGTGGCTCCCGTATGCAATGTTTGCCTACAATTCCGCAGCACACGAGAGCACGGGCGAATCGCCATTCTTTCTTCTCTACGGCCGAGACCCGGACCAGCCTAGTGAAGTGCCAGAGGGCCCCCGTCGTGTCCCATACGCTTCACTGGACGACTATAAGGTTGAGCTAGAATCGCGCTTGCAAGTGGCGAGGGACATCGCAAAGGAGTCCTTAAAGAAAGCGGCGAAGCGCAGGAAGGAGGTGCACGATCGCAGTGCTAGAGACGCGCCGTTTGATGTGGGGGACAGCGTGTACATTGAAAACTGCCAAAGGCAGATTGGGCTAGCTCGTAAGTTCCAGACGAAGTGGAGAGGACCGTGCGAGGTTGTCGAGAAGCTTTCTCCGGTAAACTTCAGAGTCCGAGACGTGAACCGGCGTTTGATAAGGATACACGCAAATCGCCTCAAGTCGGCACCGGTTCAGTATTCACGAAATGAGGAAAGGGAAAGCGCGGATTTTGATGGGGACAGAAGTGAAGCGGAGCGCGCAGATAGTTCGCAAGAAACGCCCTCTCCTGCATTTGTTCGGCAGGCGCCCGAGGTGACGGCCGGAATGCCACCGGATTTACTTCATGCATTGCTAGAAGAAGAAGCGCGCGAGGTTGCCGCGCAGATAACGCCAGGAGAGGCTCCTGCCACGAGCCCTCGCGAGTCCCAAAGCAGACAAAGGGGCACAGACTTACTTAGTATGACTCATGAAGGCCGATATCCGCTGCGAAATCGGAAAGCTAAGTCGGACTAATGGCGTAAACAGAGCGGAGTTGTGAACTGGTTAGAATTGTGTAATGCCGCAGCTCATAACATTGCTATGTGCTTATGTGTTAAGTTATCGGAGTTGGTAGTTAAACCTTTCTGTCATTAAGTAACACCTTCACAGGAGAGCATGCGGAGCGCATGCAGAACCTGCCCTACTTCCTTTCGTTATCTATATTTTTGTCTGTGCCGTGATCGTGCTAGAAGTGGGAGCTCCTTTGTAACTGTGGTAAATTTATTTCGTCCAGTTTGGACTAGAAAGGAGAGGCTTGGGTGCTGAGTTTCATGTTTATCTGTAAAAGAAGATCAGTGCTGCCCCTGGAGACGCCAGTATTGACAGCGGAGGCATATGGTGTTGTGCAGTGGTGTTGAGTGCAGCGAAAAGTGTTTTGTCGGACGCACTGTGCGAGGCGATTCAGAAAGACAAGGGGAGCTGCGTGGACTCAAATGTTCGGAGAACATTCTTCTGGAGGGTGAGCGAGTGTGACATTCCGTGTGTGCTACGAGGATCCACGTTCGACGGCGCGGCGTAGACGGAGACCCGTGACAGCGGCATCATCAATTACCCAGCCATGCTCTTTGAGTGACGACCAGAACAACCGGACCCGCCGCCGCCCCGGGGAAACAGGCTTTATCCTCCCCAATTTCCGGGCACATTCCAGGACAAGGGAGCTGTCAGCGGGCCAGAGCGCGCCGTACCACAGCCGACGCTATGCGCTACCGCGAAGACAACATTCTTTCCCTCCTTCCCCTTTCGACGTGGGCTATCGCCGGGAAGGCACCCACAGCTTCCCGCCGTGCCTCGTGAACAAAAGCGCATTCCCAGAAGGGCCGTGACGGACACCTGTCATGGCGGACAGGCAGTACTCGCCAAGAATGTGGAAAGACAGGCGCTAGTGAATTAGCTCCGAAGAGAGAGCCTGTGTATACTCCCACTTGAGAGATAGTGGTGGCGTTTTTGTTGTTTATTTAGTTTGTATTGTTAACAGACTCTGGGTTCGAGGCTAAGCCCAACCCAAGGGGTGGTCCCCATCTCGCATGTTATTTTGGATTGGAGAATTGATGCTTTGGGCGGGCCACTGGAAATGACCGCCCTTAGTCCTTTGTTAATCAAGTGCTTAAAAGCACATGTAAACGGATGCAGTCGAGTCGGAGCTGAGGACGACATCGTTCGCCAAGAGGGCCTTCAGCGCCGAAGCCCGACGGCGTGCAGCTTCTGCCAGCAACCGCTCGAGCCCAACTCCGGGGCCACTCCATCGCCCCCATGAAGTCGTCGGCACGTAAGCTCGGACGCCCCAGCCTCTGATGTATAACCTTAATCATGTGTAATTATTGAATATACCTGTTTGTTTAAACTGAGCCATACGGTGTCTCTTTGCCTCTCCGTCCCGTGTGGACCTGCGCATTATGGGGGTCATCACACTGCTGTACCAAACTTGGAGAAAGCCTGGCATAACAAAACTTGGCAGAAGTTCGAGTCTCACTTAAATTTAAAAACCCGAGTTTTTTTCTACACTGAATATTACATGCATGCTTGCACAACGTGCTCGTTACCCGTCAGTAGACATATCCCCTAACACTTCCAGCACCTCGCTGCAAAATGTAAACTGCTGTTTCCTGTTGAACATTGTTTGAACACTGTTAAACATTGGTTGAGTTATCAGCATATTAATTTTTAGACCTAATGTATTGCTTTGTCTACCTTCAACATTGATGATGCTTAGCAATTCAGACAATTAATGGCCTAGCAAGGCAACATCATCAGCAAATCGCAGAATACTAAAGTATTGTCCATTATTACTTTCCCTAACTGTTCCCATATCAGGTCTCGCAATAATTCTTCCATGCAAATGGATAGCAATGGAGAGACAGTGTCTCATTGTATATTATCGTTCTTTATTGACCTTTTATTGCTTTTTCTATGGAGTCCTAATTCGTTGCGTAGCCGCTGTAAATGTCTTGCAGTATTTTCGCAAATGCGTCTGCACCTTAGTTCCACAATGTCTGTGACTACTGACATTTTGACTGCTATATAAAGGGGTTATTTTCAGTGTATTTCTCTATCAGCTGGTTGATAGTATAGACATGATCTATCGTAGTGCTGTGTACGTGGCTACAAACCGTGGCATCCTACGAAAAGTTTTCTCAACGTACACTCTTCATCTTCAAGACTCGTCTAGGTTCTTCTGGGATCCACCCCGAGCCCCATACTGCAAGAGACATGCTTGCTTGCAAGTAGCACACGACAGTGACAACAGCAGTGCAATATTGGAAATTTTTTCATCCAACTCTGGGCAAGAATGGCGGCAAAAGACGTAAAAAAAAACAAGCGCCAAAATTATACTCAATTTGTGCATGCAAAGCGAAAACACCCCTACGGAAGACGGATGCCAAGAACGAGAAAGGTGTCTCCTTGTTTGCTGCAATTTATTAAGGAGAGAATGAATAAGTTGAGCATTGGATAGGTGTCGGACCAGATTACTTTCCACCCTAGACACGCATCGTAAAATGGTTTTCTCGTTTAAACAGCTGTACAGGCGCGACCAAAATATAGAGCACACTTCGACATGTTACTTTTCTCGTGCGTTCCGCAGAGTCTGCTTTCAGCACTCGCGCCAGCTAGGTCGTGTTATGACGTGTTTCGTATTTTTTTATGGCCGCACTGGTGTTCGCGCCGAATGTTAAGGTGAATGATAACACGTAAGAAATTCAAGTTCGTATAACATTTCCGCCCGAACGCATGCTTAAACCCTATTAAGCAACCCAAGAAAGATTTCGTCCGCTCTGCAGCACTCACGCTACCGCAGCTGCCATCACGGTCTCTCGCATTCGATCCTCTCTGCGCTGCAATTCTGAATCACCAGCTGGGTAACAGTAGCCACTCTCGCTCAATACTCAACAAGTTCACGATAGCTTCTGCTCTTAACCAGAGGAGTTGATTAAACTCCGCGCCGCTATTACTCCGCCATGTTGGTATTCGTTTACCATATTTGTGCTAGGCTTGTGGCTAGTCTTGGCCCTCGATGGATGTAACTTTGCAACGAGATAGTGCATATTTTTTTCTTTCAAGTAATGCAAAAACGATCTTTTAGCAACACAACTTCAGGCCCACTGGAAGGTTTTTTTTTTTGCATTTCTCCGATGCGATACGCTGGTTACTACCGTAGCCTATGAATGAGTGTTATACTTGCGGGGAGACGGAGAAAAATGAAACATCTTCCCGTGTGACTACATGGCAGTCGCATGACAATTCTGCACGTCTAAATGAACCGCTTCTTTTGCGCACCTCGAATTCTGCAAGTACTTTGGCCCTGTGAACTCCACGTCATTTGGGTAAAACGACTGCCAAGAAAAGCACATTGATTTATGTAGCAAACGCATGGTGCCGTTCGTACAGCTCATTTACAGAAAACCAATGTTGGTTCCTGCGTGAAACGCAAGGTCGCTGCGTAAAACGCGATGAACGCGACGTGGCTGACAAGGAGGGAAGAGACGTAGCCTGCACAATTCCACTTACTTTATTAGATGTAACTGTGTAACGCCAGACGAAACAAACAGCACAAATGGGAGTACACAACATGTTTCAAGAAAATGCATGAGATAGGTTTAGTTTGCAGCAATACATACTTTCGAAGGGCTGCATGCACACCTCACCTTTTTAGGGTAAGACGAAGAGAGACACACAGGCACACACACTCTACAAGGCAGTAAACGTGCAATACTGGCTTCAAGGAGGTAAAAGGAACAGCCGAGACTCCATGGATGACTAGCAGCTAAAATCTCATGGTTGAGGTGCAGTTCGTACCATTCTCTCCTCAGAAGCATCCATTGACTACCTCTCCGTAAGGTCTACTTCCACCAGCTATCTATATATGTTTGGTCATACCCATGCTTATCGTTTTTTTTATTGTTCATCTTTGACACCCTGTTTCTAATGTACCCTTCATACCTCATTACTTAACCAAACCAATGAAGAGGCAACCTCTGTTGCTTCACGCCTGTATTTGCCATCGTAACCATACTCCTTATCATGATCTCAGTTCGTCATAGTCACCCCACAGATCTAGGCATTCGAACCCGACACCTCATATAATATGATAAATACATCAAATTCACACTACATTGCAAAACTACAATCGCACATTGCACCACCCTTTTTCCTTTCAGGAGCTGGAGAAAATTATGAGGAGGTACAGCGAATTAGCAATTCATTCCGAAAAAAAACTAGCCGAATAGGAAAATCTCAAATTATTGAATTTTTAACTCTTGTCATAAAAAAAGTGGCTGCAAACACGAACCATAGTACAAAAATGAGCATCTTCATGAAGGGGCACCAACAAAGTCGGCAATTCATGCCACAAGGAATTTCACTTCCATAAATACAAGTGATAAAATTCACACACTGTTCTCACAAGGCACACATTCCAGTTTACCTCCAAGTATAACTATTTAAAAGCATGCAAAGCCATTTGAAGTTTGACTATGCTAACAGAGGACCAGAACATTTGCTTGATTTATTTGTGTAACACCTCCAACATCCTGCACCCTTTGAAAACAACCGAAAACAGAAGCACTGCTCCTGTCAATTTCGGCACATCACACAACGTGACTGGGAGCAGAAATCATAACATAAAAATGTGCACATATATGACAGAAAAGCCATACGAGGTTGACAATTCATACCAAGTAAGAGTCTCATTTCTATACACACAAGTTCTAAACCATTTCACATTAGTAGCACCAGGCATACATTTCAGTTTACTGCTAAAAACCTTTTTAAAGGATGTCGAACTGTTCAGGCTTTACTAAGCTTACACAAGTCATGGAACATTTTAACACATCCATTTTTTTTTACTCAAGCAAGGAAGGGAGTACTGCAGTTCGTCCCTTTTGGGGACACTTTTTCTGTATGCTATGCCCTAGCAAAACAATGGCTACCAGAGTGAGACGTTGCGTCCCTTGGAGCCGTAGAGTCGAAAGGGAGAGTTGCATGGTATGCCCTAAAGTCTATGTGATAAGTGTCCACAAGAGAAATCTACGTGGCCTTCAATAAAGCATTAAATAGCAACAAAACGGTGGGAGTCATCGAACGGGCAGTCCCATCCCAAGTGGCTTAGCAGTGGCTTTCCGAGCTTTCCAAGCAGAGGAGTCGGTAGCCACGACTACCATGCCAAATGTGTAAAAACTGGCACATGCTATAATGGTCTCGTAGGGCTGGTTATGCAATCCAGCATCTCGGTACGTTGAGGAAGCAGACGTGCTGAGCAATGTGTTTGCAAACATCGAGGTGTTTGCAGCATCAGCTAGCCGCAGCTGTTTTCCTTGTCGCAGGTGCCTGATGGTGCATGAACTTCGTCCAAGGAGCACTTAGAGAGGCAGTCGGAGGTCCGCTGCTGACCCACCATTGTAAACTGAGGAATGTGAAACGAAACCAAATGACAATGCCGTAATTAATCTATGGCAGGTAAACAGGCACACACACAAGGATAAGAACAGACCCGGATGTCCCCCTGCGCTAGGAGTGCTTTCTGGCAAGACACTGACATATATTGATACCTTTATCGCCTCCTACTGCAGTCTTCTCAGCTTCTATAGTTTCCTACTTATGTTTTTGAGAATGAGTCTGAGCCAAGGCATGAACCCACTGGAGCTACAATGTGCAACCAAGTCTTACATGGCCAGTTTTCATCCTGCTAGCATGCCACGCGAGTCTTTCATTATGACGCCGCCCAGCCTAGCCCAACGTTACTAGACTAGCTTCAGTTGTCAAACTCTCCGCCTGCGCCCTTACTGCCGGTGTCTCCACTCCCTTGCCCGCCGCCTGATGGCGGCGCCGCTCCATCCAGCTCCACAGCAGACGCCCCGCCGTAGCCTAGCGTTCGTGCAGACGAGCAGCTTGTGTGCGTTTCACGCTCGCTCGCGTTGTTCCTTGTGGTATATGTGATAGTAGGCAAAATCGGTATCCACATACAGGTGCTTGTCACGTTTCCTCGTTGCTTTTACTGGAAGACTAGATCCCTGGCGCTGTTCCAGGTACCTAGCAAAAAATGCACGCGTGTCGCTAAATCAAATTGAATGACGCGTGCACCGGGG
This sequence comes from Amblyomma americanum, assembly GCF_052857255.1. Taxonomy (NCBI): domain Eukaryota; kingdom Metazoa; phylum Arthropoda; class Arachnida; order Ixodida; family Ixodidae; genus Amblyomma; species Amblyomma americanum. Next base: position 226,739,374 of record NC_135498.1, on the reverse strand, counting down.
TCCTGAAAGTGCAGGCATAACCTGACACGACTGAGCGTATTCTCTGACAGCGCTGAAGCTCTCTTAGTCGGTCCATCCTTCATGCTTTACGGGCTGGTCTCGCGTCCCCGTGCGGCAGAAGCAAATGTGTTCCCAGCACACGTTCGCTTGTTTATGCCGATACCAATTCAGGGCCAATTGCAGAGCTCAGAAGTCGCGGCGCGATTTCTGGGTCTTGTGCTGTGGCCTAATCACTTTGATCTGGAGCAGTTATAGACCAGCGATGGCGTAGAGGTAGAACATCCGCCTCGCGTGCAAGAGGACCGGGGTTCAAATCCTGGTGCCGCGCAATTCTCCACCGGGTTAAAAAAAAAAAGAAAAATCCGCGTGTCGATGGAATTGCATAACCAGGCCTGGAGTGCGGCCTTATCTCGGTGACCAGAACCGACAGCGCACTCTCTCACCAGAGCAGGATTTGGCCACCCTGGTGTAGTACTTGGCCACAACCTTCTATGATCAAACCAATTAACCCTCGGCCCTCAGTCCCCAGCGGCTGCAGAGCAGCTGACCACGGCGGCGGTCAGACCTGTGACGCAGCGGAGGGTGCTAAGAATCTCTGGCTCCGGACAGGCCGCCATTGGAATCTGAACCTGGCAACGTTTAACGCTAGAACTTTAGCTAGTGAGGCTAGCCTAGCAGTGCTGTTTGAGGAACTAGCGGGAATTAAATGGGATGTGATAGGGCTTAGCGAAGTTAGGAGGACAGGTGAGGCGTATACAGTACTAAAGGACGGACACATACTGTGCTATCGCGGGTTAAAGGATAGACGAGAACTAGGTGTGGGTTTCCTGATTAATAAGGATATAGCTGGCAACGTAGAGGAGTTCTACAGTATTAACGAGAGGGTAGCAGCAATAGTAATTAGGCTGAATAGGAGGTACAAGCTGAAAGTGGTGCAGGCCTACGCACCCACATCCAGCCATGATGACCAGACCGTTGAAAGCTTCTATGAGGACGTAGAATCAGCAATGAATAGAGTAAAATCGCAGTACACTGTACTGGTGGGCGACTTCAATGCGAAGGTGGGCAAGAAGCAGGCTGACGACCACACGGTAGGTGACTATGGGATAGGCTCTAGAAATAGCAGGGGAGAGTTATTAGTCGAATTCGCGGATAGAAATAATTTACGGATCATGAATACCTTCTTCCGCAAACGAGAAAACAGGAAGTGGACCTGGAAGAGCCCCAATGGTGAGATTAAAAATGAAATCGACTTCATACTATGCGCTAAACCTGGCATCATTCAGGATGTGGCCGTCCTCGGAAGGGTGCGTTGCAGCGACCATAGAATGGTAAGGTCTAGAATTAGCTTAGACTTGAAGAGGGAACGAAAGAAGCTAGCGAAGAAGAAGACCATTAACGAGTTAGCCGTAAGAGGAAAAGCACAGGAGTTTAGGATAGCGCTGCAAAACAGATACTCGGCTTTAACTGAGGAAGATGATCTTGATGTTCATTCAATGCACGATAACCTGACATCAATAATTACGGAGTGCGCAGTAGAAGTAGGCGGTAGGACAGTTCGAAAAGATACCGGGAAGCTATCTCAGGTGACGAAAGATCTGATTAAGAAGCGCCAAAACATGAAGGCATCTAACACTACCGATAGAATAGAACTAACGGAGCTATCAAAGTTAATAAATAAGCGCAAGGTAGCCGACATAAGGAAGTTTAATATGGAGAGAATCGAGCATGCTATAAAGAACGGAGGTAGCCTAAAAACAGTGAAGAGGAAACTAGGCATAGGTAAAAACCAGATGTATGCATTAAGAGACAAGCAGGGCAATGTCATTAGCAATATGGATAAGATAGTTAACGTAGCCGAAGAGTTCTACACAGAGCTGTACAGTAGCCAATGTAATCAGAGCGCCAATGAGAAAGACAGCAGTGCACAGCAATGCGTCATCCCGCCAGTAACGAAAGATGAAGTAAAGAAAGCCTTAGAAGCAATGAAAAGGGGAAAAGCAGCTGGGGAGGATCAGGTAACAGCAGATCTGTTGAAGGATGGAGGGGACATCGTGCTAGAAAAACTAGCCGCCCTGTATACGCAATGCCTTATGACCTCGACTGTATCAGAAGCTTGGAAGAATGCAAACATTATCTTAATTCATAAGAAGGGAGACGCCAAGGACTTGAAAAATTACAGGCCGATCAGCTTACTATCCGTTGCCTACAAAGTATTTACTAAGGTAATCGCTAATAGAGTCAGGGCAACGTTAGACTTTAATCAACCAAATGATCAGGCAGGCTTTCGTAAAGGATATTCCACAATAGATCATATTCACACTATCAATCAGGTGATAGAGAAATGTGCAGAATATAACCAACCTCTATATATAGCTTTCATTGATTACGAGAAAGCATTCGACTCAGTGGAAACCCCAGCAGTCATACAGGCATTGCGTAATCAGGGGGTAGAAGAGCCTTATGTCAAAATACTGGAAGATATATATAGCAACTGCACAGCTACTATAGTCCTCCATAAAGTCAGCAATAAAATTCCAATAAGGAAGGGCGTCAGGCAAGGAGACACGATATCGCCAATGCTGTTCACCGCATGTTTGCAGGAGGTATTTCGAGGCCTGAATTGGGAACAGATGGGAATAAGAATAAATGGAGAATACCTAAATAATCTGAGATTTGCTGATGACATTGCCTTGCTGAGTCACTCAGGAGGTGAACTGCAAATCATGATCAACGAGTTAGACAGGCAGAGCAGATCGATGGGTCTAAAAATTAACATGCAGAAAACCAAGGTAATGTTCAACAGTCTAGCAAGGGAACAACAGTTCACAATTGGCAGCGAGAGCCTAGAAATTGTGCCGGAATACGTCTACTTAGGGCAGGTAGTGACAGCTGATCCGGATCATGAGAGGGAGATAACTAGAAGGATAAGAATGGGGTGGAGCGCATATGGCAAATTCTCGCAGATCATGAGTGGCAGTTTACCAATTTCCCTCAAGAGGAAAGTGTACAACAGCATAATCTTACCGGTACTCACCTACGGGGCAGAAACGTGGAGGCTAACGAAAAGAGTTCAGCTTAAGTTAAGGACAACGCAGCGAGCCATGGAAAGAAAAATGATAGGTGTAACGTTAAGAGATCGGAAGCGGGCAGAGTGGGTGAGGGAACAAACACGGGTTAAAGACATCCTAGTCGAAATCAAGAGAAAGAAATGGGCTTGGGCAGGGCATGTGATGCGAAGGCAAGATAACCGCTGGTCTTTAAGGGTAACGGAGTGGGTTCCAAGAGAAAGTAAGCGTAGCAGGGGGCGGCAGAAGGTTAGATGGGCGGATGAGATTAAGAAGTTTGCAGGCAAAGGGTGGATGCAGCTGGCAAAGGATAGGGTTAATTGGAGAGACATGGGAGAGGCCTTTGCCCTGCAGTGGGTGTAGTAAGGCTGATGATGATGATGATGATGAGTTATAGACCACATTGTAAGAAAAAATGTGCGACCCACAAAAATAACAGCACAACTTTGTTGTGAATCAACGAACATTTTATTAAAGAAAATGAAGTAAAAAACAACCGTATGGCCCACGTATACAACTAAGATAAACCTTATCATAAGGGAAATAATCTAGGCCAAATGATTTGAGCCCACGTGGGCCATTTACACCTAAAGAAGCTTGGCACGTTTCCTCGCGGCCTTTACTTCAAGGCTGGATCCCCGCAGCTGCTCCAGGAACCTAGCATAAAAATGCATGCGCGTGGCTAAATAAAACTGAATGATGCGTGCACTGAGTTCCTGAAAGTGCATTGGGCACCCTACACGACTGAGCGTATTCTCTGACAGCTCTCCTAGGATGGTCCAGAACAAGTCACCAAACACCTTGTTAGACTTTGTTTGCCGCTCTATAATACATTCAATTCCTGACAACATACAAGTTAGGGCTCCAGAGGGGTTCTTCAGAGCGCCAGGCACAAATGACCTAAGTTCGGTGAGAATGGCTGCCGGTGGAACATCTGATGCAGCTACCAAAGTAGCATGGCAGTCACTGCAGTCCGTCATCTTCGCAGACTTCTTAGCAACGTAGCCGCCAAGATAGTGGAGAACAGCTGTAGATGCAAAAGGGCGGCTGTCGCTCTGTTGGAGGGAATCAGCGTCTGCCTCCTCCTGCAGGTCAATCTGGCTAATAATTGCGGCGAGCTTCCACTGAAGATCTTCTTTTCGGGACAAAGCCTCCAACTTCTTTTTGCTAAGGGTCTCCTCCACAGTCACAAGAACCGGATCAGCATCTCCGGAGCAGTTGCCTTTCAGTGCCATTTTTAATGGTGTGTAAAGGCTCAGGAGCCTGAAAATTTGCCCAAAGTGTGTGATTGTAGGGTGGTCTTCATCACCACCGAAGCTTCTCACCACGCCAAAGAACCGCTACAAAAAAGAAGAGGTCAGTGTTTGGACACAGTCGCCAAAACATGGTAATTTCAAAACAAAGAAACACGATAAGGGTTACCTCTAACGGGTCCTGGTTGAGCTTCGCAGTCAACACATATCTGACGCCCTTGTCATGTAGCCAAGTTACGATGTCGAGGACTGACATTAGCGTCACTCGAAGAAATTCGGTCGTCATTTGAGAGGCAAACAGCTTTGTGTTATTCTTAACACTCTCCTTTTCTGTTGAGTTCAGCATGTCGAGGAAGTCGATGATCACCTGAATTTCAAAGTGAAATGGCATGTAGCATGTCGTTTTGAACTAGTAGACACCCTAAGCACGTAAAAACACTTTTTGTACCTTGAGTTGTGGCGAATTCTTGCGTATGCCTTCGGCTGGGCACTTGGCATTTAATGCATCAAAGAGGTCATTCATCCGCCTTGTGAAGCTCTCCGTGCCTTCTGTACCCTCAAAGCCAGGTTTCTGTTGCTCCCGGTAGAACTTCAGGCCCACAGCGACGCTCCTGCTGAATAGCTGAGAGCAATGTTCATTATCACCTATATGTTTCAGTTAAAACCCGTGATCAGAGTGGACAGTACATTTCAAGGCAAAGGCTTTGCTGCTACCGTGCCAAGATAGCAACTGCAAAAAGATGATACAAAGCAGAAGGCACACTTGTCATACCTGTGTTGCAAGCCGGACGTTCATCTTCTCGAGCTTCTTCGGATTCACATGAGATGCCGTCAACCTTGAAACGACCTTTAGCTGTTCTTTCTCTTCAATGTCGTGAAGTTTCCTGTAGTGCTCGAAATTCACCAAGTCAGAACCAGCCTACAAAAAGCAAAAAAAAAGCAAGCATTCAGGTTAGTGAAACATCGCAACGTTCACATGTACGAGAAATTTCTGAAAAGTTAGACGGGCATTACCTTTCCAAACTTGTGGGTCAAAAGATGGTTTCTCACGCACTTGACAATATGTGGCACGTCGCACAAGAAGGGAAGAGAACGTCCCTCTTCAAGTGTCGGGTGCGGGATCTTGTTGATTGGTTGACACAGATTGCCTGATGTACCGACGTGAGACCACATCGACCTGTTATTTCCTGCGCCATCGCTCACGACAGCTATGATGGTAGAACCATAGCCTTCAAGTTTGAGCACGGACTCCATAACTATTTTGGCCAGTTCAAAGCCTGGAGCAGCACCTCTGGTAGCAAAGCTGGCTACTGGCTGCACCCACCGATGAAAAAGGGGTATGAACATGATCACTAGTGCATGGTCAGCAGCAATTTGCTCCCCTGAATGGCCTCCATAGTTGACGAATCCATAAAACTTCAACGTTGATTTGTTGAAATCGACCGACTCCCGTAATTTGATCTCGTCCAATACAAGAGTGCCGCACCGCACCACAGGACGTACATCTTTGAAAAAGGCCTTGATGGACTCAAGCGCAACCTCGTTGTACCCATACTCACAAGGTACACCAGAAAGAATTTGGTTTAGGCGGCTGGTCGTTGGAAGGGGAAGCAGCTTCGTGCTTCGCAGAAGGTTGTAAGCTTTTGGGCTTGCGATACGAAGAAGGAGGCAGTTCATTACCCACATCCTTGTGTATCGGACACCTCGAGGGCCCTTTATTTTCACCTGCTGCAGTGACGTCCGAAATGCAAGTTGCTGGACTGGTGGTAGTGAGGTCAGTGCCTCCTCAATCGCCGCAGATTCTTGGCCTGCTAGCTGCTTCTTTAGTTTATCCACCTCGGCCATGAAAGAAACTCTTGCAGATGCGGCTCTTAGTGCTTTTTTTGATTTTTTTATCCTTTTCTGTCTGTGCGACGCCTTCTTTTGCTTCTGAAGCATCTGCATTTTCAGCTCTTTCATTTTCTTTTGGCATGGCTTGCACATCGCTTCAGAAGAAAGTACCTTGCACCTGCGTGGAAAGCTTGTAACTTTCAGTGCTCTTAGCCCCGGACAGACATTGAGCTCGTCAACTCTCTCTATTAGAGCCGCTAGGTCATCCAATGTGCGGATGTTAACGCTCTTGAATGCCACGACCACACGGCCGAGAGCACTTGCCGTGGCATTGTTGTCAGTCCCCACTGAAACGCATTTTTCAATTTGCGGGAGCCTTTGTTGTGTTTTCAGAGTGAAAAACATGACATATTTGCCATTGGCGTCCTCAAGACTCAGCATCCGCCACAACGACGGTAACCGAACGCCTTCCATATCACTTAAAGTGACTTCCTTCAAAGCTTCCAGACCGGAACCTGAGCTACAAACGATTTGCATTTCTTATGCGTCTTCACATTGACCGCCACTTGAAGGTGACCTCGTGAGACCTGCTTGTGCAGTGTTTTCCTCCCTTCGTTTCGTTTTTTTTTCCGGCGGCTTCGAAAGGTACGAAGGAAGGTTCGGGAACAATTTCGGCACCGCACCCTCGGCAAGCGTCCACTTGCCTCGTGGCACCTCAACTGTCTGTCCGTTTATAACGTGCACATAACTCTTCAAGATATCGTGCTCATGGAAGTGCAAATCACACACCTTGGATTTTGCAGAGAGTTCCCGGTCGGCACGAGGAATCGCTCTGTTCCACGCCGAGCGAAGCGTCTCATTGCTTGGGGCACAGAAAAAATGGCGCTCCGAACTGTTAACATCGTTCCGGTAGCCGCTTTTGCAGCCCGGAACGCAGCACGTCGGCATCGTTTGCTGATGTTAACACATGCGGCGAAGACTAAATCTCCGTAGATGGCATGCTTGCTGAAATCCGCCGTGAACGAGCACCCGCAAAACACGCCAACGCTGCACCGCGTACTTCGTCCAGCCCGTTCTCCTAACCGGTTAGTTGAGAAGTGAAGCTGGGTGCGACTGCAGCGCCACGAAGGCGCGGGCCGGTGGCGGTTCCGCGCAACGCCGCGGAGTTTGACAACTGAAGCTAGTCTAGTAACGTTGGCCCAGCCTGTATAGCACACTACTTGCTGCAAGAGAAAGGTTTACAACACACCGCACCTTTTACGCAATAAGGGACCTTAAGGCAGGCCCCGGCTTTTAAATCAGAAAAAAATCGGGTAACCTCCACAACGTGGGCAAGGCTCTGGAGGTTCCCGCAACTCAGATAAAGGCCTCCGCCATCTTCTCAGGACTGCGAAAGTGGCTGAGGTTTCAGTGTATGTAGCGAAGCATGGGGCCAACATTTAGAGTTTATGAAGCATGTTTGCTTCCCTTAAAAAGCTGAAAACATCTGGCATATCGACCAGTGTATCTGCACCTTAAATCACGGCTGGAGGAAAAGGAATGTGTTCTTTATAAAATGGGGTAAAATATTTTTTCCCATTCATTAAAGTTTTGTGCATGAACATAAAATGTGGTTTGCTATAAGCTCATCTCTGCATTTTCTGCAAACAGGTTTGTCTTCGCTTGGCAGTAGGAAGTTATGTGTGAGATGTGCATGTCCTATACGAAGACGGCAGATAGCCACTTCCTCAAAACCTTTCAGGCAGGTGCAAGACTTCCATTAATCTAAAACTGGCATTGCAAAGTGAAGTTTGTTATTTGCTTCATTTTTCATTAGAGGAGATATGTGCGTTTTTATTTCCCTGCCACGAGCTTGAGCAGCGCAGACATCTGCTCTCTCGTTGCCTTTAATAACGACATGGCTCGGCACCCAGCACAGTTTTGTTTTGTCCTTGAGCTGTGGCTATTTTATGTTGTGTATGATGTCACTAAGAAGCGGAGAAATTACATATTTAAATTAAAGAGCCGAAAGTACACTCAGAGTGTGTGTGTAAAGAATACTGCCTGTGAGGTTACTGTTAATTTTTTCTACAGCTACACAGACGGCGTAACAATCGGCAGTGAAAATACATGCCTAATGTGGAAGTCTATTTCCCCATTTCCTTTCACCACTGCGCTTCCAACATAAACAAGTTTTCCAGCCATCCGTATAAAAGTCCGTGAACCACTGTATTTCTCTTTGAGTACAAGAAATTCTTCTATAATCTGTTGTAGAGTGTGCTTCTTACAGAAGTTAGCGTGAAATCGCAGATTGCTGGCAAATTGTACCATGCAGGAAGTGCGTCTCGTCTTTGAGCAATGCCGGGTAGCGAGTCTAATATGCCGAGATTCTTGCATATCTCTTCAAAACATAAGAGCAGTGACCTGCTAGCTTGCGGTGTTGAACAGTGTAGCATTCAAGCGATGCCTTCGTCGGTTCGAAGAGGCTGAGAGCTGAGTATCTCCACGACATGCAGCCCGATCACGTTTTCACGCCTGAAGTGATCAAATTGTGGTTTTAAAATGTTCTTTGAACATTTAGCCTTATGCTAGTGTCACCTTCCCACTCCTTTACATCCATATCAGCCGAAACACTGGCTATCTGAGCCAAACCCCCAGAAGCAGCAGCCGTTGGGACGAGGCAGGAGCTCAGCGGTCGGGAGGCATGCAATGGCAGCGTGACCACGTGATCAAAGATGGAAGCCTCCATGACATGGCACTGTAAGTAGTGTATAGGCAACCAATTTCAAATTGATAAGCAATGTGGTTGGAATGTCACTTTGCTGCTTGCTTAAGAGATTTTTGTTTCCTTTGGTCCGAGCTACAGTCTGCTCTGGACTGCAGCGGCGGCCTAGTGGCTGAGCATCCACCTCGCATGCGGGAGGTACAGGATTCGATCCCCAGTGTCGCCGGGTACCCACCGGTGATACAATGGGTACAAGCTTTCCCCTGCTTGGTGCTCGGCTTATTCATGGTGAAATGCTTGGGAAATGCTTCTTTGACTCCACCTTGAGCAAACGAAAATACCTTGTGCCATGGCGCTCTTTGGCCGCAGATGCCCCTGCACCATAAACATTCACTCTCATCATGATCAGTCTGCTCTGTGTGCCAGTGCATCAGTCATTGCCACCTTGAATTTGCGAAGGGAAAAAACTACGTCACTAGCACATGCAACCCCACATATTTTGTAACTCAGTCTTTGCTGCTTTCTTTAACAACGTGTATAATTTCCCAGGAGCACACACTATGGTGTTTGGATGTCTTTTCTCCTGTTTGCACGAGTTGTCACATTCAGTGCCACAGACTTTGCTCTTGGTGTGAATGACAGGTATGATTTTGGTGGTCTAGAAGGTCACTCACTCACTTCTGTTCATTCCTTTGATCATGATCTTTCTCCTTAAAAAAAAGATGTCGCATTTCTTGCAAGTGTGTGCTGATGTTAGAACTTACAAAACCATGGCCAATGCACACGCAAAGCGTTTTTTTTCTGAAATTTTTTTCTGAGCCACCCGCCGCGGTGGCTCAGTGGTTAGAGTGCTCGGCTACTAATCCGGAGTTCCCGGGTTCGAACCCGACAGCGGCGGCTGCGTTTTTATGGAGGCAAAACGCTAAGGCGCCGGTGTGCTGTGCAATGTCAGTGCCCGTTAAAGATCCCCAGGTGGTCGAAATTATTCCGGAGCCCTCCACTACGGCATCTCTTTCTTCCATTCCTCTTTCACTCCCTCCTTTATCTCTTCCCTTACGGCGCTGGGCAGTTAAGGTGGGCGCTGGGCGTTTAAGATGTCCGCTGATATATGAGACAGATACTGCGCCGTTTCCTTTCCCCAAAAATCAATTATTATTATTATTCTAAAATTAGCTTTGCATCGGAACACACAGACACACAAAAGCTTGCGTTTGGCCATGTTATGATACTTAGCTAGAATCTGTGAGCTGCCAAGAGGTGGCCAAGGTAGCTGACCAAACACTGAAGTGTGTGCAGTACATTACAAACAGTGGCATGATACTCGCTCCTCAACCCGGTATGGAAAGCGCACACGTCAATACTATGTACCTGCCTCATTCAATAGTTTACCACCTAGTGTATTTCGCATGAATACTAAATAGACCCTGAAAAAAATTTTGCAATCTGTCTCTCTGTGTTGCTTCCTGCCCTTTATTTCATCTGATGTCATTGTCTTAATTTCAAATTACTGTCATCCCTCTTGATGGCGTAACAGTTGTGTCTACATTTGTCTCTCTGTGTTGCTGACTTTTTTTTCCAAATTCATTAAGTCTTTATTTTCCTTATTGCTTTACCATTGCTCACCGTCTGCCAGGCACTGCCACTCATGCCGTTTGAGGCTTTAGTAGGCATGATTTATGCTGTATGAAAATTGACATGAAAGTGGCGCCCGCCCGAAATCAGCTCACAAGACTATACAATCACCGCAGCATTTGCGAAAGAAGTTTTTTTTAGCATGGTTTCAGCGAAGAAGCTGCGAATGCTCGCTTAATCTGAGCTATAGCTATGTGAAAAAGTTAAGAGAAAACTTGGTGGGCATAATGGAGCAAAGAAGGTCATTTAGGCTATTTATTATTAACTATTATGGTTGTGGGAGACTAAACTCACTTCTTGCCAAATTTTTGCAACACTCACAGCATCCCTTAGAAATACAATATATTACCAGAAGATTTTTCATTAGTACTGTTGTCATACTTCATGGTACTGAGTCTTAAAAACGGGGAGTTAGTATAATTACACTTCTTCAATGCCGTGAGGCGAATGAACAAGGTGACGAGTGACAGGCGATTGTGTCGCGGGGCACCTCACCAAAGAACATTAGTTCATGCAATTACTGCTTAAGAGTTTGGCAAGTGTGTCTGGTATACTGCAACCCCTCCAGTGCAGCAAGCAATAATTAGAATGCTTTCAAGAGTATGCCAGCCACCTGGAAATTGGACTTGGAAGGATAGCTGCATTGCAGTATCTGTGGGTACACACCTCAATTCGCGGACGCTCTCTGAAAAACAAACGTCGATTGACGCAGGAATGTTCAGGCTCTGAGAATAGCAAGGGGACTGTGTCACTGTCCGCTCGCCTTCACTTCTATCAAAACAGTTCGCAAATTCACGGTCACATGCAGGAGTTAACTTTTTCTACACGACTGTTTGTTTCCCCACGCACAAATATTGTTGCAAGGCACCACTATATTTTCAAAAATTATATAAAGCGCACTTAGGACAACAGACAAGGGAGACCAAACAACACAAGCGCTTACTCGCAACTGCGCGTTTATTCGAGAAACACACAAAAGGAAGAACAATACACAAAGGAAGAACAAAAGCCATCGCGCAGGCGTAACAGGAAAAGTGCTCATACAGGTGCGTCAAGATAAAAATACTCTCTTTCATGCAAAACCACCATAGGGTCGGCAACACACGTGTGCTGATTCTTAAGGATGTGATACGCCTCTGAAATCTCTCTGGTTAGCTGATTAGGGTGTCGGAACAAGATTTTAGTTTGGTCAAGCAAAGGCTTGCAGCCGCTGCATTTTGAACAGTGCTTAGCGAGATTAGATGAAGGCGACTTATTCAATGACAAAAAATGCTCTTGCAAGCACTTGTATGAGCACTTTTCCTGTCACGCCTGCGCGATTGCTTTTTTTTTTGTTTGTGATTGTTCTTCCTTTTGTGTGTTTCTCGAATAAACGCGCAGTTGCGAGTAAGCGCTTGTTCTGTTTGGTCTCCCTTGTCTGTTGTCCTAAGTGCGCTTTATATAATTTTTGAAAATGAAAAACCAACTAGCTCAGATGTCAATTCTGCACCACTATATTTGTCGCATCTTGTACTTACACTCGTCAGCACATCTATTTAAAGCGCTACAACGCCACCGTGTACCACAGGTACCACAGGTACCACAGGTACCACGGTACCACCGTGTACCGCAGGTCTCGTGTTAAAGTTCAACCCGAGCGGGACCGTACGCTCAAGGTAGAAAGAAACTTGCAGATTCTTTTGACTGACGTCTTCCGATTTGTTCCACCGGACCACAATTAAGTCACTTTATTTCAAGCTCCTCTGCCACAATGGGTCAGCTCCCGCCTTGTATGGTCTCCCGAAGATCCATAAGCCAAACGTCCCGATGCGACCAATAGTTGACTTTACACGGTCGCCCTTATACCGCCTGTCGGGCTACTTACACAAGGTTTTTGCGCCACTCGTTGGAAAGGGCTCGACTTTCATACCTGACTCTTTCGATTTTATTGAAAAAGTACGTGATGTCACGGTGGTGGACGACGAGGTCATGGTGTGAAATCGCTGTTCCCAGCGTACCCTTGGATCTGGCTGTGGAGGTGTGCCGCTCAGCGCTGCGGAATGACGACGGGTTGTGTGAAAGAACCCCTATCGAAGCATCGGATCTTCTGAAGCTGTTGCAGTTCTGCCTTGAGAAGACTTATTTTGTTTTCCGGGGTACAGTCTATAGACAAGTTCATGCCACTGCTATGGGCGCATCTATATCGGTGACAACCGCAAACCTTACCATGGAAGCAACAGAAGCTCGCGCACTGGCTACCTTCGAACCGCGCCCAAATGTTTTTGTGCGTTACGTCAACGATTGTTTCTGTATTATCAAAAAGAATGCGTTAGGTCCTTTTACAGATCACATCAATAGCATGGAAGATTCCGTTCAATTCACTGTAGAGGAGGAGGCTGCACGCCGTCTTCCTTTTCTGGACGTTTTGGTGGAACGCCGTGGAAACCGCCTTTCTTTCAAAGTTTATAGAAAAGAAACCCACACAGGCCGGTATCTTCATTTTAATTATGTCCACCCGGTTTGCTACAAACTCTCCGTCGTGGCTTCCCTCGTCCGACGTGCCAAAAACATCTGCCCAAGACCAGATGATCGGGCTGCTGACCTACGACAAGTGCGCCGAGAATTGAGTGGATGCGGCTACCCCAAGCACTTCGTGGATTCTGTTCTTCAACGGTCTTCACGCCCATCAGAACCAGTTGGTCCTCCTTGCCGAGCCCGAGCCGCTATCCCATATGTGCCGGGCGTGAGCGAGTCTTTGGCTCGCGTTCTGCGCACTTACGGTGTGCACGTCGCTCACGTTCCTGCGTGCAAGCTTAGGCATGAGCTGGTGGCCGCCAAAGACAAGATAAAGAAAGAGAAGTTTCCTGGCGTCATCTTTAAGATTCCATGCGCAGACTGCGACTACTGCTATATCGGCGAGAGCGGGAATTTCGAAGGGCGATTGAGGGACCACAAGAACGACGCAGGAACAAAAAGATTGCATCTAATGCACTTGCGGAACACGTGGAAGCCGCGACGCGCAATATAGCTTGGGAAGAAGCATCAGTCATCGCAAGAGAAAAGAATTGGCTGTCACGTCGATATCTGGAATCCCTGATAATCCAAACAACAGACAAAACCCTCAACCACAACGCAGGAAATCTCCCGCCTACGTACGCAAGATGCTTGGGGCGATTACTGCGACGCACTTAAGCATTGTGCTTTGGGCTTTCCGCCCAGTGATCAAGGCTTCCGTATGGAAGCCAAAACGTCTTCGTTTTAAACAACAACCTTTTGGTCGGCGTTCCTTTTTCTTCATACATGAAGTTCGAGGAAGTTTTGACGCCCAGAATAGTCGGCTGAAAGCAGCAGTTTACCCGACGAGACTGCTATCCAGTGTCGCAGAAGGGACTCTGCAAGCACCTAGAGGCAGAAAATATGTCACAACCACATCAGATTAAAGGAAGCCGTACGCGGTCATTCCTTGCATTAATGGCATTTCCCACAGTCTCAAAAGGGTAAGAGCAAGAGATGGTGTAAAAGCGCTCATGTCAGCACCCAACAAGTTAAGGAGCCTGTGCGCCAAAGTCAACAGCGAGCAAAGAAAAAAATCAATGCAAGAAAAAACACCTGAAAAAAAAATATGTAAAATGTGTGAAAAGCGGGGTTTATGAAATACCTCTGTCATGTGAGGACGCACCTACATTGGTCAAACAGCGCGCTGTTTGAATAAACAGCTTCGAGAGCACGAAAGATCCCTAAAGGGCGCCATCAGCAGTGAATTAGCAAAACATCGCAGAGAGCATGAATGCGCTCCGCAGCTTATCAACACAATGGTCATCCCGTCGTATTTTAATCAACGGACCAGGGAGATTGAAGAAGCCTTCAACATCGGGCAAAAGAGCGACGTATATGCGTCAGCATACTTTCGATAGCGTTTCGTGACAGCGAAATTGATTATCTGCGTGCGTTGTCCTCATATTTTACCATGTGTACATCTTATGCGTTTGTCATGCTTCTGTCCTTTCCTTATTGCACGAGCGAGATGTATATATTCGATCGAATGTGGATTAAAAATCTGGTTGTTAGTCAGCGTTGATTCCCGCCTCTCTGTTCTTTGTTTCGTGCTGCGCTGCTCCCGCCACAAGAACATGAAATGTGCTAGAATTTAGAAAGGTCAGGGTTCGGGCTAGTGGGTAATCAGCATGAGGATTCATAGCGCACAGAATACACAGGACACAACACAAGCGCTTGTGTTGTGTCCTGTGTATTCTGTGCGCTATGAATCCTCGTGCTAGAATTTTACACCACAAAGGAAATATAATTCAAAAAGTCGCCCGATGCCGCCCATATAACATGAAATAGCAGCGCAATACAGATGTAATTTCAGCTTATTAGATGTGCTCATTGCATTTAAATGAATACAAACAGGAGACGCATAAGTATGCACCATTTAACACACAATGTACGGAGCAAATAATAATGGCCAAAATTTTCTCTAGCTCTGAGAAGTCTGAAAAAATGGAGCAATAAAAACATAATTAGGCTGAAAGTTGATGCACCTTAAGCAAACATTCTAAAGGGTACAAAAGCATATATGCACACGCAAAAGCAAACGCATGTAAAGAGCAACCTGGGTGCCAAAAGAAAAGACGATATGGGCGTACGATACAGATACGCGGTTTCAGGTTACGGATATTCTGCAAGGTGAAACCTCCCTATCGCTTTGCCTCTCGCACGAGCCTCGGAGTAATCTTGAGCGTGTTATCAAAAGAGGAAAAAAAATTATTTCTACAAGGCGAAAATAAAAAACGAGCATAAACCACATACCTTGACGACGTTGCCAACAGAAACCTGGGGAAGAAATAAAATGCTGCAACTATACATATGAGTTCAACGCAGCCGTCTGTCCTGCGCCTTCTCACGGCACAGCGAACGCTCAAACATACGCGTTACATCCTCGTTACACCCCCGTGTTATTTTCTTGTGACTCAGTGTGGAGATAAGACTGCTTGGAGCCGGATGGAAAGGGGGGACGTGTTGAGGTAGGAGCCCTGGCTCGCCGCACCCATGGTACAGCAGACCACGTGTGCGGCACAATACGGCGTGGGAGGCGAGATCGAGGTGATCAGGGCACAAGTAATCCGGTGGGGGTGGGTTGGGAGTCAGCGACGCGAACACAGCACAAACCATACCGCTGCGACAGGACGGCAATGTAGGTAGAGCAGGTTAATCCATGGGCCCTCGCAGCAAGAGTCTGGTGGGCTTCCGAAGATCTCTCCCGCCTATGACCGCAGTGGACGGCCACGCTGCCACCAACAACACGCCACAGTCGTCGGAGGCCCTGAGGGATGCAGAGTGCGCGCTAGGAGTCGCCCATTGCCTTGAAATCCACTGCCGCGAACAACGCCTGTAAGAGCGCCATTATGGTGTAGGGCCGTGAAGCTGTGCAAAAGACTTGCGATGCGCCGCGCGCCGCTGCACCAGTTCCAAAAGGAATTATGTGGTCACGCCGAGGTGCGCGGGAAAGCTGCCATGAATCCGCAGCTACGAGGTTCACAACAGCCCAGCGATGAGAGCAAGAGCTGCTGCGCGCTGGGGCTTGCGCGCGAGCGGATAGGGGCTGCGCGAATACGTGTTCGCAAGATGGCTTCCGTCCAGCGAGGAAGCCTGGCGAGCGACGGGCGGCCCATTACTGCTCCTCTGCTAGACAGCGGCGCAACGAGAACTGCTGGTAGTTGGAGATGCCTGCAGGGACCACTGCACCGTGCTGAAGTTGGAAACACTATTGAAGACGGGCACGTTGGTGACCGCCGCTCCCGGCGATGCGATGAAAAGGCAGACCGCCGTCGCCTGCCTGCAGTATGGAGCAGACGGCCCACGAAAGAGATGCGGGGTGAACTGCGCTTCCTTCGGCTGTTCGAACAAAACTGCTTGATCTCTCAAAACGGCGAGTGCAAGCGCAAAACCTTCTCTCCCCGTAGCTTTTGGCGCGAGGGAGAGAGAAAAGGGAGCGAAGAGTCAATTTGTATTTTTTGTTGAAAAGCGTTGGTCCCAAAAACGTTCTCCCAGTTACCTTTCTGGGACCAAATGCTGATTTGTTTTTGTTTCTGCTTAACACCCTCGAAAAAACGTTTCTAGGACATTAGTGGGCGCACTTCCCTTTTGCTTGTGTTTCTATGTCCTGCCTCTACGGCCCGGAAATGTTCGATAAATGTTGTACTGGGACAGGGACATTCCATCCTTTCTTGGCGCTCCTGGGGAGGTACGTTGTTTGCTGGGTTGATACAGCTTTGAAGCAGTATGCAAGGACAACGTAGCTGTGTTCATGAGAACTGCATATTACTGTGTGCTACAGTCAAAATTGCTCCATTTGTACAGCATGCCATCTTGCAGTTGAGTCACAAAAGACAATGTAGTGTCATTAAAATTAATCTTACAGCTAACGGCATATCGAGTGCTCTTCTGTCGATGAACATACCACTGTCACAGTCTATCACTGGCTAGTATGTCAGGACCATCACAGACCGACGTTCCCTTAGCCATTTCCTTTGTAGCTGCACTTGTGCCTTCTTGTAGAATTTGCAGCACTTACAGGCTGTCTAACGTTCGAAGGAATACCGTCTGGTCAGGATGAAGCATAATAACAGGGTGAAGATTGGGTCACTGACCAAGTCAAAAACAAACGAAAATGACGTTACGGGTCCCTACGGGACCCTTGTTCACAATAAGACTGTCAGAGAAGAAGGCGGGATTATATAGTCTTCAGGATTGTTCCTAATCTTTTTGCGTAGATATGATGAAGAGAGCCTTGATTCCTGTTCAAGGTATCTTTCGTCGTCTGGATGACGAATGATTCTAGATGCAGTCTTTTCAAATTATTCCTTTCTGTGGCTACAATCTCCGCCTCGTCCCAGGCTATCTCGTGGCCAGTGGTCTGCACGTGCTCGGCGATAGCGTTCTTTGATGCGCGATGGTTCCTTACGTCGCCTTGATGATCTTTCATTCGTCGCTGGAAGTTCCCGGTTTCGCCGATATAGACGGATGTGCAGTCATTGCAAGGAAATTTGTAAACCACACCAGGAAATTTGGCGCGTGAAGCACACCACTATGAAGCACACCATTGACTGGGAAAACGCGACAATCTTAGACACAATGAAACCTATATCGTCCCGACTGCTTTTAGAATCATTTTATATTCAGACTGTAGGATAACGTTATTAACAGGACGAAGGGTAATCTCCCGGATAACTACGCCCATTCACTGCGCTGTCAAGTGCGCTTATAAGAAGCGGCCCATTTCGTTTATCTTCATTGTGAACAAGGGACCCGTAGTGGTCCCGAAACGTCATATTTTAAAAAACATTTTGGCGAGTGTACGTTTTATTCTTCCACTAAGTTTCCCCCTCGCCAGACAGGATTCTGTCGAACCCTTGACTACAAGGCCTGTGTGAGCTATGACTTCCATCACTGGCTAAAGGTCAGTACTCCGGCTTTGCAGCGCCGTTTGTCCTTCTCGCACCTCGGTCGCCACCATACTTCCACGGCGACCGGTTCGAGGATGTAGACGGTTGGTTGGCCAGTTCTTAACGTGTAGCCGCATTCAATCGATGGGATGACGAACAGAAGCTGATGAATGCGTATTTCGCCCTGCAAGACTCGGCGAAAACGTGGTTCGAGAACTACGAGGCGTCCTTCTCCAACTGGGCAATTTTTCGCCATGAGTTGCTCTCCACATTCAGTTCGAGCAAGCCAAAGAAAAATGCCGAAATTGCAGCAACACTGATTTGAGCTAGTTGGTTGTAGCATGATATGGTTTACGCAAAAAGTATACAGGCGCTAAAATACGGTGACAGCACACACACAAGACAGGACTGGCGCCAGTCCTGTATTGCTCTTCGCTCCAGGTCACAGCAGTCCAACGAGAGCGTGGCCATGTTTATACAGGACACGACCCGCCTCTTCAATCGGGCCGACTCAGCCATGCCCGAAGCTACAAAAGTGCGGCACCTTATGCGTGGGGTAAAGGAGAAGCTGTTTGCTGGCCTCATGCGCGACCCTCCAAGAAACGTCGCCGCCTTCGCTAATGAAGCAACGAGCATGGAACGTTCACTGCAGGAACGGAGTGCCCAATACAGCCGCCAGGCAAATGTAGCAGCCACTCACTACTGCGCGTCCTTGCCAGCCCCCGGGGATGAAGCGCTGCGAGATCTTGTGCGGAGCATTGTCCGCGAAGAACTGCGACACCTCCACTTGGATGCTCCGTCGGCAAGCATAACTTCTACAGGCGATGTCCTCCGTGACGGAATCCGGCGAGCAGTGCGGTCCCCACCAGCCCCACTATCGGAGCCGCACGTCATGTCTTACAGCGATGCCCTGCGCTGACCTGCCCCCGCACCGCAAGCGTTTCGCCCCGTTTACAGACCACAACCCCCCCCCCCCCCCCCCCATCGATACCTGCGCCCCGTCGAGCAGCAGCAATTAAGACCTGTGCCTTCCTTTCAGCAAAGCGCACGTATGGCGAACATCCAACAATCGTCCGCTCTGCCACCAGTGCGGGGAGCCCGGCCATATTCTGCGGAATTGTCCGAACCATCGCATGGGTTTGAGAGGATTCCCACCGGATGCTCCTCGATTGCGCTATGGTGAAAGACCGCAGGACATAGAGGAGTACCTGGCCGCTCAAGTGCTATCCCCGATCTCGCAATGGCGACAGTTGCGATCGCCATCCAAGAGGCGCTTTGCTTCGCCCAATCGGCCCTCATACTCCGGTCAGTTCAGAGGCACGTCTTCTCGTCGGGAAAACTGAGGACAGCGTCCTCCCGGGGTAGGGCCGCCGCCACTGCACTGAGTCAACAGTCTCCGCCCGACAATTTGACGCGACGGCCCGAGCGGCGTCGACCCGATCCAACGACCTCACCGACGTGCTGCCAACGATTAGAGTCTTTGAAATTTTAGTAACCGCCGACAGTTATGAAGTGACCGCACTCGTCGATACCGGCGCTGATTTTTCTGTGATGAGCAGACAGCTCGCCACGACTCTCCGTAAGGTTCTGACGCCATGGTGTGCACCCGTGATCCGCTCCGCCGGTGGCCATGTAGTGACGCCGATCGCCATCTGCATCTGCCGCATCCAGATCCGCGGTCTTATTTTCACTGGCTCCTTTGCCGTATTACGTGACTGTTCAAAGGATCTCATTCTGGGCATGAATTTCCTTCAAGAGTATGGTGCGGTCATCGACCTTCGGGAGCTCATGGTATCTTTTTCTGCCCAGCGAGCCATTGGCACCAACACCAAGCCCAGCAGAGCAAAGTTGCGTATATGTGACGACCACATAACAATCCCTCCGCGAGCCAGCAGGTTCGTCACAGTCGAGTGTAATGACAGCACCGGCGCTCTTGGCACTGCTGAAGCGAACATGTCGCTGCTCCTCGCTCGGCAAGTTTGTGTAGCTCGAGGCCTAGTAGAACTTGTAAACGGTCGCACCAACTTTACCCGTGAACTGCGATATTTAACGAAGACAGAGGTCGTCGCTTATTTTGACGAGCTTGGGGAGTGTACCACGCAGTGCTCTTTGTCCACCACGTCAGACCTCGACGAGGGGACGGCTACAGCCATTCCGGCCGACGTAAACCCGCACCTCTTGGCCAGTCAGAAACGCTACGTGGAAAGCCTAATCTATTCCTTCCGCGACTGTTTTGCATCAACTTTCAAGGTGCGGCAGACGCCCCTTACCAAGCATCGAATTATCGTTGCTGACGACCAAAGACCGCTATGCTAGCGCCCTTATCGGGTGTCTTCAAAAGAACGTGGCGCCATCCGCCGCCAAGTTACACAAATACTCCAGGACGATGTCATACAACCGTCCTCGAGCCGCTGGGCATGGCCTGTTGTTCTCGTCACGAAGAAAGATGGCAGCCTCAGGTTCTGCGTGGATTACAGGCGCCTCAATAACGTCAGGAAAAAGGATATGTACCCTCTGCCACGCATTGCTGATACCCTAGACCGCCTGCGCCATGCCACCTACTTTTTGTCCCTTGACCTCCGCAGTGGGTATTGGCAAATAGAGGTCGATAAACGCGACAGAGAGAAGACCGCCTTTATTACTCCTGACGGTTTATACGGGTTTAAGGTGTTCCTTTTTGGCTTGTGCTCGGCGCCTGCCACATTCCAATGCATGATGGACACCGTGCTGTCTGGCCTGAAGTGGCAGTCGTGCCTCGTATATCTCGACGATGTCGTGATCTTCTCTGGCACATTCGATGAGCACCTGAAACGTTTGCATGCTGTTTTCGAGGCCAAACGTTCCACTGGTCTCTCTCTCAAGCCAGAAAAATGTCACTTTGCGTCTAATGAGATGAAGTTTCTTGGTCACATTGTCAGCGCTCGAGGTGTTAGTCCAGACCCCGAAAAGACGGCCGCCGTAGCTGCCTACCCCAAGCCAACAGACAAACGGAGCTTGCGTCTTTTTCTGGGCCTCTGCGCGTACTATCGCCGGTTTGTACACAATTTTTCCAAGCTCGCTGAGCCTCTGACCCGCCTGACGAAAGATGCTGAACCCTTCATCTGGGGCCAAGACCAGGAAAGAGCATTCACAGAACTCAAGTCCCGCCTCCGAAGTACGTCTGTACTTGGCCACTTTGACGAAGAGGCTGACACGGAACTGCACACCGATGCCAGTAACGTTGGTCTCGGTGCGGTCCTTGTTCAGCGGCAGGGTGGTCTAGAACGTGTGATTGTTTACGCCAGAAGCACTTTATCCCGTTCCGAAGTCAATTATTCCACCACGGAAAAGGAATGCCTGGCTGTGCTGTGGGCAGTTACGCAATTTCGTCCGTAATTGTATGGCCGTCCGTTTCGGGTCATGAGCGACCATCATTCACTGTGGTGGTGGCAAACCGGAAACATCCTCGGGGCGGCTTGCTCGATGGAGCCTTCGGTTACAAGAATTTGATGTCACCATCGTGCACAAGTCCGGCCAGAAGCACGGCGATGCTGACTGTCGATCCCGCGTTCCGATTCACTGTCCCACGGACGAGTCCGACGACGATTCCGTTTTCCTCGGTGCTCTCACCACGTCTGCACTTGCCCGCCTACAGATGGCCGACTCCGAATTGCTGCCCCTCATCGAGTAGCTCTGCGGAACCGCTCCATCTCCATCCCAACTCTTCAAGCGTGGACTGTCATCGTTTTGCTTGCGCGATGGTGTCCTCTACAAAAAGAACTATGGCAATATACATAAACCCTAAATATACAAAAACCAGCGTGCTCCCAAAGGATACACTGGCGGCAGGGCAGCACCGCATGAACAGATGACCTAAAACAAAATCTACTCCTGTCATTACAGCGCAGCTAGCCGTGTCAATGCCGTATCTTCACGTGTGCTGACGACCGCATCGGGGACATACGGAGCTGCGCTGCATCGACCATCTTCACCCAAGGCGCTGTCGTCAGTAGTTCTGCCTATGTATACAAAAAGCAGCGTGCTCCAAAAGGGTACATTGGCAGTAGGGCTGCACCGCATGAACAGATGGCCTAAAACGAAATCTACTCCTGTCATTACAGGTGCAGCTAGCCGTGTCACTGCGGGATCTTTACGTGTGCTGACTACGGCATCGGCGACATACGGAGCTGCGCGCTGCATCGACCATCTCCACCCCATCACCACAATTTATTTGGGATTTTGTTTTAGAAAATATTGGCATAAGGGAAAGGTTATGCCTGTCTTGCTCTGCGTGTCCTTAGAGGCTTTACATAATGAGGCAGCTGAAGTCCGATTTTTTCATCTTCCATGCTATGTAAAAACTGGAGACGACTAACCTTACACCTTTGCTCTAGTGTAGATTTTATTCGTAAGCAGTAGTAAATACGGGGAATTCTTTTATAATTTGCAAAGATAAACAATTCGCCATCACATGTAGCCCGTCCACTATATTCCTTTTGCTTGGGGCCCTGCCCAAGCGCGAGCCTTTCGTTGCTCAACTTGCCACCAATTTTAGTCCTTCTCAGCGCACCGAGTCTAGCTAAAGGCCTTGCGCACGCTTGCGGACCAGTGCCGGTGTTCTCTTAGCTACATAGTGGGATTATGAACTCGTAATTACTTATGCTAGCTACCAAGCGATATTAGTCACTACAGCACATCACAGTATATAAGTGTGTGGCGCTTGCTCGACTGTTGCCAATTTTCGCAGTTCCCTGTCCAGTCGATATTTCATAGTCCTTACCAACCACCATGGCTCCACCCTGTTGTGCCGGCTGATTAGAGTTTTTTCGTTTTGGAGCGAAGCTCCACTTCTCGCATGCAGAGCTGAAGGTCAAATCTGTTCCTGGAATGACCTCGAACGGGAGGCGCGCCGCCGCCACAGCTGTGAGCTTTGCAGTCACGTCGGCCGCTGCGCCGACCATAGCTCCAGCCATTCGCTCTCGCCAGTTGTGTCACGTGGTTCACCCAGTGACTGGCTTCTGCTAGATAAAAGGGCAGCGTTCGCCGCCCAGATAACGCGACAGTGGGGAGTGCTGCTGCTCCTGGCCCTATGGTGCTGGAAACTCAAAGGGCCCGGCCATGTCGTCATCGCCAGCAAGACGATGGCTGTTGCGAGGCGT
The DNA here is from genome assembly GCF_052857255.1 of Amblyomma americanum. Classification (NCBI taxonomy): domain Eukaryota; kingdom Metazoa; phylum Arthropoda; class Arachnida; order Ixodida; family Ixodidae; genus Amblyomma; species Amblyomma americanum. The sequence goes on along the minus strand of NC_135498.1, from coordinate 226,716,325 downwards.
TTCCTTTCTCTGTCCTTCTCATCCTCTACCCGCAAGAGACAGCGGAGGTGGTTCAACATAGAGCGGTTTGGCAGGCCTGTGCAACAACAGCCTAGGCAACGCAGAGATATGGAGCCAGAACCGGTCGCTGGGACGAGTTCTTCGACGGAGCATAGGAGGCGCCGGGCTGCTTCTAGCGATCCAGAGAGCGGCATGAAGCCACAGTGGCTAGACTTGCCAAGAGTGAACAGTAAAGAATAACTGTGTGTAAAGATGAACACAGGCCAAACTATGCAAACACCTTTGCCAAAAGCTTCCGCTGCATGAATGATAACCAACAGACTGATTGCATTTTCATCGACTTTTCTAAGGCTTTTGATCGGGTAGCACATTGTCGTTTAATTGCCAAATTCTCTGCTTTAAATATCGACTCATTAACGCTATCATGGATTAGAAATTTCCTCTCATTTCGCAAACAATTTACCAGTATAAATAATTGTTCATCCTCTCTCTCTGAAGTATCGTCCGGTGTTCCCCAGGGCAGTGTCCTGGGCCCGTTACTATTTTTAATATATATTAACGATCTGCCAACCGACATTACCTCTAACATCCGTTTGTTTGCTGACGACTGTATTATTTACCGCAGAATTTCTAATCAAACCGATCATATCGCTTTACAGAAAGATCTAGACCATATAACAAACTGGTGTTCCATGTGGCTAATGCCGGTCAACACTGATAAGTGTAAATTAATGACTTTCAGCCGTAAACTTTCAAACTCTTCTTTCACCTACTCGCTCAGCAGTAATCATGTGACAACAGCGTCCTCATATAAATATCTCGGCATTCACCTAAATCGAAACCTTTCCTGGTCGACACAGATTAATAAAATTACAGCTAAGGCTTCACGAACCCTTGGATACTTAAAGCGTAATCTTCATGGTGCACCATCTGACACTCGAAAACTAGCCTACCAGACGTTTGTCCGCCCACAACTAGAATTTGCATCACCCATCTGGTCACCTCACCAAGCGTATCTAACACGTAATCTCGAATCTATACAGAACCGTGCTGCACGCTTCATCGCTCGTGATTATAACCGGCATTCCAGCGTCACTAAGATCAAGTTATCGCTATCACTTGAGTCTTTAGAATCACGTCGTACCGTAGCCCTTCTTTGCTTATTTCATAAAATGATTTTCAGTCCTTACAGTCACACATTATCTTTGTCACGGCCATGTCGCACATCTCATCGCCTCCATAATCATAGCAGCTTTACGCGTATTTTTGGTCATACAAAAGCATTCAACATGTCTGCTCTCCCACGTGCCATAAACTATTGGAACAGCCTTCCTGACGATGCTACTAATACCAGAAATCCTGCTACATTTCGTGATAAAATAACCGCAATCTTCGCCTAGTTGTCTCAGTTCTGTGTATTCTTGCGAAAAATGTTTTATTGCTGCTTAGAGTGAACTAACTTGTGCACTTTTTAGCCTCTCTGTCAAATCGTGTTCCATTTCCATGTTGCCACATTTTGAAACACGTAATTATTGTGTTGTATTACTTTATTTGTATTCTTCTGAGTGCCTCTTGCTAACTATTGTATAAAGTTTTTCTTCTGTCCTTATTTTCTGTCCTTATTTTGTTTTTTTTTTTTGCGCTGTTCTCTAACTTCTATGTACTGCCCCACTCACACAATGCTCCAATGTAAAGGAGCCTGTGAGTAACTTGAATAAATATAACCTGGCTCAGCTGAGTTGAGCAACATCAATTTTTTTCCTTTCCCTTCCCCATTTCAAAATTTCCCGTTACGACCGCTGATTGCAGACCTTGACTCAGCAAACCAAAACTCCTTACATTTGCGCGAGAGCACTGTGTCGCCGTAGTATCCATTCAGACAGGCTGCACCTTTTGTCCCAGCGGCTCCGCTCGGGCATCTGCCAACCATCGGCCATCATGGTGTGTACGCACGACCAGGTGTGCAGTCATTTTTTTAAGCCCGGTTTGTGCTGCACTGTATGAAGCTACGTTGTCTCTGTGGGAAGGTAGAAAAAGGTCATTTGACCTGCCTGCTGGTGGCCTTCAGCCTTCACTTGAACCTTTATGTCGTATTGTCTCTACCTACTTTCAGACGTCATGCTGAGACGATGAATGGATGACCGTTGTCACCGATTCTATAACCAGGCACGAGTTCATTAGATATAACTTGCGCTAGCAATGATGATTTTCGTCTGCTAGAGGATGTCCTTCATCGTGCTACTCTATGACAATTATATACTGATGAAGGCCGCTAGTTTCTCCAAAAGCTGTTGGTGACATCCTCCACTCATGTTCCAACTGACATCTATAAAAAAAAAACAGCGAAAACGACACCTGTAAGTCCGGCAACAGTGTGTGTGTGCCTTCTTTTTGTCCTGCGTCCTCGCTCGTTTTGATAGAACGTGAATAACCAACTCGCCCAGCAATTCGCGCTTCAGCCTATCACCCCTCGACTGAACATTGATTGACACGCTCTCTTCGAGCAGCCTTTGCAAAAGTAAAACGACGTAAGCACGGGTGGGGCTCCTGGGTCCGTGAAAGTCCTAAAGTGCAGTTGCAAGGCTTCTTATCTTCAAGGCACTGGAACTCTGGCGATGCATAATGAGCCACACGGCAAGGGCACGACGGCCCTGGAATCGATCTAGACTTTTGCAAAGGTCGTATGCTTGAGCCCACCACAGTGATTGGGAAATAGCTATACATTATGTTACGCTCCAAGAAAGGCAAGCATACCAGGGGGCGGCAAAAAGTTAGGTGGGTGGATGAGATTAAGCAGTTGGCGCGGATAGGGTGGCCACAGCTGGCACAGGACACGGGCCTTCGTCCTGCAGTGGGCGTAGCCAGGCTGATGATGATGTTACGCTCTCCTAGTTCTTTCCACCGTGACACAGCTGTCCTTTTGTCATTTTATTCTTTGTTCACCAGGCACCCTGCATTGCCCTAGGGTCTGGACACAGTATGCACGTGATGTCATTGCATGCACGCGGAGCTCACGCGCCGACTCCCATCGTCGCAAACCAATGAGCAGCCGTATGCCGGCATAGGGGAGCCCACGTCATTCCGGGATAGCTCGTCCTCCTGCGGTGTCTATCTCGCAAGGTCGAATTCGCTAAAACTACTCCTCGCCCATTCCCACATGCTCCATCAGGTGACCGACGAAATTGTCCTGCTCAATTTTCCCGACATCTGCTTATAGCAACTGATGCTGTACCACACAGCTGACGCGCTCCCAGCTAAGCACCGGGAATGTCTCCAGAGGGTAGTAGGTGCAAAGAGGAAGAGTGGTTCACATGCTGGGCACTGCTTATGTTACAGTGCAAAGTGAGTTACACAGTCAAGCATGGTATATACTACACGGTTACCGCAGTGGTCCTCACCGGTCAGTTTGAAGGTGCTGTCTCAGTCTGGTCAGACATAAAGTATAAAAAGTTTGAATTTCGGCCACTCGTTGGCTACCGGAGACTGTACCATGAATAAAGGAGGCGGCACACATGCTTTCCCTGACTCACCGGGCTGGCATTGCTATGGCGACTATCGTACCTGTTCGCTTCTCCCAAGCAATGCAGCTCACAGGCTTCTGAAACCAGCCATTCTCCTGACGCCAACCGACACCGTCCGCGTGCTCACGTCGAATTCTCCGTGCTCTGCAATGCGGCACTCAACTGACTCGCCTTGGTGCTCCTCACAGTGTCACTGTTCTCTAGCGACCTCGTCATCTCGAATCCATCGTCCTTTGCTTGACCATTTTGGAGCACTGATCTCGCCCTTAGAAGATGACAAGGCGCCCACATCGCCGCCCGAGTAGCACTACTTCCGACCCGATTTCCTTTTTTCACCATTCTGTTAACCCTGCTCAACAATTTCCTTATAGGCCGTGCGACCACCGTCATCTGTAATCATGTTCCCCTCCTGTATGCCACCCACTGAGCGCCATGTCCTCACTAATGTTGCAACGCGGTGTTATTCAGTCCGTGGTTGTCTCTCGTCACGCCTAAGAAACAAGTATGGCTTGATTACCCTGCTGAACAAAATTATGTGCAAGGACGTATACTCGCTGATAAAGCCCTCGATTGATAGCATGGAGCAGACTTTTAATGCGAAAGCATTTCTTGCCTCGCGAGTGGCGTGGACAAGATGAGTCTCCACGGCCAGTGGACAGAGCGTGTCCTCGTGAACTGTCGATCATACAGCGACAGTGTAATTATGATTTGTAATAATTAATAACGACTGAATGAAAAGACTAAATGAGTGAATTACTAAACAAAGTAAATATGGCAATTATATAGGCTAATTACTCACAGTAATTCACGAAATGGGGAATAGTAACTCGTGCAGAATTGAATGACTAAAATAATGAAATTGCATAATAAAACCAATTAAACAATGATCAATTAATGACTAACAATTAATAACTGTAATAAACTGATGGCTGATTAACTAATTTATTTATTGCCATCACTGATTAATTACATTACAAAGTAACAGAGGAGGCAACGGAACTCTAAATGTTTTTGCATTTCTGCACGTAAGGAGACCTAAGTGCACTTTTTTTTCTCCCTGAATGTGCGTCGCTACTGGAGTCCCCATGGCGGTTTGACTGACCTAAACCAGCTTTTGGCATCGCTGACAGCTTCTGCGAGTTCACCGTGATGGCCTTTGCAACGCTCCCCCATTTGAGTGGATGATGGGAGACATCTCAGGTGAAACATTTGCCTATTTTTTGAGACGATGTTTTTCTCCTGATTTTTGGACGCACCTCACGCGCTTACAGAAAATGGCTGTCTCACAGCAGGTGTAACGTGGGAACAGAGCACAGCAGGTCTTCGGCTGTAATCAAGAAACTTGCAGGAAATGCAACTAATGATGGTTTCGAGAGCAGGGATAAGCTGGTTCTGCAGCAGATATATGCACTACATCTATACAGCCAGTTTTATTGCAGCATAACAAGTCATTTGATGACTGACACCCCCTCCTGGACGTGTGGCTTCTTGTGCGAGCCGTCGCAGTAGGGCCGGTTGGCGGTCTGCTTGCAGTTGCAGAACCAGTAGAAGCGTGTCTCCTCAGCCACGAAGCGAGCAGGCTTCAGGGTGATCTTGAGGTGCGGATTCCGGTGGCTCCCGTCACAGAACGGCTGCAATATGGAAGAGGCATGCATTTGCTGACACTTGAGCACGAACGGGACATACTAGTTTTGACTAATGACAGAGACTGTGCCTGGCAGTGGTGGCAAGAGTGGAATAGCACACATGGGGCGAAAAAACTACCGGCTACGGTTAAAACATTCACTGATAGCCATCGTGCTCTCTCCCCACAACGGTGCCCCTCCATTTTCTCTACTCTTGGCCGCTCGTAGCAGAGACAACAGGTTTCTTTTTCTGTCTCCCCAGCCAATGAACTAAAACTGGCTTCAGTTACATGACAACTCGGGGTGGACTCCTCTCACCGTAAAAAGAGGCTACTTGGTCCATTATTACCAACCCTGTGCTTTCTGTCCTACTGCAATCATAAAGGTAGCACCTGTGTCTGCAGTATGTCTCACATGTCGAGCAACACCACGTGGCATGCAGCCACAAAGCCCACTGCGCATGCGTGCGTTTACCGGAAGAAGCCAAGCGCCCTCTTGGTTGTAGGCCTTCATGGCATCATCTACACGGCAGCCCACTTTACCTGGCACCTTGAAAGGCATTATACCCGGTCGCAGTAGCTTTCCGCACATTTCATTTACTGTGTTGAGCAAAAGAAAAAAGAGGCACCACTACGGAGTGCAAAAGAGGGGTGCAGTGCTAACTGCAGCAGGTGCAGTGCTTAGAGAGTAGTCAGGTGCTGTAGGGAGTGAAGTGACTGCGGCAGCGATGCTGCACTTGTTACTCAAACCTTCGCCACATTTACTCATTTTGCAACTTTTCTATGCATACCAATGCATGCATTTTAACGTCTCCAGACTGTGTTTACCTTTCTTCCCGCCTCGTTTTGCTGTTGTCTCGCTGTATCCATCTAGGCACTCACTATGTCACAGTCAGTTTTCAATTTTTTCCCATCTCGGTCCTTGTTCAAAACTGACCATGCGGTAGTTTTTTTTTTTTTTTCATTCATATAAAAATTTCACAATCTGCTTGGTGGGCTACCAGCAGGTAAGCTGAGCAGCGCGAGCGATGCCGTTTTTCTAAATGGAGTTCTGACAATGTTTGAAGCCAACCAGGGAGGTTTTCAGTGTGCCAAATTAGGGTTGAACGGTTTGTAATTCCATGACCAAAAGTTGATTTTTGAGCGGATGGTTGCAACATTTCTCTTTGATTTAGGGCAATATTATAATCTTTGCTGCCAAGGCACCTCCCAAGGCACCACTGTCATATTTTCTCAGTGCGGATCTGAACACGTTGACTGATGGGTGAACACTAGATGGCCGTTCCTTTTTTATTTTAGGGAATACTGAGTAAACCGGGAAAGATATTCCGGCATAACTGACATGTTAAAATGGGGACATCACGTATGCTCAAAGACTGATGTGGAACAAAATGTCAGGAATTTCCATGGTTTTACAGCAGCCACGCTTTCTCATTCCATGAACTACAGAAAGAACTATGGCAGCTTGGGGTATAATGAGTGAATATGCGCATCAAGGATACACATTACATCGGGCAGAAATTGCTGCAAAGATGATAAAGCAGCACGAAGGTGAATCCAACCGCCCTATTGTTGGCAGTTTAAGAGACTGCCTCAAATTAAGCCGTGCGTAAAAGGCATTTCAGAGCTTCAGACCTTAAAAATTTACCATTTACCGATGTGCACTACTTGAAACGGTCAAGGCAGCCCACTGTGCTGAACAGGACTTCTTCAGCTTCTACGCTCTACCTTAGGGACCTTTTCATGAAAACGAAAAATCTGGGACCCTCTACTTCGTGCAGTTGTCAAAGCACATGACACCTATCAGGTGAACCCATTTCTCTCAAATGCAGCATTTGTGCAAAGAAACACGATATGGCAACACAAACAGGCCTGCTGCTGACGCGTATGCCACGCACCGCGCTGGCCGGAGTACCACAACTTCCAGAGTGCATCGCTGTGGCATACTGCAACTGCTGACAAAAGGGAAACCTAGTGGCAGTAATAATACAGGTGCCCACAGAATAATTCGGCAGCTGGACAGGCCGAAGAATAGAGATGAATCTTAATAAGGTAGAACTTTGGGCTTGTTGGTGCATAACTTTTGAAAAAGACATAGCGCATGAAGACAGACTGCATTATTAAGATTCATTTCTTCTACATAAAAATAGCGCTCATCCTGTGTTGTCTCTGCACTGTCCTGTATTCATGCACTATGTCTTTTTCGGAAGAATAAAGATTGTCTACGCTTAAGCCCCTCCACGGCATTTTCTTTTCTGTCAACCAGCAACTATAGAGGGGCTTAGTCTACACCTCCCTAATGAGCAAACGTAAATTAGCGCTGCCACAGGGGGATTTGGCGGAGCGAAGTCTGTGAGGCACGTTTTGCTGTGCGTCTTGCTCGTGGTGCATTGGCATTGGCATTCATTACGTGCTTACGATGATCCATAACAGCGCAACAGACGGGACAGAGAAGAGAGGACACAACACACACCAACAAGAAATGAATGCTGAACGTAAGAGCGCAAAAAACAAGGACGAGAATAAGACACACAACACGAGCGCTCACTTCCAACTGATCTTTATTACATGCAAGAAACAGATTTTTATACTCTCGATAATGCCTGCAGGGCATTACCACAGAGTAGTGAAAGATAGATGAGTCATCGAGCGTCACACTTGAATGATAAAAGATAGGGCATCTCTTTTTGTGAGAGCAGAATTGAGGGAGCACTTACACAGTCATCCCCAGCTTGCGCTATCTCCAACACCTCAACAATTTCGCGCGTAATTTGGCATTTGTTCCCGTAAAGGATTTTGCACTTGTGAAAAAGAGGACGACAACCCTCTTTTCCTTTGCTTTTGCATTTTAGGCAATGAATGCTCATGTGCCCCCTTTTTTTTTGTTCACAACATAGTCATGCTCACCCAATCGCTCATTTATGCATCTTCCCCTTTGTCCTATATAATATTTACCACAGGATAATGGCACTTTGTAGACAACACCTTTCGTGCATCTCGTGAACGGCTTTTGATGCCTGATCATGCAACCAGTTTTTCCTGGGCTTTCTGATGTGCTAAGCTTGCATAGTGAACTCAGCTTATTTGGGGCAGAGAACAACACGCCAACCTTTACCCTGGTGCCAGTTTTTTTAAAACTGTGCGAAAGCTTATGTTTATAAGGAATGACTGCAAATTTCTTATCGACTTTTGTCTTTTCCTGGGACTTGGCTTCCCATTTTTCCTTTTTGATAAGTCCTTCCGCCACAGAATCCAGCACGTGCAACGGATAACCCACTTCCTGCAACTTGTCGGACTGCAGGAAAAGGCTTTCTTCAATTGCATGTTCGCATGACTTTTTTATGCAGTTCACAAACCCTAAACGAGCTATGTTTCTTTTTATGAGCTTTGAATGCGCCAAACTGAAAGGTAAGGACATTTTTCCATCCCGGGGATGATAAATCCAGCAAGTGTGGTCTTTTAAAAAAGTTAACTTGATGTCGAGGAAGCGTATGCTACCGTTCTCAGGAAGTTCATGCGTGACGACAAGTGGAGATAAGCTATGCTTAAAATGATCTAAAACGCTTCCTACTGCTTCATCGACGGCGATTGCAGTGGTGTCTAAAAAGATTAAAAAATCATCCACAAAACGAAAAACTTTTAACACCCCTACGTCTTCAAGGCAAGCAAAAAGCCTTCTGTCCCGTTCAGCTAAAAATAGGTCACTTAACAAAGGAGCAACGCTGGACCCTATACATATTCCTTGTTTCTGCAAAATGAGGTCATCGCCGCACATTACAAAAGTGGAATTAAGATACGTACTTAGGAGCTCTAAAAATCCCCCAACACTTACTCCCACTGAATTCTGAAAAGCAATAGGGCCAGCGTTCTCAATACATCTTTCAACGCACTGCAACAATCCGTTTTTCGGCAACGAGTAGTACAGGTCTTTTACATCGATTGAGAAGGCAACCATGTTCTTTCCTTCATTTTGCTTCAGAAAATCAATTACACATCCGGAATTTCTTACCATGAAAGGATCATCAACAACTAGCTGTTTTAGACTTTTCTGTAGGAAGTCAGAGACTGATTTTTGCCAAGTGCGCGCCTCCGAAACGATAATTCTTAACGGACATTCCATTTTGTGTGCTTTAGCGGAGAATAACATGTTCATACTTAGACCACTGGCCTTTTCTACAGACTGAGCTAAGCGGGTGAGACTCAAGGAGATGCACAACTTTTTTGCTTTCAATCTTACTTTTGACAGATTTACGCCTTGTTGCCTATCAAACACTTTCTCGACAGCATGATAGACTTTTTCTTTAAAAAGGCTCTTAGGCATCACGGCAAAACCACCCTCCTTATCACATGGAAGACATAAATCGTCTTGCTTCAGGACTCTCAAAACACTTAAAGGGGAAACTTGAGGCTTTGTCGTCGAACACTTCTTTAAAACGTCGATGCCCTGCGACACGCAGCTCCCATGATCACTCGTACGTGCAAGTTTCGAGACAGTTCGGACCACGGCCAAGAGTTCCGGTTTTGACTTCTTTTGTTCCACAGCGAACTTTGGCCCCAGCTGAAGTGTACGGCGCACCTCTTCAGGAAGTGTTACCTCCCCAAACGTTCGGACGTAGTTGTGCGACCTAGACTGTCGTGGAGGGACCAGTCTGCGTAGCCCTGGCAGGACAGTACTACACAAAAACTCAGAGGCCTGGTCGAGCGTTCGAGCGAATTGCTGCCATTTTCTCTTGGCACTCGGCAAGCTCTCGCCTGTGAAAAGCCTTGCTTGCAAGCAGTCCTTGTACAGTCTTGCTTGCCTTCTCCACTCTGCCCGAAGTATCTTGAGAATCCTTTTGCCATGGCTGACCGAAGGTGTAAGGGTTCCAAACAGGGCTGTGACGGCCGGAGGTAGCACGTTGCAGCGAATACAGAAGGAGAGCACGAGCTTGGCAGATGGCATTTGCGGAGAGAGAGACCAGAAAATACGGATCCATATTCACACATGAAAAAGAGCCCATTGTACTAGAAATATAATTCAATAAAGGCTGAGTTTGGGCGAGTTGGTTTACCATGCTGAACGTAAAAGCGCAAAAAACAAGGACGAGAATAAGACACACAACACGAGCGCTCACTTCCAACTGATCTTTATTACATGCAAGAAACAGATTTTTATACTCTTGATAATGCCTGCAGGGCATTACCACAGAGTAGTGAAAGATAGATGAGTCATCGAGCGTCACACTTGAATGATAAAAGATAGGACATCTCTTTTTGTGAGAGCAGAATTGACGGAGCAGTTACACAGTCATCCCCAGCTCGGCCTCGGTCATCCAAACTCGGCCTTTATTGAAGAAATGAATTCCCCCACATTGCCCCTATGCTATCATGGGAGAGAGTCAGGAAGAAGACTGCCCTGGGTCGAAGGGCAGCTACTGTGTACCCCTTCTCGACCTGCTGCAGTCCCGTCTGTCGCGTTCTTATGGATCATCGTAAGCACCAACTCGCCCAACAAATGGTACTGTCATTATGTGCTATAGCCATGCTTGCCATCATTGGCTAGCGTTAAACTGCTGACCATTTCTTAAAGACAGGCCGCCATGTCTTTCATCTGCACTTCTTCATTAAGTCATTTTCTATCGTGAATAAAAAGAGATTTTTTTTAGCAAAATATATGATGACCTTGTTTTGTTGGCAGGAGTAAAAGAGCAGTAATAAAATGGTTTTAGAATAAAATTCAGTGGCCCATGTCTCAGTACCCATTTCATGTGGAAGCAAAACTTCATGCAGCCGGCTCTTTTTACAGCAAGAAAAACTTCCGTACAGCTGGCTCTTTTTATTCATCTATACAAGGTTCCTAGCACAGAGGTCCCACAAGTAAAATTTTTAAAAAAGAAAAAACAGTTTGGAGAACGAAAAATAAGTAAGATCACGAACTCAACTCTGCATTGTCTCTTATTTCTAATATGTGGTAGGCATCTGCCATGATGGCCATAGATAACTGATAAGTGCTGTTGGGACAGGGTTAGCAACATCAGTGCCTCCGGCTCGGTGTCATGCCTGAGAAAACAGAGATGTGAAGCTGCAGGAGGACTCTTTGAAGAGCTTTATGTACAAAAGGTTAAATCTTGTGGGTTATACATGTTAGTGGTGGCCTGTATAAATAGAGCCAAAGTTCACCAGGTTCCCCCCACATTGCCCCTATGCTATCATGGGAGAGGGTCAGGAAGAAGACAGCCCTGGGTCGAAGGGCAGCTACTGTGTACCCCTTCTCGACTTGCTGCGTCATGGAGTCATGGGTGCAGTCAGGTACACACGGCCTGGCACTCACTTGGCCCTGCTGCAACACTTGGAATCCCCTCAAGCGTACACAGATTTTGGAGCACCCAGCTCTGTCTGTGGTTTAGCCGATGTGCCACCGGCATAAACGGGTACACATACCCTTCGGCCACCTAAGAAGCTCCATGTGGAAGCTGGGTCTATGGAGCATCCTCCTATAGAAGGCCCCCCTGTCTAAACGCCAATGGCCTTGTGGTTGAGCATCCACAACAGCTGCGGCAGACATCTCGATGACACCGGCTACCTGCCAGTAAAATAGGTACGAGCCCACTTCCAGCCTGCTGCTCGACCATCATGGAACCTCAACGCTCGGGAAGATGACCCAGCTGGTCATAGGAAACTGCCCTACTGGTAAAGGCAAAACACTGGTCTAGTGGTTCCGCATCACATGCAGGAGGTGCAGGGTTCAATCCCCAGTCACGGTGCGTGCCCACCAATTCTCTCATGGGTACAAGCTTTTCCCCCAACCTGGTACTCTGCTTTTCAGGAGCGAAATGCTTATAAAAAGAGTCTGACCCCACCTTGTGCAGCTAAAAAAGAGGCCATAAATGGGCTTTACCGCATGTGGCAGATTAAGGATTTCGAAAGATCGCTGATGCATTGAAGCTCTAAATCCACCACTAGCGTTTGTTGGGGTTGACTTGGGGAGATAAATACGTTCACCCCACTTAATCGCGGCTGACACGGTTCAAAGCCGCCAGGACCCCACCCCGTGATCGCGTACGCTACCGAGCGCACGCCAACCACGGCGGGCCTTGCTCTGAGGGAACAAAGGAACGACACATTGCCTGACACAAACAGGCATTTATTGCTGCAGAAACAATAACGCCAGTTAGCAACAAAGTACGCTAATGAATCGAGGTCGTCCGACTCACCAGCAAGGTTCCGAGCGAATGTTTGCCCACGCTAGGTCAAGGGATACTCCGAAGGCCGGACGGGACGAGTACGGGAGCAGGTCTCCCCGTCACTTCCTCGCCCCGCCGGCGAAGATCGGAGCCGCGAGCGACATGTCCGCTCGCGCCGACGATCCCAGCCGAAGCACCCCATGCCCCCTCTCCCGCGCGCGGGCTTCAGCAGTCTCACGTGCAGCTGGCGCCCTCCCCTGCCAGTTAATGTAACTGACAAGGGAATGCGTTCCTCTTCGAGGTGAGGCTGCTGCTGCACGGTGCCTCGCGGGAAAGCAAACACAGGGGGCTGCAGGGCAGGTCCCCACATCCCTCCATCATCATCATTTACTGGCCTTTAAAGACCCCTGGAAGGGGCATTACATAAGGGGGGGGGGGGGAGCGGAACATCGAAAACAACAAAGTAGGTCACTGTCAAACATTGACACAATCAGTGAGCAGCAGGATATATGCAACACCTTTAAATAAGCATTAACAATATAAAAACAGCAACAGTAAAGAAAAAACAGAGGCAAACAGAAGCAGGCAAGAAATTCTCCACTCATGTTTTCAAATGGGATGTCAGCAACTGCCGAAACTTATATGGATCGCATTCTATTACAATATAGTCTGGTAATGAATTCCATTCTTCAATGGCAAGAGGCAGGAATGACTTGTTGAATGTGTTAGAAGAGCTGTGCAGACGTAGAATGCTCATGGAGTTGAAGAGGCGGCGTGATGTTCGGAAAGGTGGAAGCAGAAGAGAATCGCGAAGCGAAGGAAAACAGAAGTATAGCTTATGAAATAATGACAAACAGGTGATTTTTCGTCTATGCATCAGAGGCTCCATGTCACGCGATAATTTTATATTGGTAACACTGGGGTAGGTGTCGTAGTTGGAGGAAATATATCGGGCTGCACAGTTTTGAAAGGCTTCTAGGCTATCGATTAGGTAAGCCTGATGTGGATTCCAAATTGGGGAGCCAAATTCTAGTTTGGTTCGGACGAAAGTTTTGTAAGCTAGACTGCGAATAGAGGGAGGGGAGAAACTGAGGTGTCGTCTGATGAACCCAAGTGATTTCGATGCATCAGCTGCAATCTTCGTGATGTGCTCGGACCAAGAGAGCTTGCTGGTGATGTGAATTCCAAGGTAACGGTATGATTCAACTTGGGAAAGGGTGGGTTAGTACAACAAATATGCGTAGCTGAGGTTAGTGCGCTTGCGTGTTACCTGCATGTATTTGCACTTCGATATATTCAGCTTCATTAGCCATGTCGAACACCAGTCTTCAATTTTGTTTAAATCATTTTGAAGTAACAACTGATGATTGTGTGCGGTTATGCGACGGTACAAGACGCAGTCATCTGCGAAAAGACGAATGCACGATGAAATGCTTCTTCCGCTCTTCGCCGAGTACTCTTGACATGCAGAACATTATCACTAGTTACAGTCAAAAGGAGCATGGTTTTTGGAATAAGTACCATGGTAGTACCAGGAAACCGGCAAGCTATACCTGGAGACTAAAGACATGATTAAGAAACGCCACAGCATGAGAGCGCCTAACCCTACAGACAGAATGGAACTAGCAAAGCTATCGAAGTTGATAAATAAGCGCAAGATAGTCGACATGAGGAAGTTTACTATGCAGAGAATCGAGCATGCTCTAAAGAGCGGAGGTAGCCTAAAAGCGGTGAAGAGAAAACTAGGCAAAGGTAAAAACCGGATGTATGCGTAAGAGGCAAAGAAGACAATGTCATTAGCAATATAGATAAGACAAAGTAGCCGATGAGTTCTACAAAAATCTATACAGTAGCCAATGTAATCAGAACACTAATGAGAGAGGCAGTAGCGTACCGCAATGAAACATCCTGCCAGTAACAAAAGAGGAAGTAAGGAAAGCCTTAAGAGCAATGCAAAAGGGGAAAAGCAGCTGTGACGATCAGGTAACAGCAGATCTCTTGAATGACAGGAAAGATTGTGCTAGAAAAACTAACCAACCTGTATACGCAATGCCTTATGACTTCCGACTGTATCAGAAGCTTAGAATAATAACATTGTCTTAATTCATAAGAAACGAAATTTCAAGGACTTGAAAAAGCAAGACATGAAGAAGAAAAGGACTTGTAGTCTGTTGCCTACAAGGTATTTACTAAGGTAATCACTAATAGTCAGGGCAGCCTTAGGCTTCAATCAACCAAATGATCAGGCAGGCTTTCGTAAATGATACTCAACAATAGACCACATTCACACTATCAATCAGGTGACAGAGAAATGCACAGAATATAACCAACCCTTATATAGAGCCTTCATTGATTACAAGAAAGCACAGTAGCCATGCGGGTACTGTGGAATCAGGGTGTAGAAGGGTCTTATGTGAAAATACTGGAAGATATCTGTAACGATTGCACAGCTGCAATAGTCCTTCATAAAGTCCTCCGTAAAGTCAGGCAGGGAGACACGATCTCGCCAATGGTATTCACGACCATTTTGCAAGAGGTATTCCGAGGCCTGAATTGGCAACAGTTGGGGAGTTAATGGAGAATAAACTTAGTAATTTGCGATTCGCTGATGACATTGTCTTGCTAAGCCACTCAGGAGATGAACTGCAAAGCAGGATAAATGAATGAGATAGGCAGAGCAAAACGGTAGGTCTAAAAATTACCATGCAGAAAACCGAAGTAATGTTCAACAGTCTCATAAGGGAACAGCAGTTCACAACTTGTAGCGAGGTGGTAAGGGATCTGTCGGTTTACGCAGAAGCTTCTCCTGAAATAGGTTGCCCATCACTGGGTTCAGAAAGTGGCTATCGATGAAAGCGCTCTGAAATTGTGCAGTGATGTGCAGAAATACGTAAGGAAGAAGAAATTGTGTGTGTTTTTTCAGAGCACTGTTGAATTCAGCCGGAACAAACTAGTACACTCGAACCCCGCTACAACGAACGTCGCTTCAACGAAATTTTCGCTTCAATGAAATATTTCCAATTCCCCATCAGCTCACCATAGAACGTAATGGAACAAATTTCTCATCACAACGAACCATTTCTGAGGCATTTTTTAACTTCAATGAAATTTTTGCTATGCGAAGCTGGGTTTAAAAATTTATCTTACAATAAAACAAGCATATCTCCGCCCATCTGTGTACTTCCATAGGTCCACGCTGCTTTGTTTCACTAAACTTTCACTGGAACCAATTGATCCACTCATTCAAATGCACATGAAGACCGCCATTGCTTAGTGGTGATGATAATCGGGCTGGTTGCCTAGCGAAAAGGTGCGGGTGCAAGCTCTCGTTTTCTTCCAAGATAGAGCTGCAACCAATTCGTCGCCAAAGGATGCAGCAGCCTGGCAACAGCAGCAGCGCGTTTGTCCTAGTTTTTTTCACTCGCGCTTGTGCGCTGCAATCGACACGAGTATGGTGACTTTGTCAAGGAAGCGGAACTTCTTTTCTCTTGAAGAGAAGGCATGAATTATCAGTGCGGCATCCAGCGGCAGGAAGAAGGGAGATTTGAAGCAGACTTAGGCATCTCACAGAACACGCTCCTGATAACGTTTTGGGACTACGTTGTTCAACCTGACAGTGTTTTTGGGCTGATTTCGCCACAACGAAATTTCCGCTTCAACGAAATTTTTCGTGCACCCCGTGAATTTCGTTGTAGTGGGGTTCAACTGTAGCAGCAAAGCTGACCTTTTCTCTTAGTGTTGTGCCACACCAAACAGACCAACCTATGTTATTTCTTCTGATAGGAGACTTAGAAACGATTGTGAGGAAGTTAATTGTCAAGTGTTCATGGATTACCAGCTTACTGCAAATTGATTTAGAGGACATGAAAAATCATGTGCCACTTGAAAACATCGGTCAAAGAAATTGTGAAGAAAAAATGCATTTTAGTTGAAGTTGGAGTTGAAGCAGTTTGCGCAGTGACGAAGAAGGTCCTGGAGGTGTTGGAGGTATTTCCACACTTGACCCTTGCCAAATGTGCTGAAGGCCTCATGAGTGCCTGGCTGGCCCCAAGAAAGAACTCACTGCGGCAGCGGGATCGACCCGCCCTTGCAGGGTACACCGAGCTGTTGCTGGACCTGAGAAGAGAAAGCCACCAGTCTAGACATGTTTTTAGACAGCTTTTGCAGTTCAGTGCTTATGCAGGGCTGTGGAAAACTGTTGCTTGTGTTGAGCCATGGTCAGGCAGCCGCTGAGGAACTTCAGCGTAAATTGACAATCTCTGTAAAGAACTTGAAAGGCCTGTCTTAAATCTCACAACGAATTATGTTTGACGCAGTGCAGAAAGCAGTATAATTTTTAACATCATTATACTTGGAAGCCCAGAAGAGGCAGGAACAGCAGTCATTAAGGAGCTGTGGTGAGGACCACCCTGACAGTCTCAACAAAAAAAAGAGATCCTCAAAGCAGCTCTTAGTGACCTGACTGCATTAGCAGATGGCTATGCTGAAAAAGCGGAAACAGCTAATGACCCCGCTTATGTTATACATGTGTCCGTGATATGCGCTCTAGGTCGTGTTGCGTGACTTGGATTAGCACCAAGCAAACCACACATGCGGTAACATCCCTCAGACTGCTCAGACAGACATGCTGCTGTCCGTTTTTAATCAAAAGCCCCCCAATAGAGCCATGCTGGTTACAACCACAACTTTAGTGGCACATGGGGGCGCTAGCTCCTGCTGCCTATAAATGCCCTCTTTTTCCTTTGTCCATTGTGCCTGGAGGACGAACTTGTATTCCAGATCGGGTACAAACAGCTGCTGGTGCTGCAGGGCACATATCCTGACTAAGAAGTCTCATCCCAGTTAGGCAAACGGCAGAGGTCTTTGGTGGAAAAAGCGCGCAAAGATGAATGAAGAGCCCTCGTCCTTGTAGTTTCTTCGTTCAGGCTCCACTTTTAAGCACCTTTTCCAACATGCATCTAAACTAACTTGCCCAACTTTCTACTCTAGGCAGAGGCATTTCACATTCCTTTCTGCTTGAGTTTATGCAGATGCGCCATTATAAGGTGGTGACGGTTCCTGCGATATCGACCTCCATGGTGACCATCAACGATGAATGAATATAGCTCTTGACCCAAAGCCTTGATGGTTCCCAATTTCCATTCACTGTTCAGTCTGAACCAGACTCGTTGTCCAGGTTCAAGTTGTGTCAAGGGTGACATGTGTTGGTGCCTGTGCTTGTGCTGTCCGAGATGACAGGCCTTAAGCCTTCAGTGACGGGTTTTAGCTTTCGTAGTTTGAAATTAGGAAGGTTAGATGGCACTGGGAGCAACATTTCTGCTGGCAATGCGGACGTCGATGTAGTTGAGAAGTGTCAGGTCCTCTCCCGAATCTTATTTCTCGCAGATTATGTTTTTTTATTGTTGCTCTACCTGCTTGTCTGTTTGATCTGGGGTAGTGCGGTGATGCAGAATGGACCATGAGGCGTTCAAGTGCAAACTCTAAGCTGTCGAACGGGGAATACCAAAGCGGGCATACATTTTCTTAAGGCTGCAGAAAAGAGTGCAACTTAAGTTTAAGGCAGGTAGTAGTCGACTACGAGTAAGTGTAATAACCGATCTTGGTGAAAATTTGAATTCCCAGTTTCTGCCAGGGCAGTGTTGGCAGAGGGATTTGGCAGAGGGATGTCCATCAGTGGCTCATAGTGGCATGTGATGCAGTGCTTTACCATGCTTTCCACATCCTATGTCATCCCTGGCAAAAAAGATTTGATTTGGTTTATGGGGGTTTAGCGTCCCAAAGAGACTCAGGCTATGAGGGATGCCATGGTGAAGGTCTCCGGAAATTTCGACCACCTGGGGTTCTTTAACGTGCACTGACATCACACAGTACATGGGCCTCCAGAATTTCGCTGCCATCGAAATTTGACTGCCAGGATGAAACCCGCCTCCTCCAGGTCAGCAGCCGAGTGCCATAACCACTGAGCCACCGCGGCGGCCTCTTGTGCCCTGGCCTTGCATGCTGACATGCCACGATGTCTCAGATGTCGCTTTTTGAGTGCAGCTGGTCGAGCGGTGGCTGGAAGCATAAGGCGGAGTTCTCGACAAACCAGCCCCTCTCCATAGTGAAGCTCATCTTTGCAGTCTTATCTCAGCAGATGGGTGTACTTCTCGCCTTTCTGGCTGAAGGGTTCTGTCAGCGGTTATTTGCACTCTGATGCAGGTGGGTGTTTTGCAGGATGCACCTACAAGCGTCCACAGATGATATGTCTTCAGACCAGACGGGCTCTAGAAAAGGCATCTGCTGCAACAAACACCAAGTGCGCATCGTATCGCTGCAGGCGTAGTAAAAGACAGAGCCAAGGAGTAAAGGAGGTTCTGCAGAAGACCAAGAAGGGGTCAATCCACTGTTAAAAGACGTCCATAGAAAAAGAAGTGGATGTGCTCTACACTGCACACAACAGCCAAAATTTCTTTCACAGTCTGTTGTTGTGCACTTGAAAGTGCTCACGTATTGCCTCGCTGCAGCAGTACAGAGTCGATCACACTTGTCTAGAGCGCTCGGGCGGTGTACTGCGGAGCAGATGAACTGAAATCTTTTCGCAGCTGCTTTGCCAGCGGTAAGGCGGTGGCGCCTGTGCGGTTCACGTGTCTATTCTGCTGCCCTCCAGCGCAACCATTATCAATGAAAGTCAATACCTGCTTTACAATGAAAGTCAATACCTGCTTTACAATTCCGCTTCATTTCCCCCGGATGGCACCTCTCGAGGACAAGTGTGATCGACTCTGTACTGCTCCCAAACCATATAAACAACAGGCAAGGTAACCTTCTGAGTTCGCGAGAGTGACCGCTTTACCTCCTCAAAGCATTTATATGAGTTGGCGTCCCACAGCCAAGACGTGCTTTTGTGTAGCAGCTGCCTGAGTTGATGGGTTCGATGAGCTAGTCGTGAAGCGAACTTTGTCAGAAAGTTAGCCATGCCAAGAAAGTGCTGAAGCTCCTTTCAGTTGACTGACTGACTGACAGCTTCCAACTTTATTGCACCTGCTCTGACTCCATCTGCAGAAAGCACATGACCACGGTATTTGACTTCAGGCACTACTAATTTCAGCTTCTCTCTGCTGAACCTCAGGGTGGCCTGGTGAGCCCTCTGTAGCACTTGCCGTAACTGTGTGCAGACATAGTATAGAGCTTGAGGTGATCAAGATGTCGTTCAAGTACGAGTTTATGTTTTCTTCCGATGCGAACACTTGATCCGTCACCTGCTGATACATCTCAGGTGCACAACTTAGGTCGAATAGCATCACCAGAAACCATTAATGCCCAAAGGGAGTCGTGAATGTACATAGCTGAGAAGTAGCATAGTTAAACTTTCCTGCCCTCCTCCAGATGGGAACGGCAGTTAGCAGTACGAAGAGCACTTCTGGTCTTCGTCCGCTCGTCCGGCGACACGTTGCCGGTTGGGGCAGCAATTCCAACTTCTCAAAGCAAAACTTATTTATTAAAGACGGGATTGAAATACAAGGTAGTGATGACAAGGCAGTTTAAAGAAAAGGCAGTTTAAAGAAAGGCTGTTAAAAACGGCCAAGCTTGAGACTCGGCGCGCTCCTCCCAAGTTGTCGTTTCCCGCGGGTTTTAACCCCTTCGATAATTGGGCGGAGCTTGAGTAATCTAGCTCTCGCCCAATTTGGACCAATAGCAAAGCAATTGCATCGTATGTACTAGTGGGCGGAGCCCAGGGCTCACCGGTCCGAGCCCAGTGGAATGCGCAGCTCGCTGCATGCGCATTCGATCCACCGGTTGCCACGCGTCCGTCGGGACAGAAAGGATTAGTGCCCGAGCCCAGTGGAATGCGCAGCTCGCTGCATGCGCATTCGATCCACCGGTTGCCACGCGTCGGGACAGAAAGGATTAGTGCCCGCAGCTCACCCTAAGCGCGGGCGTCACGCCTCGATGTACATTCCTCGATTCCCCCCCCCCCCCCCCCCCCCCCCCCCCGGGGCATGACCGCTCCTGGTAACAGGTGCGGGGGGGGGGGGGGTCCATCGGCCCTGTGGGCTTCCACTTAACACCTCCCCACCAAGAATGTTGGGGGGAAACTTGCTGTACACACAACATACCGAAGCCCACAATAGCACAAAGGATCCGGCCTTCAACAGCATACAAATCACGCAAAAGCACAAGGGACCCGGCCCTCAACTGGGCGCTGTACTAACAATAACAAAAAAACCCTTCTGCGTCCTACTAACAATTGGAAGAAAAAACATGATAGGGAAGATACCTTCTGGCATGCAGACGCAAGCACAATTCTTAGTTTAGATATTTCAGTTACAGGACGACAAGCACAAATCAGACCCTCTGGTAAAATCATAAGAAAAATCATACGTGCAAAAACATTGCCATGAATACGGGTTAAAGAAAACATACTACAGTTTTCATGAAGTTCTATGTACATCACAACACAATCCCGACGAGGGCAAGACACATAATAACACGGTGCTCTTCGTCAGAGATGGATTAAATATAATCACAACGCGAACAGTTCACACAGGACACAATTTGCCCACTGGCATGAAACTGTCCGATCACTTTCAGAGTCACTCGTCACGTTCCCCCACTCTCAGTCACTGCCCCATCATGTGCTCGAGCCACAAGTCGTTTTCACAGTTATTGCAACCTGGCAGTGGCAGAGTGGATCAAGGCCGGGCATTGGGCGTTTGTCTCTATCCACCAGTATCGAACACGTTGCTTGGTCGCATCAAAGCGAACAATACTATCTGCACATATGGGGTGCAAGCCTCCGCGAAAGGCTTTCGAAAGGCTTTAATTGCTCGGGTCTAGAGAAACTCTTAGAGCGTGGCATGGCCAACTGAATGAATTCGTCATCAGAGACCTCCATGTTCTCGATCTGCCTGTCGCCCAGACCCGCACGGAGATCGCAGCATGGGTTGCGCTTCGCCTCTATCAGCGGTAGTGTAACTTCGCTTCTTCCAGGGCATGAGGCGAATCCCCCGTCGTCACTGCTTTGATTCCCCTCATCTAGAGCCAAGCTTATTGCGGCTTTGAACGAGTCTGAGTTCTCCGGCTCAGAACAGCCTAGCCTACCCAGCTGTGCGGGCTTCCCCGACGCCGTTGTAAATGCTGCGCATGCCGTTTTAACGCGAACGCACATGCCACTTTCGCAACTCTCTGCCTGGCATGCTGGTGCTTCAGCTGGCAACAAAATGTCGCACGGTGCAACCGGGCCGTCCGAGCAGTTCATGCCGTTGCGCTCATCAGTGCCATTAACACCGCTAACAACTTGCTCGGCTGCCTCGCCAGAGTTGACCTGCGCAGGTTTGTCATGCGTCGAATTTTTGCCAGCCACGTCTGTGGAGCTCACTTCCACCTCGGGAATAAACGGCTGCTTTTCTGTGTCGACAATTGAGGTTGACTGCACAACGTGCGGCTCCTCGACGCTGGTGGTCGCTGCACTATCTGCAGGAACCCGGGATTTTTCTCGACTGCTCTCAATAAGCATCGATTGAATGCCGCTGCCGCTATCCTCTCTAATCGCCGCATCGATCAGCGTTTGATCAGCGTCGTTCACGATGATAGGGCATGGCTGTGTCTGTGCCGTCTTCGGCAGTACACGCGCCGCTCTCCGAGAGCGTTTCTGTTGCTTAATTCTCATCCTCTCCTGCCGTAGCTTCTCTTCGGCTACCGCCAACTGGCGCTTGAGGTCTCCAATAATGGCGTCGCCTCTCTCCTTTTCTATGGCCTGCTCGGCCTCTGACATTTCTGCGCGCTCAGCGCCATACTCGTACTCATATTCAAACCCATAGCCACAGCCACTTCGCCAACTAAATGTAGCCATTGTGCCTTGCATAATTATAACCTTACGGCTCAAGCACTCCCGAGGCAAGTAAAGTGAGAATGGGGAAACTCACTCCGTTGTCGGGCTGTCGGTCATGCTTCGTGGCAGCAGCAGGTCGCGTCCTGAGGTGCAGAAGGGTGGCCGGAATCTGTAGCTTGAAGCAGGCCCTTCACGTCCTCCCGGCCTTCAAAGTCGCCAGCCGCGGGTGCCGCAGAAGTCGCCAGCCGCAGACGCTGAAGAAGTCGCCGCGCTTCGCTCCGTCGGTCTCGCCTCACTGGCCCCTCAGCGCTGACGTGGAGCCTTGACTCCGAGGCCTCGCCTGGACTTTGGTCCCCGGGGCTTCTCCCCAAGATTTTGTGCTACGTCAATCTTCAGGAAGGTACTGCCTCCAACCGCTCTGCAGGAAGCCGTTCAGACGATCCTGGTCACGGCACCAGTTAAACTTCTTGCCCTCCTACCGATGGGAACGGCTTTTAGCAGTACGAAGAGCACTTCTGGTCTTCGTCCGCTCGTCCGGCGACACGTTGCCGGTTGGGGCAGCAATTCCAACTTCTCAAAGCAAAACTTATTTATTAAAGATGGGATTGAAATACAAGGTAGTGATGACAAGGCAGTTTAAAGAAAAGGCAGTTTAAAGAAAGGCTGTTAAAAACGGCCGAGCTTGAGACTCGGCGCGCTCCTCCCAAGTCGTCGTTTCCCGCGGGTTTTAACCCCTTCGATAATTGGGCGGAGCTTGAGTAATCTAGCTCTCGCCCAATTTGGACCAATAGCAAAGCAATTGCATCGTATGTACATGTGGGCGGAGCCCAGGGCTCGCCGGTCCGAGCCCAGTGGAATGCGCAGCTCGCTGCATGCGCATTCGATCCACCGGTTGCCACGCGTCGGGACAGAAAGGATTAGTGCCCGCAGCTCACCCTAAGCGCGGGCGTCACGCCTCGACGTACATTCCTCGATTCCCCCCCGGGCATGACCGCTCCTGGTAACAGGTGCGGGGGGGTCCATCGGCCCTGTGGGCTTCCACTTAACAAGCATCATCAAGCCTCATGTGATGATAGGCATGTGACGTGTCTAGCAGGGTGAACACTGAAGAGCCATGTAATTTTGAGAGGACAGTTTCAAATGTTGGCAGTGCGGGCACTTGATTTGTCTTGCTGAGCTTTCGTGGGTCAAGGCAGATCAGAAGAGAACCATCCTTTTTGTTTAGGACAACCACTGGGCTAATCCAACCCATGAGTTGACACGTTCTTCCTCCAGGCTGCTGCAATTATTGCCTAACCTTGTCTTAAGTGGTCGATGGGAAATTAAATGGCTGAGCATTTTTGTTTAGCATTATTGTGAACTCTCCAGGGAGACATCCAATTCTCTCAAATATGTCACTGTACTCTTCAATAATGCTCTTACAGCAGGCATCTAGGCCCAAGATGGAAGATGCTGGAAAACCAGTTTCAGCGCTGCTGATGTACCTGACAAGCTGCACTAGAAAAAGCAGTCTACCCGTGAGTGGTTACGCACGCACCGGGATCACTCAGCAGTGGAGGACTAAGCCATGTCTGCAGAGTTGAGGCTGACATCAGAATCAGCATCCAGTTTGAACGAGACATCACATCCATTCACTTCGATCGGTTGGAACCACGAACGGTGAGTACACCTAATAAGAGGAGCGTATCTTCATAAAATGCTCGCACAACTCATAACTTGTCCGGGTGCCATTGGCGTGGTGGCTCTGACTGCTGACACAATGCAGCAAAGTAATTGGGTTCGCCACATTTGTGGCATTGTTGGCTAAATGCTGGCCACAGCTCGAGTTCTTTGTGCACTAGCATGATGCTGTGGCAGTTGGTGGTATGCTGGTGCACCTCCCCGGGGTTGTTTCCGCTTGTCATCGGTTGTGAGCCCGGTTGGTTGTGCCTATCCAGTGCGAGCACCTAGCTTTTCTGCGGTTGCATTTCTTGGGCGTATATCTTGGACAATTGTGCTGCCATGCACTGGTCCATCACTTCCACCAATGCAGGTGTTTTTTCACGCAGAAGACATTCTCTGCGTGTACTGCCGTTTATTCCATGGACCAGCCGATCCGTGATTATGCGGTCACATGCGGTGCCAAACGCACATTGATCTGCATATCTGGCAACTGCCTGTGCAAATGCTTCAAAAGTCTTGACCTGCTTGGCTCATGCTGGGGAACATGAAAGACACATGCGTCATGTTGTGGTACTTTACAAAGTGCTAGTTGAGGTGCACCACGACGACTTTGAGCTTCTGCTCCACTGACAGGAATGCAAGGGTCTGGTACCTCTGCAAGAGCTTCAGATCTCCAAATGTGTAGCAGCAGCACGAAGCCGCGGTTTGTCATAATTCTTCATGTATTTTGTTGCCACCTCAAAGATATCGAACTTTTGTTTCCAATGTCTCCAGTTTTCCTGCGGGGTTGGATCTCAACAACAGTGGGATTGGTGGCAGGAACGACGCCATGGCACAGAAATGTAGTTACTGTTCCAGCGGAGAAACCACTGTTATATGTGGGTCCGTGACACGCCGTGTTGCATGACTTCGATTAACACCAGTCAAACCACACTTGTGACTATATTCTTCAGACTGCTCAGACAGACATGCTGCTGTCTGTTATTTCTCAAAAGACCCCCGATGTAGCCAGGATGGTCACATGCTGGCACGTCTTGGCAGACACTTTATTGTGTACCGTATTTTCCGGTGTATAAGTCGCACCACCCTTCAACGGAAGTTTTCGCGAAAAAAAAAATATATAAGTCGCACCGGTGTATAAGACGCACCTATTCACTTGATAGAAAGCTTTTCGAGGATCATGTTGCGAGAAAGTGTGACGAAAATATACGATTGCGGCGGCCGCCGCATATGCACATATCCCGTCATATGCTGTGCTGACACACGTGCATATGCTGTCCAAAGTCTAGACTACTTTTCAAAAATGATTTATTTGATACATACAGATGGTATGCACTTACAAACAGCGATTAAACGAAACCATCAAAGCCTTCTTCCTCCGAGTCGCTAACAAATAGTCCAGCAATTTCAGGTGTGAGGTCCGCTGGCGCATCACAGTCGTCCTCAGACTCGCTGCTGTCCACTTTGCCAACATCGTCACCGTTGGCTAACGGGATCAATCTGGCCATTTCGAACCCAGCTACAACTGTTTTTGTGGAAATGGAGTCCCAAGTGTCAGAGATCCATCTGGCCACTTCTCCAAACGTTGCACGTCTCATGTGTCCTGTTTTCGTAAAGCTGTGGTCCCCTTCGGACATCCACGACTCCCGCAACCGTCGCAGAACCGCTTTAAAGCTGCAGTTCACAGAAATGTCCAGCGACCGCAGCATCTTCGTCATGCCGCCGGGTATGACCACTGGAACGCAGTTCTTCGCACTAATCTTCTTTTTTATGAAATCGGTGATGTGCGCTCGCATACTGTCCATCACGAGCATTCCCTTATTGACGTGAAAAATCTGTCAGCTCAACGCGAAAAACATTGCTCGAGCCACACTCATATTTTCATCCATCCATCCTTTGGCATTAGCCTGTACCACCACAGCGGGAGGAAAGGAGTCCTTTAGTACCGTCTTCCGCTTAAAAATTAAGTTAAAATTTTTTCCCCTTTCTCAGCGACGCTCCTTCCAAGGTGAATATCAAACGTAAGCGGAACTTCGTCCATGTTTACAATGTGGCTCGCGTTGATATCCTTGATTGCAATTTCTCTTCTCACAAACGCACTGAAGTTTTCCAGTTGTTCCTGAAAGTCGTCACGGAGCTTCTGACACACTGTTGTGCGTGCTCGTATCACCAACTTATTTCTCTGCATAAAGCGAAAACACCAGGACGGACCACCCTTAAATCCAACAGTATTCATTTCTGTTGCTAAGGTCTTTGCCTTGAGACGGAGTTGCACTGTAGACAGCCCCCTGCCTTCGGCTCGTTGCTCGAGGACCCACGCGCGCAGACGATCTTCGAGCTCCAGCCAACGTGCCTTCTTGCCACGGTTGGCCATCTTGGTCGACTTCATTGTCCGGAGCACCCTAGTGGGTTTGCGCCAGTCCCGGAACAATTTCTCACTGACCTCGAACTGCCTTCCTGCAGCCCGGTTCCCATGTTCCTGTGCAAATTCAACAGCGCGCAGCTTGAATTTCGCGTCATAACTTTTTCACCTCGCAGGCGGCGTCATTGTTAGCGAGAAATAAGACACGACAGATGTGAAGCACGCAGCAACGATGAGTGCAATGAAGGTGTCACTGCGGACGGAAGTGACCTGAACGGAAGCGGCTCGAAAATACAAACTTGTTTTCGGCAAGCTGTGATTTTAAATATCAACAACACATGTTATTCTTTCACACTAAAAGTGTCTATAAGAATGTATAAGCTGCATTTCGTTTTGCAAGTCAATTTGATGTTACTTTGAGTTTTTTCCGAAATGTAGCTACTGTGCGCGTCAGAAGATGGCGTGCGGGTGTCGCACGTCATGTGGCAAGTCATATCTAGGTGTCGCGAGTCGCCGCCCGATTCAAAGTGTTCAGCCACATCCACCATGCATCCATCCTTCAATTTTCTGGGCTAGGGCGCATGCCTGCATCGATCCGATATTTTGCCATTTAAAAACTGCAAAATTCTTGGGTTCAACGTTCCGGAGCGACATATGGGCTATGAGGGACGCCATAGTAGTGGGCTCCAGATTACATTAAACCATCTGCAACTCTTGCTGACATCGCGCAGCACACAGGCACCTTTCCGGGCGCGGACCAGGCACGGCCGCCACAAGCCGGATTTATTTCATACATAAGCCACACCGGTGGATAAGACGCACCGACTTAAATTTCAGAAAAAAAAACGTGACTTATACACCGGAAAATACTGAGTGCAATGAACATGATGGTTACATTTTCATAAAAATACTGTTGTAGCAAAACTGAAAAATAGAGCTACGTAGTAGGTCCTTGAATTTTTTTCAATGTACGAACCCTGTGTCAGTGCTCTTTCATACATCTACTTGGCCAAGCGACAGCCGTGATGAGTCTGTGTGCTTGGTGAGGAGGTGGAGCCTCCTTATCTGCGCTGACGTGTAGCAAAGCAGTCCTCCAAACTCACTACCATGATGATGATCATCATCATCAGCCTGACTACGCCCTCTGCAGGGCAAATGCCTCTCCCATGAACAGTCTTTTGCCAGCTGCAGCCGCCATATCCTCGCAAACTTCTTAATCTCATCCACCCACCTAACCTTCTGCCGACCCCTGCTACGCTTTACTGTTCTTGGAATCCACTCCGTTACCCTTAAGGACCAGTGGTTATCTTGCCTTCGCAGTACATGCACTGCCCAAGCCCATTTCCTCCTCTTGATTTCAACCATGATGTCATTAACATGCGTTTGTTCCCTCACCATGTTCGCTTCACCTATCATTTTTCTTCCCATGGCTCGCTGCGTTGTCCTCAACTTGAGCTGAACCCTTTTCGTTAGCATCCACGTTTCTGCCCTGTAAGTGAATACCAGTAAGATACAGCTGTTGTACACTTTTCTCCTGAGGGATATTGGTAAACTGCCGTTCTTGATCTGAGAGAACCTTCCATATGCACTTCACTCCATTCCTATCCTTCAAGTTACTTCCGTCTCATTATCCGGATCAGCTGACACTACCTGCCCTAGAAGTAGACGTATTCCTTTACCACTTCCGGCACCACGCTGCCAATTGTGAACTGCTGTTCCCTTGCTAGACTGTTGAACATTATTTTGATTTTATGCATGTCAATTTTCAGACACACCATTCTGCTCTGTCTGTCTAACTCATTGATCATGCTTTTGCTTTGCAGTTCACCTCCTGAGTGACTCAGCAAGGCACTGTCATCAGCGAATCGCAGATTATTTAGGTATTCTCCATTTACTCTTATTCCCAACTGTTCCCAATTAAGGCCTCGGAATACCCCCTGTAAACAGGCGGTGAATAACATTGGCGAGGTCGTGTCTCCTTGCCTGACGCCCTTCCTTATTAGAATTTTATTGCTGACTTTATGGAGGACTATGGTAGCTGTACAGTTCCTATATATATCTGCCAGTATTTTGACATAAGGTTCATCTACACCCTGATTCCGCAATGCCTGCATGACTGCTGATGTTTCCACTGAGTCAAATGCTTTCTCATAATCAATGAAGGCTATATATAGGGGTTGATAATATTTTTCGCATTTCTCTATCACCTGACTGATAGTGTGAAAATGATCTATTGTGGAATATCCTTTACGAAAGCCAGCCTGATCATTTGGTTGATTAAAGTCTAACGTTGCCCTGACTCTATTAGCGATTACCTTAGTAAATACCTTGTCGGCAACAGACAGTAAGCTGATCGGTCTATAACTTTTCAAGTTCTTGGCATCTCCTTTCTTATGAATTAAGATTACGATTGCGTTCTTCCAATCTTCTGGTACAGTCGAGGTCATAAGGAATTGTGTATACAGGGCGGCTAGTTTTTCTAGCACAATGTCCGCACCGTCCTTCAACAGATCTGCTGTTACCTGATCCTCACCAGCGGCTTTTCCCCTTTGCATTGCTCCTAAGGCTTTCTTCCTCTTTCGTTACTGGCAGGATGTTGCATTGCTGTGCGCTACTGTCTCTATCATTAACGTTCTGATTATACTGGCTACTGTATAGATTTCTGTAGAACTCTTCGGCTATACTATCTTATCCATATTGCTAATGACATCGCCCTCCTTGTCTCTTAAAGCATACATCTGGTTTTTACCTATGCCTAGTTTCCTCTTCACTGCTTTTAGGCTACCTCTGTTTTTTAGAGCATTCTAGATTCTCTCCATATTAAACTTCCTTATGCCGTCTACCTTGTGCCTATTTATTAATTATACACTGAGAAAATAAACAACCTTCTATTTTGCATGAGTCTTGCGAGTTCCTTTAGCGTAAATCACAATTTCCATTTTTAGAACAAGGCTTGGTTTTGGGGCTTTAAGGTCTTAAAGCGACTCTGCTATGAGAGACGCCATAGCGAAGGTCTCCGGAAATTTCAACCACGTTGGGTTCTTTAATGCGCACTGACATCGCACAGTCCATGGGCCTCTAGATTTTTCAAGAACTTTCAAAGGTTATAAAAAATCAAGTAGTTTTAGAACCCTTGAAAATAGATTGTCAAATTCAACAGATTTCTAGGGTTTCAAGGATTTGTGCACACCCTGTGACAACTTCTGTGACAGTAACAAGCCAGTGTCAACAGAGGGGACCAGCAATTCCATCGTTGCCATCAGCATGTGGACTACATAAACTGCAGGCCTCTTATTCAACACAAAGTACAGAGCGCGGGTGACATATCTGTGAAGGAACCGAACTGCCCAGTCATCACACGCGACTGAGCCCATGCGGGCCGCAATCACGAAACCATGCGAGGTAACCTGAAAGATTCCCTCTATTTTCATGTGCACTTCCCCCCTTTTGTGATTTTCACCCCCTTATGCAGGCAGAGCACTTCCGCGCTACAGTGGTGGTTTGTTTGTTGCTGTATTGTATCGCTCGGGAGCAATAAATGCTCTTTCGAGTAGACGACTTGTCACACCGCTGCTTGGGGGTCTGACTGCAGAGCTGGTGCTAGACTACTGATAGCAGGAATAACCCACACAAGGTTTATCCACATCTCGCTTCCCATGCACAGAGAACAAGTAGGCCTTGCCACCATGTTCACAGCAAAGACAGCAAAGAGAGAATAGAATTGTGCAGCGGGACTCCCAGATGCCACACCCACAACACATTTAGAAGATTCCTAAAACTAGGGTGCTCAACATGGGAAGAAATCCTTACAAACTGCCAGCCGTGGCAGATATCAGTTTGAAAACTATGCCAATGAGTTAATTAACTGATATTTACTAATTAGCATAATGCGGTGGTTGGGTCAATGGAGAGCTCGTAGCCCCGGAAAAGACGATGCCATATGAGTGTTTGAATGGAAGAAAAAGTCATTCTCCAGAGTCCTGCAGTGCAAGGAAATGTGATGTTATCGGAACAGCGCAAAGACATGAGAAAGCATGATTTACACAAGAGCATACTGGTGCTAAAAGACGGAGACAACACACACAAGACAGGACTACTTTTCTTATTGGGCCATTGTCAATGTTGTAATCATTTCTTTCGTCCTTTCTGGCACGTGTGCTTTTGTTCAGTCACCCTTTATACCTTTTTTGCTTGGATCTCTTTGCCTGCTCGTGTGGCTATTAAGTGGTCTTTTTCATTAATAAACTTAGCTGGAAGTTGGCGCCAGTCCTGTCTTGCATGTGTTGTCTCCATCTTTTAGCGCCAGTAGGCTTTTGCGTAAACATTGTCATGCTACAACCAACTAGCTGAAATGAAAGTCTTGCTGGAACCTAAGATGAGTCTGTGCCCTCATTTCAAGTCCACATCTTTGTGCTGTTCTGACAATGCTCGTCCAACCTGGTCAAGCTTCCATGATGCTTTTTCTGTGCAAAACTGCATCAAGTGTGCAGGAAAGTACGTGTAAGCACATTGTCCACTGGTGACGTGTTGCAACGCCTATAGTGCCAATATGTGCCATGGCACGCCCTTTGTTTTGCTTTATCGGCATAATTAGCGCATTTCTCACGATTACACTTTTTCATGTGTCAAGCGCACAAGCAAAGCAAAACAAAGTGCAAATGAATCGGCACTTGAAAGTGGACATCCTCACAAAACAAGCAACCAAAACACACTCAGTGGAGCCATATCAGACTGTCCATTTTCAAGACGTTGCATGCTTGGCTCAACGCATGGCCTGAGCACATGCTGCTGCACCTCTGGGCGCAATAAAAGTGGTGAGGCTCAGACGCACCTGCATGTGGCTGAATCCACAGGTGCACCAGTGGTAGACGCGGCCCTTCTTCACCTCAAACCGAAATGGCTTCTTGTCATAGATACGCCCAGTGGCTGGCTGGCTGTAGGCCGAGTGGTACGCCTGCTCGGGGCGCGGCGACAGCTCCGGGAAAGGTGGCGCATCAGAGGAGGTGCCACTGCACCGAGTGTCCGGTAAAGCCACAGCCCAACGCACCTGCAGAGACCAGTCACTGATATGATCTGAACACAATGGCATCACTCGTGATGTCATTCGCTAGATCTTAACCCTGGCACAGAAAACGAGTGTAGTGGCAGAACCCAGACTGGATAAACATTCCAAATGCCACTTGGCACCCCAGGTGCTCTGAAATTTGCGTTACCGCAAGGGTCCATTTCGGCCAAGGCAGTGATTACCATCCACAGCAGTGCACCAAAGTAATGTAAGCGGGTACAGCAACTGCCCCTGGTGCTGGAGGAATTCCTGCACAGCACTTTATTACTCTACTAATTTAGTCTCACTTAATTATAATCACTGAATCTCCCCCAATGCTCTTTAACCTCTTCATCATCACCATCAGCGTGACTAAGTCCAATGCAGGACAAGGGCCTCTCCCACGTCTCTCGAATTAACCCTGTCCCCGCAACCTTCTAAATCTCATCAGCCTGGATAACTTTCTGCCACACCCTGTGATACTTGCCTTCGCAATTAGATGCCCTGCCCAAGCCCATTTCTTCTAGTCATTAACCTACGCATGTTCCCTTACCCACTCCGCTCTCCTACTGTACCAATCATTTTTCTTTCCGTAGCTCCATAGAATTTTAAGTTGAACCCTTATTTTTTGCCTCCACGCTTCTGCCCAATAGGTGAGTACCAGCAAGATACAGGTTGTTATGTGTTCTTTTCTTGTGAGGGATATTGGTAAACTGCCATTCATGATCTGAGAGAACATGCCAAATGTGCTCCACCCCATTCTTATTCTTCTAGTTATTCCACTCTCATGATCCGGATCAGCTGTCACTACCTGCCCTAAGTAGATGAATAACACCTCGCTACCAATCATAATCTATTGTTCCTTTTGATACTGCTGAACATTACTTTAATTTTTTGCACATTAAATTTTAGACCCACCATTCTGCTGTGACTGTCTAAGTCATTGATCATGCATTGCTTTGATCATCCCCTGATACACTTAGCAAGGCAATGCCATCAGTGAATAGCACATTTCTAAGGTATTCTCAATTAACTCTTATCCCCAACTGTTACCAATCCAGACATCTGAAATGCTTCAACAGCATGTTTATAGCACTAAAATGGCTGTGAAAACATTTTACAGCACAAAATAATGTTTATTAGCCATTATGTATTGCACACTGTTCCCACAAAGCATAAAACGTCTTAGAAAAGTCCTAAAATAGCTCGAAATGGCTTCACATGCCTTGAGCTAGATCAAAATGTTTCGTAGACGTCGATGGCAAAAAGTCTTTTTAGACACTCCTTTACAACGTCTGCAGTGACGTTTCTTCAGAAAAGTTTCTAGAACGTCTAACCCAAGACTATGTTAAGAAGACTGGCCTATAGACCTTGTGCAAAAATGCTGCCATCTACCGCAAAAAAGCCGAAACCAGCAAGCAACGCCATGTTGGGGGATTGCGGTCGCAGGATTGCCTGGTGAGGACCGTGTGAGCAGCTTTTTCGGTTTGGTGATCTTTTTAACGTTTAAGAAAAAAATAACGAGCGATGAGTGGTCTGCTGACCTTTCTGTAGATACCTATTATGCGTCGAAAACGCAGTCAGGAAGGCATCAGCAGCGAAGCTAGAATTCACAGCGGAGTATTATGTCAGCCTGCCGACGTTGAAGACCAGGGAGTGTACTGGGCAAGTATATTTTTTTCTTTTCATTTTAAAATGTCACACTAAAACCGTTCTTCAGCAGTTGTGCTCTGTTCGTTTGTTTTCTTCTTGCATGACGGCATTTCGCGATTGGGCACTCGATTACGAGTATGCCTTGGTGAAGCTTGCCGACTGCTGGTTTTTCTCAAGTGCTTAAGGCCGTCCGATGGTGCTGTGACAGCTTAGTATCTATGACCTTTAGATTATGTTGTACCGTTTCACTGCACGCAGAGTGCATATGTGTAGTGGGGTCCAGTGCTAAGAGAACAAGGGGACCAGCACTCTGCAGAACACCTGCTAAAGCTAAAGTGTTGGCCCGCAAGAACCAGCAGACTGCATCAGAAATTTGTTCTTCCGCGCAACTCTACTTTGCTCTTAGTCTGATTTGCTTTACGCAAGCTGACCATATGACAACAGATGAACTCTCCAATCTGTCTGCAGATCCATACGTGCCACTTCTGGCGATGCAGTTTAAAGTACAATTTTCATTTCAGAAACATACCCCTGATTGCAGCTTTGTTGCAAATGCGCAGGGGATTTCAGGGGAGCAAGCTGCTGAGCTAGTTGGTGATGCATGTTTTTGTAGAAGGCAGCGCAAAAAATGAACGAGGAACAGAAGAGAGGGCACAATTAGACGTTCATGAGCGCTAAAAAGCACTCGTGCACATCTGTGTCTTCTCTTCTGTCCCTCGTCCATATTTTGTGCTGCCGTCTATAAAAGCACAGTGATTTGTAGAAACAGTTTACACTTTGCTTGCATGCTTGGATATTATGGTTTTCTCTTTTTTGCTAAGAGGCAGAACATTGCCCCAATTAACGGAAGGGCATGGAAGTGTAGACTTTTGGCTAGTTGGTACGTTTCACACAAACGAGAAACAGCACAACTACAAGAGACTAGAAAAGGAAGTACATAGACACAAAGGTACATAGACAGCGCTGTGCTTGTCTATCTTTCTTTCTAGTCGTTTGTGTTTTCACTGTTTGTATTTTGTTTGACATGTAAGTAGTACACTGTCTACGTTTTACTGAAATGGTACTTGCACAAAAGCCTGCACTTTTGCTTCAGTACGATTTATTAACTTGCCATAGGTAACCCTGCCAGGAGGTCTAAATTAATCTGTGGGCTTCCATTGTGCTTTGGCGCGGCAAGCCTTAAAATCAAATCACGCTACAACAGTCCGGCCATTGTACGAATTGGTATTACATGTCGGCTGCTCATGACTGAACTGCTTACACTGCTTGCCTTTGCTTTTTTTACAGTGGCACTCGTTTTGTAGTTGCTATTTGTTGCTTATGCTACAGAAGCCGGAAGAAAAATGCCGACCTGTACACCATGCACCTTGCCTTCAGGAGAAACTGTAACTTTGCTGTCAGGAGAAACTGCAGCTGTCCAGCAGGAACATCTGGCTATTATCACCTGATGGCAATGCTGATGAGCATTCACCTCCAGAACCTTGGATACAAAGAGCTCTCTCCTACTGAGTTGCCAAAGCAGTGACAGCGGCCAAGAAGGACAATGGCTCCACAAAACATCTTAGATATTAACTGTAGAGGAGGGACGCCCAATGGTCCAGCTATAGCGCACCGCACGTAAGTTTGTACCACCAGCCCTTAAAGAACAGCAACAAAGGGAAGCAACAGTGAGGCTCTCGAATGAAGGAGGTTAATGGCTGCTGGGCAGCCATTCTAGCTGAAGCTGCTGCCTTGTTCAGGCGCAAACAGATTTACGCGGCCTACTCCGTATGCTGGTTACTAACACTTGGGATATGTGAAGGTCGATCCATTGCGGATCAGATCACCCGTGAGACTTGGCAAACAGAAGAATGCATATGACTTGAATACAAGCAAAACAACCATAAGGATAAAAAAAACTGGCACGTGAAGCTGAGTGGCAGACTCAAAACAAATCGCGTATGAGAAACTACTAGCTGACTGACGCAGTGCACCATAACCGCTAGCAGGCAGGAGTGCTCGTTAGCAAATACAAGAGAAGCAAACAGCTTGGTTTTGGGCCTTTTTATTTCTGCACAAGTTATTTGCTTTGCGACTTCGCCAATGATCAGATTATCAACTCTCAAAAAGCACTCAACGCTCGCAAGCAGCTTCCCGCTGGCCTCGCCTCGTGCTCCCGGCGAGAAATAAAATAAAGTGTATGAAGTTGGTACCCTCATCTTGTTTCTTGGTTATCCTTGGGTCCTTTTTGTATACAGCAGGGTGCAGAGCAGTATTTTGGCATCTTGGATGGCGATAGATGCCAACGTGCGCATCGCTAATCCCGTAGTACCTTACACGGCGGTATCCGGAGTCCCCCAACATGGCGGAAACATGCGCGGTCAACGCAAGGGGGTGCCAGTTTTTGCATAAGGCCTACATGTTCTGGCGATTGGCAGAAAGCTGTCACCGTGGATTAAAGAAAGCGTTTTCAGCCTTCATGTTGTATTTCATCCAACGAATGAAGCATGCAAGTACAACACATAAACTATTAGATGGCTGTGCGTTACACCAGTATTTTCACTTTACCTTTTGCAGAGCAGGCACACCGGTGCAAAGACTGCGCTTTGTACTCAAACTCTGACAGCGCGCTTTATCCTATACAGCCTGAAATCACAATAATCACGGTTCACATCGAGTACAACTAGCCAACCACTTGTAAGGCTGGTTTCTCTCTGTTCGCCCAGCAGCCATGGCCTTTTTTTTATGTCCACTGTGGAGTGCGACTGCAAACTTCTGTGTTGGAGCCTTCATGGGTGGCACGATCCTGGTACCTACCATGTATACCTATAACAGATGGCTGTCAACTGTCAACAGTTCCTTCCAGGCGGCAGTTTTTGTTCCCTTGAGGTATCTGCCATGCCATGTGCTTTGATCCAATATTACACTGTTTTTAACCTTAAGTAGCAGGTATGTTTTATTGAGGCAATAAAATGTTTGATTCTTTATTTGCAGCCATTTCTTGCTCCCACATTTTTTTTTATGTTACTGTGCTTTATGGAAGCCACATAATTTTGCCAAGAAGTTTTTTTCGCCTCTCTGACATCCATATCGGGCTTAATTAAGCTTTTGCCTTTTTGAAAATTGTGATTCTTGCGAGTTGGACACCTATGAAAAACACCCCAGGCCCTATTCTGTTGCTTTTTGGATTCCTTACATTCTTACATCTACCATACCTCGCGATTCTGGCGCACCACTCCTCTGGACTGGGGAGTAGCTAGGCATGCAGCACCGATGATACACTTCGTGAGAATTTCATTTAGTTCATCCATGCTAAGTGTTTCTGAGAAAACGGTTTCTAAACTAGCTTTTTCTCTGAACAATGCCGAGTCAGCTAAATGCAGCTTCCATCATCGTGGTTTAGTTGGCATAACTGCAAGTGAGGATGACAGGCTGATAAAAACTAGCAGGTGATCACTCCCATACGAGTTGTCTAAAACATCCCATTTAAAATCACTAAAAACAGGCAGAGAACTAAAAGACAGGTCTAGACAGCTCATTTTCCTAGAGGTTTGGAAACAGTATGTGGTCTTTTCCGTATTCAAAAGACATACATTATTTGTGAGGATAAAATCTTTGATTATTTGGTTCCTAGAGTCCCAGCGTTTGCTTCCCCAAAAAGGGGAACGAGCATTAAAATCCCCAACTACCAGATATGGCTCTGAAAGTTCATCGATCAGTTCTTGTAGATCATGGACTTTTAATGTTCAATGTGGAGGAAGATATACAGAACCGATTGTTATTGTTTTGTAGCTAACGATGCCTACCACCATCACCTCAAGTATTGTTTTGGGTTTGATTTCTTGAGCAGGGACGCCAGTTTGAACGACGATTGCGAAGCCTCCCGAAAGTCTATTTGCCTGCTCGGGATCGCATCTGAAAAGATTTATATTTTATAATGTTTCAGGATAAACACACGTTGCGGACCAAGACTGGTTTCCTGAAGACATAAAGACAGGCAGCATTGACCCTAAAATATGTGTTGAAATCATGAGTTCGACGAAAACTCGTCTGGTCGGGGTGAATCATAAAACGTGACATTGCAGACACCGACCACAACATAGAAAAGACGTTTCGGCTCCCGTACGGGAGCCTTGTTCAAAGTAAAAACGAGAAGCGGGTGCGCGAGCTTATGTATGCTTGAAAAGGGAGCGCAGGGAGCATGCATAAGCAGTTGTCAGATTTCCGTAGTTTCGGTTCAAGGTGTGACAGGCCGTTTGTATCGTTAAAGATTTCAGGTGAAGGTGAGGGAATTTCTTCTTTTTTGTCGCAAGATCTTGTGCCTTGTCCCAGCCGATAATATGCTGTTTCAATATGGAGTGTTCGGCGATAGCACTTGAATCCACTTTTCTGTTTTTAACATCGTTTTTATGATCTTTCAGGCGCCTTTCGAAGTTACCAGTTTCGCCCCTGTAGACGCAGTCGCACTCGGCCAACGTACAGGGATCTGGCGCCGCCATGGATGCCAGGAGCTTACACACTGTATTTCTACAGCTTCTGCAGGTGGTTGCTGCTATTCATCCGCTGTTCAACGCAATGTGTTTCCTTATCGACATCATCTACCTGGACCGTACTTGCCCGGATTTCATCGATGCCTGGTTTTGCCAAGAGCCAGCGCTGTCAGTTGTTGACTGCCTTACGTGCTGGCAACCACAGTCACCGGAAAACGGAGAACTACTTAAGCAACTGCCCCTGTCTGCCACTTCGGGATCTGGTGCCACCAAGGACGCCAGGAGCTTACACGCTGTCTACAGGTTCTGCAGGTGGTCGCTGCTATTCCTCCGCCGTTCAACGCAATGTGTTCCCTTATCGACATCATCTACGTGGATTGTACTTGCCCGGCTTTCATCGATGCCTGGTTTTGCCAAGAGCCAGCGCTGCCAGTTGTTGACTGCCTTACGTGCTGGCAACCATAGTCACCGGAAAACGAAGAACTACTTAAGCAACTGCCCCTGTCTGCCACTTCGGGATCTGGTGCCACCAAGGACGCCAGGAGCTTACACGCTGTCTACAGGTTCTGCAGGTGGTCGCTGCTATTCATCCGCCGTTCAACGCAATGTGTTCCCTTATTGACATCATCTACGTGGATTGTACTTGCCCGGCTTTCATCGATGCCTGGTTTTGCCAAGAGCCAGCGCTGCCAGTTGTTGACTGCCTTACGTGCTGGCAACCATAGTCACCGGAAAACGAAGAACTACTTAAGCAACTGCCCCTGTCTGCCACTTCGGGATCTGGTGCCACCAAGGACGCCAGGAGCTTACACACTGTATTTCTACAGGTTGGTGTTTCCTATCATAATGTACATGGCAAAGCGTTTAAAAAACTGGCATCAGATCCCTCATCTGTATACATTTGCTCTTGACTTAACTTTTCTTTGGTTTTGTTGTGAAGGTTCTGTTGAAGTTATCAAATGTGTTTGCTTTGTTGTGGAGATATCGAGGAAAATCCTGAGCCTCTTTCAGCTGAGCAAGAACAGAAAATGTTTGAGGCTATCATGCAGATACTGTCGTTGGTACAAACACAGGCTGACATTCTTAATGAAATTCGTTCGCTTCGGTCTGACCAGCAGGTACTCGAGAAAAAAGTAACTGACCTAGCCGCCAAGGTCGAAAGCGCAGAAAGTTGTGCCTTGTCCGTACCGCTCTTAAAGGACGCAGTAGAAAATATTTCAACGCGTGTTGAAACAGCAGTCTCTTTGCTTGCGGCATTGCACGATAGCCAGATGACTTGGATAAACGGTCATGAAGGAACAATTTGATAATTCATGGCCTCCCGGATGCAGAGAAAGAAACACGGACAGAATCAGAGGCAACAGTTGTTTCATTCCTTTCTGAAAAGCTAGACATTTCGGTTAGTCCGCAGTTTATAGAAAGAGCGCATCGACTAGGGCAGTATGAACCAGAAGGTATAAGGCAATTGATTGTCAAATTCTTGTCATTTAAAGACAAACAGCGAGTGCTTGCTGCTGCTCCTAAACTAAAAAATACGGATTTTTCTATCACCCAAGATTACTCGAAAGAAATAAGAACTGCTCAAAAAAAGTTATGTCAGTTTGCACGCGACCATGGTGGCTCATTTAAATTGAACTTTAACAAGCTCACCATGTCAAATGAAGTTTTTTCATCTATGACAGTACGAATGATAAAGTAACCAGTATGGGCCAATAGCCACCACGGAATGCTCCAGTAAGAAGATTGCAGCCAGCAAATGACTCAAAGCTCATTGTCATCAATTGCCGTAGTCTTAAAAACAAAAAGGATGAATTTGCTTCACTCTTAGATTTGGTTAACCCACACGTAGTTATTGGTACTGAATCCTGGTTAGACAGCACTATAAGCAACGAGATATTCCTGTCTAATTACACCGTTTATCGAAAGGACCGTAACGCACACAGCGGTGGTGTTTTTGTCATCGTGGAGAGCAGTTTGAGTAGCATACATATTAATGTCGAAAGCAAGTCATGTGAGACAGTTTGGTGCAAGGTTATTCTAAACAATGGTACCTCGATGGAATTTGGGTCGTTTTACAGGCCACCTGGTTCCAACACTCCCGAACCCTTATTCCAGTTAAGCGATATATTATTATCCTTAAATGCAATGAGTATTGTTCTCGGAGGAGTTTTCAACTTACCTAACATAGATTGGCTCTATCTTCGGCCGAAAATCAACACTAGTTTGCCTATTTACTCTGCCTTTCATGAAATGATCAATGCGCATTCCCTGTTTCAATTTGTAGGAAGTCCTACGAGAATAACCTCCACTGGCGCAACTCTGTTAGATTTACCGTTTTGCCCCGATCACACCCTCATTGCTTCTGTCGATTTAATACCCGGAATAAGCGACCATGAAATTGTCGTTGCAAGCCTTCCTTGCATTGCAAGCCGTCGCCGCAGTCTGCCACCACGACTGGTATTCCACTATGACCGAGCAGATTATGCTTCACTATCTAGAGATATTAGATGCATTCCTGTCCGATTTTAGACAACGCACCTCTTCCCTTGATTTAAACTCTGCATGGCATCTACTGAAAACCAAACTTTTATCGCTAACAAAGTCATTCGTTCTGTCGCACCGATAAGCCTTGGATAAACAGGAATGTTCGGGCATTGATAAACAGGAGACACCGCTTGTACCGCCTGTACTGCAAATCACCGAAACCTGAATTACGTGGCAAGATGAAAGAACTCAATAAAGAGATAGCAAAAGAAGTGTGCAAGGCGGAAAGTACGTATCTGGGCGTTCTGGGTGAAAAATTAAAGACCAACCCAAAAAAAGTCTGGAAGTACTTCAGAAGCAAGCAAGGAGCAAAGGATGCTATTCCGGATATTATAGATGACAATAATTATGCCGAAGACCTGAAAGGAAAAGCTGAACAGTTTAATAGCTATTTCGAATCTGTATACTTACATTCCAATCCCGAGGTTAGCGGCATACAAACTCTGCAGAATTTTCCACAAATGAACGAAATATCCTTTTCAGAACTGGG
This sequence comes from Amblyomma americanum, assembly GCF_052857255.1. NCBI lineage: Eukaryota > Metazoa > Arthropoda > Arachnida > Ixodida > Ixodidae > Amblyomma > Amblyomma americanum. Next base: position 226,675,979 of record NC_135498.1, on the reverse strand, counting down.
CATAACAACACTACTGCAAAAAGTGAACGAGAACTCTGCACCCAGTCCAGATCATATTTCAAATTACATAATAAAAAACTGTGCTGCGTCAATTGCCCCATTCCTAATGACTCTCTTTTAGAAATCATTCCGTCTTGGTGCCTTACCAGATGATTGGAAAACTGCAAATGTGGTTCCTGTTTTAAAAAGTGGGGACAAAACAAAATCCAGAAACTATAGACCAATATCCCTCACCAATGTTTCATGCAAAGCACTAGAACACATTATTTACTCCAATTTGGTGGCTCATCTCCAAGAAAACAATTTTTTTCTGCCCAACACAGCATGGTTTCAAAAGGGGACTTTCCTGTGACACCCAATTAATTGAGCTTTCTCATGATATAGCTCTATCAATTAACAATGGTAAGCAGGTTGATTGTATCTTTTTAGATTTTCAGGAGGCATTTGACTCTGTAGCACATAATTTGTTAATGGTAAAGCTGTCTGCGCTGAACATTTCCGTTGATCTTTTACGTTGTATTGAGGCCTATCTAGCTGACCGAAAACAGTGTGTAGTGCTTAACAGATTAAGTTCATCGCATAAAGCAGTCCTTTCAGGTGTCCCCCAGATATCTGTCCTGGGGCCCGTTCTCTTTTTGATATTTATTAATGATATATGTGAACAGGTATGATGTCATATCAGATTGTATGCTGATGATTGTTGTCTCTACCGTGAAATTAATGGCTCACATGATAGTGTACAATTACAAAGAGACCTTGACTCTATATTACTGTGGTGCAAAACGTAGAATTTGACATTGAATTTTACCAAATGCAGAGTTGTCCAGTTTACTAACAAACGTCATGTTCTGCATAGTGCATATTCTCTCGAAGATGAAAATCTGTCGATAGAATCAAGTTATAAGTACTTGGGTGTTTTGTTTAAAAATGACTTCTCCTGAAATGAACATATAGACTACATTGCAGCTAGGGCTGGCCGTGTCCTAAACTTATTAAAATGGAATTTCAAGCAAGCCCCTGCTAGAAACACTTTACTTTTCAAACATGCGTACAATATTGGAATACGGATGCTCCGCATGGTATCCTGCCACAAAAATATCTATTGCCGAATTAGAGCGCATACAAAAGCGTGAAGCATGATTTGTCTCCTCAAATTATAATTTCACCCAAAGCTCATCTGACATAATGATCAATCTGGGCTGGCCCCTTCTCCAAGAAAGAAGGAAATACATCCGCCTAAAGCTATTTCATAAAATTTATTCAGGTGCAACAGGTATAAGGAAAGGAACATATATACTTGATCCTACTACATATCTGCCAGAATAGATCCCTCATTAAAAGTTTGTGAATACAAGTGTTGAATCTACATATTCAAATGTGTTTTTCGCAAAATTAATTCTTGATTGGAATGGTTTACCGGAGCATATTGTGTCAGCGCCATCCTCTAGCTTTGACGGTGCTCTTGCCGAATTTTTGTTTACTGAGTGTGCAAAATTTTCTTCGTGTGCTTTGTGTACACAACTGTAGTTTTTGTATTCAGTTCTTGTATATACGTTGTTTTGAACATTTTTTTATTGTTCGAATATGCTGTGTATCTTGCGTTATCTTTTGAACATAGCGTTACATTTTTTTGTCGCTGAATTGTGCTACCTGTACGATTTTTCTATGTTTTCCCCCCTACAATAATGCCCGTTTCAGGGCACTGTAGGTATCTGAATAAACAAATAAAAGTAAAAGACGTTCTTCCAAAAGAAAAATATCCCGGCGTGGTTCACAGCATTCCCTGCTCCGAGTGCGACTGCGTCTACATTGGTGAAACTGGTAACTTCGAAAGGCATCTGAAAGATCATAAAACCAACGTTAAAAACAAAAAAAGTGGATTCCAGTGCTATCGCTGAACACTCCATATCGAAACAGCATATTATTGACTGGGACAAGGCACAAGTTCTTGCGATAAAAAAGAAGAAATTCTCTCGCCTTCACCTGGAAATTCTCTCGCCCTCACGATACAAGCGACCTATCACACCATGAACTGAAACTGCGGAAATCTGACAACTGCTTACGCATGCTCCTTGCGCCCCCTTTTCAAGCATACATAAGCTTGCGCACCCGCTTCTCGTTTTTAACAAGGTGATGGTTCGGGCTAGTGGGTATGCATAATGTTCCACAGCGCTTGTGTTTGTCCCCCGAGTTGTTGCTGCACTATGGAACATAATTCTCGTTTTTACTGCGAACAAGGCTCCTGTACGGGAGCCGAAACGTCTTTTGTGTATTCTTTTTCTATGTTGAGGTTGGCGTCTGCAATGTCACGTTTTAAAATATGTGTTATGTCACTGTAATTTCCCAGCAGTTCTATGAGAAGCAGTTCCACTAAACTAAAAAAGTCATAATTCTGTTTTGGGGTGGGAATGAAAAGAGGATTATTTCTGTTCTAGGCCTGTTATCAGGGCTCTGTCTCTTTTCCACTCATGAGAGCTGTTCCGCTGCTGCAAAGCAGGAGGAGTGGGAGTTATATCCATCACCTCGCCAGAGGCGCTGGAGGACCGCGGGGAAGCCGCGGGTGTGTGGGTTTCAGGCCTCCCCCATGGGAAGTCCTGCGGGATGCCGACCCATGGATCGGCGCTCCCTGCTTTGGAGATGGCAGAGCAGCCTTTGCTGCCCTTGCCTGGGGCATGGATGGCCTATCCATAGGCTCGATGAAAGTGGCCTGGGCAGATGACGGAGTGCTGTGTGGTGGACCGCCCCTGTGCATAACAGCGAAATTTGTTCTTGCAGTGAAGGAGAAGAAGTTTTGTGAGAGTGCAAATCGCCTTCGTGCTTCCTTAAATGATAATGTTACGACCAGGGTCTGCTTGCAGCTGGGTCGGCTTGCCGAGCATGAGACGCATCCACCTTGTTCTCATCTTCTGCGTAGCCAGCAATGCCGACCAAATAGAATAGGCATCGACTCTTCATAGGTGTCACACTTCCCCCTAAGCAGTAGAAGCAAGCAGAGCGATTAAAAAGCCCCGCACAAATGGTAGCGCTTCAGCCGGGACATGAGTTATTTCAGTTCATGCAGAACGATGGCCACCTGCCGTGAGACATGCTATGAGGTAATTGAGCTCACTTATTTGGTCAATAACAACATAGGGTCCATCGTAGTGGCACTGCAGCTTCTGGGACAATCCCCACTTTGACAGGCCGCCACAAGAAGACCAAATCACAAGGGCTGTAAGTGACGTGATGGCGGAGGGCATCGTAGCACGCTTAGTGCCGATCTTGGGAGGCGAGAATACGAAGGTGGGCAAGGTGCCGGGCCTCTTCGGCGAGACAAAGTGTCTTGGCGATAGAGGGATCTTCCTGAGGCTCGGCAGAAAATGGTAGTATGGTGTCCAGGGTGTAGCGTGGGGAGCGAGCATATAGCAAAAAGAAGGGGCTGAAACCAGTAGTCTCATGGCGTGCGGTATTGAAAGCGTAGGTGATGAACGGCAGGACGCTGTCCCAGTTTTTGAGCTTTGAATCAACGTACATTGACAGCATGATAGTGATCATTCGGTTCGTGCGCTCATTTAGCCCATTTGTCTGGGGATGGTAAGGCGAGGAATGGCGAAAATGCGATGCATAGGAACGGAGAAGCTGCTCCATGATATCAGCGGTGAACTGCCAACCACGGTCACTGAGAATTTTGGGGGGTCCATGGCAGAGAACTATGGAGCGCAGCATAATACAGGACACATGATATGTTGTAGATGAGGGTAGGGCTGCTGTTTCGCAATACCAAGCAACGTAATCAATGCAAACCACTATCCAGCGGTTCCAATGATAGGATTTGGGAAATGAGCCCAGGAGATCTATGCCCACTTGCTTGAACAGTGCGGCGGGTGGTGTCACAGGGTGAAGCTGACCAGATGTAACGCTAGTAGGGCGCTTGTACTGTTGACACTGAGTGCAGTTGGGGTGATGTACCACTCAATCGTGGCCTGCATTTTTGGCCAATAGAAGCATTCCTGGGTAAGGTGGAGTGTTTGTGCCAGCCCAAGTGTCGTGCACGGCCTGCAAGACGGAGGTGTACAGGTTCTTCAGAACTACCAGGAGGAAGCGCTGGCCTGTCGAAGAATAGTTTTTTTTCCATAGGAGACCATCTCACACACAGAAGTGGTTTGTACCGGAGGGGTCTTCAGCCTCCACAAGGAAAGACCGCAGGGTTGAATCTTTCTGCTGTTCTGCTTTGAATGCGGGGAAATCAGGAAAAAACGGTAAAACTGACGCGACGTAGTGGTCGAAATTATCGATGTTAGATGCCGTCTCAGGAAGGGGCAACTACGAAAGACAGTCCGCGTCAGCGTGTCGGCGATCGCTCTTGTAGGCAACTGTGTAGTCAAACTCTTGCAGCCAGAAAGCCCACCGTGCAAGGTGCCCACACGGGTCACGAAGGTTAACAAGCCAGCAGAGGGCATGATGGTCGGTGATGATGGTGAACGGGCGTCCGTATAGATAGGAACGGAAACGCTGCATGGCGAAGATGACGGCAAGGCATTCCTGCTCAGTGACCGTATAATTGCTCTACGGCTTACTGAGCGAGCGACTCGCATACACAACAACGTGCGCTTTGTTGTCACAGCGCTAGACAAGCAGAGCCCTGAGGCCAGCACTGCTGGTGTCAGTATGAATCTCTGTGAGGGAGGGATCGAAGTGGCGAAGTGCAGGGTGGGACGTGAGAAGGAAGTTTAGTTGGCGAAAGGCGGAGTTGCACTCAAGGGTTCACTCGAAAGCCACATCTTTCTGAAGCAGGCATGTCAGAGGGTATGAGATGCCCGCAAAGTGATGAATAAAGCAGCGAAAGTATGAGCATAAGCCCAAGAAATTTCGCAGCTCTGTGACAGACTGTGGTGGCTGAAACGACTCAACAGCTGCAGTATTGGCTGGATCAGGTCTGACGCCGTCTTTGTCAACGAGGTGTCCAAGCACTAACGCTTGATGCGCACCAAAGTGGCACTTTTTATAGTTAAGCACAAGGCCAGCTTTGCACATACAGTCCAGGACGAGAGCTAAACGATCGCTGTGCTCACTGAACGTCTTTCCGAAAATAACAACATCGTCTAGGTAGCGCATGCATATTTCCCAATTCAAACCACGGAGTATAGTGCCCATAAATATCTCAAAGGTGGCGGGCGCATTACAAAGGCTGAATGGCATTACATTAAATTCATAAAGACCGTCAGGTGTAATAAACGCTGTTTTCTCTTTGTCCGCGGGATGCATAGGGCCAATACCCCGACCGGAGGTCAGTAGAAGAGAAGTAGGAGGCTGAAAAAAGGCAGTTGATGGCACTGTCGATTCGAGGGAGGAGATATACGTCTTTTCTTGTGATGGCATTTAGACGACGGTAATCTACGCAGAAACGCCATGATCCATCCTTCTTTCGAACAAGAATTACTGGAGCAGCCCAGGGGCTCGACGACTCTTGTATAACACCTTTGGTTAACATTTCCTTCACTTGTTCATTGACCACCTTGCGTTCAGACGGTGACACTCGGTAGGGCTTTAGTCGGATCGGCTGTGAGGCGCCAGTGTCAACCCTGTGCAGGGTCCGAGACGAGGGGATGGAAGATGGGCTGCTGGGCTGAGAAAAGTCAAACAGTGGAGTGTCGCCGGAGGATGGCCAACAGAGCACGGCGCTTAAGCGTAGAAAGCGAGTTGTTGATCATGCGAAGTAATTGCGACTCGTCGTAAAGCTCTGGCGCTGCTGCGCCCAAGGCGTCAGTAACCAAGGCAATGAATACCGGCGAGTCATGGCTGCATGACACAAGCTACAAGCCTTCGGTCAAACAATTCACTGCCCACAGTTCAGTGTGTCCGTTGGTGACAGAAACCATGGCATGAGGAACCAAGACATTCTTCTTCATGCAATCAAAATTGCCGTTTGGGCGAGTTGGTGTGACATGATTCGAAAAGACCAGCGCGGAAACAGACAGGGACACGAGAAGAAAAAACACTGACGACAGGACGAGCGCTGACTAACAACTCTTTATTGTTGAGGAACACCCAGCACAAAACACCACGTGACAGTCAGGGGGCCAAAGATTACAACCTAATCCACAGTCATCGAGGGGCGGCCAACACATGCTTGAACCTTGTTTGAACCTTGTTTGAACCTTGAACCATGGCCAACACATGCTTGAACACTTGTTTTTTTTTTTCCTTGGTTTTTTGCTTGTTAAAGTAGCTTTGATATGCTCACTTCATAAAGTTTCACCCCTTTTTTTCACTTTTTGTGGTTTTTCCTTCTGGTTCAAGCATGTGTTGGCCGCCCCTCGATGACTGTGGATTAGGTTGTAATCTTTGGCCCCCTGACTGTCACGTGGTGTTTTGGCATATATTGTGCTGGGTGCACTCCTCGACAATAAAGAGTTGTTAGTCAGCGCTCGTCCTGTCGTCAGTGTTTTTTCTTCTCGTGTCCCTGTCTGTTTCCACGCTGGTCTTTTCGAATTCTTCATGCAGTTCAAATAGTTAGGCTCCACAGTCACATCAAACACGTCAAGAGTGGTACAGGGGCAGGCATACAGCCGAAGGAGGAGGCACGACAGTATCACACAGAACACACTCTCTCCACTGAACGAGCCTTGCACATTGCCAGTGGTGAAACATTTGCTGACACTGAGCTCACCGGTGTCACAGTCGACTTTAGCGCCACGTATCTTTAAAAGTCGAGGCCAAGAATAACGTCGTGCATCGATCGGGCGAGCACCGCCATTTCCGTGCTGAACACTTCACCACTCAAGGAAACCTGAACACTACACACTCCAACTGCAGGCAACAGTTTGCCACTCACCACAAAACTGGACATTTTTGTCCGATCAAAACAAAACTTTATGTCCAAGGAGACACTCAAACGCAGCACTCATAACAAACAGTAGCATCGGTATCCACTAAAGCCTCACAGGTACACCATCCACAAGCACATTCACTTTGTTCCGTAACATAACTACAGGCAGGGGTATCTCTTCCGGCGGCAGACTTCCAGCGCCTCACCCACATCGGTCGCGCCGCCTAGTTTTCTGGTGGAGGCGAGGAGTGGCATCGGGGTGATGGAGATCAACGAGTGCGGAAAGCTGGAGGCGGCGTCACACTTCTATCCAATGCCGGCGAACAATTCTGAATTTGTGCAGGCCTTGGGTTGCAGGAATCAAGCGGGTAGGATGGTCATGTATAAGGAACAGGTTGTTAATCCGGCCACAGAGGATAGGTAGAGAAGCGACAACATGATGGTTGTCATCATCTTCTGCCTGACTACACCCACTGCAGGGCCTCTCCCATGTCTCTCCAATTAGCCTTTGCCAGCTGCGCCCACCCTATGCCTCCTAATCTCATCCACCCACCTAACTTTCTGCCACCCCCTGCTACGCTTGTTTTCTCTTGGAATTCACTCTGCTACCCTTAAGGAGCAGCGGTTATCTTGCCTTCGCATTGCATGCCCGGCCCAAGCCAATTTCTTCCTCTTGATTTTGACTAGAATGTCATTAACACACGTTTGTTCCCTCACCCACTCTGCCCGATTCCGGTCTCTTAACGGTGCACCTATCATTTTTCTTTCCATGGCTCGCTGCGGTGTCCTTAACTTAAGCTGAACCCTTTTCGTTAGCCTCCACATTTCTGCCCCGTAGGTGAGTACTGGTAAGATTAAGCTGTTGTACACTTTTCTCTTGAGGGATATTGGTAAACTGCTATTCATGATCTGAGAGAACCTGCCATATGTGCTCCACCCGATTCTTAGCCTTCTAGTTATTTCCCTCTCATGATCCGGATCAGCTGTCACTACCTGGCCTCAGTAAAAACTAAGAAGTGATTGGTTTATGGTTTATGGGGATTTAACGTCCCAAAGCGACTCAGGCTATGAGAGACGCCGTAGTGGAGGGCTCCTGAAATTTCGACCACCTGGTGTTCTTTAACGTGCACTGACATCGCACAGCACACGGGCGTCTAAAATTTCGCCTCCAAAGAAATTCGACCGCCGCGGCCAGGATCGAACTCGCATCTTTCGGGTCAGCAGCCGAAAGCCATAACCAGTGGGCCACCGTGGCGGCAAAAAAAAACAAAAACTAAGAAGTGAATAGGAGACAGGAGAGATGTGGGAAACAAGATAGGAAAGTGAAAGATGGAGGGGAGGATAGGAAAAGGTGACTGCCGATTTCCCATGGTCGGGTCAGACCGAAAGTGTAGTCTAAGGAGAGCTGGGGCCAAAGTGGTGTGTTGCCTCTGCCGAGGGGCCTTAAAGGTACAAACGCTCGGTATCAGCTCAACCACCATGATCCCCTTTTGCCCGGACATGGCGATGCCATGCACGGCAAGTGCGGGTGCTCAGGTCCGTGGTGACACACTGCTCACCATCATCCTCATGTGAGGATGTCCCTGCGGACGCTCAGGAACCCGTGGTGTCGCAACTCACCAACATCTGCACACTGCAGATGCCCCTGCGGGGAGAATAAGAATGGGGTGCAGCGCATATGGCAGGCTATCAGTTTATAAATGGCAGTTTACCAATATTGCTCAAGAAAAAAGTATACAACAGCTGTATCTTACCAGTACCTGCCTATGGGGCTTAAACATGGAGGCTAACGCAAAGGGATCAACGGAAGTTCAGGACATCGCAGGAAGCTATGGAAAGACAAAAGATAGGTGCATTGTTAAGAGGTAGGAAGAGAGTAGAGAGGGTCAGTGATTAAACATGGGTTGATTCTAGTTAAGAGGTAGGAAGAGAGTAGAGAGGGTCAGTGATTAAACATGGGTTGATTCTAGTCCAAATCAAGTGGAATAAATGGGCTTGGGCAGGGCATGTAATGCGAAGGCAAGATAACCGCTGGTCCTTAAGGGTAATGGAGTGGATTCCAAAAAAGGGCAAGCGTGGCAGGGGGCGGGAAAAAGTTAGGTGGGCGGATGACTCGGGACCGAGCACAGTTTTATGCTTTGTCCTTGAGCTGTAGCTGTTACAACGTTGTGTATGATGTCACCAATCATAGAGGTGATTGCATTTCTAGAGTGGAGAGCAATAAGTAAACTTAAGGAGTCTGCGCTTGGGTGGATTCTAACTCCACCCTGGGGGATTTCCATAAACATTTGACCAAGACTGACCATCTGTGTAAATAACACTGTTTGGGAGGTTCTCGTATGCTATTTGTTCAATGGCTACACAGATGGCATAAAATTCGGTAGTGAAAATTGATGCACACTGTGGAAACCTTACTATTTCATTCCAATTCACTTGTATCGCTGCGCTTCCAACTTAAACATCTGCTTTTGAGCCATCTGTATAAAAAGCTGTGAAAGTGCTTTAATTTGCCTCAAGTGCAAGAAATTCATGTATAATATGTTGCTGTGGAGTTTGTTTTTTACGGAACTGTGTAAGAGTAAAATCACAGATTGTAGGAAAATGATACCATGGAGGCAGTGGATCTCATCTTCGAGCAATGTCAGGTAATGTGTTAAGTAGGCCGAGGTTTTCCTACATCTCTTCAAAATGTAAGAGCAGTGGCCTAGTAGTCTACGATTTGTTGTTAAATAGTGTTCTAGATGGACACTTTGTGACTATTTGGTGATAGATGTGTTTAGGTAGTGAACGGATTTGTAGAATGTATGAACATGTGAGGACTGTTCTTCTGTCTGTAAGTGGTGGTTCGTTAGTTTCTACATAAAGACTGTCTATGTGCGACGTCCTGTATGCAGCAGTGAAAAGATACAAACCTACTTACGGTATGTTGACGAAAAACAGCGCAAGGAACGAGACGAAAACACGAAGGAAGAAGACACAGACACGGGCGCTGACTAACAACTGAAATTTTTATTTCGATGCAGGACACATATATAAAGTACAAAGATGGGGGTGTGTCCAAGGCGATCCTGCACAATCACCGAAACAGTGTGGTCACGTCCAAGGGTACAAACGATAAAAAGGTGAAAAGGCCGAAAGAAAGACAAAGAGGCGATAAAACCACGGTGTAAGCGGCCGGGACGGAAGGTGGAAGCGATGAAAACGATGAAAACAGATATGCACGCGCCAAAAGGGAAAAAAAAACAGCGTTAAACTAACGGTAAAAACGGGACTAAAATCGCGGCACAAGGTGATTAACAAAAAAGACAGAGAGGGGCATTTAAGAACAGGATTAAACGTTTACCCTGCCTCTAAGAAAATCCAATTCTTTTTGCGACAAGCACAGGGAGGGTGTACTCACACATTGTTCCTTTGCGTTGTGGATTTCGAATGCTTCTACGATTTCCCTGGATATCCTATCCCGTCCTTTAGCAAGAATTGTGCAGCGAATGAAATCTGGGTAACAGGTTTCGTCCGGATCATCATCCTTACGTTTGCACTTTTTGCAGTGCTTGGCAAGGTGCCCAGAAATTGCCAAACTGTCTACATTATTCCTGTGCTCTTGAAGCCTAATGTTGAGGCACCTGCCTGTTTGGCCAATATATCTCTTCCCGCAGGATACGGACAGAGAGTAGACGACGCCGGTTTTGCAGGGGACGAGTTGTTCCGAATGAGTCTGCCCACACCCACGGGCGATCAGAGGTTTGTTCACCTTCGGGCATAGGGCGGAAAGCTTGTTTGGCGCTGAAAAGACGACGTCAACCCCTGAACGTTTCGCGACCTTTTTGAGGCGGTGGCTGACCTCATGAATGTAGGGCATTACGACCACTCTTCTGTTCTCCCTGTTGGACGCCTCCTGCGCGTCATGTCGTCCTTGTTGTCCGGTATGTACTGGGTCCAGTCATTTAAGATACGACAGTCTCACTGACCCATACACTATACATCCATTATCCAGGGTAGAGCGTACTACAGAGCGGTAAATTTGTAATAGACATGCCCTGTAGGCACGCCAGTGTTTTTGCGACAGCACTTCGTGTATATTCAGGGATCGAGAGGCTTTCTTTTTCAATGCTTTTATATGAGGCAGGAAAGTGAGCTTTTTTTGTCAAATGTTATTCCTAGAAATTTATGTTCATTTTTTACAGGTAATTATTTCATTCAGGTGTAGGGTGGGATCTGTGTGTAGGCCTCGTTTGAGTAAGAAAACAATGGCCACCGATTTCTGTGCAGAAAACTGGAAACCATTTCAGTCTGCCCATGTTGCTAGTTTATTTATTGTTAATTAATTGTATTTGTCTTTCACATGTTGATTGGTTGGAGGATGTGCAAGCCATCTGGAGATCATCTACATAAAGTGAATACATAACCGACCTTGGGATTATTTTGCTAAGAGAATTAATTTTTACAACGAGAGTAGTGCTTAAAATACACCCCTGAGGTACTCCATTTTCTTGAATGAAATTCCTAAAAAGACTTGTACCTAGGCACATATGAAATGAACAGTTAGATAAGAAGTCTTTTAGGCAGTTCAACACTCTTTCTCAGATGCCAAGCTCGGCAAGGTCTTGAAGAATCCTGAACCTCCAGGCCATGTCGTATGCCCTCTCTAAATTGAAAAACGCAGCAAGACAGTGTTGTTTATGATCAAAAGTTCCTCGGACAGTATTTTCAAGACGAACTAGGTGATCTGTAGTGGAGCATCCCTTTTTAAAACCGCACTGATGGCTGTCAAGAAGTTCAGAGGATTGAAGGACAACAGTTAATCTTATATTAAGGACACTTTCGAAGGATTTGGCGAGGCGACTGGTAAGGGCTATGGGTTTATAACTGCTAGGAGAGGTTGGTGGCTTGCCGGGTTTAAGAAATGGTACAATATTAGCTTTTTTCCAGGCTTCGGGAAAGAATCTTAAAAGTGCTTCTACGGCAGGCTTGGAAAGATGGGCAAGCATTTCATAGTGTATTTGGTCAGGTCCTGGAGTGGTTTTCTTGCCGGCAGACAGTACAGTATTGATTTCTTGGAGTGTGATAAGACTACTGCATTTTCAATCACACCTCCACTTGTTGGGAACCTGTGTTTTTTGATGTGGTTTTGTATTTTAGAAATGACTGGCTATAGTGCGAAGAACTTGAAACCGCAGCGAAGTGCTCCCCCTGCTCGCCTATGCTTGCTTTTGTACCAGTGTGTTGTCAAATGAGGAATTACGAGTGGTGAGTAGCTGTCATTTAGTTTTCGAACTTGCTCCCACATTTTTTTCAATGTGGTTGATCTGTTTATGAAAGAGACATAAGCTTGCCATGATGTTTTCTCGGCCTTACGCCAAATACCCCGTGCTTGCGCTCGCGACTTTTTGAAAACAATAAAGTTCTCATGTGTTGGGTATATCTCAAAGACTCCCCGGGCTTTATTTTGTTTTTTGCCTGCTTACATTCTCGTGAGTGCCACACTTTGTGGTTCTGGAGCGTCACTCCTATGCATTTGGGAATTGATAAATGAGCAGCAGAAAGAATGCGTGTTATGAACATTTCATTTATCTCTTCTAGCTACGATTTTCTAGAATTATTTTTTTTTTAGCCCAGTCAGCTAAATGTAGCTTCCAATGCCGTGGTTTTTGTCGGAATGACTGTTGACGAGGATGACAGAGTCATGACAGGGAGATGACCGCTTCCGTAAGGATTGTCTAAAACACTCCAGTTAAAATCATTAAAAACAGAAGGTGAACTAAAAGAAAAATCTGAAACACTCATTTTCCCCGAGGTTGGGGAACAGTATGTGGGTTCACCCGAGCTCAGCAAACAGACATTAGTGGATAGAATAAAATCCTCTATAAGCTGCCCTCTAGCGTCGGTTTTCTCGCTTCCCCAAAAAAAAGAATGTACACTAAAGTCTCCAAGGTATGGCTCTGGTAGCTGCTTTAACCTTCAGCTGTGGCTCAATGTGTACCAAGCACATTGTAATGGTTTTATGTGCAAGCAGAGTGGCTGCCACAGCCTCAAGTCCTCTTTTTAGTTTCAGCTCATTAGCTGGGACAGCATTTTTCACTATGATGGCTATGCCTCCTGACAGCCTGGTCGCCTGCTCTCGGTCGCAGCAGAAAGCAGTATAATTCTGAAGAATGCCATTTTTTTTAGGACCTAAATTTCTCTCTTGTAAACATAAAACGACAGAAGTGCGTGCTCCTAGGGTATCTTTTTTTAGGGCAGAAACTACTTGTCGACGTGTTCCACTTCGTACCGCCTCACCATAAGTCACTGTACTTCAGGCTCCTCTCCCACAATGGGTCCACGCCTTCGTTGTATGGCTTGCCAAAGAACCACAAGGAGGGCGTCCCTATGCGACTGATAGTAGACTTCACCCGTTCCCCCTTGTACGAGCTCTCGGGCTACCTTCACCGCGTCTTCGCGCCGCTAGTCGGGAAAGAATCCACGTTTACATGGAACTCGTGCGAGTTCATCGAAAATGTGCGTGACATTTCCGTGGATGACGATGACTTAATGGTGTCCTTCGACGTCAAGTTTCTGTTCACAAGCGTCCCTGTAGATCTAGCGGTGGATGTATGCGGCGCTGCCCTTCACTCAGACGAGAAGCTCGGCGAAAGAACACCTTTCGAGGCACCGGACCTGTTGAGGCTCTTGAAATTTTGCCTAGAAAACACGTATTTCGTCTTCCGAGGCACCTTCTACAAGCAGGTGCATGAAACAGCAATGGGCACGGCCATTTCGGTCACGGCTGCTAACCTGACCTTGGAAGCTATAGAAAACCAAGCTCTGGCGCCTTTCCAACCTCGGCCTAAGATCTTCCTGCGATATATTGATGATTGCTTTTGCATCATAAAAAAGGATGCACTCACCGCCTTCACAGAGCACATCAACAGCATCGCTGAGGCCATTACGTTTACTGTTGAGGAGGAGGTTGCCAACCGTCTGCCTTTTTTGGACGTGTCAGTAGAGAGAGACGGTTGCTGCCTTTTGTTTCAAGTCTTCAGGAAGCCCACCCACACGGGCAGATACCTGCATTTTAACTCTGTTAACCCGGCACGTGACAAACGTGCAGTTGCGGCTTCGCTAATTCAACGATCCCGAAAAATCTGCTCAAGACCTGAAGATAGTGCCTCGGACTTGATACAAATGCGTCGTGATTTGATGAACTGTGGCTACCCTAGTAATTTTTTGGACTCCGTTGAACGTCGCTCGGTGCGGTCATCGGAACCGATCGGCAGCCATTGCAAAGCACATGTCGCCATACCTTATGTACCGGGCATAAGTGAAGCACTGGGACGTGTCCTGCGCACATACGACATGCACGTTTCCCATGTTCCCGCCCGCAAGTTACGGCACGAGCTCGTGAATGTCAAGGACAAACTAAAGAAAGAAAAATTTCCGGGTGTTGTGTACAGAATTCCCTGCACCAAATGCGACTATGTTTACATCGGCGAGAGCGGAAATTTTGAAAGGCGTCTGAAAGAACACATGTCGGATGTGAAGAAAAAGAAAGTCACTTCCAACGCACTTGCAGAGCACGCCATATCGGCAAGTCATGATATCTGCTGGGAAATGGCTTCTATCATCGCCAAAGAAAAGAACTGGCTTTCACGCCAGTATCTCAAGTCCTTGGCGATTCAGACCACCGAAAAAAGACTTAATCGTAAATTCGGCAATCTCCCGCCAACCTATGCAAGATGCCTGGGACGATTATTGAAAACCTATTTATGCGTCGCGGTTCTACAATAAAAAATTTAGTGAACAAAGCTTCCGTATGGAAGCCGAAACGTCTGTTTTGACAAAAACCTTTGGTCGGCGTCTGCCTTTTTTCTGTTGAAATTAGTTATCTTTTATGTCACTGTAGTTGTTTAGAAGTCCTCTACAGTTCCACTGAACTATGAAAGCCATCTTAATTTTGTGTTTGTATGGAGTGAAAAACTAGATGAACTTGTTTACGGTCCTGTGACTCGGGGTCCGTCTCTTTCTGACCGATCCAGAGAGCTCCGCTGACTGTCCTACATGGGCTGCCCTGGGTCGTGTCCATCGCCTCTGCAGAGATGTTGGACAACCATGCAGAGGGCACGTGGACGTTAAGAGTTAGACCTCGAACTGTGGGAGGAAGTCTTGAGGGCCACCAACCGGGGGGTCTGTGAGGCCTCCTTCTAGGTTGGCGGAGTAGTGTTAGCTACTCCACACGACGCTCCTACAGGCTCCACCGGCTCATTGTGAGTGGCCTGGGCAGGTGCCAAAGCCTGGTGTGGTGCACCGCGCCCATGCACCACATCGGCAAAGTTTGTTTTTGCAATGAAGGAGAATCTGTTTGTTTGAGAGCATCGCTTTCTTGCTTCTTTGAAGGAATTGTTTTCAACACTTTTCAGTGTAATTATATTTTTTTTCTTTCAGGAGGACAGACACAGGAGTATTCAGCACGGTCTCCTTCACAGTTTGCGCAGAGTGGGGCGCCGTTGCATTCATAAGAAAAGTGATCTTTCGAAGCGCATTTTGCACAAGTTTTCTGACCGCAGCAACTCTGTAAATTGTGGCCGAACCTCTGGCAGTTAAAGCATTGTTGCAATGTAGGGTCTCACATTTATTTTCAGATAACCGACTTCAATTAAGTCTGGGAGAGTACTATGCATAAATGTCAAGACTGAGTGTTTAATCAAAATTTTTTTGCCCTCTTTTATTTTGATCCTGTGAACATCAACGACGTTTCATTCAGCAAGGCCTTCTTTAATTTCTTGTTCAGTGAGGCGGAGGAAATCATTCTCTGAAATTACCCCACGGACTGTATTAAGGGATCGGTGGGCAGATATGGAGACAGGTACGTCCCCCATGGACACAATATTGGAAAGATTTGAGTGTTGGATGCTATCTCGGTGTTCGAGTAACATGTTTCCACTGGCCATTTTTAAGAGGCACCCGTCAAGCATTTTTCGACAATGAATGGGGAGATTATGCTAGCGGATTTCTCTGTTTATTCACTATGTATTACCTGAAGCATTGGGAAACCTTGCTTCTTTTTTTGCAGGAACTGTTGAGTTACATCGGTCCACCCTCTCTTGAGAGGGCGATCAGTTGATAAGAGAAGGTTAGCCATAGAATATGTGTTTTTCGGCTACGGTGCCAGCCACCCACCACGGACCCAAGAAGAAGGCGGGACAGGAACTTGCAAGCAACTCCTGCCCACGCCAGCTGTACACCACAACTACAACTAAATACGACGCAAATCAGGGTGGTTGGCCACACAAGGTTAGCCCTCGCCACCAGGGAAAAAGGAAAAACCAAGAACTGAGTAGGAAACAGGATAGTTGTGAGAAAGGGGTAGGAAAGCAAAAGATAGAGGGGAGGATAGGAAAGGGCGACTGCCGATTTCCCCCGGTCGGGTCAGGCCGGAGGTGCCATCTACGGGAAGCTGGGGCCAAAGTGGTGTTTTGCCTCCACCGAGAGGCCTTAAAGTCCAAACTCTCGGCATTGGCTCAAGCACCAGGATCCCCTCTTCCCCGGACATGGCGATGCCACGTACGGCTAGGCATGGGTCCATGGTGACCAGAGATGGGCATCCTCACGAGGGCAAGCCCTTATGAGGGCGCCCTTCCCCTCATCTCATGAGGATGAGGGAGGATGGGCACATGAAAATTCGTGAGGGCGAGTGTGAGGGAGGAAAGACATGGTGGGGTGAGGGTGAAGGAAGACATGGTGAGGTGAGGGTGAGGGAGGAAAAATATGATGAGGTGAGGGTGAGGGAGGGCAAGATACATTCTCTGAGGGCGAGGGTGGCGGACCACGCCGTACTCCGGGCTAATACTTTTGTTCTGTGCAGCCCATTATGAATGCCCATTTTAAAATGCTATTTCTTAGGGCGAAGGTTCCTGGAGAAGATGTAGTTTCTCCAGTATGAAGGTACACGAGGCGAACACGAAAGGCGGGGAGCCGCACGTCTTCTTCGACGCCGCGATGTACTACACCGCTGCGAATACTATGGCGAAAAAAGCGCTCTTCTAACTCAAAAAGCTTTTTCTTTTAGAAACTTTGTAAAGACTTGGTGAAACACCCTTCATAGTGCGATAACAAGGGGGCACTGGCCGAGCCGTGCGGGTGGCTGCCGGTCCAATGGGAACCGTGGTACCGCAGTGAACATTTTCATTACCTGCCCCGAGTCTGTCAGATTATCAGAGTGTAGAGTAAAACATGTAAAAATTATACCTAGTAAGGCTTAGAAATTTCCAATTTCTAAGCCTTGTTTCCTGGAACGAAGTCTGATTTCAGCTCAGTGAGGTTTAAAGGAATTGGCTGCAGCGTAGAAAATGTTTCTACGAAATTCCACTGTCAAATCAAAGCCAGCTGGTGGCGTTGGTGTGGAATTTTTTCATTCACACTCTGAGTAGTTCAGTACAGTCGCGCATCTTCTATCTACTTTCTTTGGAACTGCGGTATAGAAAAGTGGTGCCGCTATGTGGTGGCCAAAGCCAACCACTATGGATATCCTTACCATGGAAATAAAGCAGCAGCTTAAAAACCTTGGTCTCAATCGTCACTCGCTTGGCCTTGCATTGTACAATGTGCTAAAAAAGAAAAAGCTGTACTGCTCTCCAAATAACTGGAACATCTCTTGGTTTATTTCTGTCCTTGGTGAGGCGTGTGACCACGTAATCGCATTCCTGATTTTATGAACTATATTTCTCGATGGCATGGTAGGGAATTGACACTCCTCGTTTGGGTAAACGTAGAAATGCAAGCAAAAAAATCACGGTCATGTTAGCCTGGGGTTAACCACGAATTATAATGCACAAGCACCATCAGATCTGGTTTTTCATAGTTTATCTTGACTTTCTATGCGTTTGCTTGACCTCAACTGGCCTACTTTTGTTAATATACCATATTATGTAAGTTCCCATGATATTGCGTCATTTTATACATATACTGCGGTAGAATTGGTCATTCTCTACATTCATAAATCTCTGGGAGACCTGATACCGCTCCTGAGCAGAGGTGCTATGCGCTACTGCCCTGCGATGGCAGGTGCTGCTCCCATTGGTGGGGCTTGTGAGACCCATGTTGACCCTGAGGAATCTCTCGCGACTAATCATTAATTTAACTGCCACGGTGGGCAGCTTTCTCACAATTCAGTGGGCAGATTGTGATGACGTCACAGTGTCACGTGACCAAGGTAGCTCACGTGGTAGAAGCACGCTTCTGAGAGACAGACAACCGCTTTTCGATGGAGTGGTAGCGCTAGGGCACTACAATGGCAACCACAGGAATCGTTTACTCCAGACTCGGGGAGTTAATGATTACCATTATTCAGCCAAAATTCTGCACTTTAGCGACCCGTTTGATATTCAAGTGGCCTGAATAATGTTTTATTTTAAGCAAGAGCATAACAGCTTCACTGCAGCGGAAAGCCAGCATCGCAATGGGTGAAGACACTAAAGAAATAAAAAAACTTAATAGCTGAGGAAGCGGGATTCGAAATCAGTTCCGCTGGCCGCTGCTTCTGACCACTACGCCATCGCCACAGCTTTTTTTAAAGCATGGTATTTATTGCACTGAAAATGTATTCTATTTACATTAAATTATTTACAAAGGTTTTAGGAAAGTACACGAAACATATCACAGATAAATGAGCCGATACTGAGGCAGCGATCGAATATCGTGCGTTAAGACACCTAACGTAGGTCACCGGTTCGAATCCCTGCCGCCAGCTAGGCCCTAACTAGTAAATTTATGCTGCACGAAACGCCAAATCGAATACCACCACCCCAAAGACACTGTGAGAACCGGTTGAGCCGAAATGGTCATATGAAGATTCCTAAAGATGTGGAATTGGGGGTATCTAGGTTGCTGGTTCGAATCCCTGCCGCTAGCTAGGCTCTAACTTAACTAGTCAGCTTTTGTTGTACAAAACGCTGAATCGTATGACACCACCTGGAAGATTCTGCGGCAAACGGTTGGCCCGCAAATGTTACATGAATGTTGAGATCAAGTGGCCCGACCTGACGCATATTCATATTGCTCGCAGCACAAAGAAGATGGCACGAAGGATGAAGGAAAAGACGAACGGGATACATATACACCGGATCGATATAGTTTAGTTTTCAGTTGGAGGGGTGTGCGAATATTCGGAAATTTCGAATACCAAATCGAATATCCTCGCATTCGATTATTCGAACGAAAAACAGGGACCAAACGTGCTGCATTATCATGTTGCCGTGATTGGTATGCTCGGGATGGAGGGTTCAGCACCATGGTGTGGTCAGTTAGCGTGGCGGTGTTTGTAATCCTCATACATAGCCTCAGAGATTAGACGACGCAGCAGGGCCTAGGCAAATTCAGCAAATCCAGCCTTAAAGGGGTTGCGAAACACCACTTGAACAGATGCCGATTACACTTCAGATGGATTCTTTATGTCACACAGACGCTGGCTCAAAAAGAATTACGAGAATCGATGCATAGGAACGGGAGTTATTGAATGAAGGAATTTCAAAATACAAGCAAACAAAATGCTGCCCTCAACTCGATTTTCGCGCAGCTTCCCATTCCCATTTCACTCTCCCAATGACGACAATTAGCGCGACCAATCAAAACAGCCTACCTGAGCACGTGGCGGAAGTTTGCACTCCATGGTTGCCTGTTCTCTGCAACTCGTTCATGCCAAGGCTGGCAGCGTAGTTTGCATGATTACAACAACCATGTGAACGCCCTACTGACCCAGCGATGCTTCACCGTCACGTCGACGGCGCAGAAGGGAACACTGATCAGTGACGTTCTCTTACTTATGGATCCAAACTCGAGCGCAAGATACTGCGACAGTGTGACAGCCTGCGCAAAATATCAGACACATATAGCATAGCGCGTACCGCTACTGCCTACCGCTAACCATCGCTCGTGACTCCTAGCGCGCTGGTTGATCACGGCGAGCAAGGAGTGCGCGCCATTGACAGGAACGTAGCACCATCTGGCACCGCCGCCCGGTGATCCTCCACAAGCTGAGGATCCGCACTGCCTGCTAAATATGAAACAAACATATCCTTCCTTGCAACCGAAACGAACGCTTATAGAGTGCAATGGCTCGATCAAATCGATTCCGTAAAGCCGCTCTCAGATACATAGAGAGTAGCCATAAATGATGAGTGCTAGGTCGTAGGATGTTTACTAAGAGGCGCAAAGTCCTTCGATGCAAAAAGTAGCCAGAGCATCTGGTGGTGTATTTTTGCTTTACTTTATTTTCTGTGCTTTTATCTAGGGCAAACAAGTTGGTTTTGTTAATGTAATAAAAACACAAAAACTTGACAAAACGTATCTCTAGTTATTAACACAATTTGCAGTATATTTACTCTTTGTCCAATCATCAAGCTCGCCCTAAGCGATGTCATATACGCTGGAAAGAACCGCCACTGTATGGTGACACCGTCAGCGCCGTGAATTTGTTTTTGCAAGCTAATTAAAATATTAAAAACCGCAGTATACATGGTACGACCGATGCTAATAGCATCACTACAACTCATTCTACGCAACCAACAGGCAAAACAATGTGCTGAAAATGTGTTTTGGAGCCCCTTTAATGCCTGAGCTTGAAAGCCATGCCTCGTATCCATAAGCCCTCACCCATCTCATGCACTACGATGTGGCGCTAGTTTATTACCTTCCGTTAAGAAGAGCAAAAAATACTTTTTTCTATGTGCACAGCATGTCAGTGACAAAGTTAACACTCTTACTTTGTTTTGCGAACCCCCAGATTGAGATCAATGTTGCTTCTTTTAAAAGATAAGCTATAACTGCGAAGGCAGCGCGTCACTGTTCTTCACGACTGCTCATTGAATATTTGCGCAGGTAGCGAATATTCGTCAAAATACCCGTATTCGATTCAGGTCCCTCATTATTCGATTAGTATTCGATTCGGTTTTCAGCCAAACTATCCGTATTCGATTCGATATTCGATTCGATTTGGAAAAAGTACTGTTCGCACACCCCTATCAATGAGTTGTGGTGCTCGGGCATCACGCTGGCGCCTGTTATGATTTTATTCCGTTTTATAACCACCTCAGTTACAATAGCAACCGCTGGGTTACGGTTGGTGTTATAACGCATAACGCTGAGACCCGAAACGCGAGAAGTATAGAGCTTAGCGCTCTAAAAGACAGAGCACATTAAGAGGGAGTGCCTCTCCGGTTTGAAGTCGGTCGGTTCATAAGCTCTCCTCAGATGAACAATCAGTTGGGAGAAATCAAATCTTATCATCCTGCCTGAATGAACTGCCGAGCTCTCGAGCTGTGACTGTAATGTCGTCGTCTTCGTCACATACCTGCGCTCACGCGTTTTAAACTGCCGCTCTCTCATGCTGTAGTTTGAAAGCATGGTCTTCATTGTGTTCCATCCATGTGCGTGGAAGCGTCATCAGACAAGCGTGCAGCAAACCACGCGAAATGCTGGGAGATTAGAAGCAGTCAAATTCAGAAGACCCAGTGCTGTCAAATGTCATCGGATTGTGGTAATTAAGTGACCTACAAAGTTTTTTTTGTTCCGAGTCTATTATGTCTTTAGCACTTATTGTAACTGTCGTGGTAAACGCTACTGCATTGTTTTCTGAATATTCTTGGCGTACATCAGTTCTTGTACATAGACACATTAATGTGCTGACTCATTTTAGCAGTGGGTATAGATAACAATGAAATATTATGAGTACAGGGCACATGTATGCATGCAGTGCGTGCCAGAAGTAAAGGCCGAGTGATATTTTGCGGCTGAACTCGCAACTGTCTGTTTTGTCTCGCATACTCAAACAGCACACGTACACGCACACTCACCACAGTATAAGCATCTAGCCTCTCATCCAATAGTGCCTTTAGGGCTTGTCTTATATGTTTATTACTCATTAATATAGCCAGAAGTTGCAGACTACAAAAATAACTAGGGTTTAGAACTAATGTTTTAATATTTTAATATTCCGGCCATTGACTGGGAAAGCGAATTTCCTGAACCTCTGTCCAAATCAGCAGAGCCCTTCGTAGACATAATTCTTTTCCATAGTTTAACCCAGCTCGTAAAGCAGCCCACACGCATTCAGAACGACTCAGCGTCCATTTTAGATTTATTTCTTTTATCCGATGGACTACTTCGACGTGGTCCAGAACTGCACATCATGGAAGGCATATCAGACCACAAGATGATATGCTTAGCCTTCAAACTAAACATCGTTCCTAACTACAGGAAGCATAAACGTGCTTTTCCAAATTTTTCACGTGCCGATGACGTTGGCATTCTGGATGCTTTGGACGGCTCCTTTTCTAACTTCCTCTCTCTTTCCGAGACATGTCGGGTGGACCGCTTATGGTTAATCTTTAAGAGTTTGGTGTTAAAGTGTATAAATGATTTCGTACCATGTACTCAAAAAATTGTACATAACACAAATCCCTGGATGTCCAAAGAGATTGTGCGCTTAAAGCGGAAAACAGCTGATGGGATGCATAAGAAAAGCAAAATATAATTATCATCATGTAACCATAAAAACTTTCCTTGTCTCATCCCCTGCCAAGTTCTGGCGGCATTTTAAACCCAGAAAAGACCAATTCTGTAGTATGTGTATCGACGGTGCGACTGTGACTGACAAGTCCCATATTGCGAACGGATTCAACAAATTTTTCTGTTCCATATTTACATTGGATGATGGCAAAAGACCATATTTTGCATGCCATGGTAACTCCGCTATCAGTGATGTATCCATATCAGAACAAGGCGTCTTATCGCTTTTACTGAACATCGATACAAAAAAGGCACACGGAACTGACGGGATCCCAAACGCCTTCCTGTACAGGTACGCAGAGTGGTGCTCCAAATACTTATCTGTTATTTTTAGAATATCCCTATCTCAAGCAGCGCTTCCAGTTGACTGGAAGTATGCGAAAATTACGCCCATACCGAAAGCGGAAAACAAATCACTTCTAGCATCCTAGAGACCAATTTCTCTATTGAGCACAAGCGCTAAAATAATGGAACATATTATTTTCAAACACATATCTTCTTTCCTGGAGGAGCACAACTTAGTCGATTCCCGACAGCACGGCTTCCGCAGGGGCGTATCTACGGTCACGCAACTTATAGAGGCAGTGCATGGTTTTGCAGCAGCACTCGATAAACAAAGCCAGATCGATACTATTTTTTTAGATTTTGAAAAAGCTTTCGACTGCGTGTCCCACCCAAAGCTGCTATTAAAACTGCGAACCATACTCAAGAACGACACATTGCTTGCATGGATAGCAGCTTATCTCTCCTGTAGAGGCCAATGTGTGGGAATTGATGGAGTGTGCTCGAGCTATATGTTTGTCCAGTCGGGTGTTCCACAGGGATCTGTTCTTGGGTGCCTTTTCTTCCTAGTTTTTATTAATGATATTGTTAGTGTAGTACCCGTGAAAATAAAACTTTTTGCTGATGATTGTATTATTTATCAAGAAATTAAAAACTCGAATGACCAATCTCAACTAAATTTTTCGCTAGCTCAAATAGAAAACTGGTGCTCAACGTGGCAAATGAAAATAAACAGGAGGAAAACGGTAACAATGACAGTAACACGCAAAAGAAAACCCCTCCTATTTCCCTATTCCGTCAATGAACACCCTTTATCTTCCGTTAAAAGCCGTAAATACTTAGGTGTAATCCTCACCTCAGATCTCAGATAGAATGAACATGTTTCATACATTACAAAAAAGGCTATGCAGAAACTAGGTTACATGAGAAGAACCCTGCGCAATTCTACACAAGAGATAAAACTCCTTGCCTTCAAAACTTTTATCAGACCCGTTCTTGAATACGCTTCGTTAGTCTGGGATCCGTGCACTCAATTAAACATTGCAAAACTCGAAAGCATCCAAAAAAAGGCAGCTCGATTCATCTATAACTCATATAGTTGGCGTACCTCAGCAACTGCACTTATGGAAAAAGCTAATTTAGAACCATTACAATTGCGACGGTATTTTGAACGAATGAAATACATGCATCTACTCTACAATAGTAAGCTAGGTATAGATAGTAGCATTTATATCGAACATGTTATACGGCGATGTACACGATCAAACCATTCCAAAAAAATTAAAAGAATATATGTGCCGAACAGATACCTTTCAAAATTCCTTTTTTCCGAGAACCGTCCGTCAGTGGAACGCTTTGCCTTGTGACGCTGTGGAATGCCCGACTGTCGAATCTTTCTTATCAAAATTAAGTGCATAAGTTAACTCAACCTAAGCGTTTTTGGTTCCCGCTATTGATATTGCTTTGTGGTTGTGATTATTGTCATTGCTGATGGATCAGCGCATGTCTACCGTCAGTGTTTATTTACTAAAGCGTGCTATTGATGCCAGTGTTCTTGTGTTATGTGCCAGTGTTGTTTCTATATGCCTGAACAGCGCGAGCTCGCACAAAGCATTTTTCTTTCTTATTTTTTCTTTTCTTCTCAGTGTTAATCTGCTCAAGCAGGCAGATGACACCACTGTTATCATTATCATATCTTGTAACGCTTTTTTGTACTTTCTTCACCATGTATGCTCACTCCTGCCAAAGGCCTTCTGCGAAGGCTGGCAGTACCTCTGAAATAAATAAATGTTAGTGAGGGTGAGGGAGGGCTTATGATATGAGGGTGAGGGCGAGCGAGCAAATTTTTCGAAGTGAGGGTGAGGGAGGGCTGGATAACTTTTCAAAGTGAGGGCGAGGGTGAGGGAGGACCATGGATTCAAGAGCGAGAATGAGAGAGGAAGAGTAAAAATGAGGGCATTTCCCCTCTGATGGTGACACACTGCTCACCATCATCCCCCTACGGATGCTCCGGAACCCGTGGGGTCGCTACTCACCAACATCTGCATGAAGCAGTGCCCCCCTGCGGGGAAATTTCAAGCCTTGCTTTAACCACTGATCTCATGCACAGGACTGCATTGGCGAAAGCCAGACTAGGAACCACCACGCCTTCCAAATCACTCTTACCACTTCACACATACTTCCACAGTGCCCTATTTTTCATCACAACTGTATTTCTGCTACCATTAGTCGCTACATATTTATCAGTTATGAGTTGTGTTGTGTTTTATGGCACATAGGCAACTAAGGCCATCATGTGCCAAGCACAAGGTATCGGAGAAGTTTTTTGCTGAATTTTATAGAAATATGAAAAACATCCTTGGTGTAGAGGGCCTCAAATGTTAGTGCTATCTAGTGAACAGATAGGGAAGTTTTTTAGAAATAGCTGCTACGAAAAGCTTTCAAGAGGGTTGGGCAACCTCAGCAGCTATCCTTGGCTGGGCAAGGATCTTGAGGTTCCCAATAAAACAAATAAAAACCTCAGCCTTTTTCTCAGGGCTGAGAATGTGGCTGAGGTGTATTAAAATTTTGAACAGACCAGTGGGAAAAAGATTTAGAGTTTTCCGAGAAATCCCGTTTCTCTTAAAAAGCTAAAAACGCAAGACGTGTGTACAATTCCATTATCTCCTAAAAGTAGTGTAGGATGGAAAGGAATGTGTTCGTTATAAAATTTATTAAAGTACTTTTTCCTTTGTTTTTCGAGTTTCATGCAAGAAAATAAGATATGGTTAACCGTAAGCTCATCTCCGCATTTTTCGCAAAGACGTTTGTCTTGTTTTGTTAGCAGGAAGTTGTGTGTAAGGTGTGTGTGGCCTATTCTAAGACGGCAGAGAATCACTTCCTTGACACGTTTTTGGTGCAGACATGACTTCCATTCGCCTAAAACCGGCTTAATCAAATGTAATTTGTTATTGAGTTCGTTGCTCCAAGACGACTGCCATTTTTCTCTTAATTTACGCTGTACTGAGTTCATGCAATCCCTAAAAGGTATATTAACTTTATTTCCTTGCCACGAGCTTGTGCAGCACACAAATCTGCTCTCTCATTGCCTTTTATTCCGACATGACTCGGGACCCAGCAGAGTTTTATGTTTTGTGCTCGAGCTGTGGCTGTTGCTATGTTGTGTACGATTTCACCAACTAGCGGAGTGATTGCATTTCTATGGTGAAGAGCTGTAAGTACACTTAAGGAGTGTGTAAATTATACTGTTTGTGAGGTTTTCGTTTACTATTTTTTCTGTGGCTATGCAGACTGCGTAACATTCTGCTGCGAAGATGGATGCACACTGTGGAAGTCGTACTGTGTCTTCCGAATTCCCTCGTACCACTGCGCTTCCTACGTGAACATTAGTTTTCGAACCGTCAGTACCAAAATCTGTGAAGCCGCCGTATTTTTCTTCGAGTGCAAGAAATTCTTGTATGATATGTTGTTGTGGAGTCTGGTTTTTGTGGAACTGTCCAAGAGTAAAATCGCACTGTAGGAAAATTGTACCACGGAGGTAGCGGATCTCGCCTTTGTGCAACACCAGGTAATATGTCCAGTATGTCGAGATTCTGGCACATATCTTCAAATCGCAAGAGTAGAGGCTTGGTGGCTTGTGGTTTGTTGTTGAATATTATTCTGGAAGGGCAACTCGTTACAAGTGGATAGCAGATGTGTTTTGGTAGTGACCTTAATTTAAGGATATAAGAACAAGTCAGAGTGGTTCTTCTATCTTCAAGAGGAGGTTCATCAGTTTCTACAAAAAGGCTAACTATGGGAGATGTTCTCTACGCGCCACAAGAGAGGCGTAGGCCTGAGTTGTGTACTGGATCCAACTTTTTTAGATATGACGGTCTTGCAGAACCGTACACAATGCACCCATAATCTAGCAACGAACGTACCAAAGAGCGGTATATGCGCAGAAGGCATGTTCTATCGGAACCCCAATGTTTCCTTGAAAGCACTTTCAGTATGTTTAAAGATTGGGAGGCTTTCTTTTTTAGTGTGTTTATGTGGGGTAGAAATGTTAGTTTTTTGTCAAATGTTATGCCTAAAAATTTATGTTCTTTTATTGGTAGCATAGTTTCATTTAGATGTAAGGTGGGGCCGTTGTGCAAGCCTCTTTTGAGCGAGAAAAGAACTGCAACTGTTTTTTGTGGGGAGAACTTAAACCCGTTTTTGTCTGCCCAAACCGCTCGTCTGTTTAGTGTGAGTTGTACCTGTCTCTCACAAGTTGATAAGTTGGATGATGTGCATGCAATCTGAAGGTCATCAACATATACAGAATACATAATGCAGATTTAAATTATTCTCTCTATGGAATTCATTTTTACAACAAAGAGCGTGGTACTCAGAATGCACCCCTGTGGTACTCCGTTTTCTTGAACGAATTCTTCGGAAAGTGTTGAACCCAGGCGTACATGAAACGAACGTTCCGACAGGAAATCTTTCAGGCAGTTCAGCATCCTTCCGCGGATACCTAGGTCTGCTAGGTCACGGAGAATGCCAAACCTC
Source organism: Amblyomma americanum (assembly GCF_052857255.1). Classification (NCBI taxonomy): domain Eukaryota; kingdom Metazoa; phylum Arthropoda; class Arachnida; order Ixodida; family Ixodidae; genus Amblyomma; species Amblyomma americanum. The sequence goes on along the minus strand of NC_135498.1, from coordinate 226,648,813 downwards.
CAGGTAGTGTCGTAAGCCTTTTCCATGTCAAAAAATACTGCTAGACAGTGTTGCCTGTGTATGAACGCTTCTCATACAGTGTTTTCAAGGCGCACGAGATGGTCAGTTGTCGAGCATCCTTTTTTAAACCCGCATTGGTGGATGTCGAGAAGTTCACGGTTTTCGAGGGTAAACATTAACCTGATATTCAACACACTTTCGAAAGATTTGGCAAGGCAACTTGTGAGTGCTATGGGTCTGTAGCTAGCAGCGGAAGTGGGTGGCTTTCCAGGCTTCAGTAATGGCACAATAACTGCTTTTTTCCAAGACTGGTATTTTTCCTAGTTTCCATATTTTGTTAAAAAATTTTAGAAGTGCTTCTACTGATGCTTCGGAAAGGTGTGCCAGCATCTCATAATGTATTTCATCAGGGCCGGGTGCTGTCTGTTTGCCAGCCGACAGTACTTTATGTATTTCCTCGAGTGTAATTAGGCTGTTATACGGCTCGTTCGAACCGCCACTTGTTGGAAGTCTTTGTTTTTCAGCTATTTTTTTTGTGCCTTAAAAATGACTCTGTATAATGTGCGGAACCAGAAATTGTAGAAGAATGTTTCGCTAGAACGTCTGCCTGTTGTTTAATACTTGTTTGTGTGCCTGGGCCTGTGAGAAAAGGGATTGTGAAGGGAGAGTAGCTGCCATTTATTTTGTGAACTTGCTCCCACATTTTCTTCGATGTTATTGAACTGTTTATAGATGTTATATATTTCTGCCATGATGTTTTTTCGGCGCTTCGACGAATATACCTCGCTTTGGCTCTTGCTTTTTTGAAATTTACAAGGTTTTGATGAGTAGGGTAACTACGAAAAATTCCCCATGCTTTATTTTGTTTCCGTTTCGCTTCTTTACATTCTTGTGAGTACCACGGCTTCTGACATTGTCTAACTAGGCCCGACGACTGAGGAATAGATATGCGTGCAGCAGTAATTATACAGGTTGTGAAAATCTTATTTAGTTCGTCAACACTTAGATCATCCGAAAATAGTTTCTCCAGACTAGCATTTTCACGAAACAGTACCCAGTCAGCCAAGTGTAATTTCCAACGACGAGGTTTGCTCCGAATGATTGACGGAGAGGATGACAGGCTAATAGTTATTGGTAAATGATCACTTCCCCGTGGATTATCAAGAACATCCCATTTAAAATCAGTAAAAACAGATGGCGAACTAAACGATAAGTCTAAACAGCTCATTTTTCTAGTGCTTGGGGTACAATATGTGTGTTTTCCCGAATTTAGCAGACAGACATTATTGCACAGAATAAAACCTTCCAAAACGCGGCTCTAGTCTCAGTTTCTTCCCTTCCCCAGAAAGAGGAGTGCGCATTAAAATCCCCGGTTAAAAGATATGGCTCTGGTAGCTGTTCTAGAAGTGTTTCCATGTCTTGAAGTGTAACTGTTTGGTGTGGCTCGATATATATGGAACATATCGTGATAGTTTTAAAATGAATAACAGTGACTGCAACTGCTTCAAATCTGGTTTTTAACTAGATTTCACGGGTTGTAAAACCAGACTGGATGATAATCGCAACACCTCCAGAGAGCCTACTCGCTTGCTCTCGGTCACACCGAAAGACTTGGCATTTTTTTTAAATGTTTGTATGTTTAGAACCTAAGTTCGTTTCCTGTAGGCATAACGCCACAGGGGGAAAAGAGTTTAAAAGATCTGTTACATCACTGTAATTTCTTAAAAGTCCTCGGCAGTTCCAACTAATTAGGAATGTCATGTTGGATAAGTTTTGAGGGAGTTAAAAAAAAAAGAACTTGTTCAAGTTTTTAAGGGTCCTGTAATGGGGGCCCTGTCTTTTCTTTTACGCTCAAGAGAGCTGTTCAGCTGTTGTAGCGGGGGCGAGTTTTGAGTTGTGTCCATTGCCTCACTAAAGGCCCTGGACGGCCGCGGAGAATGCACGGGTGTGCGGTTTAGAGGCCTCTCCCGACTGGGGGAAGCCTTGAGGGCAGCCGGCTGAAATGCCGGCGTGCCCTTTTTTCCGGATGGCAGGGCAGCCTTCGCTGCTTCTGCCGGGGGCGGGAATGGCCCTGCCGGAGGCTTTGCCTGGGCAGTGGCCAGAGCCGGGTGTGGTGTTCCGCCCTTGCGCACCACATCCGAGTAGTTTGTCTTTGCAGTGAATAGAAACGGGCTTGTAAGTGCCAACTTTTTTCTAGCTTCTTTGAATGATATGTTTTCCTTTGTTTTCAGAGTTATGATCTCTTTTTCAGTTTTCCATCTTGGACAAGACCTGGAGTAAGCAGGGTGATCGCCTTCGCAGTTGGCACAGAGGGAGGCCACTGCATCGCAGTTCTCAGTTGCATGTTCTTTCGAGGCATATTTTGCGCAGGTTTCATGACCGCGGCAGCTGGTTGACCCATGGCCGTATATTTGACAGTTAAAGCATCTGCGAGGGTTAGGTATGTATGGTCAGACTTGTATTTTCAAGTATCCCACTTCTATTGTCTCAGGTAGTGTGCTTGCATAGAATGTTAGGATCAAGTGCTTTGTAGGAATTTCTTTATCATCTTTACGTATGGTGATTCTCTGGACATTGACGACGTTTTGTTCAGAAAGACCATCTAGCATTTCCTTCTCGGTGATGTGGAGGAAGTCCAGGTCGGAGATTACGCCATGGATGGTATTAAGGGTTCGATGTGCAGTGACGGTCACGGGAATATCCCCAATAGATTGAATGGTGGGAGCTTTGCTTGCTGTGCTGCGTTGCCAAGTTGGAGTAGAAGGTCTCCACTGGCTGTTTTGCTGACTTTGTATTTTATGCCTAAGGATTCCGTCAAGCATTTTGACATGAGGAATGGGGACAATATTCGAGCTGGTTTTTCTTGGATTTGTGAATGGATCACATGATATTTAGCACGATTCTTTTTGGTTCTCTGCAGGAACTCTGCTGTGGCTTCGGTCCGCCTCCTTTTATCGGGGCGATCAGATGCTGAGCGAAGGTTTGCCATAGATTAAGTATGTTGTTCGGCCGTGGTGCCAGCCACCCACCATGGAGTCCAACAAGCGGACGGGACAGGAACTCGCAAGAAGTCCTGCCCACGCCAGCTGTCCACCTCAACTATAACCCAATATGACGCAACTCAGGGTGGTTGGCCACACTAGGTTAACCCTCGCCGCCAGGGAAAAAAGGAAGAAACTAGAAGTGAGTAGGAGAAAGGAGAGTTGTGAGAAAGGGGTAGGAAAGTTAAAGATTTAGGGGAGGATAGGAAAAGGCGACTGCGATTTCCTCCGGTCGGGTCAGGCCGGAGGTGCCGTCTACAGGAAGCTGGGGCCAAAGTGGTGTGTTGCCTCCGCCGAGGGGCCTTAAAGGTCCAAACGCCCGGCATCGGCTCAACCACCAGGATCCCCTTTTCCCCGGACACGGCAATGCCACGCACGGCTAGGCGCGGGTGCTCGGGTCCGTGGTGATGCACTGTTCACCATCATCCCCCTGCGGGGATGTCCCTGCGGATGCTCGGGAACCCGTGGTGTCGCCACTCACCAACGCCTGCAAGCTGCAGACGCCCCCTGCGGGGCACATATTTATCACACTCGGCAGATACTCAGCATCATTATTTGTCCACATCCCAAGACATTTGTACTTATCCACTACTTCTTCATTATTGTTATAAATCATGACTGCCAATTTTTCCTTACAACAGGCCTAATCTATCTCCCTCTGCACCGCAGATGTCCATCAACCCCTGCAAATCTTTTTTGTTGGTAATTAGCACTATATCATCCACAGTGGCGTTATGAAGAGAGTGCAGTCCGCACCGGGTACACAGCTTTGAGGGTTTGGTGAGGGGGGGCAAAATGAATTACTGTGTGAAAACGGGAAAAGGCGCGGGATGGTGGGTCTTTACGTAGAACAAATTATTCTGTTGCAAGCACTCCTGCAGAACGCATGCCTAAGCCTCTACGCCATTGTCTCAACGTCGGCCTGGCCATATGTTCGTGTGTGTACCCTGGAAACACGAGCATTAACCCGATACTCATCGGAGGCCCCGACACGGGAGCGTGTAAGACGACACTGGTCGGCCTCTCTTTTGTGTACGTGCAGTTCACTCTCTTTTCCTAAGCGAGGGCCGCTGGCAGTATTTCTCCACCAGTTTTTAGCTTACTTCTAGTTCATTTATTGCCTGTGCCTTTCTCAGTCCTCGGCCCAGCCCCTCATACGCCTCACACTTTGAAAACGCGAAAAGGAGCCTGTAGCTGACTGGAAGAATGGCAAGTCCCCTGATCATTACACGCTGACAACAAAAATGAAAAAAGATAAGTAACGGGGTGCCCTCAGCAAGGTCAGGTGCACAGGGAATTGAGAGGAAATATAACCAAGGTTATTCACGTAGTACATTATGTGGTTCTTACCTTTTTCACTCTGTGAACAAAACAAAGTCTTTGGCAAAATGAGAAATACAACTGAATATGCAAAAAAAAAAGAATGAGCACGGGGACGCCCACGTACCCCAGCTCCAAAAGGTCGTTTCGCGCTTAATATTCTCTTGTGGTATGGCATCAGTGCACGTTGGTAACTTTGCAGCCTGGATGTGGAAGTCCACTTGCACCTTTCGGTAGAAAGGAGAGGTGAAAAGTGAAGTGTAGAGAATGCAATGTAAAAGGTTTTCACCTGTGCATGTGGCATGTGAAAGGCTTTGCTTGGGATCTAACTACAACGCCGCAAGATTGAGAATATTTGAGGAACAAGTTCAAGTATCAAGTCAGCTGAAAGGGTGTTTGTCTGCGGACTCCCACTACGAGACTGCGCTTACCACCTCCGCCCCCCTGGTACCAACGCATACAGCCCAACACACCAAGCCTGTTAGCTGCAGCCACCTAGTTAACATGCAACGCACGCTTGCAAGGATGCTCTTCATTTATATTCAAGTAGCTGTTATTGTTATCCACGTTAGCTGCATTGCGGACGGATCCGCTGCTCAAGCCCAAGAACGTAATGCTGCACTAAAAATGCATAAATGCAACTAAGTATGGGCATGGACGTATGCAAGGGCCTGCAGTGGCACCGCTCAGATGAACCATATGGCCGTCTCGATATCCGACACTTGACAAGGCAACTAAAGAATTTTTGAAAAGGCAACCACAAGCGGCATGCCATGCTGCCCTATGTGCAAAAAGAAGCTAGTGACACGCTGGGCTCATCTAAAGACTCTTGTCGACGCTCTCCAGCTGAAGAGTTTTCTGGTAGCACCGTGCAATCAGAAGATTAGGAACAACTGCAAAAAAACAGAGGAAGCTGGGGAGACGACTGACAGTGAATCGGGCGATGACAATACACATCGTACAACTGAACTGACGTTCAGGCATAAAGTTCCCAAATGTTTCATGACATCTCTTTCTACCCAATGCCACTTCTTGCTTTATGCCTTTTCTTGTGCATGTGTTCCTTTTGGTCTTTTCTTGACTGCACCACCATTCCTATCTTGTATATCTTGTCTTGCAACCACCCTGTAATGGCCTCCGGCCAGCAGTATCGATAAATAAATAAATAAAATAAAAATAAACAGATAGTCATCGAATTTAAATCATGAAAACAGGAAATCCTTCTTTTCAAAACAAAGAGCGGCCTTTTGGCTCAGTGTTGAGACAACGGACAAAAGCCAAAGGACGGTTGAACCAGCTTTCCAAAGATTGATTTTACAAAGCAATGCCTAATGGCCAGAAAATCTTGCGATTTTGGATGGTATCCTCACCTGTCAGCAAGAAGTTGTGCTGTTTTTGCTGCCGCCTGTTCGCCAGTCATGCTACAGAAATGTCTAAATTTGTGAGTGGGTTTCAGATGTGGTGAAAGCTTAGCCCAATTTGAGCGAGAAGTAGAGGCATATTTTATTAAGAAAGCGGGAAGCGCATGCGTTAATAAACCGTCCATCCCAATCAGTGACGCTGAGGTGGCTTTTCTCGAAGGGTGTCTTTTGGATTTAATGCATTGAAGTTTTCTCTGCATAGTTTGTTGTTCCTGGATGTGTTTTATTAACAGCCAAATGAGAATTGTGTAGAATCCAATACATTTAGGTCTTTGACACAGGAGGATTTCTCGAAGGTTTTAAGTTTTGACACTTGTGTTAGTACTTTGACGCTGAGGGGATTTCTCGAAGCTTTTAAGTTTTCATGTCCACCATTTTTTCCGAGTTTGTTAGTCATTCATTCATTATCACACAATGTGTTAAAGCAGGAATTTTTATATTGCAATCTGTTTGCCTTGGCCAAGCGTGAGTCTTTGTTGTGAGGATGAATTGCTTTCCTGTTCGTTTTCGCTCGGACAATCTTGGGACTTCGTCCAAAAAAGTTTGCTTTTATCAGGAGTGTAGCGCTGAATGCATGAATGTATCTTCCGGTCTGTTAGAAGTAGCACCTACTTCCTGAATTCTGATTGTTGTTTACAATCTCTTATTCTTGTGTGATAGGCTTCTGCAATACGGCTCAGGTGCTTCATAAAATGTAAGGGTTGGGCGATTAAACCTCAGTTGCAAGTTGGTGCCTGACCTGCTGTGTTCTTGTGCCTCTTTCGTCCTTGTTCTTTTCGCACCGTCCTGACATTATCCAGAAGCTATGCACCACCTAGCCCAAACCAAAGTATTTCCAGAAGTTGAAGACGATGAAAGTTCTGGGAAGCACCTACGTTGCCTGAAACAGTAGAAAACTTTACTGACAAGGTTGAGGCTGCAGAAAAGCAATTATGCTGAAATCATCAATCATATGGAAACTGAGCAAAGGAAGTGGAAGGATATATTGCGTCCACTGCTTAACATTCCAAGGTTTCATTCAAACCAGAATCTGGCATTCCGAGGGCACAAGGAAGATGAAGTCGCGGTGAACAAAGGAAACTTATTGGAAATGGTTGAAACCCTTTCTATGCTCAAAGAAAACATATTCAGGCTAAAAGAGACCGAAGACAAAATAAAAGGCCTGGTCGTCTCTTATTTTTTCCCAGCAACACAAAACGAATTCACTGGCATGCTCGTAACACATGTGAAAGAGATGCTTGCTTTGGAGATCAAATCCGCGCAGTACTACGTGATCATGTTCGACAGCATGCCAGACGTATCTCATTGCGACCATACGACGTCCGTGATCAGGTACGTCAGAACAGAAAACAGGAAGGCAGAGGTGAAAGAGGTATGGTTGAGATTTATTCCACTAAAGGGGAAAAAAGTTTCTGATCTTGCTTCGGCAATACTACAATGCTTAGAAAGTGATGGACTAGACATAACAATGTGCCATTCACAAGGCTACGACAACGCTGCCAATGGTGCCCAAGCAGGCGTGGAAAAACAAAAAAGCTACCTTCCATGGCTGCGTAGACCATTATCTTAACCTGTGCAGTCACCATTTCTTTGCCCAGAATTGATATTGCGTGAAATTTTTTGGATACATTAAGGCACTCTTTTCTTTCTTCACGGTGTCAACCCACCGATGGGATCAGCCGCACCGGAGTGGATCTGAACAGGCAACACGCTGGAGCGCCCGTTATGCTGCAGTAAAGCCAGTGAAGGAACATTATGATGAACTGGCAGCAGCCATGGCAGCCCTCTGTGAGCCACAGGAAAATGTGAACAAAACGGGTGCAGCGCAATGCATTGCAGTAGCTGTTTGCGACTTTGCTTTTTCTATGTTACTTGCACCTGCGGTGCGCAGCACTTAACGAAGTCACTGCTGCACAACTGTATTTGCAGACAAAAGGACTATCCCTTGACAATGTGGTGGCAAAGCTGGCGGCCCTAACGCTTTTCCTCAAAGAAGAACGCAGTCACCTAGTGCACGATGCAATTGTGCAGGCACTTATAAAATCAAATGAACTCGGAATTGCAGTTGAGAGACGCCCCAGGTTAAGGAAGAGGATGGCAGGTGAACAAGCAAGAGATTCGGGACTTCCATTGCAAAATGAAAATAAGAGGGTGGTGCATAAGATCAAAAGCGAGGCTAGAATTGGCAACTTTGTTTGCACCTCTTGAAGCGAAAAGCCTTTTTTATTCAACTGAGGAGGAGCTCAAAGTTTCCATTTCGAAACTGACAGTCTTCTATGACGAGCTGTCTGACAGCGCACTTTTTATTTATATTCCTCAAATTGACGAGAGACCACAATGCAGCTGGCATTGGCCTCCAAGACACTAGCAGGCAGGACTGGACTCCCTAACATTCATTACGGACTGAGATTAGACTCCCTTCCCAGTCTTTCATTAGGACTGCAGCTATTTCTCACCATATGTGTCTGTGGCATCGTGTGAGAGGAGTTTTTCCAAACTCAAACTAATCAAAAACTACTTGAGATCAATAATGGGTTAATCTAGGCTTTCAGATCTTGCATTATTATCGAATGGAAGTGAACGGACAAAAGCACCGATTTTGATCAAGTGCTCAGCAGCTTTGCAGTTCTCAACGCCAGAAAAGGAAAATTCTGATTTGAGTCTTCATTTTTGCTCTGCACTCTTTGTGTGAATGTCCACTTTTAAAAAAAACCATGATGTAAGTTACATGAAAAGATGGCTTCTAAATGTTTGCCCCTTTTGTACGTCGGTGGGTTCTTAATCGTTTAACAGATGCATTGATGATATATGCTAGCCTGTTCCGTATGTGCGACAATCTTAATTATTTGTTCCTTGTGACTTTTGCCAGTTTCCTGTTTTCTGGTATGTCCATTAAAAGTCTTGGCTTGTTTGTTTCTTGACTCTCTTTCCTGCATGCTCAAATTGTCCTTGGGCTTATATAGAGTTGTCTCTGTAGTTCTCACTTGTGTATCCCTGATAATGTGCACAATCCGACACTGTTTGTGTTCGCCATTTGTTTGCTCTTTGCATGTTCGTTTGCTCTTTGCATTCGTTTGCATGTTAAAAACTTCCATTATTTTTTACGCTGATCGTCGGTGGAACCAGCGGAAGAAACTCGAACCCAAGTGGGACACAGGAAGGCGCTTCTGCTTGTTCTCAGGTTTTCTTCGCTGGTTTCGCTCTGCCAGAGGTATGTGAAATAGCCCGCACTGCCACTCTGTTATAGTCCTTGTGGCATCTGCCACTTCCCGTCTCTTGAGCTAGATGGCTACAAGTTTACATATCGTGTGGCCCCTTTATTCTTATGGTCTCATCCTGGACATTCACCTGTCCAAAACAGCTTGCTGTATTTATTTCATCGCAACTTATAAGTGCTTTTTTTTTAAAAGAAATAATAAAACAGTATGTGCTTGATTTTCTGTCTCTCGGAATTATGCACTTTTGATGTGCTGTTTTGCTGAATTATCAGTCGTGGGGCATGTTCGCTACGTCTAGGTGCTAAAAAAGAAAAAAAAAAGCCTTCGCTAGCACCAAGTTGTTGGGTGCTCGACTTCAGAGCAAGCCATGAGGTCAGAGGAAGTGGAAATTTGGCACCTGAAAGGCGATCGGAGGGGGTGTCGCACAGCGCCTCCGCACTGGGTGCGGCTGACCCTGGTGACACCATTGATTATCCACATACATCTATGGTGGTAATGCCTGTTCAATCCATTCTCCTTGCTTGAAAAAAGAACGGCTGAAGCCAAGTCCACTCCTCTCTAGCCTGGTCTCTGATCCTTGCTGGTACAACATGCACCCTTGCCTAAGCCCCGCTGTACCTCCATTGGCCGTGATACATTGTTTCCCCATTTTGCAAGCACTTTGTTACTTTTACAGATATTTTTTAAAAGATTAGTCACTTCATCTTCCACACCTAATGTGCCTAGTATGTCTCACAAATTGGCTTGAATTACACTGTGTTAGGCTCCCTTGATATCCAGAAATGCTTGTCCTTTTCTGCTATTTCGATGCACTGCACCAATGAGAACACACTGTCTTCCAACATTCTTTGTTTTCAGAATCCATTTTGTAGCTCCTCTAACACTCCGCTAGGGAGCTTTCAGTTTAAAAAGGTATGACAGTCTGGTGGAGGAAACTTTCACGCTTTAATTAGATGCACTAATAATACCTGTCAGAGTGTTTACCAACAAGCTTGATAGTGCGAGATTCGTTGTGTTTGGTTTATTGTTAATAATACCTCAACCATAATATCTGTGCTAACCAGCTTGCTTTAGCGAAATTTCCATGCTCTTAAATCAATTTGTAGCTTTGAAGAACCCCACTAGTCAGCTGAAGAAATCTTTCCCAATTTGTTTTTGCATGGTAATAACAAAGAAAGGACAATCTGCAACTAAAAGCCAGAATACGACTAGACATCTCCAGGTGCACTGCAAAGGAATTTGTAGCCTTACACTAAATTAAGAGTCAGCTAGACTAATCATTCTTGCTTTGTTTATTTCTTGTACCAAGGAAATACGAATCACAATATCTGAAAAATAAAAAGCACGAGTTCAGTCATCCAGCCATATCTGTAGTTGCAGCACTGTGTTTGTCCTTTTCTTTGGCCGTGTGTTGTAGCGCTGAAAAACTATGTGCTTTGTTTTCTTGTACAAATGTAATATCAGCCACAATAGCTTTACTAACTTCTTTGCTTATGTGGGACTGAGCAAAGGGCAAACCAGCACAGTTACCCGAACGGACGAAGTTGCACCTACTTCCAGGTCCGCATAGTAGTTTGCTGCATTCAGCTTCGCCCTTACTGCATGTGTGTATATCGTCAAGGCTCTTCCCTTTTTCAAGACTGCCTGATCTCCGTGTGACTACTTAAGCTTTGAAAGCCACGGCGCTGTTCAGAGGCAACGATGGTCTGTGGCGTGGTGCCATGCAATGGGCGCCTATACCAGCAGCTGTCAGACGGGGAATTCTGAATGGGGAGTAGCTGCCATTCAGCTTTCGAACTTTTGCCCACATTTGTTTTGATGTGGTTGAGCTGTTAACTGATGGCATGCAGATTTTCCAACAAGTTTTTTCGGCACTGCGGCAGATACATCGGGCTTTCGCTCTCGCCTTTGTAAACTTTATTAAATTCTCCTCCGTTAGATACCTACGGAAAATTCCCCAAGCTCTGTTATGTTTCCTGCTTGCTTCTCTGCATTCTTGTGTAAACCAAACAGATTTTGTTTTACTACTCTAGATGAATGACAGATGGCTAGGCGCTGCGGTAATACAGTTTGTGAAACGTTCATTTAGTTCATCTACACTGAGGTTGTCGGTAACTATTTTTTCTATGGGAACAATGAATAACTGCGCAAAAAGGACGGGACAAGGGAGAAGAACCACAAGAGACAAGCGCAATGTCGTACCAACTAGCCCCTCACCGCACTCTTCTAGATTTTATTTCTTCTAGGCTGGCCTTTTCTCGGAGCAGTACTCAGTCGGCTAAATGCAGCGTACAAGGTCGTGGTTTTGTTGGGACGACTTCTGGTGAAGATGTTAAAGTGATCAGAACGGGCAGATGATCACTTCCATATGGGTTGTCTAGGACATCCCATTTAGATTAAATCTGTAAAAACAGAGGGTCATCTAAAAGACAAATCTATACAGCTCATTTTTCTTGAGCTAGGATAATAGGTTGGTTTCCAGTTTTTAACAAAGGTTATTTCACAATATAAAATCCTTAATAACTTGTCCTATAGTATCACTTTTGTAACTGCCCCAGAAGGTGGAATGTGCGTTAAAATTTCCTAATATTAAATATGGTTTTGGTAGCTTTTCTAAACGATCTTCTAAATGATGAATGCTTACGTTGAGATGTGGCTCCAGGTATATGCAGCACACTGTAATTGCTTTAAATGTGTACAGGATGGTCGCCACAGCTTCTAATCTGGATTTGAGTTTAGTATATTTTTAAGCCGGGACTGCATTTTTAACTACGATGGCAATGCCAGCCGAGAGCCTGTTCGCTTGCTCTCGGTCGTGGCGGAAGACTGTATGCTTTTGAAAATGTCTGTGTTTTCAACCTAAGTTTGTCTCCTGCAAACACAAGGCCACAGGTGAGTATGTGCCTAGAGTGTCTTTTATGTCACTTATGTAAAATTCTTCTGCAGTTCCAATGTATAAAAGCCAACTTGTAATATAAGTGTGCCCTGATTCGGGGCTCCTCTTTGTCAATCTAAGGAGCCCCACCGTCCACCCGATGCTGACGTTACAGGACTGCCTTGACTTGTGTCTATCGTATCCTCAGATATGCTGGACGCACGGTTGACCTGGAGGTCCCTGTTTTGTGGGTGGTGGTGCAGTGCTAGCCACTGCCACCAGGGTCATGGGTGGCCCTGCTCCAGGCTCACTGCGTGTGCCCTGGGCAGGCGCAGAGGGTCGCTATGATGCTGTGCCCTGCTGCACCACGGAGGAGTAGCTTGGAATTTGCAACGAAAACCGTTTCCACGCTTCCCTAAAAGATATGCTCTCTTTGACTCTCAGCGTTACTATGTCTTTCTCCTTTTTCCAGGCTGGACATGACATTAAGTAAGCCGGACGGCTGCCCTCAAAGTTTCGCAAAGGTGCAGTTCAACTTGAAAGTTCTCAGCGGGACCGCCATGGGAAGCAGATTTAGCACAGGTCTGTAGGCCCCGGCAGCTCTGCGTGCCATGGTCATACCTTTGGCATTTGTAGCATCGCCGTGGGTTTGGAATGTATGGTCTTAGCTTAAATTTTGTGCATCTGACCTCTACAGAATCTGGGAGTATGCTTGAAGCAAAGGTAAGGACAATGTGCTTTGTTGGAGTTTCTTGATCATCTTGTCCGATTTTAATCTTATACATGTTCATGACATTTTGTACCTTTAGACCTTCCCAAAGTTTCTCCTCAAGTACCTTAGGTCATCATCTGAAATGACTCCATGGACTGTGTTTAATTATTGGCGTGGGTTGACTGTTACAGGGATGTCTCCAAAACATGTGACTTCTTGCACTTTTTCGTGCTGGTGGTTGTAGAGAACTTTCAGTAGAAGGTCTCCATTTGCTAATTTTTTAATTTGTAGCCCCGGCCTATGGTATCTGTGAGCGTTCTGTCTTGTGACAAGGAATGGTGAAAGGAGTCTAGCAGCTTTTTCTTCATGGTTAGAGTGAACCACGTGGAATCGTGGAAAGTTGTTGGCATTCTTTGCAAAGAATTTTGCTGTGACCTCAATGTGCCCTCTTTTCCGAGGGCGATCAGAGGAAAGAAATGAAGTAGCCATAAACTATGTTCGGCCACGGTGCCAGCCACCCACCACGGAGCCCAACAAGGAGACGGAGCAGGAAACATGAGGATCCATAGCGCACACAATTGAGGGGACACAACATGAGCGCTCTTAGCGCTCGTGTTTTGTCTCCTCAATTGTGTGCGCTATGGATCCTCATGTTGAATACCCACTAGCCCGAACCCTCACCCTTCTAAGGGGCAGGAAACTGTAAGCAAATCCTGCCCACGCCAGCTGTACACCCCAACTAAAACCAAATATGACGCAACTCAGGTTAGTTGGCCACACACTGCCAGAAAAAAAAAACAAGAAGGGAGGACAGGAAAGTTTTGAGAAAGATGATAGGAAAGTGAAAGATGGAGGGGGATGACAGGAAATGGCGACTGCCAGTTTCCTCGAGTCGGGTCAGGCTGGAGGTGCCGTCTACGGGAAGCTGGGGTTAAAGTGGTGTGTTGCATCCGCCGAGGGGCCTTAAAGGTCCAAACGTTCGGCATCGGCTCAACCACCATGATCCCTTTTCCCCGGACACGGCTGAACAACGCACGCCTAGGAGTGGGTGCTCGGGTCCGTGGTGACGCAACTCAACAACATCTGCATGAAGCAGACGCCCCTGTGGGGCATGCAAAAGGTATGTCTGGCTTTGCTTCTTGTACGGGTGGTTATATTTTTATATATTCTATTTTTGTAATCAGCGCACTCGAGAGATCACGGAAGCGTATTTTATCGGGAAGAAAAAAGATATCTGTATTAGCACTCCTTCCATCATGTTGTATGAAAAAAAAAAACAGGATTTTTAGACGCCTCATGATGTGGCGCCTGTTGATCTGTGGCGCAAGTGTACTCCAGTTTGTTTTTCATTGCACGTTGGGGTTGATGGTGCCATCCATGCTATTTATGCACTGCGTGCCTTTCATACCTACGCTGTTTATCTGTGTATATATATTGCGTTCCTTCACAATAAAACTTAGTTGCGAGACAGCACTTGTTTTGTCTCCCTTCCAGTGTCTTTCGTCCCTCCGTGCTGAATTTTCAGCCAGAATGAACTACATCCAACTCGCCCAACTCACTATTCTTCTGCAGATTTTAAGGCAGTGAAAGTGTTACAGCAAAACTGAGTGCCCCTGGTGGCCAATCAGTACACAAAACGTGTTGCTGCTGATAAGAGTAGCTGTTGCATATCTTTTAAGGAAGCAATTAGAATAAAAAAATTTCTCAGCTCAGGAAATGAACAGAATTCCCCATTTTAATTTTAAAACTCTCACTTATGCCGCCTCAAGCAGAGCAGCCGGTGCTAAACCTCAACGAATGTGTCACCTTTGGGCTGCACCCTGTAGCTGCATCACTGCTCCTCTGAGCTTTCGGTCATTTGGTGAAAAGAAGTGTGTTTGCTGGAAAGGCCTTTGAGGAATGCCGTGTGACGGTGGTATTAGTCCCGTCTTGACTTGAAACAACGAAGAGCTTCCCTTGGAATTATCATTTGCAAATTTCCTGCTTGAACGTTTTGTATATATATTTCCAGTGCTCATCTCGTCTGCATCCTTGTTTTCCACAGACCCTTTTCCTCAACCGATAACACCCGGTGTGCCGCCCCCTTCGCTGCCCAAATATTTTTTTCGCTTTACACGTCACTGCGTGGGAGTGCCGGGGGTCCCGCTCCTTGTCCTTTTACATTTTTCCGGCTTGGACGATGCAAAGGGCGGGATATCAGCATCGGTGCGTGCACAAACTTGCACATTTTGCATGGCGTCCACAAAATCGCCACTTTTGGATTTCGCCTCCATCGAAATACAGTCGCCGCGGCCTCCTGGGATGGTATCCGTGACCTTGGGATCACAGGTTGGATGATGCGAATACACGGGCCATGAGACGCGCCGGTGTACGTGCCAAAAACATTCGCAAGGCGCTGCTAAGCAGACAGCTCAAACACCCACCGCATGCAAGACCGTAACGCTGATCATGACTTCCGAGCTGGTTTGGTTTATGAGGGTTTTGTGAGGGATGCCGCAGTGGAGTGCTTCGGAATAATTTCGGCCACCTGGGGTTCTTTAGCGTGGACTGACATCGCACAGGCCTGCATCGAAACTGCACCGGCGCGGCCGGGATCGGAACCGCGTCTTTCGCGTCAGCAGCCATCCCGGGCCAGCGCTGGGCCACCACGGCCCTTCCGAGCTGGTTTGCACTGCATGCGCGGTGACAGACTCTCCACAACAGGTCCTGCACAGATGCACTCACCCGCACCAACGGTGAAACGACGCGGCTCCATCCGCTCACGTGCCACCGGACCAACGCCATGGCAAAGCGCGACGATGCACCTACCACTACACGGCCGCAGTAACGGTCGAACCGGGTACACCAGTGGCTGTACTAAGCAATGCTCGGCTCGACTCAAACATGGCTCAAACAGCAAAAAATTTGCCGGACGTGACGTATTTTTTAAACCAGATGCGACGTCATTGGTTGAAATAACGCTTTCGTTATTTCGACGTGGTTGTAGCAGCCACTGCCGCACTATAGTGCCTAGAATCCATGGAGGAGAAAAAATGCCTAGAATTTCCTACTAGTGTGTCGAGCGGAGCGCTCTCCCAATGGGAGAGGGTGGCAGCGCGCGCGATGCCTGCCAACTTTGGCCGCGAGGGGCACTGCTCGTCGTAAAGGTGCCGTCGTCGCTACCGGACATGCCGCAGTCTGCCGCAGTCGCTGCAGTTGCGTTGGTCGTGCGCGGTGTGGATTATAACATTTTGGTCGCATCTGCGCTTTTTTCTGTTGTTTTGTCCGTGCTGTTCCATGTGAGGGAAAACCACAGCGACTAATGATGGTAAAGTCGAAGCATCAAGGCCGGGAAACAACATGTTTCGTGCCGCTCCGTCGGAGTGGCTACCGGTCGAATCCGAGCAAGGCTTCCATGTTCTGTGTGTCCTCGGACCCAACACAGCTTGCGGAGTGGGAGCGGCTGATCAAAAGACAGGACCGCAACTTGACTCCAGCGTGTGTTTTCTGCGAGAAACATTTTGGAGACTGCTACATCTAGAGACGGTGAACGGTGTCGTCAACGAGCTCGCCAGATAGACTACGTCTGACGCCCGATGTCATGCCAGCAGTATTCGACAGCTATCCGAAATACCTTCTGCCTAAGAAGACATCGAAAAGAAAAGCGAGGAACCTGTGTGACCAACCTGTCACTAAACGGCAAATGCGCAGTGCCGGTGGAGGACCACCAAGCACGCTCGACGATGTTTCCGACGGGCCGGCAGCAACAGAGCAGCCCAGTGATGCCCGCAGCAGCAGATGGGTTGTATTGCTATTGAAGATCAGCATCCGTTGGACTCAATTTGTATTCCTGCAACCTGGACCAAAATATCTGTAGCACCTGCTGGCTCTGTAGCCTACGCACGTTATGGAGCGGAAAAAAAAACAACTTTGCCGCTTTGTATATAGAAAGAATGGTAACATTTGGAAGCTTGATGCCAGGACGCAGCCTTGTGGTCGCTACAGTGTATTTTCTCGGAAAAGAACAAAGCAAGCGCGTGCTTACAACAAGCTCTGTTTTTTATCTGTTTTACTGTATTCCAGATTTGTAAGTAAGAATCAATGGTACAATTACCATTTTCTTTTGTTCCATTACAAAGGGAAGCTCAAGCTCATACACACCTGCATAAATTGTATGAAGCAAGCTGTGATTTGCAAATAAAACACATCAGTAGTGAGACCTATTCCAACGGCTTGTGTTGATCGTCGCATGCGATTTTTGAAGACGGACCCCGTGGTGGGAAAGAGCGAGAGTGCCCTGCTTTTCTTTTACCTATATGCGACGCCATTCCGGGTTTGATGTTCTGCTCGCCATTGAGAATTAATGGGGGCCTTCGACTCGGTCTTTCCACCTGGACAGAGCTAGCCGAGCGCTCACTCTGCATGAAGGTGTATACGATATCCTTCGCCCGCGATCGCGATGCGTGGATCGCAACTACTTGTGTTCCCCCCATTTGCCTAGGCCCGCACGTCATTCCAGTCAGCGAATCATCATTGTTTTTAGCAGAATTAGATCGCCATTTAAAATTTCGTTCCCATATTTCTGGCATTAAATGGAAGATAGCATATGGCTTAAGAATTCTCATCAGAACTCGCCCTTACTTTAATCAGTCTGTACTTTTAACCTTGTATAACTCATTCATGCATTCCCATCTCTCTTATTGTATAACATGCTGGGGTGACACCTACTATACTCATTTGACATCGTTACAAGTAGTTCGAAATCAAGCAGTCCGAATACTAACACACAGCCCCTTCGATTTTAATGCTCAATCTTTACTCAATTCACTGCGAATTCTCTCCGTACCTAAACCTGTCCAACTTAACCTTGGTATCTTCATATACAAAGTAATTAATGAACATATTTAATTTCAATCCATCCCAAGGCCAGAGCTCACCAACACCAGCACCACGAGATTTGCGATCAACAGGAACCTAATTCTGCCTCAAGTACGCACCAATTATGGGAAGCAAAAAGTTTATTTTCATCATTCTCCTTGTGGAATACCTACCGGTGGAATTAAAAAACACTAAACCTGTATGTAAATTTAAAAACGAACTAAAAGCCCCGCTGCGGTGGCTCAGTGGTTAGGGCGCTCGACTACTGATCTGGAGTTCTCGGGTTCGAACACGACCGCGGCGGCTGCGTTTTTATGGAGGAAAAACGCTAAGGCGCTCGTGTGCTGTGTGATGTCAGTGCACGTTAAAGATCCCCAGGAGGTCGAAATTATTCCGGAGCCCTCCACTACGGCACCTCTTCTTCCTTTCATCTTTCACTCCCTCCTTTATCCCTTCCCTTACGGCGCGGTGCAGGTGTCCAACGAATATATGAGACAGATATTGCGCCATTTCCTTTCCCCAAAAAAACAATTATTATTATTAACTAAAAGCGTTAATAGTTCACAATAGCTGTTAGACAAGCAACCACATTTTAGAATTATAAGGTGCTACATCAGATGTACACCACATGCTTTTAATATGTGCACTATTTTTCCTATCGCCAATTTTCTGTTCAGTTTTTCGCTTTTTTAGTAATATTAAAATTTATAAGTAGTACTGAATAACTGTATAACTTAAACACTGTATATCTTCTATTTTCATTATTCTGCTTGGTTGGTCTATATGCCTACTCACCCCTGTATATAATATGTGTGTCGCCGCGGAAATATGTAACGGCAAGATTGTTTCATCAGCTTCTTATTACTACTGCTATGTTTGCATTTATTTTAGCATTTTGATAAACAATATAGGAGCGGTCCCAGTACTGTCGCTGACTACGGGACCTCCTTCTGTACACATTTATTCAGGCTGTATTTCCTTCTTGTATAAATAAACATGATTCTGATTCTGACTGGCCCCTAGTCGAATAAAATATTGATCGGAAGTTTCCATGTAGCAATAATGAGTCCGGACCATACTCGATCGTTCAATCACAACAACGCAATGCGGCCAACGCATCACCTTTCGTTGCTTATTTCAAGTTGGGTAACTCGCTGAACATTAGGCAGTCAATATGACTTCTGCTTAAGTCCTTCCGCGGCTCACAACAAAGAATAAACGAGTAAAAATTTAGCAAACTGGACCTAGTGGTACGTGTCAAACGCTTCGGCGAGCGCTGTTTCAGTCAAAGTCAAAGTCAAATTTATTTTTCTCCGAGAGGAAGAAAGGGGGCAACGGAAAAAAGCTGCACATGCGCAGCTTGACGAAGCCCGGCCCCCTTGGGTACAGTTCAGCAGCAATTCAAGAAAAATAAACAAAGGACGCTCAATGACAAGCATTGTACAAGATATATACATATGGACGACAATGTCAGGGTTTTATACGTGAGATGCAAAAAGTAAGCGGCTGACATAATACAATGCACGTGGTACAGGGCGTAGTTGCAGCACTATGTAAGCAAAAATGTCGTTAGCTGCACGATATAAAGAAAAAAGGAAGGGATATAAAATCAGACAGGTGGGCAATAGCGCAGCGGAGGATAAGAAATGAAGCCAGAGACAATGGTGAGGGTATTAACAGAAAGCGGATGCATTACGATCTAATTTTTTGAAGAGTGAGCGTGCAGATTCTGTATTTGTATCAACACCAACGCGACTGAGTGCGTTCAAGAGGACGGCGATGTGGTACGATAAAGATTGATTGCCATATGTTGTGCGGCAGAAACGTTCGACCCATGAATTATTGTGTCTGGTGTTATGACTATGAGTGCGTATGTCAAGGTTGAATAGCTGAAGAAAATATTGATTATTAGTGCGAACAGCAGTCTTGTACTGGCAAAGAAGGCGGAACGAATACATGGTTTCAATTGGAAGTATGCGATAGGATGCGAAGTATGCGGACGTATGATCACGGTATGAAATATTCGCAATGGCTCTAATTGCGCGTTTTTGACATATTTTTAGTTTATGAATGTTTTCTTTGGATGTGGTCGCCCATACAAGATGACAATAATTAAGTGCAGATAAAAATAAGGCGTTGTACACCATCCTTTTTACTTTTGTAGGTAATATATGCCGATTCCTACTCAATATTCCCGCGATTCTGTTTAATTTGTAGCAAACGTGTTCAATGTGCTTATCCCAGGTTAGGTTTTCTGAGAAAAAGACCCCAAGTGATTTAACGTGCGTTCGTATATCAATTTCATCATTCGCTAGAAATAGCTTTTCTGTGGGAGTGACAGTGGTGTTTCTTGCACGAAAAAGTATTGCTTGAGTCTTTTTTGCATTAATTCTCAGGAAGTTATTTTCGGACCAACGCTTAACAAACTGTAATGCTATATTTGCTGTGTGTATCAAATTGTTTGGGTTATCTCCGGTAATGAAGAGCGCGGTATCATCTGCATATCCGATCCATTGTACCTCGCTTATAGTGGAAAAGATGTCATTTATGTAAAGAACAAATAGAAGGGGACCGAGAATACTGCCTTGAGGGACATCGGAAGTAAGTTTTTTGACGCTGGAATTTTTATTATTATGGCTAACATACTGAGAGCGGTGTTGAAGGTACGATGATAAGAGAGCATTGGAATTTCCCCGTATGCCATAATGCTGAAGTTTCATTATTAACGTTTTGTGACACACGCAATCAAATGCCTTTGAAAAATCTATATATATATGCCTAAAACTAGTTTCTTATGCTCTAGAGCGTTAATAATGATTTCTTTTTGCGTTAAAAGAGCTGATTCTGTGGATTTTTGTTTCAGAAAACCGTGTTGGCAAGGTGAAATGAGTGAATGCTTGCCTAAAAATGAATAAAGACGAATGTGCATAATTTTTTCTAAACCTTTTGAGAACACTGGGAGAATTGAAATGGGTCGAAAGTTATTTATATTATTTTTTTCACCTCCTTTGTGTATTACAGTCACCTTGGCTATTTGCATTAGCTCTGGAAATGTATTTTGCTCAAAGGCTAAGTTATACATGCTAGTCAACACTGGAGCGATGATATCAATAATGTATTTAATAGGGGCAATTTGCATGTCATTTGCATCACGAGATTTAGAATTTTTGAGGTTATTATATACATAAATCACTTCACTTTCATTAGTGGGAAAGAATACCATACTTCCAGAGATATTAGGGATGCAATCTGCAGTGGGAGAGTAAGCTGTGCTTGCGCAGTCAGTTTCCCCAACGGAAACAAAATGCGCATTGAACGCATTAGATAGATCAGTGCCGCTTATGTCTTCATTGTTGATTTTTATGCTGGTGATGTTGGAATGACTGATTGGTTTAATGATCTTATTTAGGCGTTTCCACAACAGCTCGACGTTCCCGGATGCATCATGTAGATAGGTAGCAAAGTATTCGTCCTTGGCAACTTCGAGCTCTTTATTTACCCCATTTCTATATGTTTTATACGCTTTTAATAAATTTATGTCCTTGCTTTTCACAAATTTCCAGTAAAGATGTTTTTTTATGTTAATTTTATTGACCAGATCACGTGTTACCCACGGTTTCCGTGATTTCCTGTTCCTTCGTCGCGCTACAGATGGAAAGTGCTTTTGGTAAAGATCTGTAATTTGACACACAAGGGCTTTGTACATTGCATTTACATCAGTGCTTGAAAGAACATGGCTCCAGTCATGACACTGAACATCGGCTCGAAAAGATACCAAGGAAGGTTGGGTTATGTCTTGTCTACAAATCGGCGGATCGTTTGAAGGTGCAGGATAATCTTTTACATGAATGAAGGCGAAAATGGGCAAGTGATCACTGATGTCGCTAGCAAGCGCACCGCAAGAAGAAACACTTTTATCAGTATTAGTGATGAACAGATCGAGTAGAGTTGCTGACACTGATGTAACACGTGTTGGTTCATTTATAATGTTTAGAAACCCATATGACTCTAGAATGGACAGGAAATCATTTTTAGCCTTAGATGTTTTGAGGATATCAATGTTTAGGTCACCGCCAAGAAAAAGAGAGTATTTGTTAAGAGATATAAAATCTAAAAGGCTTTCAAGAAAAAGTAGGAAATTTTTCAGATCACCCTTTGGAGGACGATAAAGAACTGAGAAAAATTGTGGATTGTCACGCGCTGTCACTATTTCGTAGTCGTCAGTCGACTCAGTAAACTCAGGAACAGGGTACACGTTAAAGCTGTTTTTCATCAATAGCATAACGCCGCCACCATTTTGCAGGAGGCGATTTAACGCAAATGTTTGGTAGTCGTGCGACAAGAACGGGACAGAACTATTTTTGTACCACGTTTCACATACCATAATCGCATCGAAAGAAATGTCAGTTGCATTAATTAAATAATGAAGGTCATCGTGCTTGTTTTCTAATGAACGTGCATTAAGGCGAAGAAAAGATAAAAGACCTTTATGATGAAAATTTTTCAGATCGGAAGGTTGTACTGCCATGAGGGCGGTAGAAAACTACTAAAGACTGCAGGTACAGGGCCACGGACAGGATTGCTAGCCTGATCAAAGTGTGTCGGTTTGCCTAGCCATTTTTTCCAAGTCGTCCAAACAGTTGATTCGGAGTACAGTGGTGTTTTCAGCTTGACGCGCGAAGATTTTTCCATCTTTCGTCCATGCAAATTTCCAGTTAACCTGTTTTTTCTTTGTGATGGCAGCACCTAGCAGTTGCTTGTTTTTGCGCGTTAGATGTTCATTAACAAAGACGGCGCTTTCGGGGCTGTAGCCGAGGTCTGTTGTTGTTATTCGCGTTTTCTTCGCCTTTGCTGATACTAAAATGCGTTTCTCCCGCCGGGCAAAGCGCACAATGATGTTCTTTTCATCTTCTTTTGAGGTGGGTACTCTATGGCAGATATCAATGTCAGTTTTTGAGATAGGTTCGCCAACGAGTGTTCCTAGTTTGACCACAATGTCTGTTGCGTCACCGTCCTTAGGAACCCCTTTTATTTCAAGGTTATTTATTCGGGAATATTGTTCCAGTTCATCTACTCGTCGAGCAAGCTTGCGGTTTTCCTCTTTCATTGCATGATTAGTGTCTCGTAACGCTTTGACTTCCTTGATGAGTTCCTTAACATCAACCTTTGTTTCGGATATGTCATCACATGATTCGCTACAGAAGTCGACGCTTTTCTTCAGCTCCAGGACTTTCTCCTGGTAATGCCAGACCGGTAAGATTATCTGCAGCCATTAGTGTTTTTATGCCAAAAGTGCTCTCAAAGCGTTCAGAGACAGGCTTTCGTAGTGAAAAGCGCAGCGCACCAACGCCAGACTTGCCGCACCTACGCTGCCTCGGCAGCGAACGCGGCGTGGTGGCACCTTAGCGACTGGCAGCGCCACCACGCGGTGGCTGCAGGAAGGCATCACCGCAGCGAGTGCGCACCCTCGGCACACTAGCAAGTATATTTGCGTGTTTCCAAAGGACCGAAGGTGCAGCAGCGGAAGTTCCGGTGACGTCACTAAACACAAAAAAACAAGCAAATATTGATCTAGCCACCGCACAGCCGATTTTTGTTTTAGGGGGGCGGATTCGAAAATGGCCGCGCACCTGTCGAACGGTCGAGTGAATATCGCGTTGCTGCGCGAGGCTGCAAGAAGAGAACTTATTGGATTGCTCGACAAGTGCAGTGGCACCAAGGTGAATACGCCTGTTTGCATGCCTGGTGCAGTCAGAGCACCTCTCGCGTTCGGCGACCCCGTTTCTCTGAGGTGCACGCTTTCGTTTTTGCCCATCGGTGGCCGAGCTGTGTGTGTGCACTGCCCACCGCTTCTCGCCTGCTCACCAGTGTGGCAATCCACGCGTGGGCAGCACAGGATGCAAGGGATATCATGCATTTACTTCAATCCCCGATAGATTTCGGTGGTATGCGGTGAAAGCGTCTCGTGAAACCAGGGGAGCCAGTCAGATAAGCTTGTTTATTTACTACAGCGCCCTTCCAGGCATTAGTGTAGGGGGAAAGTATGAATCATGATAGGCAGTAGGCACACGAGAATTTGTAGTGCAAATGAGGAACAAACGATGCAACACTGTGATGCGCAGTACACACCATACATAATACATTCATAATGCAACCCGGAAACATTTCATGGATGCGGAGGCTTGCAGATGTTGTGGTCATGCAACAATGCATGTCAAAAAGGGCGAAGCAGGTGCAGTTATACTGTATGATCCGGCAGACAGTTCCAGTCGTCTGTAGTGGGGGGAAAAAGGAAAATTTAAGAACATTTAGGCGGCAATTAAACTCGTACTTTCATAATGTTGTCCACGCGGGCATGCACATTAGAGGGCTCCTTTAAGTAAACTTCACTATTCCTTTTTCGAATATTTAAGTTCAACCTGAACCAACCAGTCTGACTCAGCCCTCTCCTTATAAGCAATGATATTTATGAGTACTTGCTTGCTCCCGTCAGAGACCAAGGCCCACCCCAAACGTTTGTCAACATCGGATGACCGGTTCCTGAAATCATAGTAGATCATTTCAAATCGAGCATTTTAGCATTTTAGGACATGGAGCTTGAAAAAACATTGGCTAGGTAGGTAAACTTTGTCACAACGAACAAACAAATGCCATCGGTAATATAATGTTTAATGAAAGGCTGCTTTCTTTATTTGTAAAGCTAATCAGATTGCTCGTTAAAATATTAAGTTTCATGTTCCACATGTTGCACCACGAAAGAACAGAGTTGAGTTCATTCTGCTAGCAGTCGTGATCAATGCAATAGATGCAACATTCATTGATGTATAGTCTGACTCTTCTTGGAACAGTTTCAGCACATTCATTCTAGGGGAAAACAAGCGGGCTCAAAACAGATGTGTGCAGGATGCCAGATAAGTCAACTGCATAAGATGACGATGCGCCATCAAGAACCACATGCTGCCTTCTTTCGAGCGGATAAGCTTCAGTCGAGATCAAAAGTATAGCAGGTATGTTAAGAACAGACAGCTTCTGTAATAGCAATGTATGTAAGACCGAATCAGATGCCTTGCGGAAAGCCAAAAATATACAGCCTACTCGCTTGCCTCTTAACTAAAGAGGCAGTGTCATGTAAATACTGCGGCTGTGGGTTGCAAGAAAATCCGGCTCTGAAACTATGTAGCGTTGTGCTGTTAAGATGGCTCATCAGGTTGGTGTCAGTGATAAGCTCTAAAGTTGTACTTAGGAACCTCTTGCTGAATATTATCCTCATATGTATTTTGTACAAATCAAACAATAAACCGCTGATTGATTGATCGATTGATCGATTGAGTACACGTTAGAGAAACGGTTTATAGGTAAGCTTGTTTTTTCACTGCTCTTATTCCGATCAGAAGGTAGTGTGCCTTGGTCAAAGGCTGTTGTAAATAGTGTAGTTCAAAAAAGGGGCAGTAGAGGTAGCTTATATATATGATCCTTACATATATGATCTGGCGTGTAAAAGCAAGCCAATGGTGGTTAACCCAAGGGTTCCTGTTCTTGTTTGCTACGCAACTGAATTAGCTGGGTC
The DNA here is from genome assembly GCF_052857255.1 of Amblyomma americanum. Taxonomy (NCBI): domain Eukaryota; kingdom Metazoa; phylum Arthropoda; class Arachnida; order Ixodida; family Ixodidae; genus Amblyomma; species Amblyomma americanum. The sequence goes on along the minus strand of NC_135498.1, from coordinate 226,623,802 downwards.
AAACACAGCTGTATGCTTCATCTCCTGAGGTTTTGTGCTTGTAATTGCCATGTGTTGTGATATATTTTGGTGGCATGCCGTTAAGTATTTTGATGTTAGCCATGCATTGTTTCTTGCGTTTTGCATATGTTGTGGCAGCTGAGGACGCCTTGTTAAGCAGCCTTCCTTTTTGCAATAGAGAACCAGGGAGTGATTGATGGAGCTCCTATGGAATTACAAAAAGGGCAGTGATTGAAGTGCATTGAGGAATGTTAGCACGTCGCCTAATTTTGGCAGCGAAATAGCAGTAGGCAGACGTCAAATAGGAGCCTGCATCAGCTCACATCTAACGAAGAGACTGCGTTAATCTGCACAGCTGGTGAGAATATTGATGTGTTTGAGCATCCTGAGATCCACCAACCAGGATACCTGAAGGGTACAGCCTCCACCACGAAGACATTGCATATTGAATGCCTTAGGAGCCTTTTGTGCGAGTAATTTTTATACAGGCAGGTTTTTTAAATTTTACTAACAGCCTGACTGAACTGTAACTTATCACTAACAATGTTTTTAAGTAACTAAGCATTTATGTGCAAATAGATTAATGTTTACAGTGTGTTAAAGGTTCGTATGTTAAAGGCTAGAAAGTTTAATATTTTGAACGAGCACTGATGGGCTCTGCAAAGAAAATGATAATGTTATGGGAATCTATAGAATATGTTTTGCACTTCTTTCAATATTTTCACATAATGCTCTTCTACATCCTGATTCCGCAATGCTTGCATTGCTGCTGAGGTTTCCACTGAGTCAAATGTTTTCTCGTAACCATTAATGGCTATATATAGGGGTTGGTTATATTCTGCGCTTTTCTCTATCACCTGATTGATAGTATGAATATGATCTGTTGAGGAATATCCTTTTCAAAATCCTGCCTGATCATTTTGTTGATTGGAGTCTAAGGTTGTCGTGACTCAATTAGCGATTACCTTAGTAAATGCCTTGTAGGAAACGGACAGTAAGCTGTTTGGCCTGTAATTTTTCACGTCCTTGGCACCTCCTTTCTTGTGAATTAAAATACTGTTTGCGTTCTTCCAAGATTCCGGTACGGTCGAGGTCACAAGGCATTGCGTATACAAGGTGGCTAGTTTTTCTAGCACAATCTCCGCTCCATGCTTCAACAGATCGGCTTTTACCGGACCCCCACCAGCTGCTTTTCCCTTTGAATTGCTCCAAGGCTTTCTTTACTTCCTCTTTCGTTACTGGCGGGATGACCCACTACTGTTCGCTACCGTCTCTTTCATAAACGCTCTGATTACATTGGCTGCAGTATAGATTTGTGTAGAACTCTTTGGCTACATTAACTATCTTATCCCTATTACTAATGACCACTCAGAAGAAAGAAAGGTCAAGAAGCTAGTATTTTGAGCTGTCGTGTATTCTCGTGAACCTGTCAACTACTTGCAACAAGTCGAAACTGAATGCTGAATCTAACATTGCTTCACCCGTGTTGTTGTGTGATCTTTAAGCAGCAGCGTCAAATCAAGTCTGCAAATTATAAAATACGGCGTGCCACAGGGTTCAATTTTAGGACCTTTACTGTTCCTTGTGTACATAAATGATATTGTGATGATACCCCGGACGCCAAATATTATCTTGTACGCAGATGATACAAATGTATTTTTAGTGGAGGCGATCTTTTGAATGTTATGAATATGGCAAATGAGTGGCTTCGAGCTCTTGAAACCTGGTTATCATCAAACAAATTAACCCTTAATGTAGAAAAAACCAGTTACGTAATATTTAGAGCGAGGAATAAGGCAATAGACAGTAGTGTAAAGTTAACTTTTCAGGACCTTCATATAACTAGAGTGGATGTGCAAAAATTCTTGGGAGTGTATTTCTATGAACACATGAGCTGGGCACAACACGTATCAAAACTGCGCATAAATGCTTCAAGAAGCATTGGCCTCCTCAGCAAGTTAAGGCTTATTCTTCCGGCATGGTTTAAACAGAAACTCTATTACGCGATGATCTTCTCCCGTTTATACTACTGCATTTTAGTGTGGGGCAGCATAGGTAAGAGCAGTCTTGAAGAACTGCATGTTCTGCAAAAGAAATACATTCGGTTTATAGAAAACAAATCGCGATATGAACATGCGTCCCCACTGTTTCCTAAATATAAAACTTTGCCTATTACGAACGTTTACCAGCAAAGCATGGCGAATTACCTGTATCTTAAAATAAAATCCCATGGCACAAGCTTTGTTAACAGATACAAACGACCAGACTGTGGTTATGCTTTGAGAGATGAAACATACGTGAAACAAGGGGCTAGAACTAGGTACGGAGAACAATCAATAGATTATCAGCTACCATTATTACTAAACACATTTCCAGAAATAGTTACCATCGCATCTGAGAGCAAAACACGCTACTCCTTTAAAAGGCGAGTGAAAGAAGTACTGTTGCAAAATGCCGCACAGTAACACCAAGTATGGCCACCAAACTATGCCATGAGGGCGCTGTTCACAGTTCCGAAGTCCAAAAGGCACAATTGTAAGAAAGAAGCAAAAAAGGCAACCAAAACGATTTGGCTGATATCGCAAATTAACACGGAACCACGTCTCGCTTTCACTTGCAGTCTTGTTACTAATCCATACCCATATCACCTGTGCAAACCAAACCCTCTTTATTTATGATTCCTGTTGGTGTTGTCAAAGAAAATGTGCAATTGTATTGTTGGTTGTCCGTTTTTTCGTGCAGATATACTGCTTTGCCTGTATTACTTATATATATGTTTTCTTTTTTCTAAACTTGTCGCGTTTGGCTCTCCATTATATTTTCCTTTTCGAAACTTGTCGCGTTTGATCTTCTGTAAAACTGATGTCAGACAGTTCTGTTTATCGCCATCTAGAATCTACTGCCACTGTACGCTGCTGCGCTGCACATGTGAAGGTCACGAGGCCATGTCAGGCGCCATATGACGCCTTTTGCCTCGGGAACCTCAGCAGATGTAATCACGAAATGAATCCCATATGTACTGCAATTCTGCTGAAATAAAAAAAAAAAGTGTGTTAGGCAGATTGAGATTTCCAGGGGGATTATCCGATTCTGAGAATTGACGCACACAATGAGGTATTTTTTATGCAGTTATCCAGAATGCCATTGGAAGTCAGGAAGCATGCACTGTGCTCCCACATAGTCATCCTTTCAACAGTGTGCAAAAATAGGGGTGCTCTGAGCAGCCTTCCAGGTTTGTTGATATATGTAAATCGTATTTCTGGTCCCAGCAGCCGAACAGCTCTCAGGAGATTTCTTGCAATTTTGCTTTAAATATGCATTCTGTCAGACACGCATTTAACTAATTATGCGCCATAAAAGTTTTCTGGATGCTGGCCCAGAAGCCCGTAGCAGGAGAGCGTGGAGAAAACTCATAATCGTAGAACCCTTAGACCTGCGGCTACATTCACAGGACTGCTGAGGCTTAAGAAACCTATTTGAACCAACACTGGCAGGCCATACTTTTGCTGTGGTTTTATGAGGATATTGAATTTGACCTGTTATTGTATGCTTTTGCTTATTGTAATAGATAGTGTTAAGCGGTTACAAGCTAAGTATTCTCAAAAATGCCATGTTGAAAAGATTGAGAGGTTCATAGATATGTATGGGTTGAACCAGCTTGTATGATGTTGAAATTAGTGAAGCCCTATTATGGTTGTCACGAAGCGGCTGTACTCGAGTTAAGCTGTGGAGTGATCTTTGCCAGCCTGCTAATGGCGTGTGTGCCCTGTGGCTTATTTCAGGCCATCGTGTGGGATGAGTCTCTGGCTGGGCCGTTCAGTCTCATCGCTGAGTTTGGCCTGCTACGGGTGAGTGTGAATGTGCATGTTGTAGTGTCTTTCCTTCCTTATCAGCCTCTCTGGATGAGGCCACATGCTGCACTGCTGGAAATGGGGATGAGCTGCACTCTGTTGGCTCAGATGCCACGTACCTCAAGACACAATGAAGCATTTGCCCTTAATTCTTCCCACTCCTTGTCAGCGGACACATGTCAATACACCAGCTGCCACTTGGCACCCTGGAGGACAATGGAAGCTAACACGTCGCTTCTAAATAGCTTATTTTTGAATGTCATTTCTATCATTGTTTCGGCTTCTTCAACCAAATGGGCTGCAACATCAAAGGTGGCTTTAGGCCACATGACACACAAAGTCACAGGACACACAGAATAACTGCAATATAATCACTAATCCGCTGCTTTGAATCATTATTGCAGTTAAGCCAGCCTGCTTCAAGAGCTGGAATGATAACAAACAGCGTAACAACTATTATATTGGGGTTTTATCATGCATCACATAACGTCAGCCAGCGTTCGATTGCAGAAACCGAAACAGAGTGAGAGAATACATCTGATTACAAATTATTTAGTTATAGTAGGGGAATGCCACATTGGTGCCACATTGGTGATCTATGTATATTAATGTCAAAGAAAAACGTGCAGAGTGTATAATCATATAAAGTGGGACGAATAGGCCTCGAAGAAGGGAATGATGCGTTTCCTGTGTGCTCTTCCGAGTGTCAGTTGTGCTGCAGGTATTTTTTTTCCAACATTTTATTTATTTATTTATTGGATACCTGCATACGTGTAAAGCATTACAGCAGGGGGTCTACAAGCGTTAACTGTCACTTTACATATTATTTCAACTCATGGTAAAAAGCATTGTTCATAGAAATATACACAGTGCTTGATGGCAAACTGTTCCATTCTCGCACAGTTCTAACAAAAAAAGAGTAACGCAAGACGTCACGCCTACAAGAAAATTCTCTGACGTTCAAATCGTGGTCCTGTTGCTTCGATATATAATTTGGTGCCTGGATATACTTTCCAGGGTTGATGCCTGTTTTAGAGTAATGAATGTTGTGAAAAAATTTTAATCTAGCATTTCTTCTACGATCCTTTAGCTCTTGCCATTGAAGTTCATATTTGCTTTCTGTCATGCTAAGTTTCCGGCTGTAATTTCTAAGAACAAATCTGACTGCCCTGTTCTGGATTTTTTCTGATTTGTCTATAAGCTCAGCTGTGTAAGGATCCCAACAAACACACGCATACTCAAGTATTGGTCGAACATGACTGAAGTAGAGCTGTGTTTTAATCCACTTGGAAGATGAATGAAATTCCTTCTCGAGAAACCCAAAACTGATGCTGCCCTATTTTCTATATAGTTAACGTGCCTATTCCACCGTAAATCAGATGTAAAAAAGACTCCAAGGTATTTAAATTAATGTCACCAATTCTATACCTATATGGATGGCAAGTGCATTTTCTTGTAAAGGTGATGTGAACAGTTTTGTTTATATTTAATGACATACCCCAACACGCACACCAACCTGCTATGGTACCTAAATCATCTTGCAAGACTTGTTACTCAGAATTTGCACAAATTACTCTGTAAACGGCACAATCATCAGCGAACATTCTAAATGAAGACCGTGTACCAATTGAAATGTCATTAATATATAACACACACACACACACATGCACGCACGCGCACACACGCACACACACATGCACGCACACGCACACGCACACACACGCGCGCACACACGCACGTGCGCTCTCTCTCACGCACACGCACACACGCACATGGCTGTGTGCAGGGTATTGGCAGAGTGTTGGTTGCACTCTTGCAAGTGCCGATTAGTGCGATTGACCGCGTGTTGAAAGGCACCTCTAGTATCTTTTTGACTTGCGCCACTAAAATGTGAGGTCCTGAAAAAGAAAGCCATGAAGTGTCCTTGAGCACGTCGCTGCTGAAGAGCTTTTTCTAGCACCTGTCCTCTTTCAATGCCTGCTGCACCTGCCATCTGCACCTGTCCAACATATTCGGCAAAGTTTTCATGCCTTTTTCAGTGACTTAGACCGGCAGAGCAGAACGATGCAGAAAACCGAAATATTATCACCACCATCATTAGCCTGACTTCACCCACTACAGGGCAAAGGTCTCTCCCATGTCTCTCCAATTAACCTTGCCCTTTGCCAGCTGCGCCCACCTTATGCCTGCAAAATTCCTAATCTCATCTGATCACCTAACCTTCTGTCGCCCCCTGCTACGCTTGTCTTCTCTTGGAATCCACTCCGTTACTCTTAAGGAACCCATTTCTTCCTCTTAATTTTGACTAGGATGTCATTAACACGCGTTTGTTCTCTCACCCACTCTGCCCGCTTCTGGTCGCTTAACTTTACACCTATCGTTCTTCTTTCCATTGCTTGCTGTGTTGTCCTTAGCTTAAGCTGAACCCTTTTCATTAGCCTCCATGTTAATGCCCCATAGGTGAGTATTGGTAAAATGCAGCTGTTGTACACTTTTCTCTTGATAACCTGCCATTCATGATCTGATAGAACCTGCCATATGCGCTCCACCCCATTCTTATCCTTCTATTTATTTCCCTCTCATGATCCGGAGCAGCTGTCACTACCTACCCTAAGTAGACGTATTCCGTTACCACTTCCAGCCTCTCGGTGCCAATTGCGAATGGCTGTTCCCTTGCTAGGCTTTTGAACAATACTCTGGATTTCTGTATTTTAATTTTTAGACCCACCGTTCTGCTCTGCCTGACTAACTCATTGATCATGATTTGCAGTTCATCTCCTGAACGACCCAGCAAGGCAATGTCAGATTATTTAGGTATTCTTCATTAACTCTTATCCCCAACTGTTCCCAATTCAGGCCTCGGAATACCTCCTGTAAAAAGGCGGTGAATAGCATTGATGAGATCGTGTCTCCCTGCATGACGGCCTTCCTTATTGGAATTTTATTGCTGACTTTATGGAGGACTATGGTAGCTGTGCAGTCCCAATATATATCTTCGAGTATTTTGACATAAGGCTCTTCTACACCCTGATTCCGCAATACCTGTATGACTGCTGAGGTTTCCATTGAGTCAAATACTTTCTCATAATCAATGAAGGCTATATATAGGGGTTAGTTACATTCTGTGCATTTCTCTAACACCTGATTGATAGTGTGAATATGATCTATTATGGAATATCCTTTACGAAAGTGGCGTCTCTCGTAGCCTGAGTCGCTTTGGGACATTAAACCCCCATAAACCTTAAAAAAACCTTTGCGAAAGCCTGATCATTTGTTTGATTAAAGTCTACGGTTGCCCTGACTGAGATTACCTTAGTAAATACCTTGTAGGCAACGAACAGTAAGCTGATCGGTCTGCAATTTTTCAAGTTCTTGGCATCTCCTTTCTTATGAATTAAGAATATGTTTGCATTCTTCCAAGCTTCTGGTACGGTGGAGGTCATAAGGCATTGCGTATACAGGGTGGCTAGTTTTTCTAGCACAATCTCCCCTCTGTCCTTCAACAGTTCTCTGTTGTTACCTGTTCCTCTCCAGCTGCTTTTCACCTTTCCAATTGCCCCTAAGGCTTCCTTTATTTCCTCTTTCGTTACTGGTGGGAGGATGCATTGCTGTGCGCTGCTGTCTTTATCATCAACGTTCTGATTGCATTTGCTACTGTACATATTTGCGGAGAACTCTTCGGCTGCTTTAACTATCTTATCCATATTGCTAATGACATTGCCCTCCTTGTCTCTTAACGCACACACCTGGTTTTTACCTATGCCTAGTTTCCTGTTCACTGCTTTTAGGCTACCCCGTTCTTTAGAGCATGCATGTTTTACGTTATTTTCAACAAAGTAAGAGTTTGTTAATTGGACCCTCATTAATTTGGAAATCTGGACAATTAGAACAGCCTGTTTGGTCCCGGCCAGTGCCCATGTCAGTCTGTGCTGTTGTATGCTCACTAAATTGGTTGCTACGGGTCTCGCATCGGTTATTTTAAATGGGCTCTTGAAGGAAGGCTGTGTCCAGACGGCAGGCAGTCGTCGAAATTGCCCTGCTCAAAACCTGAATTCCATGCTGTGCAGTCGCTCGTGCTTCTCTGACAATATGCTGAAGAAGAGACAGCCTCATCTCCGAAAACAGTCCGACTGTTTTGTTTGGGTTTGGCCTTACAGAGCTTGGCACCAGCCTGCAGCTTTTCCATGGTGACGCCGATGCAATAACTGACATTTCAGACAATGCATCACTGGTGTTTTCTTTTCTCCCCCCCCCCCTCCCCCTCTTCGGTGCTGCTGGGTGTTTCCTTTGTTTCTGTCCGTGTGGTTCCATTCTTCCAGTGTGCCGAAACTGTGCACTCGTCATGTGCCATGCGCTGTTTGTTCGATGAAGCCTCCTCACGTGCAACTGTGCCATTTGGTGACCTGGTAGTGGTGGAGCTCCACCACAGAGAAGTTCTGCTTGGACACTCCCGGTGGTATGCACCCAATAAAGCATTGATGGAAACGTGAAGATTAGTCATGGCTGCACTGTTTCTATCTCAACAGCATGTGCCCATTGCCCTGCAGTCTTTCACTGCACAAATTTACTGTGATGCAGTTCTTGGCAGCTTCCTTGGGTGGCTGGGGTTCATTCGATAATACGAACGTACGGATAATTCGAGCATTTTTTCCGATCCCTAGTAGTCGGCCATAGCAACAGGGTACCTTGGGAGGAGGAGGGTGTGGAATGTATTAGCTCGGTCTGTCTGTGGCGGCAGCTGTGAAACGCTCTGCTGAGCAGCGGTGGCGGACTGAAGAGGAGTGTTTGTTGAAGAACGAAAATGTGTGGAAAACTAAAAAGAGTGCACTATAACTCTACGGATATGCATGTCGCTCATTTACCTCAATTTATAGCAGAATGAAAATTATAGTAGAAAAGTAGAAAATTATAGAATGAAAATACAGACATTCAGCTGTAGCTGGATCTCTGTTACCACCTGCGAGTTCTTTTGGATACCTCAGTTCAGCTGTTTGCAGTGATAACGCATTTGGAAAAGCAGCCTTTTAGGGGTGGAGATGATTACATTTGAAAACTGTGCGAGCGCACAGAAATACTGTTTAAATGCTACTCCTTTGGAAAAAGTAGCCAGCGCCACTGATAATAATGTAGCTGGAAGTGCGACTTCGCTCGCACACAACAGAACACTTTCAGCAACCGGCCTGGCCAGCAACATTGACAGCACGCTCCGCTGGCTCACCAGCTGCGGCTACCGGGACCTCCGAAATTCGTTGGAGGCACCTAGATATCTCTTAACTGCGGGAAGGCGAAAACCGTTTGCGACTCTGTGCACTGATTTGAATTTGCCATGCCTGAATTCATTTCACGACAGAAGAGAAGAGCAGCTGGTGCTAGCGTGGCAGAGATATCACGTTACCTAAAATGTTCAGAAGCGTGAATTGTTGGGCGAGTTGGTACATGTTCACGTGAAAAAAACCAGCGAGAAAAGACGCAAGACCAGAGGAGGATGCACACAGACTGTCGCCGGACTTCCAACTGAATTTTTTAAGGTTCCACCACATATTTATAGCCACTACTTGCGCAGGCGCACATACATGCCACATTCAATAAAGTCCGGACGTCATTACTAGCCAGATAAAAAATTATATTCTTTGTCAGTGAGAATAACAGATGGGTCGCTGATACAAACACACTCGTACTTTATTAAAAACGCTTCTAACAGCTCGCGCTCGTGCCTGGACTTCCTGCGGCCGATAATGGTAGCATTGTTCAGCAAAGCTGAGCAATTTTTGCACTCCTTGACATGTATGGCCAGGTTGCTCCCTGTACCTAAGCGCAGCGTTCTGCCATGTTCCCTGAATCGCTCGTTCAAACATTGCCCCGTCTGCCCAATGTAAATTTCCCCCCAAGAAGTAGGGATAGAATATACTACCCCCACAGCACACTTCGTGAACTTTGTTTGGTGCTTAGTTTTGCAGGCAGGTTCCCGCTTGGAGCCGGAGATACGGACGCAAAGGCTGGAAAGCTTTCAGGGGGCCGAAAACACCAAATTCAGTCCAAATTTTTGGGAAACCTTTTTCAGTCCATGCGAAATTTCATGGTAGTGGGGAATCACCTCAAAGTTCTTTGTCCTCTGTGTTGTGTGCTCGGTATTGGCAGCAGGCTTCTTCATTTTCTTGCCCAAGGTTTCAGCGACCGCCAACAGCAAAGAGGAAGGAAACCCAGAGGCCTCTAGTCGAACCACCTGCTCGGCAAAACTCTGCTGCATGGCATGCGGGCAACTTTTTCTCAGGGCATTTGAGAAACACAGGTTGGCAATGCCACGTTTTACCAGCTTCGAGTGAGCGGAAGCATAAGGCAAAAGTGCCTTTTTAGACCGAGGGGCATACTTCCAGCAAATGTGCTCGTCAGCTAAAAACTTGAGTTCTAAATCTAGAAACCTAATGGTGTTGTTAGTGGGTAAATCTTTGGTGAAGACCATGTTTTTTGAACAGGCACTAAAAAAATTTAAAATCCGGTCCGCCACAGAGGTTAGCTGGTCAGTTGATAAGTTTAAAATGATTAAAAAGTCATCCACATATCGAAAAATTTTTACAACACGCTTGTCTTGAAGTGCTTTCTGCAGCGACGAATTGAACTTGGCCAAAAAAACATTACACAGTACAGGCACTACACTCGCTGCGCTTAGGTACAGGGAGCAACCTGGCCATACATGTCAAGGAGTACAAAAACTGCTCAGCTTTGCTGAACTATGCTACCATTATCGGCCGCGGGAAGTCCAGGCACGAGCGTGAGCTGTTAGAAGCGTTTTTAATAAAGAACGAGTGTGTTTGTATCAGCGACCCATCTGTTATTCTCACTGACAAAGAATGGAATTTTTTATCTGGCTAGTAATGACGTCCGGACTTTGTTGAATGTGGCATGTATGTGCGCCTGCGCAAGTAGTGGCTATAAATATGTGGTGGAACCTTAATAAATTCAGTTGAAAGTCCGGCGACTGTCTGTGTGCGTCTTCCTCTGGTCTTGCGTCTTTTCTCGCTGGTTTTTTTCACGTGTACCTAAAATGTAACAGACAGACGCGAGTATGAGCCAGTAAAGGCTATCGGCTTGAAAATGTGGATTACCTTCCACATCATGTGACTCTGGACGGCAGCTTCGACGCACGCAACACTGCCCCCACCAGCTCTGCACTCCTGCTCATCCTCTGCCTTCGCTTGTCCTTGCCACTGCACGCCCGTTGTTCGTGCCTAGTTTTCAGCAACTTCTTGCCGCCTTGTACGCGCCTACCATCGCATCCGGTGAGCTCCTCCAGCCGTATCAGCGCTCGTTTCTTCCTCGGCTGCCCGGCCTGCCTGTGTTTTATGCCAGGGACCCCGTTTTTGTGGCTGGCGCTGCTGGACTCGCACTTTCACGTCAACCATGTGTCCGGCCAGCTGCCGTGCTATCAGCATGCCAGCCACGAACTCTGAGCCAATCTCCTGGCAAAGCTGTGGTTGCCGCCTCCTGGCCCAGACATTTACGCCGATTTCATGAAGGCCCTGACTGCGTATTTTGGCTTGGAGCTCCCGTCGACTCTCTGCGCTGCTGTTCCGGGCTCAGAAGCTGCGCCGCCACTCAACTCGCGACCACTGGCTGAATCCCCCCTCATAGCTGCTTCGGTTTTTCCTCTGCCAGCTACTACATCGGAGCCACTCCCCACCCCGGTCTCTACCAAGTTTGCTCCACCGGCCCCTACGGACGGCCATCCACCTGCGAGCTCCCATCCCAGGGCGCCTCTTGCCCAGCCCTGCTTGCCAGCTGTGGCGCCTGCCCTTGAACCATCACCAGAAGAGCTCTCTCTCAACCCGGGCCCCAATGCGCTTCTAGTCCCATGATCGCCTGCTACCTCCAGCCCAACCTCAGTGAGCCCAATCTTGTTGCGGGGCACGCATGCCAGCCACACCAGAGCTTTGTCGCGCATAACGCATCATGTATGCTGCCTGCCTTGGCTCCCTGCCCACCTGGCGCCTTCCCACGTGACTGTGCCTCCACGACAGACGAGACAGCCACCGAAGGTGGTGGCATTCTTGCGACGCATTACAGCAGGCTCCATCCAACACCTACTATGGACTCGGCATTACCACATCCTTCTAATTCCGACAACTATGCCCCGGACTTGCGTGCTGTGCCCCCAGCCACCTGTCCCAATGACACAGTGAGCTCGTTTTTGCAGACAGTTGGTGCACCCCGTCGACCGCTTCGACCACTTCCCTTCGACCACAACGTTGGTCCCAGAACTGAGCCCTGTGGCACACCAGACACAATTTGTCCGATCTCAGAGGAAATACCGTTTATGATAGTTGTTTGAAGTCGGTTGTCAAGGTAACTAGTAAATAAAGTTAAAGGAACGCCACGTATACCATAACACTGCATCTTTTTCAGCAATATCTTATAGTTGACCGAATCAAATGCTTTCTTCATATCAAGAAATATGCCAACTGTTAACAGTTATTCTCTATGTTTTCAATCAGCTTTTCTTTAATTTCCAGTAAAGCTGCCTCAGTTGTATTGTTTTTTTTAAGATTCTTATTGTAGCTTGGAGAAAACATGGTTTTTCTCTAGATACATTGAAAAACGTGTAAATTGCAAATCCCGCAATCTTAGCGAAAACTGAAAGAATAGAGATCAGCCGATATTTATCTAAATCATTAATGTCACCTCCTTTATGAATGGCAGTGACATGAGCTATTTTCAGCTGATGTGCAAATGCACCTGTCTTGAACATTAGTATATGTGCTAGTGGTATCGCAATGACATCTGCTACTTTCTTTATTGGGACTAAAGCTATGCCATCGATACCTGGGGCACGGTTACTGCGTAGAGTGAATAATGCTAATTATTTCAAAGTCAGTGCAAGGTAACAAAAACATTGAATTACTATGTTTACTGGTTATATACACTGAGGCATCTTCATGAACACTATCAGTTGATTTTGGTGGACAGACAGATAAGTGCCTATTAAATTCATTTGCTCAGTCAGCGCCATCATAGTCAGAACCATGAATGTTGAGTGAGATGTGTATGTTGGTTTTCTTTTTACCTAGAAGATCGTTAAGTGTGTTCCATGTTCCCTTCGAGCCATCAGACATTGAGAACTTTCTCGCGTAATAATCAGGTCTTGCTTTTTTTAGGTCAGTGCCTAGCGTATTGCAAATTTTTTTGAATTGATGAAGAACGCCAGTATCTTGTGTTCTCACAAAATGAGAAAAATTCGTTTCTTTTCCTGTATTCGGTCATATAGTTGTTCTGAACTCCATGGTTTTCTTGATTTCCTATACGTTTTGTGTGTAGATTGAGGAAATGCAGTATTGTATGTTCTTGAATAGTTGATGTAAAAATTATGTATGATTTGCATGCATCCTCCTCTCTTAAAATATTACTCCAATCTGAGCTAACACAAAGGCCTCAAAGCTCAGATAAACTGTTTTTGTCAATTCTCCTAAATGCAGAAGTTTCCGGTTTACTCGTGTGTTGTTTTGTTTGACTTGGAGCTGTACACAATATAGCTGGTTACGAATACTGTTTATTACGAAGTGCTCACACTATGAAGCTCGGACAAATGTTTCTGTGTAATGTACAGGCCACCATCCGGTGTCATCAGTCGTTTTCTTAATTCCATGAAAGGATCTTTAGCTATGCATCTGATCAATCTATAGATATGGTTCTAGGCAGTGATATCAACATAAATATGCTTTCAAGTACACAACTGCAAAAAGAACTAAATATGCTCTCAAGTACACAACCGCGAAAAGAACTGCAGGCTTTAATTGCTCCGAATGGTTTATTTACCGTAATAACAAAGCCGACGTGAGTGACTTTAGAAAGTGCATCTTTGTTAGATGTATTCATTACAAATGTTGACACAAATTTTATTACTGCAGACGTTGTTTAAATCGACATTAGTGATCATCTTGGAATCGTCATGTTGGTTAAGTCTTGGACATATTAAGAAGAGTAATTTATACAAAAACCTTGAATTATTTTTTTCAGGTATTAGCCAACAAGCTTGGAACCACGTTTTCAAGGCAGATAATAATGATACTGCCTACTTGAATTTCATTACTACATTTAAGGCTATCTACGACGCGCGGTATTCTTTCTGTCAAAGTTACTTTCCTGTTACTTTAAACTCCTTTGTTCTATCTCACAATATTGTTGTACCGTGTGGGCCACTACTGATGTCACTACTTTGACCAAGCTGCACCTTCTTCAAAAAAGAGCTGTAAGATGCATTGCTGGTGTACCATACTGTTCCTCCAAACATGACCTCTTTTTAAAATGTGAAATCCTTCCAGTCCTTGCTTTATACAATTACAGACATTTAATAAGCTACAAATGTTCTTCACGGAGTGATGAAAATTATATTGGTGATTTGGCAGAACTTGTGAAAAATACTCATATTCCACAAACTAGACAAAGAAATGTGGTTAGTGCCGACTCCTAGAACATATTACATCGAACAGTCTATCTTCTACACTCTGCCAGTATTATTAAATAAGTTAAAGCAAAAATTGCTTGACCCTTTCGAGCATTCAAAGGGCATTATTAAGCAATTTTTTCTAAACAAGTGCATGAGATGATATTGCACACATTTTAATATCACACTGTCCTTTTTCCAGTAACGTGTTATTCTTTTTGTGTGTGCTGCAATGAATAGCACTGTTTTTTACTTAGTGTTTTTTTACTTACTCTTTTTTTTGTCTCTACTTTCAGTTTCTCTGAAAAAATACCTTGGCGTTTGCCTGCTGTACCGCCAAGTTGAAAAAGGGGTCAGGACCTCTGTCAAGCTTGCGAGCTTTTAGTCCTGTCTCCTCTATTACAAAGAAAACAAAACACTTATTGACTGATATGATCACTAACGCCTAATGTTAAAACGCCAGCAGGGACATCACTACTGCAAATATTCGTAAAACACACACAAAGAAAATTAGGTCACTGGAAATTCTAAACTGTGTTCAGCGAAAGCCTGTGGCTACCACTGCTTATTTTACCATGCACTCACTCGACTGCAACGACACGTCTGGTGAAGGAGCGCCATCGCAGCGCATACTCGCTCCGCCGGCCGATGCAGGCCGAGCGAGTACGCGAGGGGCGAGGAGGGTGTGCACTGGTTAAGGAGAGGGTCACAGCTGGCACTGTGCCAGGCTTTGGATGTAACGGACGGACAGGATCTCGACCGGGAGTTCATAGCTACGCATGCGCTTCGGCGCCGCCACCTCTCGCTGAGGGGCGAGGAGGGTGTGCGTTGGTTCAGGGGAGGGTCACAGCTGGCACTGTGCCAGGCTTTGGATGTAATGGATAGACAGGATCTTGACCGGGAGTTCGCAGCTACGCATGCGCTTCGGCGCCGCCACCTCTCGCTGAGGGGCGAGGAGGGTGTGTACTGGTTAAGGGGAGGGTCACAGCTGGCACTGTGCCAGGCTTTGGATGTAACGGACGGATAGGATCTCGACCGGGAGTTCGCAGCTACGCATGCGCTATGGCACCGCCACCTCTCGCTGAGGGGCGAGGAGGGTGTGCACTGGTTCAGGGGAGGGTAACAGCTGGCACTGTGCCAGGCTTAGGATGTAACGGACGGACAGAATCTCTACCTGGAGTTCGCAGCTACGCGTTCGCTTCGGCGCCGCCACCTCGTTGAGGGGCGAGGAAGGTGTGCGCTGGTTCAGGGGAGGGTCACAGCTGGCACTGTGCCAGGCTTTGGATGTAATGGACGGACAGGATCTCGACCGGGAGTTCACAGCTACGCATGCGCTTCGGCGCCGCCACCTCTCGCTGAGGGGCGAGGAGGGTGTCCGCTGGTTCAGGGGAGGGTCATAGCTTTCACTGTGCCTGGCTTTGGATGTAACGGACGGACAGGATCTCGGCCGGGAGTTCGCAGCTACGCATGCGCTTTGGCGCCGCCACCTCTCGGTGAGGGGCGAGGAGGGTGTGCGCTGGTTCAGGGGAGGGTCACAGCTGGCACTGTGCCAGGCTTTGGATGTAATGCACGGAGAGGATCTCGACCGGGAGTTCGCAGCTACGCATGCGCTTCGGCGCCGCCACTTCTCCCTGAGGGGCGAGGAGGGTGTGCGCTAGTTCAGGGGAGGGTCACAGCTGGCACTGTGCCAGTCTGGATGTAACGGACGGACAGGATCTCGACCGGGAGTTCGTCTACACATGCGCTTCGGTGCCTCAACCTCTCGCTGAGGGGCGAGGAGGGTGTGCGCTGGTTCCAGGGAGGGTGACAGCTCGCACTGTGCCAAGCTTTGGATGTAACGGACGGACAGTATCTCGACCGGGAGTTCGCAGCTACGCATGCGCTTCGGCGCCGCCACCTCTCGCTGTGGGGCGAGGAGGGTGTGCACTAGTTTAGGGGAGGGTCACAGCTGGCACTGTGCCAGGCTTTGGATTGAGCGGACGGACAGGATCTCGACCTGGAGTTCGCAGCTACGCATGCGCTTCGGCGCCGCTACCTCTCGTTGAGGGGCGAGGAGGGTGTGCGCTGGTTCAGGGGAGGGTCACAGCTGGCACTGTGCCAGGCTTTGGATGTAATGCACGGAGAGGATCTCGACCGGGAGTTCGCAGCTACGCATGCGCTTCGGCGCCGCCACCTCTCGCTGAGGGGCGAGGAGGGTGTGCGCTGGTTCCAGGGAGGGTCACAGCTCGCACTGTGCCAGGCTTTGGATGTAACGGACGGACAGGATCTCGACCGGGACTTCGTCTACACATGCGCTTCGGCGCCGCCACCTCGCTGAGGGGCGAGAAGGGAGTGCGCTAGTTCAGGGGCGGGTCACAGCTGGCACTGTGCCAGTCTGGATGTAACGTACGGACAGGATCTCGACCGGGAGTTCGTCTACACATGCGCTTCGGCGCCGCAACCTCTCGCTGAGGGGCGAGGAGGGTGTGCACTGGTTCAGGGGAGGGTCACAGCTGGCACTGTCCTAGGCTTTGGATGTAACGGATGGACAGGATCTCGACCAGGAGTTCGCTGCTACGCATGCGCTTCGGCGCCGCCACCTCGCTGAGGGGCGAGGAGGGAGTGCGCTGGTTCATGGGAGCGTCACAGCTGGCACTGTGCCAGGCTTTGAATGTAACGGACGGACAGGATCTCGACCGGGAGTTCGCAGCTACGCATGCGCTTCGGCGCCGCCACCTCGCTGAGGGGCGAGAAGGGAGTGCGCTAGTTCAGGGGCGGGTCACAGCTGGCACTGTGCCAGTCTTTGGATGTAACGTACGGACAGGATCTCGACCGGGAGTTCGTCTACACATGCGCTTCGGCGCCGCAACCTCTCGCTGAGGGGCGAGGAGGGTGTGCACTGGTTCAGGGGAGGGTCACAGCTGGCACTGTGCCAGGCTTTGGATGTAACGGACGGACATGATATCTACTGGGAGTTCGCAGCTATGCATGCGCTTCGGCGCCGCCACCTCTCGCTGCGGGGCGAGGAGTGTTTGCGCTGGTTCAGGGGAGGGTCACGGCTGGCACTGTGCCAGGCTTTGGATGTAACGGACGGACATGATCTCTACTCCGAGTTCGCAGCTATGCATGCGCTTCGGCGCCGCCACCTCTCGCTGCGGGGCGAGGAGTGTTTGCGCTGGTTCAGGGAGGGTCACAGCTGGCACTGTGCCAGGCTTTGGATGCAACGGATGGACAGGATCTCGACCACGAGTTCGCAGCTACGCATGCGCTTCGGCGCCGCCACCTCTCGCTGAGGGGCGAGGAGTGTTTGCGCTGGTTCAGGGAGGGTCACAGCTGGCACTGTGCCAGGCTTTGGATGTAACGGACGGACATGATCTCTACTGGGAGTTCGCAGCTATGCATGCGCTTCGGCGCCGCCACCTCGCTGCGGGGCGAGGAGGGTGTGCACTGGTTCAGGGGAGGGTCACAGCTGGCACTGTGCCAGGCTTTGGATGTAACGGACGGACAGGATCTCGACCGGGAGTTCGCAGCTACGCATTCGCTTCGGCGCCGCTATCTCTCTTTGACGTTGAGGGGCGAGGAGGGTGTGAACTGGTTCAGGGGAGGGTCACAGCTAGCACTGTGCCAGGCTTTGGATGTAACGGATGGACAGGATCTCGACCACGAGTTCGCAGCTACGCATGCGCTTCGGCGCCGCCACCTCTAGCTGAGGGGCGAGGAGTGTGTGTGCTGGTTCAGGGGAGGGTCACAGCTGGCACTGTGCCAGGCTTTGGATGTAACGGACGGACATGATCTCTACTGGGAGTTCGCAGCTATGCATGCGCTTCGGCGCCGCCACCTCTCGCTGCGGGGCGAGGAGTGTTTGCGCTGGTTCAGGGGAGGGTCACGGCTGGCACTGTGCCAGGCTTTGGATGTAACGGACGGACATGATCTCTACTCCGAGTTCGCAGCTATGCATGCGCTTCGGCGCCGCCACCTCTCGCTGCGGGGCGAGGAGTGTTTGCGCTGGTTCAGGGGAGGGTCACAGCTGGCACTGTGCCAGGCTTTGGATGCAACGGATGGACAGGATCTCGACCACGAGTTCGCAGCTACGCATGCGCTTCGGCGCCGCCACCTCTCGCTGAGGGGCGAGGAGTGTTTGCGCTGGTTCAGGGAGGGTCACAGCTGGCACTGTGCCAGGCTTTGGATGTAACGGACGGACATGATCTCTACTGGGAGTTCGCAGCTATGCATGCGCTTCGGCGCCGCCACCTCGCTGCGGGGCGAGGAGGGTGTGCACTGGTTCAGGGGAGGGTCACAGCTGGCACTGTGCCAGGCTTTGGATGTAACGGACGGACAGGATCTCGACCGGGAGTTCGCAGCTACGCATTCGCTTCGGCGCCGCTACCTCTCGTTGACGTTGAGGGGCGAGGAGGGTGTGAACTGGTTCAGGGGAGGGTCACAGCTAGCACTGTGCCAGGCTTTGGATGTAACGGATGGACAGGATCTCGACCACGAGTTCGCAGCTACGCATGCGCTTCGGCGCCGCCACCTCTCGCTGAGGGGCGAGGAGTGTGTGTGCTGGTTCAGGGGAGGGTCACAGCTGGCACTGTGCCAGGCTTTGGATGTAACGGACGGACAGGATCTCGACCGGGAGTTCGCAGCTACGCATGCGCTTCGGCGCCGCCACCTCTCGCTGAGGGGCGAGGAGGGTGTGCGCTGGTTCAGGGGAGGGCCACAGCTGGCACTGTGTCAGGCTTTGGATGTAATGGACGGACAGAATCTCGACCGAGAGTTCGCAGCTACGCATGCGCTTCGGCGCCGCCACCTCTTCCTGAGGGGCGAGGAGGGTGTGCGCTGGTTCAGGGAAGGGTCACAGCTGGCACAGCGACAGGCTTTGGATGTAATGGACGGACAGGATCTCGAACGGGAGTTCACAGCTACGCATGCGCTTCGGCGCAGCCACCTCTCGCTGAGGGGCGGGGAGTGTGTGTGCTGGTTCAGGGGAGGGGCACAGCTGGCACTGTGCCTGGCTTTGGATGTAACGGACGGACAGGATCTCGGCCGGGAGTTCGCAGCTACGCATGCGCTTTGGCGCCGCCACCTCTCGGTGAGGGGCGAGGAGGGTGTGCGCTGGTTCAGGGAAGGGTCACAGCTGGCACTGTGCCAGGCTTTGGGTGTAATGGACGGAGAGGATCTCGACCGGGAGTTCGCAGCCTCGCGTGCGCTTCGGCGCCGCCACTTCTCCCTGAGGGGCGAGGAGGGTTTGCACTGGTTCAGGGGAGGGTGACAGCTGGCACTGTGCCAGGCTTTGGATGTAACGGACGGACAGGATCTCGACCGGAAGTTCGCAGCTACGCATGCGCTTCGGCGCCGCCACCTCTCGCTGAGGGGCGAGGAAGGTGTGCGCTGGTTCAGGGGAGGGTCACAGCTGGCACTGTGCCAGGCTTTGGATGTAATGGACGGACAGGATCGCGAACGGGAGTTCACAGCTACGCATGCGCTTCGGCGCCGCCACCTCTTCCTGAGGGGCGAGGAGGGTGTGCGCTGGTTCAGGGGAGGGTCACAGCTGGCACAGCGACAGGCTTTGGATGTAACGGACGGACAGGATCTCGACCGGGAGTTCGCAGCTACGCATGCGCTTCGGCGCCGCTACCTCTCGTTGAGGGGCGAGGAGGGTGTACACCGGTTCAGGGGAGGGTCACAGCTGGCACTGTGCCAGGCTTTGGATGTAACGGACGGACAGGATCTCGACCGGGAGTTCGCAGCTACGCATGCGCTTCGGCGCCGCTACCTCGTTGAGGGGCGAGGAGGGTGTGCGCTGGTTCAGGGGAGGGTCACAGCTGGCACTGTGCCAGGCTTTGGATGTAATGCACGGAGAGGATCTCGACCGGGAGTTCGCAGCTACGCATGCGCTTCGGCGCCGCCACCTCTTGCTGCGGGGCGAGGAGGGTGTGCGCTGGTTCAGGGGAGGGTCACAGCTGGCACTGTGCCAGTCTTTGGATGTAACGGACGGACAGGATCTCGACCGGGAGTTCGTCTACACATGCGCTTCGGCCCCGCCACCTCTCGCTGAGGGGCGAGGGTGTGCACTGATTCAGTGGAGGGTCACAGCTAGCACTGTGCCAGTCTAGATGTAACGGACGGACAGGATCTCGACCGGGAGTTCGTCTACACATGCGCTTCGGCGCCGCAACCTCGCTTAGGGGCGAGGAGGGTGTGCACTGGTTCAGGGGAGGGTCACAGCTGGCACTGTCCTAGGCTTTGGATGTAACGGATGGAGAGGATCTCGACCAGGAGTTCGCAGCTACGCATGCGCTTCGGCGCCGCAACCTCTCGCTGAGGGGCGAGGAGGGTGTGCACTGGTTCAGGGGAGGGTCACAGCTGGCACTGTGCCAGGCTTTGGATGTAACGGACGGACAGGATCTCGACCGGGAGTTCGCAGCTACGCATGCTCTTCGGCGCCGCTACCTCTCGTTGAGGGGCGAGGGTGTGCACTGATTCAGGGGAGGGTCACAGCTGGCACTGTGCCAGGCTTTGGATGTAACGGACGGACAGGATCTCGACCGGGAGTTCGCAGCTACGCATGCGCTTCGGCCCCGCCACCTCTCGCTGAGGGGCGAGGGTGTGCACTGATTCAGGGGAGGGTCACAGCTGGCACTGTGCCAGTCTGGATGTAACGGACGGACAGGATCTCGACCGGGAGTTCGTCTACACATGCGCTTCGGCGCCGCAACCTCGCTTAGGGGCGAGGAGGGTGTGCACTGGTTCAGGGGAGGGTCACAGCTGACACTGTCCTAGGCTTTGGATGTAACGGATGGACAGGATCTCGACCAGGAGTTCGCAGCTACGCATGCGCTTCGGCGCCGCAACCTCTCGCTGAGGGGCGAGGAGGGTGTGCACTGGTTCAGGGGAGGGTCACAGCTGGCACTGTGCCAGGCTTTGGATGTAACGGACGGACAGGATCTCGACCGGGAGTTCGCAGCTACGCATGCTCTTCGGCGCCGCTACCTCTCGTTGAGGGGCGAGGGTGTGCACTGATTCAGGGGAGGGTCACAGCTGGCACTGTGCCAGGCTTTGGATGTAACGGACGGACATGATCTCTACTGGGAGTTCGCAGCTATGCATGCGCTTCGGCGCCGCCACCTCTCGCTGCGGGGCGAGAAGGGTGTGCACTGCTTCAGGGAAGGGTCACAGCTGGCACTGTGCCAGGCTTTGGATGTAACGGACGGACAGGATCTCGACCGGGAGTTCACAGCTACGCATGCGCTTCGGCGCCGCTACCTCTCGTTGACGTTGAGGGGCGAGGAGGGTGTGCACTGGTTCAGGGGAGGGTCACAGCTGGCACTGTGCCAGGCTTTGGATGTAACGGACGGACAGGATCTCGACCGGGAGTTCGCAGCTACGCATGCGCTTCGGCGCCGCTACCTCTCGTTGACGTTGAGGGGCGAGGAGGGTGTGCACTGGTTCAGGGGAGGGTCACAGCTGGCACTGTGCCAGTCTGGATGTAACGGACGGACAGGATCTCGACCGGGAGTTCGTCTACACATGCGCTTCGGCGCCGCAACCTCGCTTAGGGGCGAGGAGGGTGTGCACTGGTTCAGGGCAGGGTCACAGCTGGCACTGTCCTAGGCTTTGGATGTAACGGATGGACAGGATCTCGACCAGGAGTTCGCAGCTACGCATGCGCTTCGGCGCCGCAACCTCTCGCTGAGGGGCGAGGAGGGTGTGCACTGGTTCAGGGGATGGTCACAGCTGGCACTGTGCCAGGCTCTGGATGTAACGGACGGACAGGATCTCGACCGGGAGTTCGCATCTACGCATGCTCTTCGGCGCCGCTACCTCTCGTTGAGGGGCTAGGGTGTGCACTGATTCAGGGGAGGGTCACAGCTGGCACTGTGCCAGGCCTTGGATGTAACGGACGGACAGGATCTCGACCGGGAGTTCGCAGCTACGTATGCGCTTCAGCCCCGCCACCTCTCGCTGAGGGGCGAGGGTGTGCACTGATTCAGGGGAGGGTCACAGCTGGCACTGTGCCAGTCTGGATGTAACGGACGGACAGGATCTCGACCGGGAGTTCGTCTCCACATGCGCTTCGGCGCCGCAACCTCGCTTAGGGGCGAGGAGGGTGTGCACTGGTTCAGGGGAGGGTCACAGCTGGCACTGTCCTAGGCTTTGGATGTAACGGATGGACAGGATCTCGACCGGGAGTTCGTCTACACATGCGCTTCGGCGCCGCAACCTCTCGCTGAGGGGCGAGGAGGGTGTGCACTGGTTCAGGGGAGGGTCACAGCTGGCACTGTGCCAGGCTTTGGATGTAACGGACGGACATGATCTCTACTGGGAGTTCGCAGCTATGCATGCGCTTCGGCGCCGCCACCTCGCTGCGGGGCGAGGAGTGTTTGCGCTGGTTCAGGGGAGGGTCACGGCTGGCACTGTGCCAGGCTTTGGATGTAACGGACGGACATGATCTCTACTCCGAGTTCGCAGCTATGCATGCGCTTCGGCGCCGCCACATCTCGCTGCGGGGCGAGGAGGGTGTGCACTGGTTCAGGGGAGGGTCACCGCTGGCACTGTGCCAGGCTTTGGATGCAACGGATGGACAGGATCTCGACCACGAGTTCGCAGCTACGCATGCGCTTCGGCGCCGCCACCTCTCGCTGAGGGGCGAGGAGTGTTTGCGCTGGTTCAGGGAGGGTCACAGCTGGCACTGTGCCAGGCTTTGGATGTAACGGACGGACATGATCTCTACTGGGAGTTCGCAGCTATGCATGCGCTTCGGCGCCGCCACCTCGCTGCGGGGCGAGGAGGGTGTGCACTGGTTCAGGGGAGGGTCACAGCTGGCACTGTGCCAGGCTTTGGATGTAACGGACGGACAGGATCTCGACCGGGAGTTCGCAGCTACGCATGCGCTTCGGCGCCGCTACCTCGTTGACGTTGAGGGGCGAGGAGGGTGTGAACTGGTTCAGGGGAGGGTCACAGCTAGCACTGTGCCAGGCTTTGGATGTAACGGATGGACAGGACCTCGACCACGAGTTCGCAGCTACGCATGCGCTTCGGCGCCGCCACCTCTCGCTGAGGGGCGAGGAGGGTGTGCGCTGGTTCAGGGGAGGGCCACAGCTTTCAATGTGCCAGGCTTTGGATGCAACGGACGGACAGGATGTCGACCGGGAGTTAGCAGCTACGCATGCGCTTAGGCGCCGCCACCTCGCTGAGGGGCGAGGAGGGAGTGCGCTGGTCAGGGGAGGGTCACAGCTGGCACTGTGCCAGGCTTTGGATGTAACGCACGGACAGTATCTCGACCGGGAGTTCGCAGGTACGCATGCGCTTCGGCGCCGCCACCTCTCGCTGAGGGGCGAGGAGGGTGTCCGCTGGTTCAGGGGAGGGTCATAGCTTTCACTGTGCCAGGCTTTGGATGCAACGGACGGACAGGATCTCGACCCGGAGTTCGCAGCTACGCATGCGCTTCGGCGCCGCCACCTCTCGGTGAGGGGCGAGGAGGGTGTGCGCTGGTTCATGGGAGGGTCACAGCTGGCACTCTGTCAGGCTTTGGATGTAATGGACGGACAGAATCTCGACCGAGAGTTCGCAGCTACGCATGCGCTTCGGCGCCGCCACCTCTTCCTGAGGGGCGAGGAGGGTGTGCGCTGGTTCAGGGGAGGGTCACAGCTGGCACAGCGACAGGCTTTGGATGTAACGGACGGACAGGATCTCGACCGGGAGTTCGCAGCTACGCATGCGCTTCGGCGCCGCTACCTCTCGTTGAGGGGCGAGGAGGGTGTACACCGGTTCAGGGGAGGGTCACAGCTGGCACTGTGCCAGGCTTTGGATGTAACGGACGGACAGGATCTCGACCGGAAGTTCGCAGCTACGCATGCGCTTCGGCGGCGCCACCTCTCGCTGAGGGGCGAGGAAGGTGTGCGCTGGTTCAGGGGAGGGTCACAGCTGGCACTGTGCCAGGCTTTGGATGTAATGGACGGACAGGATCTCGAACGGGAGTTCACAGCTACGCATGCGCTTCGGCGCCGCCACCTCTCGCTGAGGGGCGGGGAGTGTGTGTGCTGGTTCAGGGGAGGGGCACAGCTGGCGCAGTGCCTGGCTTTGGATGTAACGGACGGACAGGATCTCGGCCGGGAGTTCGCAGCTACGCATGCGCTTTGGCGCCGCCACCTCTTGCTGCGGGGCGAGGAGGGTGTGCGCTGGTTCAGGGGAGGGTCACAGCTGGCACTGTGCCAGTCTTTGGATGTAACGGACGGACAGGATCTCGACCGGGAGTTCGTCTACACATGCGCTTCGGCGCCTCAACCTCTCGCTGAGGGGCGAGGAGGGTGTGCACTGGTTCAGGGGAGGGTCAGATCTGGCACTATCCTAGGCTTTGGATGTAACGGATGGACAGGATCTCGACCAGGAGTTCGCAGCTACGCATGCGCTTCGGCGCCGCCACCTCGCTGAGGGGCGAGGAGAGAGTGCGCTGGTTCATGGGATGGCCACAGCTGGCACTGTGCCAGGCTTTGAATGTAACGGACGGACAGGATCTCGACCGGGAGTTCGCAGCTACGCATGCGCTTCAGCGCCGCCACCTCGCTGAGGGGCGAGGAGGGAGTGCGCTAGTTCAGGGGCGGGTCACAGCTGGCACTGTGCCAGTCTGGATGTAACGGACGGACAGGATCTCGACCGGGAGTTCGCAGCTACGCATGCTCTTCGGCGCCGCTACCTCTCGTTGAGGGGCGAGGGTGTGCACTGATTCAGGGGAGGGTCACAGCTGGCACTGTGCCAGGCTTTGGATGTAACGGAAGGACAGGATCTCGACCGGGAGTTCGCAGCTACGCATGCTCTTCGGCCCCGCCACCTCTCGCTGAGGGGCGAGGGTGTGCACTGATTCAGGGGAGGGTCACAGCTGGCACTGTGCCAGTCTGGATGTAACGGACGGACAGGATCTCGACCGGGAGTTCGTCTACACATGCGCTTCGGCCCCGCCACCTCTCGCTGAGGGGCGAGGGTGTGCACTGATTCAGGGGAGGGTCACAGCTGGCACTGTGCCAGTCTGGATGTAACGGACGGACAGGATCTCGACCGGGAGTTCGTCTACACATGCGCTTCGGCGCCGCAACCTCGCTTAGGGGCGAGGAGGGTGTGCACTGGTTCAGGGGAGGGTCACAGCTGGCACTGTCCTAGGCTTTGGATGTAACGGATGGAGAGGATCTCGACCAGGAGTTCGCAGCTACGCATGCGCTTCGGCGCCGCAACCTCTCGCTGAGGGGCTAGGAGGGTGTGCACTGGTTCAGGGGAGGGTCACAGCTGGCACTGTGCCAGGCTTTGGTTGTACCGGACGGACAGGATCTTGACCGGGAGTTCGCAGCTACGCATGCTCTTCGGCGCCGCTACCTCTCGTTGAGGGGCGAGGGTGTGCACTGATTCAGGGGAGGGTCACAGCTGGCACTGTGCCAGTCTGGATGTAACGGACGGACAGGATCTCGACCGGGAGTTCGCAGCTACGCATGCGCTTCGGCCCCGCCACCTCTCGCTGAGGGGCGAGGGTGTGCACTGATTCAGGGGAGGGTCACAGCTGGCACTGTGCCAGTCTGGATGTAACGGACGGACAGGATCTCGACCGGGAGTTCGTCTACACATGCGCTTCGGCGCCGCAACCTCGCTTAGGGGCGAGGAGGGTGTGCACTGGTTCAGGGGAGGGTCACAGCTGGCACTGTCCTAGGCTTTGGATGTAACGGATGGACAGGATCTCGACCAGGAGTTCGCAGCTACGCATGCGCTTCGGCGCCGCAACCTCTCGCTGAGGGGCGAGGAGGGTGTGCACTGGTTCAGGGGAGGGTCACAGCTGGCACTGTGCCAGGCTTTGGATGTAACGGACGGACAGGATCTCGACCGGGAGTTCGCAGCTACGCATGCTCTTCGGCGCCGCTACCTCTCGTTGAGGGGCGAGGGTGTGCACTGATTCAGGGGAGGGTCACAGCTGGCACTGTGCCAGGCTTGGGATGTAACGGACGGACATGATCTCTACTGGGAGTTCGCAGCTATGCATGCGCTTCGGCGCCGCCACCTCTCGCTGCGGGGCGAGGAGGGTGTGCACTGGTTCAGGGAAGGGTCACAGCTGGCACTGTGCCAGGCTTT
Source organism: Amblyomma americanum (assembly GCF_052857255.1). Lineage (NCBI taxonomy): Eukaryota > Metazoa > Arthropoda > Arachnida > Ixodida > Ixodidae > Amblyomma > Amblyomma americanum. The sequence goes on along the minus strand of NC_135498.1, from coordinate 226,597,429 downwards.
GGATGTAACGGACGGACAGGATCTCGACCGGGAGTTCACAGCTACGCATGCGCTTCGGCGCCGCTACCTCTCGTTGACGTTGAGGGGCGAGGAGGGTGTGCACTGGTTCAGGGGAGGGTCACAGCTGGCACTGTGCCAGGCTTTGGATGTAACGGACGGACAGGATCTCGACCGGGATTTCGCAGCTACGCATGCGCTTCGGCGCCGCTACCTCTCGTTGACGTTGAGGGGCGAGGAGGGTGTGCACTGGTTCAGGGGAGGGTCACAGCTGGCACTGTCCTAGGCTTTGGATGTAACGGATGGACAGGATCTCGACCAGGAGTTCGCAGCTACGCATGCGCTTCGGCGCCGCCACCTCGCTGAGGGGCGAGGAGGGAGTGCGCTGGTTCATGGGATGGCCACAGCTGGCACTGTGCCAGGCTTTGAATGTAACGGACGGACAGGATCTCGACCGGGAGTTCGCAGCTACGCATGCGCTTCGGCGCCGCCACCTCGCTGAGGGGCGAGGAGGGAGTGCGCTAGTTCAGGGGCGGGTCACAGCTGGCACGGTGCCAGTCTTTGGATGTAACGGACGGACAGGATCTTGACCGGGAGTTCGCCGCTACGCATGCTCTTCGGCGCCGCTACCTCTCGTTGAGGGGCGAGGGTGTGCACTGATTCAGGGGAGGGTCACAGCTGGCACTGTGCCAGGCTTTGGATGTAACGGACGGACAGGATCTCGACCGGGAGTTCGCAGCTACGCATGCGCTTCGGCCCCGCCACCTCTCGCTGAGGGGCGAGGGTGTGCACTGATTCAGGGGAGGGTCACAGCTGGCACTGTGCCAGTCTGGATGTAACGGACGGACAGGATCTCGACCGGGAGTTCGTCTACACATGCGCTTCGGCGCCGCAACCTCGCTTAGGGGCGAGGAGGGTGTGCACTGGTTCAGGGCAGGGTCACAGCTGGCACTGTCCTAGGCTTTGGATGTAACGGATGGACAGGATCTCGACCAGGAGTTCGCAGCTACGCATGCGCTTCGGCGCCGCAACCTCTCGCTGAGGGGCGAGGAGGGTGTGCACTGGTTCAGGGGAGGGTCACAGCTGGCACTGTGCCAGGCTCTGGATGTAACGGACGGACAGGATCTCGACCGGGAGTTCGCATCTACGCATGCTTTTCGGCGCCGCTACCTCTCGTTGAGGGGCGAGGGTGTGCACTGATTCAGGGGAGGGTCACAGCTGGCACTGTGCCAGGCCTTGGATGTAACGGACGGACAGGATCTCGACCGGGAGTTCGCAGCTACGCATGCGCTTCAGCCCCGCCACCTCTCGCTGAGGGGCGAGGGTGTGCACTGATTCAGGGGAGGGTCACAGCTGGCACTGTGCCAGTCTGGATGTAACGGACGGACAGGATCTCGACCGGGAGTTCGTCTACACATGCGCTTCGGCGCCGCAACCTCGCTTAGGGGCGAGGAGGGTGTGCACTGGTTCAGGGGAGGGTCACAGCTGGCACTGTCCTAGGCTTTGGATGTAACGGATGGACAGGATCTCGACCAGGAGTTCGCAGCTACGCATGCGCTTCGGCGCCGCAACCTCTCGCTGATGGGCTAGGAAGGTGTGCGCTGGTTCAGGGGAGGGTCACAGCTGGCACTGTGCCAGGCTTTGGATGTAATGGACGGACAGGATCTCGACCGGGAGTTCACAGCTACGCATGCGCTTCGGCGCCGCCACCTCTCGCTAAGGGGCGAGGAGTGTGTGCGCTGGTTCAGGGGAGGGTCACAGCTGGCACTGTGCCAGTCTTTGGATGTAACGGACGGACAGGATCTCGACCGGGAGTTCGTCTACACATGCACTTCGGCGCCGAAACCTTTCGCTGAGGGGCGAGGAGGGTGTGCACTGGTTCGGGGGAGGGTCACAGCTGGCACTGTGCCAGGCTTTGGATGTAACGGATGGACAGGATCTCGACCACGAGTTCGCAGCTACGCATGCGCTTCGGCGCCGCCACCTCTCGCTGAGGGGCTAGGAAGGTGTGCGCTGGTTCAGGGGAGGGTCACAGCTGGTACTGTGCCAGTCTTTGGATGTAACGGACGGACAGGATCTCGACCGGGAGTTCGTCTACACATGCACTTCGGCGCCGAAACCTTTCGCTGAGGGGCGAGGAGGGTGTGCGCTGGTTCAGGGGAGGGTCACAGCTGGCACTGTGCCAGGCTTTGGATGTAACGGACGGACATGATCTCTACTGGGAGTTCGCAGCTATGCATGCGCTTCGGCGCCGCCACCTCTCGCTGCGGGGCGAGGAGGGTGTGCACTGGTTCAGGGGAGGGTCACAGCTGGCGTTGTGCCAGGCTTTGGATATAACGGACGGACAGGATCTCGACCGGGAGTTCGCAGCTACGCATGCGCTTCGGCGCCGCCACCTCTCGCTGAGGGGCTAGGAAGGTGTGCGCTGGTTCAGGGGAGGGTCACAGCTGGTACTGTGCCAGTCTTTGGATGTAACGGACGGACAGGATCTCGACCGGGAGTTCGTCTACACATGCACTTCGGCGCCGAAACCTTTCGCTGAGGGGCGAGGAAGGTGTGCGCTGGTTCATGGGAGGGTCACAGCTGGCACTGTGCCAGGCTTTGGATGTAACGGACGGACATGATCTCTACTGGGAGTTCGCAGCTATGCATGCGCTTCGGCGCCGCCACCTCTCGCTGCGGGGCGAGGAGGGTGTGCACTGGTTCAGGGGAGGGTCACAGCTGGCGTTGTGCCAGGCTTTGGATATAACGGACGGACAGGATCTCGACCGGGAGTTCGCAGCTACGCATGCGCTTCGGCGCCGCCACCTCTCGCTGAGGGGCTAGGAAGGTGTGCGCTGGTTCAGGGGAGGGTCACAGCTGGTACTGTGCCAGTCTTTGGATGTAACGGACGGACAGGATCTCGACCGGGAGTTCGTCTACACATGCACTTCGGCGCCGAAACCTTTCGCTGAGGGGCGAGGAAGGTGTGCACTGGTTCAGGGGAGGGTCACAGCTGGCGTTGTGCCAGGGTTTGGATGTAACGGACGGACAGGATCTCGACCGGGAGTTCGCAGCTACGCATGCTCTTCGGCGCCGCCACCTCTCGTTGAGGGGCGAGGGTGTGCACTGATTCAGGGGAGGGTCACAGCTGGCACTGTGCCAGGCTTTGGATGTTACGGGCGGACAGGATCTCGACCGGGAGTTCGCAGCTACGCATGCGCTTCGGCGCCGCCACCTCTCGCTGAGGGGCTAGGAAGGTGTGCGCTGGTTCAGGGGAGGGTCACAGCTGGCACTGTGCCAGGCTTTGGATGTAATGGACGGACAGGATTTCGACCGGGAGTTCGCAGCTACGCATGCGCTTCGGCGCCGCTACCTCTCGTTGACGTTGAAGGGCGAGGAGGGTGTGCACTGGTTCAGAGGAGGGTCACAGCTGGCACTGTGCCAGGCTTTGGATGTAACGGACGGACAGGATCTCGACCCGGAGTTCGTCTACACATGCACTTCGGCGCCGAAACCTTTCGCTGAGGGGCGAGGAAGGTGTGAGCTGGTTCAGGGGAGGGTCACAGCTGGCACTGTGCCAGGCTTTGGATGTAATGGACGGACAGGATCTCGACCGGGAGTTCACAGCTACGCATGTGCTTCGGCGCCGCCACCTCTCGTTGAGGGGCGAGGGTGTGCACTGATTCAGGGGAGGGTCACAGCTGGCACTGTGCCAGGCCTTGGATGTAACGGACGGACAGGATCTCGACCGGGAGTTCGCAGCTACGCATGCGCTTCAGCCCCGCCACCTCTCGCTGAGGGGCGAGGGTGTGCACTGATTCAGGGGAGGGTCACAGCTGGCACTGTGCCAGTCTGGATGTAACGGACGGACAGGATCTCGACCGGGAGTTCGTCTACACATGCGCTTCGGCGCCGCAACCTCGCTTAGGGGCGAGGAGGGTGTGCACTGGTTCAGGGGAGGGTCACAGCTGGCACTGTCCTAGGCTTTGGATGTAACGGATGGACAGGATCTCGACCAGGAGTTCGCAGCTACGCATGCGCTTCGGCGCCGCAACCTCTCGCTGATGGGCTAGGAAGGTGTGCGCTGGTTCAGGGGAGGGTCACAGCTGGCACTGTGCCAGGCTTTGGATGTAATGGACGGACAGGATCTCGACCGGGAGTTCACAGCTACGCATGCGCTTCGGCGCCGCCACCTCTCGCTAAGGGGCGAGGAGTGTGTGCGCTGGTTCAGGGGAGGGTCACAGCTGGCACTGTGCCAGTCTTTGGATGTAACGGACGGACAGGATCTCGACCGGGAGTTCGTCTACACATGCACTTCGGCGCCGAAACCTTTCGCTGAGGGGCGAGGAGGGTGTGCACTGGTTCGGGGGAGGGTCACAGCTGGCACTGTGCCAGGCTTTGGATGTAACGGATGGACAGGATCTCGACCACGAGTTCGCAGCTACGCATGCGCTTCGGCGCCGCCACCTCTCGCTGAGGGGCTAGGAAGGTGTGCGCTGGTTCAGGGGAGGGTCACAGCTGGTACTGTGCCAGTCTTTGGATGTAACGGACGGACAGGATCTCGACCGGGAGTTCGTCTACACATGCACTTCGGCGCCGAAACCTTTCGCTGAGGGGCGAGGAGGGTGTGCGCTGGTTCAGGGGAGGGTCACAGCTGGCACTGTGCCAGGCTTTGGATGTAACGGACGGACATGATCTCTACTGGGAGTTCGCAGCTATGCATGCGCTTCGGCGCCGCCACCTCTCGCTGCGGGGCGAGGAGGGTGTGCACTGGTTCAGGGGAGGGTCACAGCTGGCGTTGTGCCAGGCTTTGGATATAACGGACGGACAGGATCTCGACCGGGAGTTCGCAGCTACGCATGCGCTTCGGCGCCGCCACCTCTCGCTGAGGGGCTAGGAAGGTGTGCGCTGGTTCAGGGGAGGGTCACAGCTGGTACTGTGCCAGTCTTTGGATGTAACGGACGGACAGGATCTCGACCGGGAGTTCGTCTACACATGCACTTCGGCGCCGAAACCTTTCGCTGAGGGGCGAGGAAGGTGTGCGCTGGTTCATGGGAGGGTCACAGCTGGCACTGTGCCAGGCTTTGGATGTAACGGACGGACATGATCTCTACTGGGAGTTCGCAGCTATGCATGCGCTTCGGCGCCGCCACCTCTCGCTGCGGGGCGAGGAGGGTGTGCACTGGTTCAGGGGAGGGTCACAGCTGGCGTTGTGCCAGGCTTTGGATATAACGGACGGACAGGATCTCGACCGGGAGTTCGCAGCTACGCATGCGCTTCGGCGCCGCCACCTCTCGCTGAGGGGCTAGGAAGGTGTGCGCTGGTTCAGGGGAGGGTCACAGCTGGTACTGTGCCAGTCTTTGGATGTAACGGACGGACAGGATCTCGACCGGGAGTTCGTCTACACATGCACTTCGGCGCCGAAACCTTTCGCTGAGGGGCGAGGAAGGTGTGCACTGGTTCAGGGGAGGGTCACAGCTGGCGTTGTGCCAGGGTTTGGATGTAACGGACGGACAGGATCTCGACCGGGAGTTCGCAGCTACGCATGCTCTTCGGCGCCGCCACCTCTCGTTGAGGGGCGAGGGTGTGCACTGATTCAGGGGAGGGTCACAGCTGGCACTGTGCCAGGCTTTGGATGTTACGGGCGGACAGGATCTCGACCGGGAGTTCGCAGCTACGCATGCGCTTCGGCGCCGCCACCTCTCGCTGAGGGGCTAGGAAGGTGTGCGCTGGTTCAGGGGAGGGTCACAGCTGGCACTGTGCCAGGCTTTGGATGTAATGGACGGACAGGATTTCGACCGGGAGTTCGCAGCTACGCATGCGCTTCGGCGCCGCTACCTCTCGTTGACGTTGAAGGGCGAGGAGGGTGTGCACTGGTTCAGAGGAGGGTCACAGCTGGCACTGTGCCAGGCTTTGGATGTAACGGACGGACAGGATCTCGACCCGGAGTTCGTCTACACATGCACTTCGGCGCCGAAACCTTTCGCTGAGGGGCGAGGAAGGTGTGAGCTGGTTCAGGGGAGGGTCACAGCTGGCACTGTGCCAGGCTTTGGATGTAATGGACGGACAGGATCTCGACCGGGAGTTCACAGCTACGCATGTGCTTCGGCGCCGCCACCTCTCGCTGAGGGGCGAGGAGTGTGTGTGCTGGTTCAGGGGAGGGTCACAGCTGGCACTGTGCCAGGCTTTGGATGTAACGGACGGACAGGATCTCGACCGGGAGTTCGCAGCTACGCATGCGCTTCGGCGCCGCTACCTCTCGTTGACGTTGAGGGGCGAGGATGGTGTGCACTGGTTCAGGGGAGGGTCACAGCTGGCACTGTGCCAGGCTTTGGATGTAACGGACGGACAGGATCTCGACCGGGAGTTCACAGCTACGCATGCGCTTCGGCGCTGCCGCCTCTCGCTGAGGGGCTAGGAAGGTGTGCGCTGGTTCAGGGGAGGGTCACAGCTGGCACTGTGCCAGGCTTTGGATGTAATGGACGGACAGGATCTCGACCGGGAGTTCGCAGCTACGCATGCGCTTCGGCGCCGCTACCTCTCGTTGACGTTGAAGGGCGAGGCGGGTGTGCACTGGTTCAGGGGAGGGTCACAGCTGGCACTGTGCCAGGCTTTGGATGTAACGGACGGACAGGATCTCGACCGGGAGTTCGTCTACACATGCACTTCGGCGCCGAAACCTCTCGCTGAGGGGCGAGGAGGGTGTGCACTGGTTCAGGGGAGGGTCACAGCTGGCACTGTGCCAGGCTTTGGATGTAATGGACGGACAGGATCTCGACCGGGAGTTCGCAGCTACGCATGCGCTTCGGCGCTGCCGCCTCTCGCTGAGGGGCTAGGAAGGTGTGCGCTGGTTCAGGGGAGGGTCACAGCTGGCACTGTGCCAGGCTTTGGATGTAATGGACGGACAGGATCTCGACCGGGAGTTCACAGCTACGCATGCGCTTCGGCGCTGCCGCCACTCGCTGAGGGGCTAGGAAGGTGTGCGCTGGTTCAGGGGAGGGTCACAGCTGGCTGCCAGGCTTTGGATGTATGGACGGACAGGATCTCGACCGGGAGTTCGCAGCTACGCATGCGCTTCGGCGCCGCTACCTCTCGTTGACGTTGAGGGGCGAGGAGGGTGTGCACTGGTTCAGGGGAGGGTCACAGCTGGCACTGTGCCAGGCTTTGGATGTAACGGACGGACAGGATCTCGACCGGGAGTTCTACACATGCACTTCGGCGCCGAAACCTCTTGCTGAGGGGCGAGGAGGGTGTGCGCTGGTTCAGGGGAGGGTCACAGCTGGCACTGTGCCAGGCTTTGGATGTAACGGACGGACATGATCTCTACTGGGAGTTCGCAGCTATGCATGCGCTTCGGCGCCGCCACCTCTCGCTGCGGGGCGAGGAGGGTGTGCACTGGTTCAGGGGAGGGTCACAGCTTTCGTTGTGCCAGGCTTTGGATGTAACGGACGGAGAGGATCTCGACCGGGAGTTCGCAGCTACGCATGCTCTTCGGCGCCGCTACCTCTCGTTGAGGGGCGAGGGTGTGCACTGATTCAGGGGAGGGTCACAGCTGGCACTGTGCCAGGCTTTGGATGTAACGGGCGGACAGGATCTCGACCGGGAGTTCGCAGCTACGCATGCGCTTCGGCGCCGCCACCTCTCGCTGAGGGGCGAGGAAGGTGTGCGCTGGTTCAGGGGAGGGTCACAGCTGGCACTGTGCCAGGCTTTGAATGTAATGGACGGACAGGATCTCGACCGGGAGTTCACAGCTACGCATGTGCTTCGGCGCCGCCACCTTTCGCTGAGGGGCGAGGAGTGTGTGTGCTGGTTCAGGGGAGGGTCACAGCTGGCACTGTGCCAGGCTTTGGATGTAACGGACGGACAGGATCTCGACCGGGAGTTCGCAGCTACGCATGCGCTTCGGCGCCGTCACATCGCTGAGGGGCGAGGAGGGTGTGTACTGGTTCAGGGGAGGGTCACAGCTTTCACTGTGCCAGGCTTTGGATGTAACGGACGGAGAGGATCTCGACCGGGAGTTCGCAGCTACGCATGCTCTTCGGCGCCGCCACCTCGCTGAGGGGCGAGGAGGGAGTGCGCTGGTCAGGGGAGGGTCACAGCTGGCACTGTGCCAGGCTTTGAATGTAATGGACGGACAGGATCTCGACCTGGAGTTCACAGCTACGCATGTGCTTCGGCGCCGCCACCTTTCGCTGAGGGGCGAGGAGTGTGTGTGCTGGTTCAGGGGAGGGTCACAGCTGGCACTGTGCCAGGCTTTGGTTGTAACGGACGGACAGGATCTCGACCGGGAGTTCGCAGCTACGCATGCTCTTCGGCGCCGCCACCTCTCGCTGAGGGGCGAGGAGGGTGTGCTCTGGTTCAGGGGAGGGTCACAGCTTTCACTGTGCCAGGCTTTGGATGCAACGGACGGACAGGATGTCGACCGGGAGTTAGCAGCTACGCATGCGCTTAGGCGCCGCCACCTCGCTGAGGGGCGAGGAGGGAGTGCGCTGGTCAGGGGAGGGTCACAGCTGGCACTGTGCCAGGCTTTGGATGTAACGCACGGACAGTATCTCGACCGGGAGTTTGCAGGTACGCATGCGCTTCGGCGCCGTCACATCGCTGAGGGGCGAGGAGGGTGTGTACTGGTTCAGGGGAGGGTCACAGCTGGCACTGTGCCAGACTTTGGATGTAACGCACGGACAGTATCTCGACCGGGAGTTTGCAAGTACGCATGCGCTTCGGCGCCGCCACATCGCTGAGGGGCGAGGAGGGTGTGCGCTGGTTCAGGGGAGGGTCACAGCTGGCACTGTGCCAGGCTTTGGATGTAACGCACGGACAGTATCTCTACCCGGAGTTTGCAGGTACGCATGCGCTTCGGCGCCGCCACATCGCTGAGGGGCGAGGAGGGTGTGCGCTGGTTCATGGGAGGGTCACAGCTGGCACTGTGCCAGACTTTGGATGTAATGGACGGACAGGATTTCGACCAGGAGTTCGCAGGTACGCATGCGCTTCGGCGCCGCCACATCGCTTAGGGGCGAGGAGGGTGTGCGCTGGTTCATCGGAGGGTCACAGCTGGCACTGTGCAGGTTTTGGATGTAACGGACGGACAGGATCTCGACCGGGAGTTCGCAGCTACGCATGCGCTTCGGCGCTGCCACATCGCTGAGGGGCGAGGAGTGTGTGCTGGTTCATGGGAGGGTCACAGCTGGCACTGTGCCAGACTTTGGCTGAATGGACGGAAAGGATTTCGACCAGGAGTTCTCAGGTACGCATGCGCTTCGGCGCCGCCACATCACTGAGGGGCGAGGAGGGTGTTTGCTGGTTCCGGGGAGGGTCACAGCTCGCACTGTGCCAGGCTTTGGATGTAATGAACGGAAGGATCTCGACCGGGAGTTCGCAGCTATGCATGTGCTTCGGCGCCGCAATCTCTCGCTGAGGGGCGAGGAGGGTGTGCGCTGGTTCAGGCAAGGGTCACAGCTGGCACTGTTCCAGGCTTTGGATGTAATGGACAGACAGGATCTCGACCTGGACTATGAGCCATTAAAGGCTTTCGCTTCAATAAGTGTTTCGCCGCTGCAGATGATGCAGAGTGTAGGGAGTCGAGTGCGAAACGGTGACTGGACGGCATGCATGGTGCAGGCAGTGTTAGTTACGGGAATCGTTTGACACATTTTCTGGTTAGCCTGCCACGGGGGTTGTGGCGTTCTGAATGCAAGGTCATGGGTGGAGGCGAAATGTGAAAGGTGCTCGTGTGATGCGTGATATGAGTGCACATTAGGGAACCCTAGGTGGTCTGAGATAATCCGGAGCCCTCCATTACGTTTACTGGTCCCTACTGGGCTGCAGGCAAGCCGGTGTGCCATCATACACCGTTGGCTGGGGCAGGTCACCTTCATGGCCGCTGTTGCACACTGTCATGTGTGTTACTTATTGGGCATTTAGCGTCGGTTTGGTTCCGTTGCATCCTAGTGGTGTGCTAGGAATTTGCGGCCTCGCTTTTTCTGCACACTCCAGCTTGGGCCTTGCAGTTGAGCAGAGAGAGCAGTCCATTGTTTCCCCCTTCCCAGGACCACCAGGTAACCCAGATGTTCCACTTGGCAGCCCAGCGGCCTGTCACCACCACTGCACAGCATGTCATCTACATGGTGCGGCCTCGGCTGGCGCTTATGGACGTGATCGCCGAGCAGGTGCTAGAGTGAGTGCAGACACCTTCAACCTTGGTTGGACATTTCCATCTCGTGTGTTTTTCTTCACCAACTGGCCTACAGACGCACCCTTGCCTTCTTATTGAGACTGTTATGAGTGACTTGTAGCATGGTCAGCATACCTTAATAATTCAGCTTGCAGAAACATCATAGTAACAGTGACACCACCCATGCACTAAATTGGGCCAAATCAGACAAGCTGCGTCTTCTTCGTCAAAAAATTAGAAAAATTACGCCCAACTGCTCAAAAATTCGCTGCTTCAGAATTGGGTGCCACCGTGCACCAGCTGTGCAGGCAGACATAACCTGAGTAGTTGCCGCCGTTTCAGAATGTTAAGGTCTGTGGAATTCTGCTTATAATGAACATGACTGTCGCATGCCATTCATTCCTTATGTTCCAAAGTTTGCAGAAGATGCTCTCACTGTCGTCCGGCATAGTTTCAGCATGTGTTTTCGAGCTGCTGCTCGTTTCTCACATGGGCTTTCCAACAAAACTAAGGTAGTGCCAACTGTAGGCAACCCCAGTAAACAGCAGCTGGACTCGCCCAATAGCTGATGCATCTGGACCCCCACGTACTGGACCTTGACACACAACACCCTGCAGATCTAATTCTCACACAGCATCACTTACCTGTAGGCCTTCTTCTTGGGCATGCCCAAAAACAGTTGGGCCATTGCTTTGTTGCGGGAATATTACGGAAATTTGAGCTAGTTCGTACAGCGTCTTGGAAAAAAAAAACAGCACAAAAAAATGACAGGCGTGTAAAGAACAGACACCATAGGTACTGATTCACAGCTGAGTGTTTATTCACAAAATTCAGGATAAGTACATACTCTGAAAAAAAGGCAACATAAAACAAGAACAAAACAAGAAATCAATGAGGGGTTTCTAGATATGACAACTCTCATAACACAAGAATAACACAAGCTGTCGGGCTAGTTGCAGGACAACTGATGGGTCACTAACACATGTGCGCTCTTTCTTACAGACATGACAGGCGCCTGACACCTCCTTAACTAATTGATTAGGATGCCGAAACAAAATTTTGGTTTGGCCATGAAAAGGCTCACACCTACAGCATCTGCTACAGTGCTTTGCTAGATTTGAGAACGGCAGCTTTCCCAAAGATAGGCATATGTACCTTTAAGCACCGGCTAGTTTGTCTGATTTGTCGGACGGTGATCGCTCAAGCCCATCTATTTATTGACCAATATCCGTGCTCAGGATTTTCGAGAAAATCCTTGCGGATCGAATCAATAGCTTTACACAGAAATACAGCATAATTTGCCCACAGCAACATGGTTTTCGGCCAAACCATTCAACCTCATCAGCGGTGCAGCCTTTAGCCCACATTATAAACGGCGCTTTAAATGACAATAAACTTGTAGCTGTAGTCTTTCTCAATTTAAAAAAGGCTTTCGATACAGTCGACCATTCCATCATTTTGTACAAGCTAAAGCACTACGGTTTTAGGGAATGGATTTTTGATTTGTTTTCTAGTTACTTAGTGAACGTCATCAGATAGTTGTCATAAATAATGTCTCATCGTCACCACAACGTATTCACAGAGGCGTGCCCCAAGGGTCTGTTTTGGGACCCATGTTTTTTTCTATATACGTTCCGATCTTCCACGTGTCTTAAATTTCGGAGAAATGGTGATGTATGCAGATGACACCGCTATAATAATTACAGGCAATAGCATCGAGAAAATACAGTCCAAAGCAAACGTAGATTTGGCAAACGTCTCTAAATGGTTTTTCAGCCAACAAGCTTACTTTAAATGTCAAGGAAACAAAATATACTATATTTCACTCCTGTAGAAAACAAGTAGATGCTAACTCTGTAAACATTAGTATTGACAACTCTCTACTAGAATATACTCCTTGTTTTAAATATCTTGGCATAATCTTTGATAGACACCTGCACTGGCAAAACCATTTATTAGCAGTGGGGGCGAAGGTAGCATCGGGGTGCTATAAAGCGCTTCAAGCACGTGACTTTCTTGACACAAATACGTTACGCATTTTATATTTCTCCTTTATCCAAAGTCATCTCTCATACTGTCTGGAATCATGGGGATGGACCTACAATAGTTATCTCCAGCCAATCAGAAAATTGCAGAAACGATCATTACGAATATAACACATCATAACGCATTCTAAGCAGGATCACCCCAGCAACCCATTATTCCACAACCTACGGATATTACCCTTCGATTCACTACGCCTCCTAAAAAACAGCAACTGTCATAAACAGTTTCGTAAGAAACAGCCACCCCTTTTATGTGTCCCTCTTCCATACATCATCGCGTACTACTAGAAATGTAGCATTGGGCAACTTCAATCTACTGCCCACGCACAACGTTTATGGAGAACAATGGCTCTCTTTCATTGGTGTTCAAATATGGGATACTCTTCCACAAGAAATAAAATATGCTCAAAATTTTTCACTTGCAGCTTAAAAATTCTTTCAGCGCATGCATTAAACATGTTAAAAGACATCTATCTGCTGTTTGCATCTCATTTATTATTGTAATTTAACATGCACGATGTTTCTGAATTGAAGTGACTGTTCCTTGTTATGCTTTCTTTTGTCATTTGTACTATGTATATATTTCTCTCTCTGTTCTTCCAAGTTTTTTATTGTGCATGTGACGAAGTGTCTGCATTGGACCCATAACTAGCCTACAGCTACGGGTCCAAACAGTGCTGGAAACACTTTTATTGTGTTTTCATGGATAAATAAAGAATTTGAATTTAAGCCCAGCCAAAATTCCAGTAAGGAAGGGTGCCGGGCAGGGAGACATGATCTCGCCAATTCTCTTCACCGCCTGTTTATAGGAGGTGTTCCGTTTGGGGATAAGAGTTAATGGAGAATACCTTAGTAATTTGCAATTCGCTGATGAGAGAATCACTCAGGAAATGAACTGCAAAGCATGATCAATGAGTTAGACAGGCAGAGCGGAACAGTGGGTCTAAAAATTAACATGCAGAAAACCAAAGTAATGTTCAGCAGTCTGGCAAGGGAACAGCAGTTCACAATTGGTAGCGAGGTGTTGGAGGTGTTAAAGGAATACTACTTAGGGCAGGTAGTGGCCGCTGATCCGTATCATGAGAGGGAAATAACTAGAAAAATAAGAATGGGGTGGAGCGCATATGACAGGTTCTCTGGCATGGGGCACGAGGCAGAAACGTGGAGGCTAATGAAAAGGGTTCAGCTTAAGTTAAGGAGAACGCAGCGAGCCATGGAAAGAAAAATGATAAGTGTAACGTTAAGAGACCGGAAGCTTGCGGAGTGGGTGAGGGAAAAAACGCGGGTTAATGACATCCTAGTCGAAATCAAAAGGAAGGAATGGGCTTGGGCACGGCATATAATGCGAAGGCAAGATAACCGTTGTTACTTAAAGGGATACTGCATTAAATTTTAGACAGTCTAGTTTTTTGCTAGAATGAAAGCTGGCATTTCAGTCTGAATTTCTGAATAAATGGGGGCCGAATAAACGAGGTTTTGCTGTAGCAGCACTGCCCCTTGTACGTTTTTTTTTTTTTCAGAATGGAGGGTGGTTGCTAGCCCGCCACTGGTTTCCGGATGGGGACAGTAGCGATGCGCGTCTCGAAAACTGACTTCAGTGCTGTTCCTGGCATGTCTTCAGTCTGAACTAACCTGTGCGTGTGCGATTTCACTCAGAATTAACGAATGTGTGGTGCCATTGACTTACGTACATTTTGATGGGAGGAAGCAGGGAGGCTGAAATAACGAGGTTTGACGTTATTTCGAACAAACCACAAAGGACAGTGGCTCAAGAGTTAAAAAAAAGGCTAAGCACAGCCTTGTGTTTTGTCTGCCTTTTAAAATTTTGTGTTGTGGCATTCACACATTTGCTTCAAAATAAAGAGGCTGCAGATGCCATTACCGTATTTTTTGCAGATGTCAAAATGCATCTTATAGGATTGCTATTTTTTAAGTACATTGCGAACTCCATGAAACAAGTGTATGATACAACGCATTTACTTTTACCAAAGTTTAATTGAGCTTATTTACTAACACATCTTATTAATCTAGCTACATCTGATGTGAAGCATGTTCTTATGAAACCGAAGAGCAGTAAATGTTTGCTCAGGTGTTTGAACATGATTGCTGCATACTTGATGAGGATATTTTGCTGCTGCAAATATCATTAATTTCAATTTAGCTATAGTCATTTCCAGCTCATTTTAATTTCAACACGTTTCAAATTTTCTGTGCATTCGTGGAAGATTGCCTGCAACCAAATTTAAACCTAAAAGTGGCCAACTTCAAGTCACAGCAAAAGGTTACCAATAAAAGACACAAGCCAACACTTCCTTTCTTTTCTTCATCATCCTTCAGCCCTACAACTTGGTCTTCTGATACGGGTCATTCCACGCAAAACGTCCCAGACCACAAAAGCGATTCCTTTGAAAAAATTGTGCTAGTGGTCGAATATCTGAATTTAGTGTCTACAAAGTGTTTCTCTCTTGAAAAAATTTTGCTCACGTGAGCGTCCTTTGAAGTTTCCGTAAAGAAGCAAAAGTTGTTTGGAGGCACAAATTTGTAAATGAAGTGTGAAACAGAGTACAGTGAACAATCTTATTTTAGAATATTTCACTTGCGTTGTTCTTACATCTGACTTCATTAATGAAGCCATACAAGCATTTTCTGCACTTTCTTGGTGCAGTAAAAAAGCTAGAATAGAGGCGTTTCAACATTTTTTTCGCATAAACATTGTTAACATCTCAGATAAAATAATTTTTTCTGTGCTTTCACCTGTTCTAGCTTATGCTAAAAATAATTTAAAATTGTTAAGCTAAGTACTTTTTGAGAAAATTGGTTCCAAAGTTCGTAAACCTAAATTAAGGGTCAAGGCCCTCCTGGTAAACATACTTGAGGGCTTGTTATACAAACATTGCTTGTAATCTAGAAATTTTAATTCGAGTAAATTTTGTTTGAGGCGATGGTGATGAAAACGTAATGGTGAAAAGGGCCGCCGCGGTGGCTGAGTAGTTATGGCGCTTGGCTGCTGGCCCGAAAGACACGGGCTCGATCCCGGCCGCGGCGGTCGAAATTCGATGCAGGTGAAATTCTAGAGGCCCGTGTACTGTGCGTTGTCAGCATATGTTAAAGAACACCAGGTGGTCGAAATTTCCGGATCTCTTCACTACGGCGCCTCTCGAGAGGTAGCCTGAGTCACTTTTGGACGTTAAACTTCCATAAACCAAACCAAACCAAACCATAATGGTAAAAACGCTGATTATGAAAGGCTTGGGTTGCAGGAAGACCAATCAGGTTCCTAGTCCAGAAAACCATTGGTAAAAGCCACTGCCCATGCTCTTTCAACGAGGGCTCGTTGTGGCGAGAAAAAGAAATTGGAAGTCCGCAATCAACGCAAAGGCGCCCGTGTGCTGTGCAATGTCAGTGCGTGTTAAAGATCCCCAGGTGGTTGAAATTTTCCGGAGCCCTCCACTACGGCACCTCTTTTGTAGCGAAAGCTACACTGGCCATGAAATTGCGATTTCGCTGTGGCGGTGCTCCGAGGAGGCACAGAGACGGACATTGAGCCATTGCCTAGCAACCACCGCAGCGCGCTCGCCGCACCATCTGGCATGACGTCACACCGCGCGCCTCACCGCCCTTACATGCTTAACCGCTAACCAACGTATTCGGTGGCGGCATCTGTGGGAACCACTGAAAACCGCGCACACTCACTGAATAATAAAAAAAAAAACCTGTGTCGAGGCTGGGAATCAAAGCAGGGCCTTTGGCGTTTGAGGCGGAGATGCTACCGCTCCGCCACGACGGCTCAAGGTTTAATCATGAATAACGGCGCATCTAGTGAATGCACGGGTTTCATATATTATATCTCCCGATCCAGAAGTCTGCGTGTACCTTGGCCATGAGAATTTTATTCTTTTCTTCTCTCAGTCTCTCCTTTATCCCCTCCCTTAAGGCGCTCTTCAGGTGTCCGCTGAGATGTGAGACAGATACTGCGCCATTTCCTTTCCCCAGCAGCCAATTTTCAATTTCCGCAATCAGCCTCCTTGGTAGGTACTGCTGAACTGTCTTCACTGCAGAGCACGTACTATCGTGCTCAATGTAAAGTGCAACACGCAAGATGTGACAGCACATGTTTGCTTGACATATTAGTGCCATAGAAATAGGTGGTGACATGTACTATTGCACTCAATATAGCTTGCAACGCATCTGATGGGGTCCAACTAAGCTTAATCAATGCCCCATGCGAAAGTGCCCCCGAAGACCTTTGTTGTTTTCATTGACAGCTAACTCCAACAATTCCTAGCACCACTGGGCATGCGTTGCTTTGAAAAGTAGCTCCTATCACATCTTATGTGTTGCAGTCAACACTGAGCACGTTAGCATATGTTCTGCAGTGAAGACACGATTCGGCAGTGTCTGCCGAGGAGGCTGGTTTCTTCTCTCCAACAAAATTTACTTGAATTAAAGTTTCCTGATTACAAGCAACAAAGTTGATGTGTATTATGAGCCCTCTCATATATATTTATCTGGAAGGCCTTGATCCTTAATTTAGGTCTCCATCTCAGGAAAAAGTCACTTTCTGTGAACTTTGCAAGTAAGACCTCTCGTGATCAATGTCGTCAGCGCATGTGCTTCTGATCTGATGGGCAGAACATGCACAGTATCGAGGAGGCTCTCACCGGGAGAAGAAAGGCTGCGAGGCGTCTCGAATTAGGTCGCAGCATCTCGAATCAGCGAACAAAGGCGGTGAGGGAGCGCTCGACACCAGCAAAGCCCGTTCAGACGGAAAGTGGACGATTTTGCCCATCAGACCACACCTGTTTGACATCACGCTGTTTACACCAGGCAGCGTCTCGAATCGGCGAACAAAGGCGGCGAGGGAGCGCTCGACTCCAGCAAAGCCCGTTCAGACGGAAAGTGGACGATTTTGCCCATCGGGCCACACCTTTTTGGCATCACACTGTTTACACCAGGCAGCGTCTCGAATCAGGGAACACGCTCGACACCAGCAAAGCCCGTTCAGACGGAAAGTGGACGATTTTGCCCATCGGGCCACACCTGTTTGGCAGCACACTGTTTACACCAGGCAGCGTCTCGAATCAGGGAACACGCTCGTCACCAGCAAAGCCCGTTCAGACGGAAAGTGGACGATTTTGCCCATCGGACCACACCTGTGTGACATCACACTGTTTACACCAGGCAGCGTCTCGAATCAGGGAACACGCTCGTCACCAGCAAAGCCCGTTCAGACGGAAAGTGGACGATTTTGCCCATTGGGCCACACCTTTTTGGCATCACACTGTTTACACCAGGCAGCGTCTCGAATCAGGGAACACGCTCGTCACCAGCAAAGCCCGTTCAGACGGAAAGTGGACGATTTTGCCCATCGGGCAACACCTGTTTGGCATCACACTGTTTACACCAGGCAGCGTCTCGAATCGGGGAACACGCTCGTCACCAGCAAAGCCCGTTCAGACGGAAAGTGGGCGATTTTGCCCATCCGGCCACACCTTTTTGGCATCACACTGTTTACACCAGGCACCGTCTCGAATCAGGGAACACGCTCGACACCAGCAACGCCCGTTCAGACGGAGAGTGGATGATTTTGCCCATCGGGCCACACCTTTTTGGCATCACACTGTTTACACCAGGCAGCGTCTCGAATCAGGGAACACGCTCGTCACCAGCAAAGCCCGTTCAGACGGAAAGTGGACGATTTTGCCCATCGGGCCACACCTTTTTGGCATCACACTGTTTACACCAGGCAGCGTCTCGAATCAGGGAACACGCTTGACACCAGCAACGCCCGTTCAGATGGAAAGTGGATGATTTTGCCCATCGGGCCATGCCTGTTTGGCATCACACTGTTTACACCAGGCAGCGTCTCGAATCAGGGAACACGCTCGTCACCAGCAAAGCCCCGTTCAGACGGAAAGTGGACGATTTTGCCCATCGGGCAACACCTGTTTGGCATCACACTGTTTACACCAGGCAGCGTCTCGAATCAGGGAACACGCTCGACACCAGCAACGCCCGTTCAGATGGAAAGTGGATGATTTTGCCCATCGGGCCACACCTTTTTGGCATCACACTGTTTACACCAGGCAGCGTCTCGAATCAGGGAACACGCTCGTCACCAGCAAAGCCCGTTCAGACGGAAAGTGGATGATTTTGCCCATCGGGCCACACCTTTTTGGCATCACACTGTTTACACCAGGCAGCGTCTCGAATCAGGGAACACGCTCGTCACCAGCAAAGCCCGTTCAGACGGAAAGTGGACGATTTTGCCCATCGGGCCACACCTTTTTGGCATCACACTGTTTACACCAGGCAGCGTCTCGAATCAGGGAACACGCTCGACACCAGCAACGCCCGTTCAAATGGAAAGTGGACGATTTTGCCCATCGGGCCATGCCTGTTTGGCATCACACTGTTTACACCAGGCAGCGTCTCAAATCAGGGAACACGCTCGTCACCAGCAAAGCCCGTTCAGACGGAAAGTGGACGATTTTGCCCATCGGGCCACACCTTTTTGGCATCACACTGTTTACACCAGGCAGCGTCTCGAATCAGGGAACACGCTCGACACCAGCAAAGCCCGTTCAGACGGAAAGTGGACGATTTTGCCCATCGGGCCACACCTGTTTGGCAGCACACTGTTTACACCAGGCAGCGTCTCGAATCAGGGAACACGCTCGTCACCAGCAAAGCCCGTTCAGACGGAAAGTGGACGATTTTGCCCATCGGACCACACCTGTGTGACATCACACTGTTTACACCAGGCAGCGTCTCGAATCAGGGAACACGCTCGTCACCAGCAAAGCCCGTTCAGACGGAAAGTGGACGATTTTGCCCATTGGGCCACACCTTTTTGGCATCACACTGTTTACACCAGGCAGCGTCTCGAATCAGGGAACACGCTCGTCACCAGCAAAGCCCGTTCAGACGGAAAGTGGACGATTTTGCCCATCGGGCAACACCTGTTTGGCATCACACTGTTTACACCAGGCAGCGTCTCGAATCGGGGAACACGCTCGTCACCAGCAAAGCCCGTTCAGACGGAAAGTGGGCGATTTTGCCCATCCGGCCACACCTTTTTGGCATCACACTGTTTACACCAGGCACCGTCTCGAATCAGGGAACACGCTCGACACCAGCAACGCCCGTTCAGACGGAGAGTGGATGATTTTGCCCATCGGGCCACACCTTTTTGGCATCACACTGTTTACACCAGGCAGCGTCTCGAATCAGGGAACACGCTCGTCACCAGCAAAGCCCGTTCAGACGGAAAGTGGACGATTTTGCCCATCGGGCCACACCTTTTTGGCATCACACTGTTTACACCAGGCAGCGTCTCGAATCAGGGAACACGCTTGACACCAGCAACGCCCGTTCAGATGGAAAGTGGATGATTTTGCCCATCGGGCCATGCCTGTTTGGCATCACACTGTTTACACCAGGCAGCGTCTCGAATCAAGGAACACGCTCGTCACCAGCAAAGCCCCGTTCAGACGGAAAGTGGACGATTTTGCCCATCGGGCAACACCTGTTTGGCATCACACTGTTTACACCAGGCAGCGTCTCGAATCAGGGAACACGCTCGACACCAGCAACGCCCGTTCAGATGGAAAGTGGATGATTTTGCCCATCGGGCCACACCTTTTTGGCATCACACTGTTTACACCAGGCAGCGTCTCGAATCAGGGAACACGCTCGTCACCAGCAAAGCCCGTTCAGACGGAAAGTGGATGATTTTGCCCATCGGGCCACACCTTTTTGGCATCACACTGTTTACACCAGGCAGCGTCTCGAATCAGGGAACACGCTCGTCACCAGCAAAGCCCGTTCAGACGGAAAGTGGACGATTTTGCCCATCGGGCCACACCTTTTTGGCATCACACTGTTTACACCAGGCAGCGTCTCGAATCAGGGAACACGCTCGACACCAGCAACGCCCGTTCAAATGGAAAGTGGACGATTTTGCCCATCGGGCCATGCCTGTTTGGCATCACACTGTTTACACCAGGCAGCGTCTCAAATCAGGGAACACGCTCGTCACCAGCAAAGCCCGTTCAGACGGAAAGTGGACGATTTTGCCCATCGGGCAACACCTGTTTGGCATCACACTGTTTACACCAGGCAGCGTCTCGAATCAGGGAACACGCTCGTCACCAGCAAAGCCCATTCAGACGGAAAGTGGGCGATTTTGCCCATCGGGCAACACCTGTTTGGCATCACACTGTTTACACCAGGCAGCGTCTCGAATCAGGGAACACGCTCGTCACCAGCAAAGCCCGTTCAGACGGAAAGTGGGCAATTTTGCCCATCGGGCAACACCTGTTTGGCATCACACTGTTTACACCAGGCAGCATCTCGAATCAGGGAACATGCTCGTCACCAGCAAAGCCCGTTCAGACGGAAAGTGGACGATTTTGCCCATCGGGCCACACCTTTTTGGCATCACACTGTTTACACCAGGCTGCGTCTCGAATCAGGGAACACGCTCGTCACCAGCAAAGCCCGTTCAGACGGAAAGTGGACGATTTTGCCCATCGGGCCACGCCTGTTTGGCATCACACTGTTTACACCAGGCAGCATCTCGAATCAGGGAACACGCTCGTCACCAGCAAAGCCCATTCAGACGGAAAGTGGACGATTTTGCCCATCGGGCCACAGCTTTTTGGCATCACATTGTTTACACCAGGCAGCGTCTCGAATCAGGGACTACGCTCGACACCAGCAACGCCCGCTCAGACGGAAAGTGGATGATTTTGCCCATCGGGCCACACCTTTTTGGCATCACACTGTTTACACCAGGCAGCGTCTCGAATCAGGGAACACGCTCGTCACCAGCAAAGCCCGTTCAGACGGAAAGTGGACGATTTTGCCCATCGGGCCACAGCTTTTTGGCATCACACTGTTTACACCAGGCAGCGTCTCGAATCAGGGAACACGCTTGACACCAGCAACGCCCGTTCAGATGGAAAGTGGACGATTTTGCCCATCGGGCCATGCCTGTTTGGCATCACACTGTTTACACCAGGCAGCGTCTCGAATCAGGGAACACGCTCGTCACCAGCAAAGCCCCGTTCAGACGGAAAGTGGACGATTTTGCCCATCGGGCAACACCTGTTTGGCATCACACTGCTTACACCAGGCAGCGTCTCGAATCAGGGAACACGCTCGACACCAGCAACGCCCGTTCAGACGGAAAGTGGATGATTTTGCCCATCGGGCCACACCTTTTTGGCATCACACTGTTTACACCAGGCAGCGTCTCGAATCAGGGAACACGCCCGTCACCAGCAAAGCCCGTTCAGACGGAAAGTGGATGATTTTGCCCATCGGGCCACACCTTTTTGGCATCACACTGTTTACACCAGGCAGCGTCTCGAATCAGGGAACACGCTCGTCACCAGCAAAGCCCGTTCAGACGGAAAGTGGACGATTTTGCCCATTGGGCCACACCTTTTTGGCATCACACTGTTTACACCAGGCAGCGTCTCGAATCAGGGAACACGCTCGACACCAGCAACGCCCGTTCAGATGGAAAGTGGACGATTTTGCCCATCGGGCCATGCCTGTTTGGCATCACACTGTTTACACCAGGCAGCGTCTCAAATCAGGGAACACGCTCGTCACCAGCAAAGCCCGTTCAGACGGAAAGTGGACGATTTTGCCCATCGGGCAACACCTGTTTGGCATCACACTGTTTACACCAGGCAGCGTCTCGAATCAGGGAACACGCTCGTCACCAGCAAAGCCCGTTCAGACGGAAAGTGGGCAATTTTGCCCATCGGGCAACACCTGTTTGGCATCACACTGTTTACACCAGACAGCATCTCGAATCAGGGAACATGCTCGTCACCAGCAAAGCCCGTTCAGACGGAAAGTGGACGATTTTGCCCATCGGGCAACACCTGTTTGGCATCACACTGTTTACACCAGGCAGCGTCTCGAATCAGGGAACACGCTCGTCACCAGCAAAGCCCGTTCAGACGGAAAGTGGATGATTTTGCCCATCGGGAAACACCTGTTTGGCATCACACTGTTTACACCAGGCAGCGTCTCGAATCAGGGAACACGCTCGTCACCAGCAAAGCCCGTTCAGACGGAAAGTGGACGATTTTGCCCATCGGGCAACACCTGTTTGGCATCACACTGTTTACACCAGGCAGCGTCTCGAATCAGGGAACACGCTCGTCACCAGCAAAGCCCGTTCAGACGGAAAGTGGACGATTTTGCCCATCGGGCAACACCTGTTTGGCATCACACTGTTTACACCAGGCAGCGTCTCGAATCAGGGAACACGCTCGTCACCAGCAAAGCTCGTTCAGACGGAAAGTGGGCGATTTCGCCTATCGGACCACACCTGTTTGGCATCACACTGTTTACACCAGGCAGCGTCTCGAATCACGGAACACGCTCGTCACCAGCAAAGCCCGTTCAGACGGAAAGTGGACGATTTTGCCCATCGGACCACAGCTGTTTGACATCACACTGTTTATACCAGGCAGCGTCTCGAATCAGGGAACACGCTCGTCACCAGCAAAGCCCGTTCAGACGGAAAGTGGGCAATTTTGCCCATTGGGCAACACCTGTTTGGCATCACACTGTTTACACCAGGCAGCGTCTCGAATCAGGGAACACGCTCGTCACCAGCAAAGTCCGTTCAGACGGAAAGTGGACGATTTTGCCCATCGGGCAACACCTGTTTGGCATCACACTGTTTACACCAGGCAGCGTCTCGAATCAGGGAACAAAGGCGGCAGAGGAGCGCTCGACACCAGCAAAGCCCGTTCAGAGGGAAAGTGGACGATTTTGCCCATCGGGCAACGCCTGTTTGGCATCACACTGTTTACACCAGGCAGCGTCTCGAATCAGGGAACAAAGGCGGCAGAGGAGCGCTCGACACCAGCAAAGCCCGTTCAGACGGAAAGTGGACGATTTTGCCCATCGGGCAACGCCTGTTTGGCATCACACTGTTTACACCAGGCAGCGTCTCGAATCAGGGAACACGCTCGTCACCAGCAAAGCCCGTTCAGATGGAAAGTGGGCGATTTTGCCCATCGGGCAACACCTGTTTGGCATCACACTGTTTACACCAGGCAGCGTCTCGAATCAGGGAACACGCTCGTCACCAGCAAAGCCCGTTCAGATGGAAAGTGGACGAGTTTGCCCATCGGGCAACACCTGTTTGGCATCACACTGTTTACACCAGGCAGCGTCTCGAATCAGGGAACACGCTCGTCACCAGCAAAGCCCGTTCAGACGGAAAGTGGATGATTTTGTCCATC
The DNA here is from genome assembly GCF_052857255.1 of Amblyomma americanum. NCBI lineage: Eukaryota > Metazoa > Arthropoda > Arachnida > Ixodida > Ixodidae > Amblyomma > Amblyomma americanum. The sequence goes on along the minus strand of NC_135498.1, from coordinate 226,573,952 downwards.
GGGCCATGCCTGTTTGGCATCACACTGTTTACACCAGGCAGCGTCTCGAATTAGGGAACACGCTCGTCGCCAGCAAAGCCCGTTCAGACGGAAAGTGGACGATTTTGCCCATCGGGCAACACCTGTTTGGCATCACACTGTTTATACCAGGCAGCGTCTCGAATCAGGGAACACGCTCGTCACCAGCAAAGCCCGTTCAGACGAAAAGTGGACGATTTTGCCCATCGGGCAACACCTGTTTGGCATCACACTGTTTACACCAGGCAGCGTCTCGAATCAGGGAACACGCTCGTCACCAGCAAAGCCCGTTCAGACGGAAAGTGCGACGATTTTGCCCATCGGGCAACACCTTTTTGGCATAACACTGTTTACACCAGGCAGCGTCTCGAATCAGGGAACACGCTCGTCACCAGCAAAGCCCGTTCAGAAGGAAAGTGGACGATTTTGCCCATCGGGCAACACCTTTTTGGCATAACACTGTTTACACCAGGCAGCGTCTCGAATCAGGGAACACGCTCGTCACCAGCAAAGCCCGTTCAGAAGGAAAGTGGACGATTTTGCCCATCGGGCAACACCTGTTTGGCATCACACTGTTTACACCAGGCAGCGTCTCGAATCAGGGAACACGCTCGTCACCAGCAAAGCCCGTTCAGACGGAAAGTGGACGATTTTGCCCATTGGGCCACGCCTGTTTGGCATCACACTGTTTACACCAGGCAGCGTCTCGAATCAGGGAACACGCTCGTCACCAGCAAAGCCCGTTCAGACGAAAAGTGGACGATTTTGCCCATCGGGCAACACCTGTTTGGCATCACACTGTTTACACCAGGCAGCGTCTCGAATCAGGGAACACGCTCGTCACCTGCAAAGCCCGTTCAGACGGAAAGTGGACGGTTTCGCCCATCGGGCAACACCTGTTTGGCATCACACTGTTTACACCAGGCAGCGTCTCGAATCAGGGAACACGCTCGTCACCAGCAAAGCCTGTTCAGACGAAAAGTGGATGATTTTGCCCATCGGGCAACACCTGTTTGGCATCACACTGTCTACACCAGGCAGCGTCTCGAATCAGGGAACACGCTCGTCACCAGCAAAGCCCATTCAGAAGGAAAGTGGACGATTTTGCCCATCGGGCAACACCTGTTTGGCATCACACTGTTTACACCAGGCAGCGTCTCGAATCAGGGAACACGCTCGTCACCAGCAAAGCCCGTTCAGAAGGAAAGTGGACGATTTTGCCCATCGGGCAACACCTGTTTGGCATCACACTGTTTACACCAGGCAGCGTCTCGAATCAGGGAACACTCTCGTCACCAGCAAAGCCCATTCAGAGGGAAAGTGGACGATTTTGCCCATCGGGCAACACCTGTTTGGCATCACACTGTTTACACCAGGCAGCGTCTCGAATCAGGGAACACGCTCGTCACCAGCAAAGCCCGTTCAGACGGAAAGTGGACGATTTTGCCCATCGGGCAACACCTGTTTGGCATCACACTGTTTACACCAGGCAGCGTCTCGAATCAGGGAACACGCTCGTCACCAGCAAAGCCCGTTCAGACGAAAAGTGGACGATTTTGCCCATCGGGCAACACCTTTTTGGCATAACACTGTTTACACCAGGCAGCGTCTCGAATCAGGGAACACGCTCGTCACCAGCAAAGCCTGTTCAGACGGAAAGTGGACGATTTTGCCCATCGGGCCATGCCTGTTTGGCATCACACTGTTTACACCAGGCAGCGTCTCGAATCAGGGAACACGCTCGTCACCAGCAAAGCCCGTTCAGACGGAAAGTGGACGATTTTGCCCATCGGGCAACGCCTGTTTGGCATCACACTGTTTACACCAGGCAGCGTCTCGAATCAGGGAACACGCTCGTCACCAGCAAAGCCCGTTCAGACGGAAAGTGGACGATTTTGCCCATTGGGCCACGCCTGTTTGGCATCACACTGTTTACACCAGGCAGCGTCTCGAATCAGGGAACACGCTCGTCACCAGCAAAGCCCGTTCAGACGAAAAGTGGACGATTTTCCCCATCGGGCAACACCTGTTTGGCATCACACTGTTTACACCAGGCAGCGTCTCGAATCAGGGAACACGCTCGTCACCAGCAAAGCCCGTTCAGACGGAAAGTGGACGATTTTGCCCATCGGGCAACACCTGTTTGGCATCACACTGTTTACACCAGGCAGCGTCTCGAATCAGGGAACACGCTCGTCACCAGCAAAGCCTGTTCAGATGAAAAGTGGACGATTTTGCCCATCGGGCAACACCTGTTTGGCATCACACTGTTTACACCAGGCAGCGTCTCGAATCAGGGAACACGCTCGTCACCAGCAAAGCCCGTTCAGACGGAAAGTGGATGATTTTGCCCATCGGGCCACACCTTTTTGGCATCACACTGTTTACACCAGGCAGCGTCTCGAATCAGGGAACACGCTCGTCACCAGCAAAGCCCGTTCAGACGGAAAGTGGACGATTTTGCCCATCGGGCCACACCTTTTTGGCATCACACTGTTTACACCAGGCAGCGTCTCGAATCAGGGAACACGCTCGACACCAGCAACGCCCGTTCAAATGGAAAGTGGACGATTTTGCCCATCGGGCCACACCTTTTTGGCATCACACTGTTTACACCAGGCAGCGTCTCGAATCAGGGAACACGCTCGACACCAGCAAAGCCCGTTCAGACGGAAAGTGGACGATTTTGCCCATCGGGCCACACCTGTTTGGCAGCACACTGTTTACACCAGGCAGCGTCTCGAATCAGGGAACACGCTCGTCACCAGCAAAGCCCGTTCAGACGGAAAGTGGACGATTTTGCCCATCGGACCACACCTGTGTGACATCACACTGTTTACACCAGGCAGCGTCTCGAATCAGGGAACACGCTCGTCACCAGCAAAGCCCGTTCAGACGGAAAGTGGACGATTTTGCCCATTGGGCCACACCTTTTTGGCATCACACTGTTTACACCAGGCAGCGTCTCGAATCAGGGAACACGCTCGTCACCAGCAAAGCCCGTTCAGACGGAAAGTGGACGATTTTGCCCATCGGGCAACACCTGTTTGGCATCACACTGTTTACACCAGGCAGCGTCTCGAATCGGGGAACACGCTCGTCACCAGCAAAGCCCGTTCAGACGGAAAGTGGGCGATTTTGCCCATCCGGCCACACCTTTTTGGCATCACACTGTTTACACCAGGCACCGTCTCGAATCAGGGAACACGCTCGACACCAGCAACGCCCGTTCAGACGGAGAGTGGATGATTTTGCCCATCGGGCCACACCTTTTTGGCATCACACTGTTTACACCAGGCAGCGTCTCGAATCAGGGAACACGCTCGTCACCAGCAAAGCCCGTTCAGACGGAAAGTGGACGATTTTGCCCATCGGGCCACACCTTTTTGGCATCACACTGTTTACACCAGGCAGCGTCTCGAATCAGGGAACACGCTTGACACCAGCAACGCCCGTTCAGATGGAAAGTGGATGATTTTGCCCATCGGGCCATGCCTGTTTGGCATCACACTGTTTACACCAGGCAGCGTCTCGAATCAGGGAACACGCTCGTCACCAGCAAAGCCCCGTTCAGACGGAAAGTGGACGATTTTGCCCATCGGGCAACACCTGTTTGGCATCACACTGTTTACACCAGGCAGCGTCTCGAATCAGGGAACACGCTCGACACCAGCAACGCCCGTTCAGATGGAAAGTGGATGATTTTGCCCATCGGGCCACACCTTTTTGGCATCACACTGTTTACACCAGGCAGCGTCTCGAATCAGGGAACACGCTCGTCACCAGCAAAGCCCGTTCAGACGGAAAGTGGATGATTTTGCCCATCGGGCCACACCTTTTTGGCATCACACTGTTTACACCAGGCAGCGTCTCGAATCAGGGAACACGCTCGTCACCAGCAAAGCCCGTTCAGACGGAAAGTGGACGATTTTGCCCATCGGGCCACACCTTTTTGGCATCACACTGTTTACACCAGGCAGCGTCTCGAATCAGGGAACACGCTCGACACCAGCAACGCCCGTTCAAATGGAAAGTGGACGATTTTGCCCATCGGGCCATGCCTGTTTGGCATCACACTGTTTACACCAGGCAGCGTCTCAAATCAGGGAACACGCTCGTCACCAGCAAAGCCCGTTCAGACGGAAAGTGGACGATTTTGCCCATCGGGCCACACCTTTTTGGCATCACACTGTTTACACCAGGCAGCGTCTCGAATCAGGGAACACGCTCGACACCAGCAAAGCCCGTTCAGACGGAAAGTGGACGATTTTGCCCATCGGGCCACACCTGTTTGGCAGCACACTGCTTACACCAGGCAGCGTCTCGAATCAGGGAACACGCTCGTCACCAGCAAAGCCCGTTCAGACGGAAAGTGGACGATTTTGCCCATCGGACCACACCTGTGTGACATCACACTGTTTACACCAGGCAGCGTCTCGAATCAGGGAACACGCTCGTCACCAGCAAAGCCCGTTCAGACGGAAAGTGGACGATTTTGCCCATTGGGCCACACCTTTTTGGCATCACACTGTTTACACCAGGCAGCGTCTCGAATCAGGGAACACGCTCGTCACCAGCAAAGCCCGTTCAGACGGAAAGTGGACGATTTTGCCCATCGGGCAACACCTGTTTGGCATCACACTGTTTACACCAGGCAGCGTCTCGAATCGGGGAACACGCTCGTCACCAGCAAAGCCCGTTCAGACGGAAAGTGGGCGATTTTGCCCATCCGGCCACACCTTTTTGGCATCACACTGTTTACACCAGGCACCGTCTCGAATCAGGGAACACGCTCGACACCAGCAACGCCCGTTCAGACGGAGAGTGGATGATTTTGCCCATCGGGCCACACCTTTTTGGCATCACACTGTTTACACCAGGCAGCGTCTCGAATCAGGGAACACGCTCGTCACCAGCAAAGCCCGTTCAGACGGAAAGTGGACGATTTTGCCCATCGGGCCACACCTTTTTGGCATCACACTGTTTACACCAGGCAGCGTCTCGAATCAGGGAACACGCTTGACACCAGCAACGCCCGTTCAGATGGAAAGTGGATGATTTTGCCCATCGGGCCATGCCTGTTTGGCATCACACTGTTTACACCAGGCAGCGTCTCGAATCAAGGAACACGCTCGTCACCAGCAAAGCCCCGTTCAGACGGAAAGTGGACGATTTTGCCCATCGGGCAACACCTGTTTGGCATCACACTGTTTACACCAGGCAGCGTCTAGAATCAGGGAACACGCTCGACACCAGCAACGCCCGTTCAGATGGAAAGTGGATGATTTTGCCCATCGGGCCACACCTTTTTGGCATCACACTGTTTACACCAGGCAGCGTCTCGAATCAGGGAACACGCTCGTCACCAGCAAAGCCCGTTCAGACGGAAAGTGGATGATTTTGCCCATCGGGCCACACCTTTTTGGCATCACACTGTTTACACCAGGCAGCGTCTCGAATCAGGGAACACGCTCGTCACCAGCAAAGCCCGTTCAGACGGAAAGTGGACGATTTTGCCCATCGGGCCACACCTTTTTGGCATCACACTGTTTACACCAGGCAGCGTCTCGAATCAGGGAACACGCTCGACACCAGCAACGCCCGTTCAAATGGAAAGTGGACGATTTTGCCCATCGGGCCATGCCTGTTTGGCATCACACTGTTTACACCAGGCAGCGTCTCAAATCAGGGAACACGCTCGTCACCAGCAAAGCCCGTTCAGACGGAAAGTGGACGATTTTGCCCATCGGGCAACACCTGTTTGGCATCACACTGTTTACACCAGGCAGCGTCTCGAATCAGGGAACACGCTCGTCACCAGCAAAGCCCATTCAGACGGAAAGTGGGCGATTTTGCCCATCGGGCAACACCTGTTTGGCATCACACTGTTTACACCAGGCAGCGTCTCGAATCAGGGAACACGCTCGTCACCAGCAAAGCCCGTTCAGACGGAAAGTGGGCAATTTTGCCCATCGGGCAACACCTGTTTGGCATCACACTGTTTACACCAGGCAGCATCTCGAATCAGGGAACATGCTCGTCACCAGCAAAGCCCGTTCAGACGGAAAGTGGACGATTTTGCCCATCGGGCCACACCTTTTTGGCATCACACTGTTTACACCAGGCTGCGTCTCGAATCAGGGAACACGCTCGTCACCAGCAAAGCCCGTTCAGACGGAAAGTGGACGATTTTGCCCATCGGGCCACGCCTGTTTGGCATCACACTGTTTACACCAGGCAGCATCTCGAATCAGGGAACACGCTCGTCACCAGCAAAGCCCATTCAGACGGAAAGTGGACGATTTTGCCCATCGGGCCACAGCTTTTTGGCATCACATTGTTTACACCAGGCAGCGTCTCGAATCAGGGACTACGCTCGACACCAGCAACGCCCGCTCAGACGGAAAGTGGATGATTTTGCCCATCGGGCCACACCTTTTTGGCATCACACTGTTTACACCAGGCAGCGTCTCGAATCAGGGAACACGCTCGTCACCAGCAAAGCCCGTTCAGACGGAAAGTGGACGATTTTGCCCATCGGGCCACAGCTTTTTGGCATCACACTGTTTACACCAGGCAGCGTCTCGAATCAGGGAACACGCTTGACACCAGCAACGCCCGTTCAGATGGAAAGTGGACGATTTTGCCCATCGGGCCATGCCTGTTTGGCATCACACTGTTTACACCAGGCAGCGTCTCGAATCAGGGAACACGCTCGTCACCAGCAAAGCCCCGTTCAGACGGAAAGTGGACGATTTTGCCCATCGGGCAACACCTGTTTGGCATCACACTGCTTACACCAGGCAGCGTCTCGAATCAGGGAACACGCTCGACACCAGCAACGCCCGTTCAGACGGAAAGTGGATGATTTTGCCCATCGGGCCACACCTTTTTGGCATCACACTGTTTACACCAGGCAGCGTCTCGAATCAGGGAACACGCCCGTCACCAGCAAAGCCCGTTCAGACGGAAAGTGGATGATTTTGCCCATCGGGCCACACCTTTTTGGCATCACACTGTTTACACCAGGCAGCGTCTCGAATCAGGGAACACGCTCGTCACCAGCAAAGCCCGTTCAGACGGAAAGTGGACGATTTTGCCCATTGGGCCACACCTTTTTGGCATCACACTGTTTACACCAGGCAGCGTCTCGAATCAGGGAACACGCTCGACACCAGCAACGCCCGTTCAGATGGAAAGTGGACGATTTTGCCCATCGGGCCATGCCTGTTTGGCATCACACTGTTTACACCAGGCAGCGTCTCAAATCAGGGAACACGCTCGTCACCAGCAAAGCCCGTTCAGACGGAAAGTGGACGATTTTGCCCATCGGGCAACACCTGTTTGGCATCACACTGTTTACACCAGGCAGCGTCTCGAATCAGGGAACACGCTCGTCACCAGCAAAGCCCGTTCAGACGGAAAGTGGGCGATTTTGCCCATCGGGCAACACCTGTTTGGCATCACACTGTTTACACCAGGCAGCGTCTCGAATCAGGGAACACGCTCGTCACCAGCAAAGCCCGTTCAGACGGAAAGTGGGCAATTTTGCCCATCGGGCAACACCTGTTTGGCATCACACTGTTTACACCAGACAGCATCTCGAATCAGGGAACATGCTCGTCACCAGCAAAGCCCGTTCAGACGGAAAGTGGACGATTTTGCCCATCGGGCAACACCTGTTTGGCATCACACTGTTTACACCAGGCAGCGTCTCGAATCAGGGAACACGCTCGTCACCAGCAAAGCCCGTTCAGACGGAAAGTGGATGATTTTGCCCATCGGGAAACACCTGTTTGGCATCACACTGTTTACACCAGGCAGCGTCTCGAATCAGGGAACACGCTCGTCACCAGCAAAGCCCGTTCAGACGGAAAGTGGACGATTTTGCCCATCGGGCAACACCTGTTTGGCATCACACTGTTTACACCAGGCAGCGTCTCGAATCAGGGAACACGCTCGTCACCAGCAAAGCCCGTTCAGACGGAAAGTGGACGATTTTGCCCATCGGGCAACACCTGTTTGGCATCACACTGTTTACACCAGGCAGCGTCTCGAATCAGGGAACACGCTCGTCACCAGCAAAGCTCGTTCAGACGGAAAGTGGGCGATTTCGCCTATCGGACCACACCTGTTTGGCATCACACTGTTTACACCAGGCAGCGTCTCGAATCACGGAACACGCTCGTCACCAGCAAAGCCCGTTCAGACGGAAAGTGGACGATTTTGCCCATCGGACCACAGCTGTTTGACATCACACTGTTTATACCAGGCAGCGTCTCGAATCAGGGAACACGCTCGTCACCAGCAAAGCCCGTTCAGACGGAAAGTGGGCAATTTTGCCCATTGGGCAACACCTGTTTGGCATCACACTGTTTACACCAGGCAGCGTCTCGAATCAGGGAACACGCTCGTCACCAGCAAAGTCCGTTCAGACGGAAAGTGGACGATTTTGCCCATCGGGCAACACCTGTTTGGCATCACACTGTTTACACCAGGCAGCGTCTCGAATCAGGGAACAAAGGCGGCAGAGGAGCGCTCGACACCAGCAAAGCCCGTTCAGAGGGAAAGTGGACGATTTTGCCCATCGGGCAACGCCTGTTTGGCATCACACTGTTTACACCAGGCAGCGTCTCGAATCAGGGAACAAAGGCGGCAGAGGAGCGCTCGACACCAGCAAAGCCCGTTCAGACGGAAAGTGGACGATTTTGCCCATCGGGCAACGCCTGTTTGGCATCACACTGTTTACACCAGGCAGCGTCTCGAATCAGGGAACACGCTCGTCACCAGCAAAGCCCGTTCAGATGGAAAGTGGGCGATTTTGCCCATCGGGCAACACCTGTTTGGCATCACACTGTTTACACCAGGCAGCGTCTCGAATCAGGGAACACGCTCGTCACCAGCAAAGCCCGTTCAGACGGAAAGTGGACGAGTTTGCCCATCGGGCAACACCTGTTTGGCATCACACTGTTTACACCAGGCAGCGTCTCGAATCAGGGAACACGCTCGTCACCAGCAAAGCCCGTTCAGACGGAAAGTGGATGATTTTGTCCATCGGGCCATGCCTGTTTGGCATCACACTGTTTACACCAGGCAGCGTCTCGAATTAGGGAACACGCTCGTCGCCAGCAAAGCCCGTTCAGACGGAAAGTGGACGATTTTGCCCATCGGGCAACACCTGTTTGGCATCACACTGTTTACACCAGGCAGCGTCTCGAATCAGGGAACACGCTCGTCACCAGCAAAGCCCGTTCAGACGAAAAGTGGACGATTTTGCCCATCGGGCAACACCTGTTTGGCATCACACTGTTTACACCAGGCAGCGTCTCGAATCAGGGAACACGCTCGTCACCAGCAAAGCCCGTTCAGACGGAAAGTGCGACGATTTTGCCCATCGGGCAACACCTTTTTGGCATAACACTGTTTACACCAGGCAGCGTCTCGAATCAGGGAACACGCTCGTCACCAGCAAAGCCCGTTCAGAAGGAAAGTGGACGATTTTGCCCATCGGGCAACACCTTTTTGGCATAACACTGTTTACACCAGGCAGCGTCTCGAATCAGGGAACACGCTCGTCACCAGCAAAGCCCGTTCAGAAGGAAAGTGGACGATTTTGCCCATCGGGCAACACCTGTTTGGCATCACACTGTTTACACCAGGCAGCGTCTCGAATCAGGGAACACGCTCGTCACCAGCAAAGCCCGTTCAGACGGAAAGTGGACGATTTTGCCCATTGGGCCACGCCTGTTTGGCATCACACTGTTTACACCAGGCAGCGTCTCGAATCAGGGAACACGCTCGTCACCAGCAAAGCCCGTTCAGACGAAAAGTGGACGATTTTGCCCATCGGGCAACACCTGTTTGGCATCACACTGTTTACACCAGGCAGCGTCTCGAATCAGGGAGCACGCTCGTCACCTGCAAAGCCCGTTCAGACGGAAAGTGGACGGTTTCGCCCATCGGGCAACACCTGTTTGGCATCACACTGTTTACACCAGGCAGCGTCTCGAATCAGGGAACACGCTCGTCACCAGCAAAGCCTGTTCAGACGAAAAGTGGATGATTTTGCCCATCGGGCAACACCTGTTTGGCATCACACTGTCTACACCAGGCAGCGTCTCGAATCAGGGAACACGCTCGTCACCAGCAAAGCCCATTCAGAAGGAAAGTGGACGATTTTGCCCATCGGGCAACACCTGTTTGGCATCACACTGTTTACACCAGGCAGCGTCTCGAATCAGGGAACACGCTCGTCACCAGCAAAGCCCGTTCAGAAGGAAAGTGGACGATTTTGCCCATCGGGCAACACCTGTTTGGCATCACACTGTTTACACCAGGCAGCGTCTCGAATCAGGGAACACTCTCGTCACCAGCAAAGCCCATTCAGAGGGAAAGTGGACGATTTTGCCCATCGGGCAACACCTGTTTGGCATCACACTGTTTACACCAGGCAGCGTCTCGAATCAGGGAACACGCTCGTCACCAGCAAAGCCCGTTCAGACGGAAAGTGGACGATTTTGCCCATCGGGCAACACCTGTTTGGCATCACACTGTTTACACCAGGCAGCGTCTCGAATCAGGGAACACGCTCGTCACCAGCAAAGCCCGTTCAGACGAAAAGTGGACGATTTTGCCCATCGGGCAACACCTTTTTGGCATAACACTGTTTACACCAGGCAGCGTCTCGAATCAGGGAACACGCTCGTCACCAGCAAAGCCCGTTCAGATGGAAAGTGGACGATTTTGCCCATCGGGCCATGCCTGTTTGGCATCACACTGTTTACACCAGGCAGCGTCTCGAATCAGGGAACACGCTCGTCACCAGCAAAGCCCGTTCAGACGGAAAGTGGACGATTTTGCCCATCGGGCAACGCCTGTTTGGCATCACACTGTTTACACCAGGCAGCGTCTCGAATCAGGGAACACGCTCGTCACCAGCAAAGCCCGTTCAGACGGAAAGTGGACGATTTTGCCCATTGGGCCACGCCTGTTTGGCATCACACTGTTTACACCAGGCAGCGTCTCGAATCAGGGAACACGCTCGTCACCAGCAAAGCCCGTTCAGACGAAAAGTGGACGATTTTCCCCATCGGGCAACACCTGTTTGGCATCACACTGTTTACACCAGGCAGCGTCTCGAATCAGGGAACACGCTCGTCACCAGCAAAGCCCGTTCAGACGGAAAGTGGACGATTTTGCCCATCGGGCAACACCTGTTTGGCATCACACTGTTTACACCAGGCAGCGTCTCGAATCAGGGAACACGCTCGTCACCAGCAAAGCCTGTTCAGATGAAAAGTGGACGATTTTGCCCATCGGGCAACACCTGTTTGGCATCACACTGTTTACACCAGGCAGCGTCTCGAATCAGGGAACACGCTCGTCACCAGCAAAGCCCGTTCAGACGGAAAGTGGACGATTTTGCCCATCGGGCAACACCTTTTTGGCATAACACTGTTTACACCAGGCAGCGTCTCGAATCAGGGAACACGCTCGTCACCAGCAAAGCCCCGTTCAGACGGAAAGTGGACGATTTTGCCCATCGGGCAACACCTGTTTGGCATCACACTGTTTACACCAGGCAGCGTCTCGAATCAGGGAACACGCTCGACACCAGCAACGCCCGTTCAGATGGAAAGTGGATGATTTTGCCCATCGGGCCACACCTTTTTGGCATCACACTGTTTACACCAGGCAGCGTCTCGAATCAGGGAACACGCTCGTCACCAGCAAAGCCCGTTCAGACGGAAAGTGGATGATTTTGCCCATCGGGCCACACCTTTTCGGCATCACACTGTTTACACCAGGCAGCGTCTCGAATCAGGGAACACGCTCGTCACCAGCAAAGCCCGTTCAGACGGAAAGTGGACGATTTTGCCCATCGGGCCACACCTTTTTGGCATCACACTGTTTACACCAGGCAGCGTCTCGAATCAGGGAACACGCTCGACACCAGCAACGCCCGTTCAAATGGAAAGTGGACGATTTTGCCCATCGGGCCATGCCTGTTTGGCATCACACTGTTTACACCAGGCAGCGTCTCAAATCAGGGAACACGCTCGTCACCAGCAAAGCCCGTTCAGACGGAAAGTGGACGATTTTGCCCATCGGGCAACACCTGTTTGGCATCACACTGTTTACACCAGGCAGCGTCTCGAATCAGGGAACACGCTCGTCACCAGCAAAGCCCATTCAGACGGAAAGTGGGCGATTTTGCCCATCGGGCAACACCTGTTTGGCATCACACTGTTTACACCAGGCAGCGTCTCGAATCAGGGAACACGCTCGTCACCAGCAAAGCCCGTTCAGACGGAAAGTGGGCAATTTTGCCCATCGGGCAACACCTGTTTGGCATCACACTGTTTACACCAGCCAGCATCTCGAATCAGGGAACATGCTCGTCACCAGCAAAGCCCGTTCAGACGGAAAGTGGACGATTTTGCCCATCGGGCCACACCTTTTTGGCATCACACTGTTTACACCAGGCTGCGTCTCGAATCAGGGAACACGCTCGTCACCAGCAAAGCCCGTTCAGACGGAAAGTGGACGATTTTGCCCATCGGGCAACACCTGTTTGGCATCACACTGTTTACACCAGGCAGCGTCTCGAATCGGGGAACACGCTCGTCACCAGCAAAGCCCGTTCAGACGGAAAGTGGGCGATTTTGCCCATCCGGCCACACCTTTTTGGCATCACACTGTTTACACCAGGCACCGTCTCGAATCAGGGAACACGCTCGACACCAGCAACGCCCGTTCAGACGGAGAGTGGATGATTTTGCCCATCGGGCCACACCTTTTTGGCATCACACTGTTTACACCAGGCAGCGTCTCGAATCAGGGAACACGCTCGTCACCAGCAAAGCCCGTTCAGATGGAAAGTGGACGATTTTGCCCATCGGGCCACACCTTTTTGGCATCACACTGTTTACACCAGGCAGCGTCTCGAATCAGGGAACACGCTTGACACCAGCAACGCCCGTTCAGATGGAAAGTGGATGATTTTGCCCATCGGGCCATGCCTGTTTGGCATCACACTGTTTACACCAGGCAGCGTCTCGAATCAAGGAACACGCTCGTCACCAGCAAAGCCCCGTTCAGACGGAAAGTGGACGATTTTGCCCATCGGGCAACACCTGTTTGGCATCACACTGTTTACACCAGGCAGCGTCTCGAATCAGGGAACACGCTCGACACCAGCAACGCCCGTTCAGATGGAAAGTGGATGATTTTGCCCATCGGGCCACACCTTTTTGGCATCACACTGTTTACACCAGGCAGCGTCTCGAATCAGGGAACACGCTCGTCACCAGCAAAGCCCGTTCAGACGGAAAGTGGATGATTTTGCCCATCGGGCCACACCTTTTTGGCATCACACTGTTTACACCAGGCAGCGTCTCGAATCAGGGAACACGCTCGTCACCAGCAAAGCCCGTTCAGACGGAAAGTGGACGATTTTGCCCATCGGGCCACACCTTTTTGGCATCACACTGTTTACACCAGGCAGCGTCTCGAATCAGGGAACACGCTCGACACCAGCAACGCCCGTTCAAATGGAAAGTGGACGATTTTGCCCATCGGGCCATGCCTGTTTGGCATCACACTGTTTACACCAGGCAGCGTCTCAAATCAGGGAACACGCTCGTCACCAGCAAAGCCCGTTCAGACGGAAAGTGGACGATTTTGCCCATCGGGCAACACCTGTTTGGCATCACACTGTTTACACCAGGCAGCGTCTCGAATCAGGGAACACGCTCGTCACCAGCAAAGCCCATTCAGACGGAAAGTGGGCGATTTTGCCCATCGGGCAACACCTGTTTGGCATCACACTGTTTACACCAGGCAGCGTCTCGAATCAGGGAACACGCTCGTCACCAGCAAAGCCCGTTCAGACGGAAAGTGGGCAATTTTGCCCATCGGGCAACACCTGTTTGGCATCACACTGTTTACACCAGGCAGCATCTCGAATCAGGGAACATGCTCGTCACCAGCAAAGCCCGTTCAGACGGAAAGTGGACGATTTTGCCCATCGGGCCACACCTTTTTGGCATCACACTGTTTACACCAGGCTGCGTCTCGAATCAGGGAACACGCTCGTCACCAGCAAAGCCCGTTCAGACGGAAAGTGGACGATTTTGCCCATCGGGCCACGCCTGTTTGGCATCACACTGTTTACACCAGGCAGCATCTCGAATCAGGGAACACGCTCGTCACCAGCAAAGCCCATTCAGACGGAAAGTGGACGATTTTGCCCATCGGGCCACAGCTTTTTGGCATCACATTGTTTACACCAGGCAGCGTCTCGAATCAGGGACTACGCTCGACACCAGCAACGCCCGCTCAGACGGAAAGTGGATGATTTTGCCCATCGGGCCACACCTTTTTGGCATCACACTGTTTACACCAGGCAGCGTCTCGAATCAGGGAACACGCTCGTCACCAGCAAAGCCCGTTCAGACGGAAAGTGGACGATTTTGCCCATCGGGCCACAGCTTTTTGGCATCACACTGTTTACACCAGGCAGCGTCTCGAATCAGGGAACACGCTTGACACCAGCAACGCCCGTTCAGATGGAAAGTGGACGATTTTGCCCATCGGGCCATGCCTGTTTGGCATCACACTGTTTACACCAGGCAGCGTCTCGAATCAGGGAACACGCTCGTCACCAGCAAAGCCCCGTTCAGACGGAAAGTGGACGATTTTGCCCATCGGGCAACACCTGTTTGGCATCACACTGCTTACACCAGGCAGCGTCTCGAATCAGGGAACACGCTCGACACCAGCAACGCCCGTTCAGACGGAAAGTGGATGATTTTGCCCATCGGGCCACACCTTTTTGGCATCACACTGTTTACACCAGGCAGCGTCTCGAATCAGGGAACACGCCCGTCACCAGCAAAGCCCGTTCAGACGGAAAGTGGATGATTTTGCCCATCGGGCCACACCTTTTTGGCATCACACTGTTTACACCAGGCAGCGTCTCGAATCAGGGAACACGCTCGTCACCAGCAAAGCCCGTTCAGACGGAAAGTGTACGATTTTGCCCATTGGGCCACACCTTTTTGGCATCACACTGTTTACACCAGGCAGCGTCTCGAATCAGGGAACACGCTCGACACCAGCAACGCCCGTTCAGATGGAAAGTGGACGATTTTGCCCATCGGGCCATGCCTGTTTGGCATCACACTGTTTACACCAGGCAGCGTCTCAAATCAGGGAACACGCTCGTCACCAGCAAAGCCCGTTCAGACGGAAAGTGGACGATTTTGCCCATCGGGCAACACCTGTTTGGCATCACACTGTTTACACCAGGCAGCGTCTCGAATCAGGGAACACGCTCGTCACCAACAAAGCCCGTTCAGACGGAAAGTGGGCGATTTTGCCCATCGGGCAACACCTGTTTTGCATCACACTGTTTACACCAGGCAGCGTCTCGAATCAGGGAACACGCTCGTCACCAGCAAAGCCCGTTCAGACGGAAAGTGGGCAATTTTGCCCATCGGGCAACACCTGTTTGGCATCACACTGTTTACACCAGACAGCATCTCGAATCAGGGAACATGCTCGTCACCAGCAAAGCCCGTTCAGACGGAAAGTGGACGATTTTGCCCATCGGGCAACACCTGTTTGGCATCACACTGTTTACACCAGGCAGCGTCTCGAATCAGGGAACACGCTCGTCACCAGCAAAGCCCGTTCAGACGGAAAGTGGATGATTTTGCCCATCGGGAAACACCTGTTTGGCATCACACTGTTTACACCAGGCAGCGTCTCGAATCAGGGAACACGCTCGTCACCAGCAAAGCCCGTTCAGACGGAAAGTGGACGATTTTGCCCATCGGGCAACACCTGTTTGGCATCACACTGTTTACACCAGGCAGCGTCTCGAATCAGGGAACACGCTCGTCACCAGCAAAGCTCGTTCAGACGGAAAGTGGGCGATTTCGCCTATCGGACCACACCTGTTTGGCATCACACTGTTTACACCAGGCAGCGTCTCGAATCACGGAACACGCTCGTCACCAGCAAAGCCCGTTCAGACGGAAAGTGGACGATTTTGCCCATCGGACCACAGCTGTTTGACATCACACTGTTTATACCAGGCAGCGTCTCGAATCAGGGAACACGCTCGTCACCAGCAAAGCCCGTTCAGACGGAAAGTGGGCAATTTTGCCCATTGGGCAACACCTGTTTGGCATCACACTGTTTACACCAGGCAGCGTCTCGAATCAGGGAACACGCTCGTCACCAGCAAAGTCCGTTCAGACGGAAAGTGGACGATTTTGCCCATCGGGCAACACCTGTTTGGCATCACACTGTTTACACCAGGCAGCGTCTCGAATCAGGGAACAAAGGCGGCAGAGGAGCGCTCGACACCAGCAAAGCCCGTTCAGAGGGAAAGTGGACGATTTTGCCCATCGGGCAACGCCTGTTTGGCATCACACTGTTTACACCAGGCAGCGTCTCGAATCAGGGAACAAAGGCGGCAGAGGAGCGCTCGACACCAGCAAAGCCCGTTCAGACGGAAAGTGGACGATTTTGCCCATCGGGCAACGCCTGTTTGGCATCACACTGTTTACACCAGGCAGCGTCTCGAATCAGGGAACACGCTCGTCACCAGCAAAGCCCGTTCAGATGGAAAGTGGGCGATTTTGCCCATCGGGCAACACCTGTTTGGCATCACACTGTTTACACCAGGCAGCGTCTCGAATCAGGGAACACGCTCGTCACCAGCAAAGCCCGTTCAGACGGAAAGTGGACGAGTTTGCCCATCGGGCAACACCTGTTTGGCATCACACTGTTTACACCAGGCAGCGTCTCGAATCAGGGAACACGCTCGTCACCAGCAAAGCCCGTTCAGACGGAAAGTGGATGATTTTGTCCATCGGGCCATGCCTGTTTGGCATCACACTGTTTACACCAGGCAGCGTCTCGAATTAGGGAACACGCTCGTCGCCAGCAAAGCCCGTTCAGACGGAAAGTGGACGATTTTGCCCATCGGGCAACACCTGTTTGGCATCACACTGTTTACACCAGGCAGCGTCTCGAATCAGGGAACACGCTCGTCACCAGCAAAGCCCGTTCAGACGAAAAGTGGACGATTTTGCCCATCGGGCAACACCTGTTTGGCATCACACTGTTTACACCAGGCAGCGTCTCGAATCAGGGAACACGCTCGTCACCAGCAAAGCCCGTTCAGACGGAAAGTGCGACGATTTTGCCCATCGGGCAACACCTTTTTGGCATAACACTGTTTACACCAGGCAGCGTCTCGAATCAGGGAACACGCTCGTCACCAGCAAAGCCCATTCAGAAGGAAAGTGGACGATTTTGCCCATCGGGCAACACCTTTTTGGCATAACACTGTTTACACCAGGCAGTGTCTCGAATCAGGGAACACGCTCGTCACCAGCAAAGCCCGTTCAGAAGGAAAGTGGACGATTTTGCCCATCGGGCAACACCTGTTTGGCATCACACTGTTTACACCAGGCAGCGTCTTGAATCAGGGAACACGCTCGTCACCAGCAAAGCCCGTTCAGACGGAAAGTGGACGATTTTGCCCATTGGGCCACGCCTGTTTGGCATCACACTGTTTACACCAGGCAGCGTCTCGAATCAGGGAACACGCTCGTCACCAGCAAAGCCCGTTCAGACGAAAAGTGGACGATTTTGCCCATCGGGCAACACCTGTTTGGCATCACACTGTTTACACCAGGCAGCGTCTCGAATCAGGGAACACGCTCGTCACCAGCAAAGCCCGTTCAGACGGAAAGTGGACGGTTTCGCCCATCGGGCAACACCTGTTTGGCATCACACTGTTTACACCAGGCAGCGTCTCGAATCAGGGAACACGCTCGTCACCAGCAAAGCCTGTTCAGACGAAAAGTGGATGATTTTGCCCATCGGGCAACACCTGTTTGGCATCACACTGTTTACACCAGGCAGCGTCTCGAATCAGGGAACACGCTCGTCACCAGCAAAGCCCATTCAGAAGGAAAGTGGACGATTTTGCCCATCGGGCAACACCTGTTTGGCATCACACTGTTTACACCAGGCAGCGTCTCGAATCAGGGAACACGCTCGTCACCAGCAAAGCCCGTTCAGAAGGAAAGTGGACGATTTTGCCCATCGGGCAACACCTGTTTGGCATCACACTGTTTACACCAGGCAGCGTCTCGAATCAGGGAACACTCTCGTCACCAGCAAAGCCCATTCAGAGGGAAAGTGGACGATTTTGCCCATCGGGCAACACCTGTTTGGCATCACACTGTTTACACCAGGCAGCGTCTCGAATCAGGGAACACGCTCGTCACCAGCAAAGCCCGTTCAGACGGAAAGTGGACAATTTTGCCCATCGGGCAACACCTGTTTGGCATCACACTGTTTACACCAGGCAGCGTCTCGAATCAGGGAACACGCTCGTCACCAGCAAAGCCCGTTCAGACGAAAAGTGGACGATTTTGCCCATCGGGCAACACCTTTTTGGCATAACACTGTTTACACCAGGCAGCGTCTCGAATCAGGGAACACGCTCGTCACCAGCAAAGCCCGTTCAGACGGAAAGTGGACGATTTTGCCCATCGGGCCATGCCTGTTTGGCATCACACTGTTTACACCAGGCAGCGTCTCGAATCAGGGAACACGCTCGTCACCAGCAAAGCCCGTTCAGACGGAAAGTGGACGATTTTGCCCATCGGGCAACGCCTGTTTGGCATCACACTGTTTACACCAGGCAGCGTCTCGAATCAGGGAACACGCTCGTCACCAGCAAAGCCCGTTCAGACGGAAAGTGGACGATTTTGCCCATTGGGCCACGCCTGTTTGGCATCACACTGTTTACACCAGGCAGCGTCTCGAATCAGGGAACACGCTCGTCACCAGCAAAGCCCGTTCAGACGAAAAGTGGACGATTTTCCCCATCGGGCAACACCTGTTTGGCATCACACTGTTTACACCAGGCAGCGTCTCGAATCAGGGAACACGCTCGTCACCAGCAAAGCCCGTTCAGACGGAAAGTGGACGATTTTGCCCATCGGGCAACACCTGTTTGGCATCACACTGTTTACACCAGGCAGCGTCTCGAATCAGGGAACACGCTCGTCACCAGCAAAGCCTGTTCAGATGAAAAGTGGACGATTTTGCCCATCGGGCAACACCTGTTTGGCATCACACTGTTTACACCAGGCAGCGTCTCGAATCAGGGAACACGCTCGTCACCAGCAAAGCCCGTTCAGACGGAAAGTGGACGATTTTGCCCATCGGGCAACACCTTTTTGGCATAACACTGTTTACACCAGGCAGCGTCTCGAATCAGGGAACACGCTTGTCACCAGCAAAGCCCGTTCAGAAGGAAAGTGGACGATTTTGCCCATCGGGCCGCGCCTGTTTGGCATCACACTGTTTACACCAGGCAACGTCTATTTTCTTAATAAGTACTCTGTTTAACAATTTTAATTTATTTTTAGCACTAGCTACAGCAACGGATGAAAACAGGAAAAAAATTGCGGTTGAAATGTTAACAACGCATGTTTATATTAAAATATTTTTAAAACGCTACATTTTTTGGTTTTTCACTGAGCCAAGAAAACGTGGAAATTTCTTGCATGGCTTCATTAATCAAGTAAGATCACATAACAATGCAAGTGAAATATTCTAAAATATGATTTGTCACTGTACCCTGTTTTAAATTTGATTTAAAGGTTTTGAACTCCAACTTTCACATGAAATTCAAAGAGCACGTGAGCAGTTTTTTTTTTTTAGAAAAATATTTTGTTGAAACTTCATTGACACAGTTGCCAGCTAGCCCAATTTTTTTCAAATTAATCGGCGGCTGTCACATTTTGGGTCTGGGACGTCTCGCATGGAATGACCCATACCTATGAGGCCGCAGTCAAATTTTGTCCATTACAAACAAGCCCAGCAATGAAGTAAGCTGCATTTTTTATATTGATGTAACAAGTAATGCAGTCCAAAATTTTAGATATAACAAATGTTAAGGACGTCAGTTCATATCTAGCAGTGCTCACTTTTGCCTGCAGTGTTTGGAGTCAGTCACCGTTACAATCACTCTATTGTTTTACTGTTGAGAAAAAATTAGTCTTAAACAAGGGTTTGTGAGATAACATATACTACATATTGTGACGAAGAAGATGACGAACAGTGCAGTGGCGCAGGAAGGAGCACTCGCGCTAGGCCAGCAGCCATTCAATCATCTCATTGCCACCGATCATTGTGTCTCTTTTTTCGGCTGGCCGCCACGTAACAGTATATGCTCCATACTTAAGGGCACAGGGTAAGCCCTATACTTCCCATGTGTTTTAGCTGATATTTGTGACCTGTTTTTTTTTCAGGATCTACTTGGTGTCAAGTATATTTGTAATAAAATCTTGGTGTTTTCTTTACTGAACTAGAATTATTGCATTTTTTGTCAAGTGCCCCTATTACAGCCCTTGCTGTAAAAATTAATAAAGCCACTTTAATTATGAGATTTGCAACAGGGGACTGACACCTTATTTGCATTGTGTACAGCAGACATTTAGGATATACATGGCAAAATTTTAGAACCTCCTGTGAATTGTGTTGCCTGCTCATGCTCATAGCACCTTTTGAGCCAAAAAAGTGAGGTGCTAAATTTTGTCTCATAGTTTCCTCTTATTTACTTGGAGACAAACGAGAACGCAGTAGTAAATAAGAAATGACCCACTTTTTTAAGCCGTAGCTGGTGAATGAACAAGCACTGCGATTTTTCCTCCTCTGTGTTATTTTGTGCAGTTCGTACCGGCACCTATCCTGGGTAACAAGGTAGACCACCACAAACTGTTTTTTCCCTCTCTTGTCAGCAGTGAGGGCTGTTCTTGTTCTTGGGCGCCCATTCCTCGTCATCGTCAGTGTAAACGGCAAAGCTGTGGCAGAGCGAAGAGGAGGGTGAAGGTAGAAAGTATGGGATCATGAAGGGACGGCTAGAATGAGGAGGCAAGGAAGAGAGAAAGGTGGCAGCTTAAGGTATAAAATGGAGGAGGATCATGCGGCGGTGGCACAAGAGAAGGGTCACGCTCAAATTGTGTCGGCTGTCATGTAATGACCTCCTAAACACATTACATGCTTACAGTGTGCACAGCAACCACCTGTGCTAAGCAGCTGCAGGCAGATAACCCAGCAACCCCTCCGTTACAGGCCGCATACATTGGAGCGTTCGTGAAAAACAACACACTGCCTTACCCAAGTGAGGCGGCTCCTTCTGCAAAGATTCTGGGTCTCTTAATTGTTTCACAGGTGCGTGGCTAATTGTGTTCAAATCAGTATTTACACGATTGTAAATCGACTCCCCATATCGCATGTCAGGCAAAAAAAAAAAAAATCTAGGAGAACAGTTGAGCTTCGCCTTTACGAGTAGAACGAGATGGTGCTATCAGGCCACTGCCGCGCACGGGGAGGGGGTGCCAGTTCTATGCATTTGATGAAGCAGCCATGAGCAGCTGCTCAAGGCCAGCGTGACGGGTGATGCGCCGGAGTGGCAAGCGACCGACGCTCGTTCACGGCTACATTTAAGATGGCTGCCATATTTTACGCCGAAGAAACGAACAGCTGCGCGCCGGGCCGCAAGTTCAACGTTCGCAATGGGTGATACAGGTGTGGCAGCTGCAGCGAGAAAAATTTTCAGCTGTTCCACGTGATGTACGTGATGTGGCTGTGTGCGAAGGGCGGGGATTTCGCTGGACGATGACGTTAGAACAACGTGCTGTTGAACTGCAGCAGCTATCACAATGGCAGCGCTAGTGAGGACGATGGCGTAAGTGTGGACAAGTAGTCCAGTGACTATTACATTTTCGTTTTGGTATAGTAAAAATGAATTCCCTAGCAAAAATAATCCCAAAGTCTATCAGGTATTCTGTCTACGTCGACGATCTCCAGATTGCTTGCACATCCTCTAGCATTACATCGTGTGAGAGGCAAATACAGATGACAGTAAATAAACTAACAACATGGGCAGACAGAAACGGTTTCAAGTTTTCCACGCAAAAATCAGTAGCTGTTCTTTTTTCGCTTAGAAGAGGACTGCACACTGATCCCTCCTTGTATTTAAATGAAGTCCCACTACCAATTAAAGATGAGCACAAATTTCTAGGAATGACTTATGATCAAAAGCTCACATTCCTACCACACATAAACGTACTCAAAAAGAAAGCTTCTAAATCTCTGTATATACTAAAAGTACTTTCACGAAAACATTGGGGTTCCGATAGGACTTGTCTTTTACGGATTCATCGCTCTGTAGTACGTTCTACATTAGATTACGGATGCATAGTTTATGGATCAGCGAGGCAATCGTACCTTAAACGGCTAGACCCAGTACACAATTTAGGCTTGCGTCTTTCCACCGGTGCATACAGGACGTCACCGATAAACAGTCTTTATGTGGAAGCCAACGAGCCGTCGCTTACAGAGAGAAGAACCATGCTCACTTGCTCGTACGTTTTAAAAATCCGTTCACTACCTAAACATATCTGTCACCAAATAGTAACAAAGTGCCCATCTAGAACACTATTTAGAACACTATTTTCGAGGCCTGAATTGGGAACAGTTGGGAATAAGAATAAATGGAGAATACCTAAATAATCTGAGATTTGCTGATGACATTGCCTTGCTGAGTCACTCAGGAGGTGAACTGCAAATCATGATCAACGAGTTAGACAGGCAGAGCAGATCGATGGGTCTAAAAATTAACATGCAGAAAACCAAGGTAATGTTCAACAGCCTAGCAAGGGAACAACAGTTCACAATTGGCAGCGAGAGCCTAGAAATTGTGCCGGAATACGTCTACTTAGGGCAGGTAGTGACAGCTGATCCGGATCATGAGAGGGAGATAACTAGAAGGATAAGAATGGGGTGGAGCGCATATGGCAAATTCTCGCAGATCATGAGTGGCACTTTACCAATTTCCCTCAAGAGGAAAGTGTACAACAGCATAATCTTACCGGTACTCACCTATGGGGCAGAAACGTGGAGGCTAACGAAAAGAGTTCAGCTTAAGTTAAGGACAACGCAGCGAGCCATGGAAAGAAAAATGATAGGTGTAACGTTAAGAGATCGGAAGCGGGCAGAGTGGGTGAGGGAACAAACACGGGTTAATGACATCCTAGTCGAAATCAAGAGAAAGAAATGGGCTTGGGCAGGGCATGTAATGCGAAGGCAAGATAACCGCTGGTCTTTAAGGGTAACGGAGTGGGCTCCAAGAGAAAGTAAGCGTAGCAGGGGGCGGCAGAAGGTTAGATGGGCGGATGAGATTAAGAAGTTTGCAGGCAAAGGGTGGATGCAGCTGGCAAAGGATAGGGTTAATTGGAGAGACATGGGAGAGGCCTTTGCCCTGCAGTGGGTGTAGTAGGGCTGATGATGATGATGATCATTAGCTATAAGGCCACTTCTCCTGCGTTTTGAAGATATGTGCAAAAACCTCGGCGTAATGGATGCATTACCTGGCGTTGCTCGAAGACGTGGTGCACTGCCTTCACGGTTCAATTTTCCTGTAATCTGTGACCTCACTCTTGCACATTTCCGTAAAAAGCGAATTCCACAGCAACATATATTACAAGAATTCCGTGCCCTTGAAGAAAAATACAGTAGTTTTACAGAATTTTATACTGATGGATCAAAAACAGATAGTTGCGTAGGAAGCGCAGTGGTGCGAGGAAATTCGGAGCAAATAGTAAGACTACCACAGTGTTCCTCCATCTTCACCGCGGAGTTCTACGCAGTATGGATGACCATAGAAAAAATACTAAGTGAGAACCTCAAAAATGCTGTTATTTACACAGACTCCTTAAGTGTACTTAGAGCTCTCCATTCTAAAAATGCAAGCTCCCCTCTGCTTGGTGACATCATACACAACATAGTAACTGCCACAGCTCAAGGACAAAATATAAAACTGTGCTGGGTCCCGAGTCATGTGGGAATAAAAGGCAATGAGAGAGCAGATGTGTGTGCTGGTAAAGCTCGTGGCAAGGAAATAATGAAAGTAATAAAAACTGGTAATGGCGCAAGAAACAGGGACACAGAAGGCACACAAAAGACAGGACTGACGCCAACTTACAACTGGGGTTTATTCCACCTAGCCTGTCTTTTATACCACAACCAAGCCATATCAACAAATGCCTAAACGTTGTACATATCAAATTGCAATTCATGCGAACACTGGCAACAAAGTAACGCTGATCACTACAGAATCTAATCTACACAGAGCTTGGGAAGCCAACTTCTTTTCTGGCCCGCAGAAATAATAACATCATCATCCAAGGGGCATGACAAGTCCACACTATCAATTTATGAAACGTGTGAAGAAGGCGAAAAAGAGCACGAATTGAACGACAATGAGATTAGGATTAGGATAATAAGCAGGCCTTCCATTATTCTTAGCAGTGCCCAGACGTCTATTATAGAAGGTTTTTTGTAGTTCGCAGATTTCCCTTGGCTTTGTGCTCTTGTTTCGTCCTTTCTTTCGGTGTTTTACAATTTTTAGTTTTTTAGACGCTAAGACGACTGTTTTTTACAGGAATGATATTCAGTTTTTATCACTTGACGCTAGGCGCTGTATCTTCAGACTTCATCCCTCATTAATGTCATCTTTTTTTTCCGTGGTTTTATCTCATTGTCGTTCAATTCGTGCTCTTTTTCGCCTTCTTCACGCGTTTCATAAATTGATAGTGTGGACTTGTCATGCCCCTTGGATGATGTTGTTATTATTTCTGCTGGCCAGAAAAGAAGTTGGCTTCCCAAGCTCTTTGTAGATTAGATTCTGTAGTGATCAGCGTTACTTTGTTGCCAGTGTTCGCATGAATTGCAATTTGATATGTACAACGTTTAGGCATTTGTTGATATGGCTTGGTTGTGGTATAAAAGGCAGGCTAGGTGGAATAAACCCCAGTTGTAAGTTGGCGTCAGTCCTGTCTTTTGTTTGCCTTCTGTGTCCCCGTTTCTTGCGCCATTACCAGTTTTTATTTCAACATGAACCAACTCGCCCAAACCAGAGTTTTAAATGAAAGTAAATATGCTGTTTAATGACTGCATGAAATTAGTAGCAAGGAAACTAAGAAAAAAATGGTAGTCGGCTTGGAACAATGAGGTCAAAAATAAACTACACTTGGTAAAACCAGTTTTAGGTGAATTTAAGTCGTGTGTGCACCAAGAACGTTTCAAGGAAGTGATCTTAAGCCGCCTCCGAATAGGCCACACGCACCTTACGCACAATTTCCTACTAACAAAACAAGACAAACCTGTTTGCCAACAATGTGGAGATGAACTCACGGTTAACCACATTTTATTCTCTTGTGTGGAGCTGGAAGAAATAAGAAAAACATATTTTACTGAATTTCATAATAAATGCATTCCTTTTCATCCCGCACTGCTTTTAGGAGATGATGCAATTGTTAATATATCATGTGTTTTTAGCTTTCTTAACGAAACGGGATTTCTCAAGAGACTCTAAATTTTTACTCACTGGTTTGTTTGAATTTTAGTACACCTTAGCCAATTTCTCATGCCTGAGAAGAAAGCTGAGGCTTTTATTTTGATTGGTTGGGAGCCTCGATGTCCTTCCGCAGCCAAGGAAGGCTACTGAGGTGACCCGGCCCTCTTTAAAGCTTTTACTTGTAGCCATTTATAAAATTTGTGTATGTGTTCACTGGGCAATTTTAATGTTTGAGGGCCGCTAGAGCAAGGATTATTCATGCATTTTTATAATATTCAACAAAAGACTTTTCCTATACGTTGTTTTTGGCGCATGATGGCCTCAGTTGCCTATGTGCCATAAAACACAACACAACACAACACATTTTCGTTTTGGGATGTGCCCACGGGCACGCCTGCGCGCGGCAGCCGATAGCGGCTGGCGATAAACGGCGGCCGCTGGATAATACTATCGCGTTTAACTATTCAAGGCCAAGCTTAAACAACCACGGAAGTTTTCTTCAATTTCACGGAAATGTGATTTGGGGGGGTCGACTTACATTCGAGTCGACTTACCATCGTGTAAATGCAGTATTTGATGAAGCGCAACATTAAAAACTGGTAAAATTTGGCCGGCAGTCGTCAAATGCGTCAAATAGAGCCAGAAAAACTACACATGAGCATCAGCTGCCGACACTCGCTAGAACTGGTACTTTTCCAAATGGGGGTGCTGCCACGAATGGAACAGCGGCTCTTCCATCAACTGCTGACACTCTCTTGTGCGCCGAGTGCGCAGTTGAAATTAAAAAAATAAACTCCTTCCGAATAAGCGTGCAGAATAGCTGAATGCTACTGGGTAGAGACGTAGAGCAAAGCTAAAGTTGCAGCCATGCTGTAGCATACCTGATGTCTTGTTTGTCTCGCCTTTATTTATGGTGCCATGCTTTGGTTTCGATTGTAAATCGACACCCCCCCCCCCCCTTCAGATTTTCAAAATTTGAAAAATTGGTTGACTTACAGTCGTGTAAGTATGTTATCTGTCACACAACTGCTAGTTGCAACTTAAGTCGTCCATGAATGGGCAGTTGAACTGTCGGCCAGTGCATACACGACTGTCCATGGGGGCCGTGTGTGCTGTCCACGCCGTTTACCAAAACTCTGATTGACTGATGTATTACGCATCATTGCAAAGAAAAGAAAACACATAGCCAAATTTGGTCTCAATAGTAAAACAAGCCTTAGGAGCAATGAAAAGGAGGATCAGGTAACAGCAGATCTCTTGAAGGACGGAAGAGAGATCGTGCTTTAAAAACTAGCCACCCTTGTGACCTCGACTGTACCACAAGCTTGGAAGAGAGCAAACGTTATCTTAATACACAAGAAAGGAGCCGTCAAGGACTTGAAGAATTACAGGCCGATCAGCTTACTGTCCGTTGCCTACAAGGTGTTTACTAACGTAATCGCTAAGAGAGTCAGGGCAACCTACGACTGCAATCAACCAAATGACCAGGCAGGCTTTCGGAAAGGATATTCCACTATAGATCATATTCAGACTATCAGTCAGGTGATAGATGTAACGTTAAGAGACCGGAAGCGGGCAGAGTGGGTGAGGCAACAAATGCGGGTTAATGACATCCTAGTCGAAATTAAGAGGAAGAAATGGGCTTGGGCAGGGCGTGTAATTCGAAGGCAAGTTAACCGATGCTTCTTAAGAGTAACGGAGTGGATTCCAAGAGAAGGCAAGTGTAGCAGGGGGGCGGAAGAAGGTTAGGTGGACGGATGAGATTAGGAAGTTTGCAGACAAAGGGTGGGCGCAGCTGGAAAAGGACAGGGTTAATTGTGGAGACATGGGAGAGGCCTTTGCCCTGCAGTGGGTGTAGTCAGGCTGATGATGATGATGA
This sequence comes from Amblyomma americanum, assembly GCF_052857255.1. Lineage (NCBI taxonomy): Eukaryota > Metazoa > Arthropoda > Arachnida > Ixodida > Ixodidae > Amblyomma > Amblyomma americanum. Next base: position 226,546,593 of record NC_135498.1, on the reverse strand, counting down.
TGACAGAGAAACGAGCAGAATATAACTAACCTCTATATATACCCTTTATTGATTACGAGAAAGCATTTGACTCGGTAGAAACCTCAGCAGTCATGCAAGCATTGTGGAATCAGTGTGTAGAAGAGCCTTATGTGAAAATACTGGAAGGCATATAAAATGACTGTACAGTTACCTCTTTCATAAAGACAGCAATAAAATTCCAATAAGAAGGGTGTCAATCAGGGAGACACGATCTCGCCAATGCTGTTTACCGCCTGTTTACAGGAGGTATTCTGAGACCTGAATTGGGAACAGTTTGGGAATAAGAGTTAATGGAGAATACCTAAATAATCTGCGATTCGCTGATGACATTGCCTTGCTGAGTCACTCAGGAGGTGAGGTGCAAAGCATGATCAATGAGTTAGACACGCAGAGCAGAACGGTAGGTCTAAAAATTAACATGCAGAAAACCAAACTAATGTTTAACAGTCTTGCAAGGGAACAATAGCTCACAATTGGTAGCGAGGTGCTGGAAGTGGTAAAGGACTACATCTACTTAGGGCTGGTAGTGACAGCTGATCTGGATCATGAGAGGGAAATAACTACAAAGATAAGAATGGGGTGGAGCGCATATGCCAGGTTCTCTCAGATCATGAATGGCAGGTTACCAATATCCCTCAAGAGAAAAGTGTACAACAGCTGTATCTTACCAGTATTCACCTACGGGGCAGGAACGTGGAGGCTAACGAAAAGGGTTCAGCTCAAGTTCAGGACAACGCAGTGAGCTATGGAAACAAGAATGATAGGTGTATTATTAAGAGACTAGAAGCGGGCAGAGTGGGTGAGGGCAGAGCAGGGGGTGACAGAAAGTAAGGTGGGCGGATGAGATTAAAAAGTTTGCAGGAATACAGTGGCCATTGCTGGCAAAAGACAGGGTTAATTGGAGAAACATGGGAGAGGCCTTTGCCCTGCAGTGGGTGTAGTAAGGCTGACGATGGGGATGACAGGTGATTTTAACGTTCTCAATCTGGACTGAACACCTTTTCATTATCCAGTGCCAAGAGTGTTGAGAACGAAATGTTAAATATTGTTTAATTTCGACCTTTTGGTTTGGTTTGGTTTATGGGGGTTTAACGTCCCAAAGCGACTCGGGCTATGAGGGACGCCGTAGTGAAGGGCTCCAGAAATTTCGACCACCTGGGGTTGTTTAACGTGCACTGACATCGCACAATACACGGGCCTCTAGAATTTTGCCTCCATCGAAATTCGACCGCCGCGGCCGGGATCGAACCCGCGTCTTTCGGGTCAGCAGCCGAGCGCCATAACCACTGAGCCACCGCGGCGGCTAATTTCGACCTTTTACAGGTCGAAATGTGGCAACTAGTATTCAAAACAGTTCTGGCTCAATCCTTGATCTGTTTTTCTTAAGTGGTAGTATTAAGTATAAAGTTCTTTGCAGTGTTACCTCCAGCATTTCAGATCACAAAGGAGTAGTAGCCTTGATGTCACAGAGCATTTCTTTGGAACGGCCAAATGAATTCAAACCTTTTCCCAATTTTTCGAAAGCAGATGATGAGTCCATTATTGATGTGCTCACTTTTAGTTATGACGCTTTTCCTCAAAGGTATAATTCACGAATATGTACAGTGTTTTATCCCAATGATACCTAAAAAAACTAACCTTCAGAACCCAAGGATAAGCCGAGATACGCTGCACGTGCAGCGAAAGTTGTAATCCGTAAAAAAAGAGAGCGAGAACTACAAACACATTGGACTTGAAACAATTGGTCGAACACATAGCGGAAGAGTTGAAGAACAGGATTGCACATGACAAGGAAAATATTTTAATACAACACTGCCGTCCATAATTAAAATGTCGGCTGACAAATTCTGGAGGCTGATGAGCCTGAAGTCTTGTTCTACCGGTGGTTGTATAGTTGATGACAACTGTATGCAGGCTGATGCAAGGGTCTCCACAGTTTTTTTAATAACTTTAATAATTTCATAGGTATGCTTACAAAGGATGACTGCTGTCTTCTACCTCATGGAGTGTCCGTGCTTCCTATTCCCGATGTAGTGATAAATGAACACGGTGTTCTAAATCTGCTTTTGAACTGTGAAGTAAAAGAAATCAGGGCCAGACAGTGTCCCAAATGCTTCCTTGAAGCGTTGTGCTGAATGGTGTGCAAAATATATTTGCATTTCTGTACACCAGATCATTAAATGCACCTGTACTATTTTTATGTTCTATGTGATGACTGGCAGGATGCCAGAATCAAGCCATTACATAAATCTGGTGGCAAAACACTGATCAAGTACTACCGTCCAATTTCGCAAACTTTAACAGCTTGTAAAATCTTAGAGCAGATCATTCATAAACATATGTTATTTTATTGAGGAGCATAACCTGCTTACCTGCATACAGCAGGACTTTAGGGGAGGATTTTCAACCAGTACACAACTTGTTAAAATCATTAATGACTTTGCAGTAGAACACGTTTTTGGGCAAGTTTTTGCATAGCTTGAGTAGATGAAGCACACAGAAGGCAGCACCTGTCTCGTGTTATTTTTTATGTGTGTGCTGCCTTTTGTGCGCTTCATCTAGAAAAAAAATTCGACTTTGGAGCAGCCATAAACGAGGGTAAACAAACAGACGTTATTTTTTATTTTCTTAAGACATTTGATAAAGTCGCACGTATCACATTGCTGTATAAACTAGGTGATTTTTTGAAAATAACAAGCTATACTCTCCCGGTTAAGAGGTAATTAAGGCATAAGGTGCACCTGTAGGCATGTACGAATACAATAGTTTTTTGTTTTGGGGCGCAATAAAAGTGAATAGTAAGTTTCATCGAATAATTTTGGAGTGAATGTTTCAATTCTTCTGGCACGCAAAAAGAGGTTGAAATGCGGTACAGTAGGCAATTTCAAAATCGTGGTTTTTGAACGCACAATGCCACTACGTGAAAAAAGCTTAAGAATGCATTGAAGCATTGCCACATTTCATTTCATTTATTTTATTACCTTAAAGGCCCCAAAGGAGGGGTGTTACATAAGGGGTGGCAACAATTAAAAGCACAGATTCACAATAACAGGAAAGTTTTTACATTTTCAGCGAAAAGACTTGGGCAAGTGATGATGGCAACGCTGCTTGGAAGGCCGTTCCAGTCTGCGGCTGCACGAGGAAAGAAGGAATTAGAAAAAGTGACGGTGCGTGAGCGTGGACGGGTAACTTGTAGGTGATGGCTGTTGCGATGAGATATGCGTGCTGGGGGAAGAATGTAAGGTGCGATGTGCATAGGGCTGTGGAAGAATTTGTGAAATAATGACAGGCTGGCAATGCGACGGCAGAGCGATAAGGGTGATAATCCGGATGCTCTTTTTAAGGAGGAAACGCTGATGTCATAAGAGTACGATGATTAAATGAAGCGAGCAGCGCGATTTTGAACAGATTCGAGGGCATTGATAAGGTAAGCTTGATGAGGATTCCAAATTGGCGATGCAAATTCTAGTTTGGACCTGACGAATGATTTGTAAGCTAATAACTTTACATGTTAGGGAGCATGGTGAAGATGGCGCTTGAGGAAACCTAGCGTCTTGTTTGCTGACGATATTATGTTAGTAGCATGCAAGCTGCAAGAAAGATCGCTAGAAATTGTTATGCCTAGGTACTTGTATGACTGAACTAGTTGTACAGGAACTTCTGATATTTCGTAAGAGAAAATTAGAGGATTACGGCGGCGGCTGATGGACAGAAGATTACATTTACGTGGGTTAAGTTCCATTAGCCACTTATTACACCACTCCTGAACAGCATTGAGATCATTTTGAAGAGAAGATTGGTCAGCGGTGGTTAGAATAGCACGATAAAGTACACAGTCGTCAGCGAACATGCGTATGTTAGATGTTACGTTTGAAGGCGCATCATTAATGTATATGAGAAACAGTAGTGGGCCAAGCACAGATCCCTGTGGAACACCCGACGTTACTAAGGGTGAGTTAGAGTTCTTATTGTTAACGGAGACAAACTGCGAACGATTAGTTAAAAACCCTGCAATCCACTTCAAAATATGGAGGTGCAAATTTAATTGGGAAAGTTTTATCAGGAGGCGTTTATAGGGCACTTTATCAAAGGCTTTCGCAAAATCTAAAAATACGATGACAGTCTGTAGATTACAATCAAGGTTAGCATGCAGATCATGAATGAACGTAGCAAGTTGAGTCTCGCAGGAATAACCACGGCGAAACCCGTGCTGAGCAGGTTGAAAAAAGTAGTTCGAATCAAGGAATGCCATGATATGGGTATAGATGACGTGTTCCATGATTTTGCAGGGAATACTAGTTAGAGAGATAGGACAGTAATTAAGCGGCGAGTTCTTGTTACCTGATTTGTAGACTGGAACGACCTTTCCAATTTTCCAGTCTATGGGCAGTTGACCTGTGAACAGTGACTGAGCAAATAACAAGCACAACAGAGATGAACATATATCTTTGGTATTAATCAGTATTTTAGCGTTGATATTGTCAGTTCCTGCAGGGGATGAAAGTTTAATGTTTTAAATTAGTGACGAAATTCCTGCTGAAGAAAATGTAAGAGAAGGCATAGTATCTTGAATAACTGGGGCACTTGGAGGAAATGTCAGATCTGTTTCATTAGTAAACACGGAAGAAAAGGCTGCGTTGAACATGTTGGTGCATTCTGTTTCGTATACAGTTTCACCTGAACCATCGGTGAGGGAAATAGTGCGTGTGTGCTGGGGGTTAATGACTTGCCAGAACCTATGGGGGTTAGTTCTTTGAAGCTGTGTCGTATTTCTGCAATAATGGCCATCGGAAATTTGGAGAGCCACCCTACATGCGGTGCCGATGTGTCTGTGTGGTGTGAGACCTACATGTGGGGCCTCAGACTGCTGTTTTTAATTGCAGCCGCGCCATTATGCAGCTGTTGCTTTCAAGCAGTGACTCCATGACACCTGCTAGGCATACGCACCGCATGCCCAGCACACAGCATATGTCTTATGCTAGCTCCCCTTTGTGCTCGTGCTGTTGTGCCTGCTTAGCGAATTTCATGCAGAGAAGAGCGGCTGCGGCAGCTGCAGTCAGTTCAGACTTGTTCTGCGGAAGTCAGTAAGGGAGCCCTCCGATTGGAGAGATCTGCGTGAAGCCACTGTGGATGCGCAGGCTGCCCTGAGGACACCATGAGGCACCAGGTGCCAGCTAGCTGTTTGCATGTCTGCCCAGTCAGCGTGTGCACACTGGTGGTGCGTGGAAGCAGATCGCGCTGTGCTAAATCTCTCTATTGATGTATGCAGCCATGCCAGTTATGATGCCATGAGTAGCGCAGCTGCAGACACCTGGCAGACACAGATCTGTGTGGCGTGCTTCCACCTGCTCGCCTTTGTTGCTGGTAGCATGCTCAGACCAGCTCTGGCATACGTGCGGGAGTGCAGGCACGCTGCGCAGAGTCGGAGCTTTGGTTGCACGTGTGCTGTGGTGCCATAGTGGAGGAAGTACGCTGAACTGAAGCCACCCGCAGCAAGAGTTCCGAAACATTATTCGCTCAAGACGAATACTTCAAGATTTCGGACACCAAACATTCGGATCGAATCGAATATCAAATACTTCACTATTTGACCGAATATTCAATATTATCTAATATTTGCACATGCCTACTTGCTTTTCTTATTGAGCAAAAACCGGTTTGGGTGTGTGTTTGTGTGTGTATGTGTGCACTAACACTCGATGGTACCCATGAAAGATGGCGTCTTCATGCAGCCTGGCAGGTGGCGGTTGGTTAAATTAATAATTGGTTGCGTGGGGTTGCTCGGGAAGAGCAACTTGGCTTGCACAAACTCCGCCATTGGCAGCACCTGCCATTCCAGGGCAATGGCACACCGCTTAACCGCTGCACCGCTGCGCCAGGAGTGGTATGAGGACTCCCTGGGATCTATGAATGTTAAGTAGAGAGGCTATTTTTGCATATATAAGCACTGACCAATTAGCTATCGCGTCATACCCTTAAGGTAGAGCACAGGCTGTAGTATGGCAGTGTCTGCCTTCATGAATTTCGCGTGTAGATCAGAAGGGGTGCAGTGGTGTCATGGCAGCAGCTACATAGAGCCATGCAGAGGTAGAACTGCCATCGGTGTACATCATGCCACAGCGCACAGCGACTGCGTCCACAAATGGAGCAGGCTCACATATAAGCAGTCTTAAGTGTCTCTGCCGACTTTTCTGTCTATTTAACATCGGTTTGTAGCAGTGAATTCAGCCTGTTCAGATAAGGTTCCCGTTGATTCTTAGTTCCCCAGGAACCAGTTTTAGGTCTGCCTTTGTTTTTACTTTATATAAATGATGTTTATCATATTTTCATTGGTATCAGGCTCTGCACTGATGGCTGTGTGCTGTACGAAAAATTTCATCTGTTGATGATCAAGACTCGCATGACTTTAAAAAGATAATAACATGGTGTAATGAATGGCAGATGGAAATTAACCTTGATAAAACAGTCTTTATGAGGATATTGCTTGAAGAGAACCCCTTACTGTATCACTGCTATATTGACAAGGTTGTCCTCTCAGAGATAAGCTTAGACGCTCTCTAAATTTTGCTACGCCTGCTGTGCGTTTTTCCTACAATTCGATCCTTTGCCAAATGTTAAATATGCGATGGCCGTATGGGATCCCTTTATTAAAAAAAAGTATTAAATTAGAAGAAGTTCAAAAAAATGCAGTAATATTTATTTATAACTCTTACGACCGCACTTCGATCACTGAGCTCCTCAAGCGAAGTGGGTTGCCATGCGTGACACAAAGGAACCAAACATGCCTCTTAAAATTTCTCTTTCAGCTTATAAAGGGGCTGTATAACATTGACCCTCACTTTCTCTACTGGTCATGCTAGAGGACACTTGCTGGCACTTACACCACTAACTACAAGAAGACATTGCTTCAAGTTTTTTTTCCTAGTAGTATTAATAAATGGAACAATCTTACTAACAACATTGTAACCCAAGGCTCATTGACATTATATGAGTCACATTTGTTTTTATGCAGCGAGTGCTTTGATTATCTGCTCTCATCCTTTCCTTTTGTGTGTTGTGTTGCTTTACAGCTATTGCTTGCCTTTGCATGTAGTGGGTCACCTCATATGTCTTCATTAACACCTCTTTTAGGGCTAGTTGTGCATACTTGAATTAGAGAAAAACTAGCGCCAAACCGTGCAAACCATAAGAGAAGAACGAAGACGAGACACAAGCGCTATACTCACAACTGAATTTTATTGAAGACATAAGAATATTTGTACAAGTTTGTTCTAGCATGATAATATGTTAAGGACTGGGCGTGATGATGTCTCGTTAATCGCGTCACTAGTGGTTTTAAGTAAGGGTCCGGGCTCATTGATAACTTATTTTTCAACAAAAAGAGAAATTTTAGTCGCAAAAGCTTTCTTCAAGTTTCCAGTGTCTGTATGCCATTAACATTCATTAAATTTGTAGGGGAATCGGTAGTGCGGAATTTAGAAAAAATCAAACGAACTGCTTTCCACTGAATCATTTCCAACACATGGATACTAGTTTTAGTGAAAGGATCCCATACTGTACAGGCATATTCTAATTTTGGTCTAATGATTGATGCATAAGCTAAAAGCTTAGTTGCAGAAGGGGCTCGTTTTAATTTATATCTAAGAAAACACAATTTACGGAAGGATGAGGCACAAATGTTAGAAATGTGAGCATTCCAACTTAAGGTATTAGTTATTGTTACACCAAGGTACTTGTACTGCGTTACTTTTGATAGGCACCGTGATGATAGGCGGTACTGGTAAGATAGACTGTTTTTTGTTAGTTATTCTCATGAAAACTGCTTTTTCGGCATTTTGTTTCATCTCATGTCTGTAACACCAATCATTAATGCTGTTGAGGTTAGAGTTAAGCACTACTTGGACCTCCGGAGTTTTAATTTCTGTGAATAAAACGCATTCGTCCACGAACAGCCTAATCTGAACTGGTTCTGTGATAACGTTGACAATATCGTTTATATAGATAAAAAATAATAATGGGCCAAGGATGCTTCCCTGAGGAACTCCAGATGTTACCGGGAGGGAGCGCAAGGAGTGACCACCAACACAAACAAATTGGGTTCTGTCAGTGAAGTATGCAGTAATCCATTTGATTAAGAAAGAAGGTAGACCAGCGAATTTGAGTTTAGAAATTAGTTGTTTATGTGAAACAAGATCAAACGCTTTCGTAAAATCTAAAAAAATTACATCTACTTGGCCTGATCTCTCGAGGATTTCTGCGAAGCTGTGCACAACTGAAGTTAATTGATTTACAGTTGAGTAACCTTTCCTAAAATGATGCTGAAGTGGAGTTAGAAAACCTTTGTTATTTAGAAATTCAGTTACATAATTGGCAGTGATGTGTTCTAACATTTTACAACATGATGATAGCAATGAAATGGGGCGATAATTCTGGAGGAAGATGTAGTTGCCTTTTTTGAGCACAGGAACTCAGGAACTATGCGAGCCGCTCGCCAGTCAGAAGGAAGGTTTGCCGACGAAATGGACGCTCGGAAAACAACGACTAAGAACTTTGATAACATACATTGGGGATGTTATCTGGTCCTGGAGACAAACATAGTTTTAAGTTCAGAAGCATTGCACAGACACCAGGCAAAGACACCAAGTCACACTCATCGTCGATTTGTTGGTGGAGGACATCGCTTTGCGCATATCTGATTGGAATGGAAAAAACACTCTGGAAATATTCATTAAAATGATTCGCTTGTAGAAAGCCTCCAGACTTGCTTGTAGAAAGCCTCCAGACTAACACGTGCAGTCTTATCTGTGCACTTGCCAAGAATCTTTGTCTCATTCAGCCGCGCCTCACACCCGTCGCAGCTTATTACGTGCGCAACCAAATGTGCGTACTTATCTTTCAAGTCTGATAAATTTCGGGCATGGTCCCCCAAATGCTCGTTGATGCAGCGGCCAGTCTGGCCGACATAAAACTTCCCACAAGTTAAAGGGATAGTGTATACCACTCCTAAGGAAGACTTGGTAAACGGAGTTTCGTGCTTTATCTGGCAGTCCCACTTCCTTGAGTTGCAGATTTGGGGGCACAACTTTTCCAGCTTGTTAGGAGCCGAAAAAATGACACCCACGCCACACCTGTTGGCCACTTTCCTCAAGTTGTGCGAGGTCTTGTGCACGAAAGGCACAACTAGCGGCTTCTGTGTCCTGTGTTCTGTGCCCTGGTTTGCATGGTTTGGCGCTAGTTTTTGTCTAATTCATATGTCTTCGGTTATATACTGCTATATTTTGTACATTTAGTTTTTATTCGATTTTGTATCCACCTTCTTAAGGTCTTGAAAACAAGACTGCAGTATCAATAGACAAATAAATAAATAAAATTCCCCGTTGGAGCACACATATGATCATCTTCTCAAACAAGCACTGGTTCTGCACATCCCAGATATAAGTGAAGTGCTAGCATGGGTCTTCAAAAAGCAAAAAGCACAAGGTGCAAATTGCCTATATGCCAGCTAGTAAATTGCATGAGGATTTTGTGAATGTTAAAGCCTCGTTCGAAGTTTCCCGGCATTGTTTACAAGATACCCTGTGACGATTGGGACTCATTCTACATCGGGGGCACAGGAAATCTACCGAGGTTGCTGGAAGAGCACTGCAATGACGTCAATAGGAATCGAACAGCCTCAAGTGCTATGGCAGAACATGCGCAAACAGGACACGAAATTGCTTGGGATGACGGGGTAATTGTTGCCACTGAAAGAAATTTTGTCAGCGTGGCTGCACCTGGAATCCCAGATAGCACAGACGACGCCAGATACAATCAACAGAAGAAAGAAAAATGTTCAGCCGACCTATGCATTATCATTACGCTGATTAGTTAAGACTAATAAGCTGGTTGCTTCACGGCTGGTTCTTTATGGTGAACAAGGAACCCAAAAGAGTCCCAAAACATCACCTAACCTTTTTGACATGGTCAGTGACCGAAGTTTCATTCTACTATGCTGCTACCTGACAGAGAATACATGCAGCCACCGCTTGAAGGCCTCGGTTCCACGCTTATCTGTTCACTTGATGGCTATCACAGCCGCCCATGTAGCAGTTGGCCTTTGAGTTTGGGGGCCTTGGAGATGAGAAATGCTTGTGGTGGTTGCAGGCAGGCACGGCAGTCGGGCGGTGGCCAGCGGAAGGAGTTCCACGTGTTCTTTGTGCCCCGCAAGAGCCAGCCCTGCATCCGCCAGCTGGAGGTGAGTGAGGGTGGGCCACCAGCTGGGACACACTGGCAGCACAGGTTCTCTGAGAAGTTCTGTAATGTGCTGTGTGGTCATTGCTGCTGCCTTTAGCAGAGTGCAAGTGCACCTGATTCTCCTTTGACAGCTTGCGTCCACCACTGTTAAGGCGTGCTTTGAGGTGTGCAGAGTAGCAGTCCACATTGTGTCCCTGCAGTGGCAGCGGGAAGGTGTGCAGCACATCACAGGAGGCAGTGGCTGTAGGACGCCAGATTTACTGCAGTGCAAGTTGAGTTCTTTCCCACGCCATCATTCACTGTAAGGCAAAGGATTGGTCTGTGGTGGCCTGTGCATACACTGAGAAAGCTCTTTCGGAGTTCCCTTTGCCACTGCAGCATTTAAAAGGCAAGAAAGATGTTAAGCATTGCCCTTAAAGGGATGGTGAGTAGAACTTTACTGAGAGTGGCAGCAGTGTTGTCAGCAAAAGATGCACTTGCAGGCATGCAGTGGAAACACCTTAGGATACAGCAACATTAACCACCGAGAGGTAGGCGATCTCAGTGGCTTATTGCAGTGAATTCAACTGTCTGTCTGCCATAGTTAGTCTCTACATTTGGTTGTAAAAACTTGCGACGCAGAGAAAAACACGTATTATTGAATGTATGGTGGTGCAGCCCACCCTTAGGGATGCATGTGAAATAGGCTTGTACAAATACCATATTTTCCAATGCAATTTTTAGCTGTATTTTATGTCAGTGCACACATCATACGGCTAAAAATGACGCGCCGTTGTGTGCAATCTTTTGCTGTTACCAGTAACTATGTTTGAACAGAAAATCGACAACTGAAAGAGAAAAAGAATCAAGTTATTAGGGAATTTTAGGGCAGCGTGATCCGCTTCTGCAGGGACTCAGTGGCAGGTGCATCCTCCTCGGGGCCATGGGCACACGCGTAGTTAACGGAATGTAGCTCGTGCTATTCTAAATATATTTTTAAAATGCTATCCTTTGGACAGAATCGCATAACATGCAACAACCGGACTGATTGCAGTGGTGGCAAGAAGCATGTGCCACAGTATATAGTGCAGTCATATTCTCGAAAGTTTCCATTTTAGTGTCACACCCGTATGGCTTTGCACATCAGGATGAGTGGAAAAATAATCTGCGACTGGCTCATACCTGCTTCAGCCGATGAAGCCAATTAAAAAAGGCAGGCTGTGGGAAGAAGACGTACTTGTTAGAGCTCGAGGCCAGCGTTTATGCACTGTACTACTTTCATGTAGTTGCAATATGCAATGAAGGTCGTATATACCAAACTTCAAACAGGAATGCATTGAGGGCGTGGTGTTGTGGCGTTAACAAAGTACATCGACGAGGAACACACGGGCCATGTGGCTAAACGCCTTATCAATATGCCGAATGCACTTAATCGCTGCCCTTTGCACTCTTTGCGTGTTGGCAGAAACAACATGTTTGCTTTTTCGAATGTTCGCACATATTATCATTTTTGACGTGTACGACTAAGCAGCTTGCCAAAATGCAAACTGCCCTATAGTTTTGGATCCCAGTGCGATGCATGCTCTGGACGTTACTGGAATCCACCTGGATGGACGGTTAGGAGCATACCGTTTGAACCTTTGAAAAGGAATGGCGGCAGTTTCCACCATGCATGCTTCTTTTTTTCCTTATATATTTTCAATAGCTTTTTTTTTTTTTGAAAGCGAAATTTATTGCCCCAGGGCATCAATGGTGGGTGAAGGTGTGATGAATGATCTAAATGAATGGTAAAAGGTTAGCGGATTTGATGAAGTCCAGTAAAGAACGATGGTACGGTCCCTGCATCCAGGCAATGTATGAAGATGGGTTGCTTGGTGAAAGACCTGCTACCATCAGGTGCCGGATCCTTGTAGGCTTGAGAGCTGGGCAGTCCCACAGTAAGTGATGAATGTCAGCCTCAATGTCCTCGTGTTTACATACCGGACACCCTGGCCGAGGAAACAATTCTCGGTACTGAGGCCACTTCCGAGTGATGGCTGGTGTGAGGGCAACCCCGACCCGGATCCTCCTAAGCGCAACCTCCTCTGCACGGGTAACACCGCGGGGGAGGGTTACCGCACACGGAGGGATGAGAGCACGTGTGCGGCGCCGGAGGAGTTCCTTTCTTGATGAAAGGAGGGTAAAATTGTGCAAATGAAGGAGCCGAGGCGGTGATGAGTTTCGATTCGCAAGGCGGGTCGCTAAATCTGCCTGCCTTTGATAGGCCAGCAGATCCCGTGGGACCCACTCAATACGTACTGGCTGCGGGATGCGTGCCGCGAGCCGGTGGATGTCCTGACATATTGTGGGACAGTGGCTAACACGTCGTAGCAACCGGACAGCTTGAAGGGCGTCAGTGCAGATGACAATGCGGGCTTCAGGGAGCATAGTTAAGTCGGCCACAGAGCAGAGTGCTTCTTGAACTGCAACGAGCTCAGCACAAAAGGACTAAGGGGGTTCCGTAAGCTGAAACCAAGATGTTTGATTCAGGGCAGGTCTGCACGGGTAGTAGATAGCGGTTGTTGCTTTGCAGTCTTGTATGCTTGCGTCTACGTAGACAACAGTGGATCCTTCAGGCAGGCAAGCATCTTGTTCCGCAAATTTCTGGCGAAGCAATGATGCCGAATGAGCAGATGTTGGCTGGCGATTATCTGTTGGCTTGTCGCTGAGCTGTACAAACTTCCATGAGGGAATAACTGGCGTTGGCGGCTGAAGAATGGAGTGTGACGTTGCATAAGTCCTCTGTGCAAGCGTGGAGTGCGATAGACTGGCCTTAAGGCTGCACGCTTCACGGCGCTGCTGCACCAGCTCATCAATGGTATTGAGCTGCGCATTCTCTTGTAAAGCTATGACCGGTGTGGTGCATGGAAGGCACGTAATGGTCCTCATAGCCTCTCGCTTCACGGCTTCAAGGCGATCCCATTGGGCTCTTGTAAGATGTTGAAACTGGGCTTGATAAACAATATGTGGCTGCAGAACTGCCCTCACCAATTGCCGTGCAGTGAACGTGCCTGCGTCACCAGTTTTAGGGGCAATTCTTCTAATCAAACCCAAAGTCTGAATAGCTTGCCTTTTTGCCTGAGAAAGCCATGCAGTCGCTGATCCTGATTGGTGAATCATTAAGCCAAGGATTTTTACACTCGGACTTTCCTGTAGTTGGGTTCCTGATAGACTAAGACAGATTGGACTTGCAGCAAGTTTACGGCGTCCCCAGCGGTTGGCAACTGACGTGTATGTTGTTTTATGCACGGATAGCTGAAGTCCGATGGATGATGCGTAATTACAGGTAGCATCCAAGGCAGATTGAAGGGCAGCCTCCTGAGTACGGAGATCTTGGTGAGTACTCCACACCGTGATGTTGTCAGCGTACTGAAGAAATTTTGTCACGGATGTCATGTAAGCGCCAAGCCAGCGGGATGAAAGCAATATTAAATAACGTCGGCGACAATACTGATCCCTGGGGCACGCCGCAGAGAGGAACAAATGATCCGACCGCTTCGCCGCTGAGGCGTATTGCAAATTTTCTGCCTTCCAAAAATGATTGGACAAAACTACGCACTCTCAGAGGGAGATGAAGCATGTCAATGGAGTTCAGAACGGCTGCATGACTGATGTCATATGCCTTTTCAACGTCCATTGCTAAAACAGTACGCACATTGCGGCTGCGGGTAGGTGACAAAACTGCAGATGCTAAGACAGCCAACCTGTCCTCTGTACCAATATATGGACGAAAGCCGATTTGTGCTGGGTGATAAAAACCGTGCTGCTCTAGCCACCATGACAGTCGTGTGGCTAGCATTTTCTCCACCAGCTTATACAGCGTAGGAGTTAAGGAGATATGTCGCAAGTTGGCGAGGTCTGTCGGAGGCTTTCCTGGTTTCGGGATAGGAATCACGACAGCGGATTTCCAGCCCTCGGGCACTACGCCATCCAACCATACTTTGTTTATGGTGTCAAGTAGTTGAGGGAGTGCAGCGCTACTCAGGTTCTTGTACACCTCGTACTGAATATTGTCCGGGCCGGGCGCTGTTTTCCGTTTCGCATCATCTATCGCAGCCAGCAGCTCAGGCATAGAGAATGGACACGCAATTCCATCTACGTCGCCATCAGACGGCATTTCATATACATGCGCTGGAATGCCTGCCATATTTAAACTAGCGGGTGAAGAAGGCACAGCATCGTATTTCGGGAAAAACTTTTGCGCTGCTTCTTTGGCGAAATCATCTGGCGACAAGTTAGCCGCAAAGCATGCGGTTGCCGCTGCGTCAGTCGTACGGCAACCGCATTCCATTGTACGGAATGTTCGCCAGAGAGAGGCATTCGAGGATTTTGCAGGAAATTGTTCGCACCACGCATGCCACTGGCGCCAAGAGAGGTCGTGTTCATATTTGCGTGCCTTAGCTGTAAGATAGTGCAACCGCATACGTGCCTGCGACAAAGTAGGGTCTCTCCTAGCAGCCAGCTCGGCTTGATGGCAGGCCGCCCACAAGTTCAGAAGGCCAAGGTCTGGTGCCGGTCGACCAACATCAGTGCAGGTGGTAGTTGTAGCCCTGTTGAGCGCTGTTTGTATGCACTCAACAAGGATTGGCGAAGAATCTGAGGAGAGATTGTCCATACAGGAGCGAAAACTGTTCTAGTTGATCACAGAACTTTTGTAGCGTAAAGGTCGGAAATGTGAGGTGTGAAGACCGATGATGATAGGGTGATAATCACTTCCCCAGCAGTCTGGCTCCATGTGCCAGGAGGGAGTACCCGGTCCCGACCACCACGTCAAGTCTGGAGCGTAGGAAGCACTGCGAGTTTGATGCACTGGCCGTGTTGCTGTCCCAGGATGGTTGAGCAGCACAAATTGGGCATCCGTGAAGGCGTCCCCGCACACGCCTGACACGAGGGCTTGAAGTGGGGTACCCCCAATCCTGGTGAGGGGCGTTAAAGTCGCCTCCGACTAAAATCGGACACCCGGGATACTGCCGACGGACACTTGTTAACCAGCCAAGATTAATACGGGAGGAAGAACCACCGGCTGGTCTAAAGTAAAATGAAACGACCACAACGGTTCCCTTCTTAAGTTTCGCAGCCACTGCCACTACCTCTTGATACGACGTGCACCAGTTTTCGAGAACAAGACGTACATGCGGAAAGCGTGAGTCCACATACACCGCCGCCTTTCCCGGGGGAGCAGCAGTTTGTACACGACGGTCTATCATTGAAGGAGACATGTAGGCACTGAAGCCGGGAATTGATGGCAAGGCGTTTGTTTCCTGTAGCAGCATGGCCCATACCTGGAGCTTGTGAATTTGTAGTCAGGTCTTGAGCTCTCCCACCTTCGTGGAAATGCCTCTGCAGTTCCACTGCAGCACACCAGCATGAATGGAACTTGCCATTTCTAGTTACTAGCCCAAGCGCTGTTGAATCACGGACGTCAGGTTGGACAACTGGTTGACCATAAACCGGAGCAAAGAAGTCGCAGAGCTGTCCAGTGGCATTGCGGTAATCTGGGAAGAGGCGGCAGGAAATGACACTGGTGGCCGGCAGGAAGGCGATGTTGCTGCGCCATTGATAGATGCGGCGGATGATTCCGCTGCCCGTCTACGTCTAGCGAGCAGTTCACGGTGTTGCCGGAGCTTGGTGACCTCTGCTAAAAGACGTGCGATTTGTTCGTTGACTGCGGCCATATCGTCCTGCGGGAGTTCAGGCACACTGCGCTGTTTTGCTGGCTGTTTTCGGATGCGTTCTTTTCGCACAGTACCGTTAGAAGACTGCTGAGCTGAAGGATCATGCGAGGTGTGCTCAGGGAGCTCCGGCCACTCGTCGTCATCCCACTGGAGAGCTGCGAACCGATTGGATGTCTGCAATGAAGTTATACTGTCTTGTATTGGCCAATGCTTAGTCATTCAACGACGAGCCTGGTGTGTTGCCTTTTGTTTTGTCGGACAGCTTGGAGATGTTATCTCGTGGTCGTCGGATTTGCAAAGGCCGCATCGATAAGCCACTTTTCCTTCCGATGTACTTTCACCGGCAGCAGTGAAGGGGCACGATTTGCACATATGTCCAGCACGGAAGCAGTTATACCGCACTCGGTTTATATGGCCGAGGCCGTAAAATACAGCCATAATAGTACAGACGGGCTGGGAGTGTCAGAGGGCCTTGCAAGGTGACTATGCAAGAGCGCCCCTTTCCCATGTGTTGGGCCTGGATGACACGGTGCGTGGGACAGTACAGCTCACGCTGGAGGGCAGTTTGATCCTCAGTGATATCGCCGTTGTAGACGACGCAGCGCTGCAAGTCGGTGCCTTCAACTAAATACACTTGTACTGGAACTGAGATTTCGCTTGTCAGTGAAATACTGGTGAGCGTTTGCAGCCGTTCTAGGGCAGTGAGAGTCGGAAGCCACACTGCAATGGTGTTGGACTTTGTCCTGGCTGTGAAGCCCCGAAAACCTTTGGTTCCGAGGCACGCGTCCAAGTTAGCTTGTAAAATCTTGTTGGGTATATCCGTGAGGCTTTTGTTGACCAGTGATTTAATGGTCACTTTGTAAGAAGACGATCCGGGTGTAGGCTCCACCGAGTTCTCGATCGTAAGACAAGTGCGCTTACCTTGGGAGCCATCACTTGCCGGAGGTGGAATCGGTTGGCTGTCGTTTGAGGGATGCTTGTGAGTTGCGCGAGGGCACTTTTGCATGGGTAAATACAGTTTTTAATCCTGAACTTGTAACCTTACCTCACTGCCTTGCTTTGGAGCCACCAATCTTCTAGTCACTTTTTGCTAACTTCTACCAGATTCGTTCACGTGGCCATTGTTATTTCTAAACCCTTTGGCCTCAGGGAGTGTGACTGTGCCTGCATCAGCATTTAGATGGGTATCGCCACATTCTAGTATAAGATGTTCAATTGTCTCTACAGATTTAATAAACACTGCACAGGCATCATCTTCTTAGTTAAATTTCGCTTTGTAGCTTCGCGCATTAAGACACTGTGATCTAGATCTGTGTCTTCCTGATTTGCCTTTTCCAATCTCTATAGGGTTCTATTGTTTGCTTTTTTTGTTGAAATAATCCAGTTCTTGCCTTCTGCATTTTCACCAGTTATTTAAAATTCTGTATTTCTAGTCAGAAGAGCTACTATAGGGGCTTATTTGGAATTGTACAGGAACGTACATTGTTCAGAGTGTTTCCATGTTCCTAGTTTTTTTCTGCCACTGTGAGTCAATGCTGTCTGTGTAAGTATTCAGTAAACACCTGTTATTGTTCACTTTCCTCAGGTGTTCTTCACATGACATTTCACTTAACTTCCGGTGCTTTGAACGATGCCCGGCCCATGTGCCCTGTGTGCGTCTAGTGATGAAAATACATCTGCCACTGGCTGAAAATGTGGGGGACGCAGGTGTGATTCAACGTTCTCAGCGCGAGTGCTGGGGGGGGGGGGGGGGGGGGGGGGGGGGGGGTCGGCCGCATCAAGTTGGCGATGCCGTGTCATGACGAGGGGAGGAACCGGTCCAGTTGAGCTAGTAGCGTCCGGCACAAAATAAAGGCTGTTCCATTCCATGCCTGAAGCCATTAAAAGTGCCAGCGGTCGAGTGCCACTGGATTGAGGGTCGCACTTTGGCCAACTTGACGTCGCTGTGACAGGTGTGCCCTTGACAGCTGCTGCCATCTGTCGCATGTGGTTGTCGCGAACAAGAAGCTGTTATGTTTTCAATGAGTGCAGTATAAAAAAAGGTAGATTAAGCTTGCTTGATCTCATCCAAGAAAGTAACCACCTGTGGCTCGGCCAGACCTTCCTCAGTCTCTCCCTATTTCAGGTGGTCATTTTTTTTTTGCAAAAGGTACAGTGCTGCATATGTTGACATAGCTTCACGGAGTGGAAGAACGCTCTTTTTTTGTCATTTAAAAGTGGTGGAAAAATAGATGGTTTTGAAAATGCCTGTCCTGGCATTCAACCTGTTTCGGAGCGAGAGCTCCACTACCCGATGTTTCGCCAAAGTCATTGGGTGTTGCAGTTTGACCTTCAGCAGGAGGAGCACCGCAGGTATGGCCTGTGGCGTCAGACTAGGTTACTTGCCGCAGCTGCAGCTGCAGCCGCCATGCCACTGCTCCGACTGACCGCCACTTTGCCAGATGTAGTCATATGATTGTGCATGTGACTCTGCGTTGGCTTAAGAAGGTGCCGCCGCTCTCGCATGCAGTTTCACCATGGATGAGAGTGAAGCTGACTGTGTGATCGAAATGGCTGCGAAGCGTTTCAAGCGTCTAACCAAGCGTAGCCAAGTGTAATGGAGCTTTCGCTCTGTCTAACTAGGTTTAGAAGAGTTGAACCACTGCCAATTTTGTGTTAAAAATATTCACTTCAAAGCAAAAGGCAGAAGTGTTGTGGTGCTTCAGCTGTGTGCCTTGGTGCAGGAGCGCGGAGTGTATGGGGAGCTGGATATTGAAGAATATGCCCTGGAGCTGTTCCCAGTGGACAGTGACGTGCTTTCCATGGAGATTGAGGCGTCCTTCAAGGTGAGCCCACATGACATTGAGGAAATGGAGCAGTCCTCAGAAAGGGTCTTCTCCTTAAGAGAAGGGGAATCTGTTTGAAGCAGGGGAGACAACAGCAAAGTTGCATCAATGAACCTGAAGAGGATGACCAGTGCAGAAGTGGCAGCCTGGTAAAAAATGGGGCATGAGGAAGCGTGTAAAATTGGGGTTGGTTGTGCTGTCATCATTTCCTCCCACAGTGTTGAGTGGCTAGGAAGGGTGGAGATTGCACCTTGCTCCATTGGAATGAGGCAGTAACTACTCTTTCGCATCCACCTGAGTGCAGTCATTATGGACACAAAGCTAATGAGTGATTACATTGAGTAGTAAACTTTTGCAGTGCTTTCACAAGAGGGCCGCCACAGTGAGGCAAGCAAAACTGCCCAGAATATTCTTTTTTCAGAGACAGGTGCAGAGACAGGTGCAGGGAAGCGGTCCTGGGAGTGCCCTGGGAGGTCCCCGGATGAAGGGCATAAGGCTGACTAATTGCAGCCCCAATCCCCCAAACCAGACAATAAGATTCCCCGGTCTGGTAGGAAGATGCCCTGGTGATTCCGGGAGTGCCTAGGCCGTCAGCAAACAGTCCACACCAATGGAATGCAGTGTGGCTGAGACGTGCCCCGTGTAAGAGCTCAGCACGGCACCAAACGCACGTGCTCAAAGTCCCTGATCCAGGGCTCTGGGTTAGGGACTAAGAAAGTGGGCATCCAGGTCAGGTCGCTCGGAAGTGGAGAATCGGCCGCCTTAAGATCTGGCAGCAGGACGGGACAGACCACGAAACTGCCTGGCTGTCTTCTTGATGCAAGCCAGCATCATCCTCATTGCTGGCCAACACTGTGGGTTGCTAGCTCCTTACAGCAGTGCAGTTTAAGGCCACTGTTTCTCCCACTGCATGATCAGGCAGTGCTTGTCAACTAATCAGATTGTATGTAGGCTGGCACAAGTGCTGCAATGAGTGATGTGTGGGCCCCAAGTGTCATACTGCATCATGTCGATGGAGGCCAGCAGGCTTTGTTCCAGGACTCCCAAGCATCCTCTCCATGCAGGAGTGCCATGTGGAGGAAGACACGACCTCAATGCACTACGTGGCCCGTGCCCTCATGACCCTACAGTCGCTGTACGGGGTCATCCCAAATGTGTATGCCAAGGGCAAGATGGCCAAGGTCAGTAGTAGCCAAAGTGGTGACAGTGTGTGAGCATTCCACGGTGCCATTCAGCTACTGATCCACCGATGTCAAAGAGTGGTCTCAATTGGCCAGGAGCCCTTCACTCCCACATAGCCTCTGGAATGTTAAAACTCTTCAGGGAAGTCACAGGTCTTAAAATGAAGATATTTATTGTTTGGGATATCGTACTGAAATTAGGTGTGCGTATGCGTGTGTGTGTGTGTCTTCCTCATGTTTACAAAAAACATAATTAGTTTCAATATATCTCAGTTCCCAGATTCCCAGATTAGGGGAAAATAGCTGAAGCCTAATTAGGTAATTTGCTACAGGCTGTTAAGGCACATTCCCTTCAATATTTTTTGGTTATGATTGAAATGGAGCTGTGGGCAAAGATGTGCCATGCTGAGCTATGCTATTTAATATTGTTATTGACGTATGTCACTGTAAAAAAATGTTCAACAATGTTGAAGCACCATAATTATGACATATAATTAGGTGCCATTATTATCCTTTGATATGTTCGACTCAGCCGTAAAAAAATAGCATCGCTCCATAGTTTAGTTCTTTCCGAATTAAGGAGTATAAGATGATTTGAAATTGTCTCATAAAACATAACAAAAATTTGGCAGAGACACTTAGGAATGCTTACATGTGGGAATGCGACAGTATTACTGTCCCTGAGTGCATTGACATGATTTGAAATTGTCTCATAAAACATAACAAAAATTTGGCAGAGACACTTAGGAATGCTTACATGTGGGAATGCGACAGTATTACTGTCCCTGAGTGCATTGACATACCCCTGTACAATACACACACGCACGTGTGCATGACACCACCCAGAACTCTTATGTATGAGGAACCGTTGCATCATAATTTTGATTCGAAAACTGGCCTTTGAGGAAAGGATCTTGAACAAACAGCGCGAACAAAGACGAGCACAAAAGCGCCGTGTCGTTCGCTTTCTTGTCTTTTGTGCTCGTCTTTGTTCGCGCTGTTTGTTCAAGATGCTTAACCAACTAGCCCGCCAAAACGTGTTGAGGAAAGGAAACGGCGCATTATCTCATCTTGCTGCACTGCGCCTTAAGGGAAGAGGTAGAGAGTCTGGGAAGGCGTACAGTTGAAGCTGGATATGTCATCAGTTTGAATCCCTGTGGCAAGCTAACCTCCAACTTAACTAGCACATGTAAGCTATATGCAGCGAAAAATCGCATGACACCACCCGGAACGCTGCATGACTTTTGGTACGAATGTAGTGGGGAAAACTGGCACCGCATTGAGGTCAGCCAGTGAGGAGTATATATAGACGAACAACATGTAAATGATTTTCTGAGGTGGCAGTGCTTGGCTTGCTGTGTGCATGATATGGTCACTTGTTCACACCACCCTATTTTTCTTGCTATCACTGGGATTTTCTGTACCATCTGCGAGTACACACACTAGCACACTATCAAACTGCCATGGTGGCTCAGTGGTTATGGGGCTCGGCTGCTGACCCGAAAGACGCGGGTGCGATTCCGGCTGTGGTGGTCGCATTTCAATGGAAATGGCATGCCAAAGGCTGGTTTACTGCGTGATGTCAGTGCACGTTGAAGAACCCCAGGAGGTCGAAATTATCTGTAGCCCTCCACTACAGCATCCTGCATAGCCTGTGTCGCTTTGGGACGTTAAACCCCATAAAGCCATAAGCCACTATCACACGCCGCCGTCTTTTTTCATTATTGGACTAGTAATGCTTTCTTCGCATTATAATTTCCATGGTTATATTGGCAAAAAACACGAAGTTGAGAAAATTGCATTTAAAGTGCGCGTGCCGGACATTCAGAGGTCTGAGGAAATGGCAAAATGTGGACGTTCCGAGAAGATTTCACAATAGTGAGTAATACCAGCATCTAGGGAAGAGGGCCAGTGTTACAAACAAGACCAAGATGATGGTCATCGGGAATGCAGGAAGCGACAGCTGCTAAGTGCTGCTGCCGCAATTTTGTTCCAAAATTGCCATTTTGGGGCTTCAGAGGCATCATCTTAATTGATTTTTTAGTACTTAGAGGTTGAATTAGACATTAAAACTTTGCAGGTAGGTACTTTAGAGTATATAGAACTTGAGTATGCTATTTTCGAAAAATGGAAATATTTGGATTTTTCTACCATTTCAAGATCGCCCTAATAAACAAACCACTTCACGTGTTTGTTAACAAGAGACACTCTTAAGGCAAACAAAGAAGGGAAGAAAAAAGATCGCTTCTTCACAAGAAAGCTTGCTTGCACATTCACGCATAGGTGGGGGAAGCATTCTTGTGAATGTTTGGATGCAATGAACGACAGTCCTGGCGGGGTGCACTTGTTATGTGCTACCCCTGGTGGACAAAATGGCTCAGTGACACAAGGCTAGTGCAGAGAGATCCGACATATGCAAGCATCAGTGTTGCCTACTGTGGACACGTATCTGTTTATGGACTTGGTGTTATGTCTTGCATGGCTGGGCACCTTTGCAGCACTCAGAGAAAAAGCAAAAACAGGCCGTGCTGCTTGAGGGCATATTTTACGCACACTGTCTCACTGTGATGTTGGCAGTCATTGTTCTTGTGTGGCAAATATTTGACCACGTAGCCTTTTTGGGGCAAGCCCTGGTGGGCCACTCCTAAAAGCAAGAGAGATGGCATTTGTGATCATGAAAAAAGGCATTGTTTTCCAAAGCGAAGCTTATAAAAGGGTGACCAAATCGGCAACACTCGGAACCACCCAGGCCCCATAGTTGCGGCAGCCTACTGCTGCCCATAGAAGCCACAGCGAGTAGGCATGCATTACAGGTGTGTACTATGAGTGACGTGAATGCTGATCATATGGGTTTACAGCACTGCAAACAAATGCCCAAACAGGGACCACTTTTTGTTTCACAGTGTCTGCTTGTGTGCTTGCTTCTATCATAGTACAGCTTTTGCATAAACATTGTTATGAAAACAGATTGCCATGTGCAACAAAATTTTTGGTGTTTGTTGTGCTTCAGAGACGCATGTGGAGTGTGCGTTTGTGAGCAGTAGGCGCATTTGTGCCCCCGATGGCTGCACAGCATTTCAGCATGGCAGTCACACCTGAAATATTGTTACGGGGATATACTATTTACATTTATTTACAAACGTTAGGGGTTAGAATGAAGAGTTCCTAGCAGGGAGCACCAGCGCGAACAGGGAGCCACATTAACCTCCTCTTCTTCATTCGTCCGTTATGCGAGAAGCCACTCCGTCTTCCACTGTCACGTCGTCGTAACATGATTCCCGGTGGCACGAGCGCCATCTCGACGCTAGGCCGTTGATCAAGAAGCGACGTGGTAGGGCTTGGGGCACATGATGTGAACAATATCGGTGGGTGGTCTACATGATGAGGATGCAGGCATATGAGGAGCAACTTCATACAAGACGTCGGTGACCTGATGCACGACATGATAAGGGCCCTGATAGGGGGCAAAAGTCTCTCGGAGCGACCGACGCGGCAGGACACCACAGCGCTTGTGGTGTCCATTCTTCGTTGTGTCCCGTTGTTTTATTGCGCTGTTCAAATGTCATCACAGAAGAACGAGCGACATCGGTTCGTAGGTGACGTGGTGATGGCTATTGTCATACAGAGACTTCTGTGCTTGCTGGGACGCTTGGAGCCGGCTATAGGCGATTTGACGAGCGTCTGCAGGTGGAGCAATGGCGTCACGGGTGTAGGCGGTGACGGGACAGTCAGCGGATGGGATGAGTGGGTCCAAAGGCAGGACGGCGTGTCTCCCATATAAGAGATAGAACGGAGAGTAACTGGTTGTGTCATGCCGGGAGGTGTTGTAAGTGAACGTCACATAGGGCGAGGTGAGATCCCAGTTTTTGTGGTCAGGGGAGACATACATAGAGAACATGTCTGTTAATGTCTGGTTCAAATGCTTGGTTAGCCCGTTTGTCTGCGGGTGGTATGCTGTGGCAATCTTATGCTTGATTGAACATGAGCGCAGGATGTCGTCAGCAATATTGAAGACCTTTGCCACATTTTCAAAGCTGTGACTGGCACACTGCATTTTGGCTTCCAGGCTTTCAGGTTATGCTGTCCATAGCCTGCTTACTCCCTGTGGTTCCAGCTTGAGGAGGGCTCTTGGTTTCCCGACCTATGTCGTGTCCAGGTGCATGCGTCGTCTGCCACAGACTTGTACGAGAGCACCAGTTAAGCTTAGAACTTTGTCACGATCAGTCTTATTGCATACCCAGCACATTAAGAGGCATTCTGGTGATGTTGTTGCAGTTCAGCCAATCTTCAAGGCGAAAATTCTTTAACATAGCTTGTTTTGAAAAAGAATGCAAAAAAAAATTGAGAGGCAATCAATTGAATTGATGCAAAAGAAATGGAATAGCATTTTTCTTTCACTAACCAGTCATTTCATTTCTGAGTCTCTCGTCTTTCACTCTCAGTCTATTCCATTTCTCATTATATTCCAATTCCGACTATGCAGCTTGATGGATCGCGGTGAGTCCTCATATCCATAGAGTTCCTTACTATTAACTAGAGGGAAAGCTGGCAGCGCTGCATCTCAGCCACCATGGGCACTCAAAGCATCATGGGGTGGTGAGCTACTTGGTGCGGTACAGTCGGATTTTTTCGGGAACATAGAGTGGTGTTACTAATAGGTCCCATTCCGTCCATGGCATGCCCTGCGCGCAGACGACTTTGCACAAACGTAGTGCGCAAAATCCATAGTAGCGAAAACGCAACAACACACAATGCCAATAAAAGGTTTCTGTTTTCCGTAATGACATTAAAAAAACCTCTTAAAGTGTTTAGGCAACAACTTTTTTTTAAAACATATTTCTTTTTAAAAATGCGCCTGTTAAGCACGAAGTATGTTTTTGTGGTGTGCAATTCTTGGCCAATAGGAGAGCAAGCCATCTCTTATTTTGGGCAAACTTTGCATTCACATGCTTTTCTGCTCGTTTGTTGCGATTTATAGACAGGATATTGAATGTTGGGGCATTCTTGATTATCGAACAACATTTATTTTTGCATTATTTTGGGGGAAAAAGTTGTGGTTCTGCAGTCGGTAGCTCTCCGCCCCATGATGCTTAGAGCGGCCATGGTGGCTGAGGTGGCCTCGAGGAAGCTCCATGCAAACTCCCATAGACGGGGCGCCAGCTTTCCCTCTGGGCAATGGTAAGAAACTCTATGCTCATACCACTGCTGGCTCAGTAGTACAGTGGTTAAGCGATGGACCACTGTACTGGCTGTTTCAGACACAGCCTTCGCGGCACAAATTGCTCTTCCCGAGCAGTGCAGAGAACTGCCACTCTGGTAGTTCTTCGGGAGGATGTATATTTTGCATGTGGGCCTGCTGAGTCATTTTCATTTTTGCTGATTCATTCTTCGTCCCACTTATCCCTCCACAAGGGGAGTTGGGGAGGCTTCACCTGCATGGCCTTCCTAATGCTGTTGCATTCAGGTGCAAACACAGCTAGTTATATCAAGGTGGACAAGCAGTGGGGTGCACTCAAGCCCACTTGTAACGAACGCTCGCTTGTTATGAACGAGGTTGGGGCTACTGTTAAAGCACGTATTGGGGCTATGGCATTGCCTCTCAGAGAAACAAGCAACCATGGTCGCACCACTTGGTTATTACCAGCGAACGAGGAGGCACCATATGCTTGCCCCGCTGTCGATAAACGTGCACTTCCCACCAGTGCGGTGACCGAAAAGTGTCTCCCAGCTCCTGTGATCAGAGGTAGGCATACGCTTTTTCCTTTCCTCCCACATCCTTCACCTTTGCTCCCAATCGGCACTTTTTTAACATTTGAGTGGTTTTTGCTTGTTATGTGTTACTGAGTTGCACTAGGTGCA
The DNA here is from genome assembly GCF_052857255.1 of Amblyomma americanum. Lineage (NCBI taxonomy): Eukaryota > Metazoa > Arthropoda > Arachnida > Ixodida > Ixodidae > Amblyomma > Amblyomma americanum. Next base: position 226,520,781 of record NC_135498.1, on the reverse strand, counting down.
GACTATCATTCACTGCTTCTGCTTTTGGCTGTATTGAGCTGCATGAATCTTGCTTGGCATTCTGAAGTTCTCAGCAGCCAAGAACTGCCGATCACAAGTAAGAGCAGGTTCAATCTGGCGCCATCTAAAGTGAACTGGCCATGAAAAGCAGAGAAAAATTCTTCACTTGACGTAAGGAGTCAATGAAAAGCGAGTGCAGGGAGAATTCCAGCCAGGAAAGTGCTTTAAATGTGGAGGGGCAACAAACCACTCCACTCCACTTGCGCAAAAAGTAGATTAGTAGCGGAGACAACTGATCAGCTGCTTACCAAAGGTGTGCGGAGTATTCCACAAGGGAAGGCAGTGAAGCGGCAGAGGAATTACAACGTTACATTTATAATCCTAAGGCAGAGTGCAGTGAAATTAACTCATTGGTGTGCAATGACCCAGTAACATGAAAAGCAATAACATTGCTAGACTCTATGTTAGCCTTGACTGCCGTGTGTGGGGGGATGAAAGAGAACAAGTTTTCGGCATCTGTGCGTAACAAATGCCCTTGCTTTGCCCAAAGAAGGTAATACTGGTCATCAAGGACTAGGGGGTTTTGCTGCTTGAGAAGATTGCGGCTCACCTAAAGCTGCCAAGTGCCCCCCTTACTCATGATACACCGCACAGGGACCTCAGGTTTATGTGTCTTGGCTTTGAAAACACCATGAGGCTGCATTTTCTGCCATACGCAATGCGTTTTGCAAGCTTGTCCAGTTTTAGGTTGTTGCAGAGAAAAAGGGCTGCTGTTTTCACCTTGGTTGTGTTTGTCTTGACAAGAATTGCGTTCTTTGCAACGGCGTCGGTAACTTCTCATTGAAATCCCAGATGCTATAGCAACAAACCCTCCTCCTTTACTGCCTTGCAGCAGACAGATTTGACTGCAGATTTGATTGTCCTTGAAGTGGTTGACAACCTTGGGTAACGTCACATAATGGCGGGACCTTGTTTTTGGAGTGGCTTGTATCAGGATATCTACACTATCCAAAAGACACCAGTCAGGATTTTTACACTCTGTCTAGTTTGAGATATCATATTCACTCGTGTAATTTGTGCGCTTTTTTTCTTCCTAAAATTAAGGCTTCACAAAGGGGGTGTGCAAATTACGTGGAGATTTTGCGAACATGTCCTAAAAAAATTTACAAAGGTCACAACGTGGAATGTATATGGTATGTTGCCGCATATAAGTTGACCCTGCATCTTGCGGCCCTTGCTGGCTGAAAAAAAGTTGACTTTATATATCGATGCGTACCCCCATGCACGCCCCATGTCGTCTAGTCCCCCGTGTGATGGCGGGACATGAAGACTGGATTTAACATTATCTTGCTAAGTCACTCAGGAGTTGAACTTGCAAAGCGTGATCAATGAGTTGTGGCGCACACACACCTGGGCATTTGGCGGCAAAAGCATGTGGAATCCGCCACCACGGCAGAAATTTTGCCAAAATACCCAACAGAAAGCCTGATCGGTCCAGGACCAAATTCTGCTGCCAGAAAAAAATTCCGCTGATTTTCATCGGCCAATAGGACGGCGTGTAGGAAATCGCATTTCCGCGGCGACAAACATGGCGGCGCTCTTCAGGGCAGGACGCCTCGTTTCAGACTGGATTCGTCGTTGTTACTGCCTTTTTCAGCGTGTTCACTGGCCATAAATGGGGCACCAGTCTTTCGCTTCTTCTCATCTTGCCCATAAGAAAATGTATGAGCGATAAATTTGCATAATTTTTTATCTAAATGATGGTTGTGCCGCTTTTAGGCTTAAAAGGAGTATCAGTTTTTTGACTAGAATGGTTCCTGTCTTACCAACCAGATGGCACCACTAGGCTGAACTTATCGCTGTGTCTCAGTTCTCAGCGAGCTTCTCCAAAGACAACCCCTAGGCGGGCACGAGTACCATGCAGACCGACGATGGCAAGCGCTGAAGGAGAAACTCGCACAGGAAGGCATGGTCGAAGGTGGGAGCCTTGTCGCCCAGGAGCTGCTGGAGCCGCCGCAGCAACTGTGTTGGCTTGCGGTCCCCCAGTTCTTCGGAGGAGATGAACTGCTGCAGGCGGCGATGTTCCGAGACAGCTGTTCGCTTGATGAGCTCAGCAGCTAACGTGTTAAACGGGGCCGAGGCAGGCGGCGTTATGAGGAGACCGCGGACTTCGGCGGCAATCTCAGGTGGTAGTGACACAGCGACGTGATGAAACTTCTGTGTCTGGGAGTTGGTGCGGCCAGTAGTGAACTGGCTGTTGAACTGGGCAAGCCAGTGCTGAGGATCGGCTGCCGAGAATGGGGGAATGCAAAGGGACAGCGCAGAGACGGCGCTGGAGGGTCCGTCACCGGCATGGCGGAGGCGTCGTCGGCGTTGGCCATGGTGGGAGCGGGTCTTCCAGTTGACGTCCGAGGTCACCAGTTTGTTGCACTATAGTATGAAGCCGGCGCAATGAAGGTAATGATTGATTTACTGGCTAGGTGCTAGAACGTTTGATGGCATGCTGTCGAATGGTGCGTGATGCCGGCACGAGGAGGGAGCTCAATTCGGCTGCACTTTGGTGTCATCATCCTCGGCGGCTGGTGCTGCTCCTGCTGGCTAAGGCTGCTGCTGCTGCTGAGCATACTCTGAACTGAATGTGAGAATGTAAGAAATGGCGTAACGTTTTGCAAAATAGCTGCGTTTAGGTAATGTAAGCATTTGCTTATGGTATGTAGACAGCGTCGATTAACCTCTTTTCATGCAATATCTGTGTACACTGCGGGCATACGACATGCAGACAACGATGTGGTGATGTGGTGGCCAGGTAGTGTGAACGAGGCAGCATTTCGGCAGCAGCTCATATCGCTCACTCCTGCCGCCAAATGCCCACATGTGAACCAGGCATTAGACAGGCAGTGCGGAATGCTGGGTCTAAAAATTGACATGTAGAAAACCAAAGTAATGTTAAGAGCAATGGGAACAGCAATTGGGAGCGAGGTGTTGAAAAGTGGTAAGGGAATATGTCTGTTAAGAGCAGGTAGTTACCGCTGACCTAGATCATAACTGGGAAATAACTAGAAGAATAAGAATGGGGTGGGACGCATATGCCAGGTTTTCTCAGATCATGAATAGCAGGTTACCAATATTCCTCAAGAGAAATGTATACAACAGCTGTATCTTACCGGTACTCAACTACGGGGCAGAAATTGGGAGACTAACGAAAAGGGTTAACCTTAAGTTCAGGACAACGCAGCAAGCTATGGAAAGCAAAATGATAGGTGGAAAGTTGAGAGACCGGAAGATCGGAGAGACCGGCATTCCGCTCTGCTTATCTAACTCATTGGTGATACTTTGCAGTTCATCTCCTGAGTGACTTAGCAAGGCAATGTCATCAGCAAATCGCAAATTACTAAGGTATTCTCCGATAACTCTTATCCCTAATTGTTCCCAATCGGGGCCTCGGAACACCTCCTGTAGACAGGCGGTGAATAGAAGTAGCGAGATCATGTTTCCCTGCCTGACTCCCTTTCTTATTAGAATTTTATTGCTGACTTTATGAAGGACTATGATAACTGTGCAGTCGTTATACATATTTTCCAGTATTTTCACATAAGACTGTTCTACGCCCTGATTTCGCAATGCGTGCATGATTGCTGAGATTTCCATCGAGTCAAATACTTTCTCATAATCAATGAACGCTATATATACGGGTTGGTTATATTCAGCGCATTTCTGTATCACATGATATATAGTGTGAATATGTCTATTGTCGAGTATCCTTTACGAAAGCCTGCCTGATCATTGGGTTGATTGAAGCTTAAAGGCGGGTTCACACTGCCAAGTCGGGGGAGGTCGCGTGACAGGTTTAAGTCTATTTGTTACGCGCCCTCCCCGCTTTCCTAGTGCTTCAGAAATTGTAACTTATTGCCCAAAATCGGTTGCGCAACATTTTCGACTCACCTGTGTGACACGTCTTAGGGTTGTCCACATTCTATTTCCGATTACCTTAGTAAATACCTTGTAGGCAACGGACAGACGGTAAGCTGATCGGTCTGTAATTTTTCAAGTCCTTGACTTCTCCTTTCTTATTATATAAGATATTCATTTCATTTCATTTCATTTCATTTATTCATACTGTCAGCCCTGGGCGGGCTATTACAGGAGTGGAAATCAAACTTGAAACAGAAAAAGAACACATTAAACAAACACTGAGATCAACACTAAATTTCATACATAATTGTGTTTGCCACTTGAACAAAACGAAAACATTGTCATAGAAATCAAGCAGAACATAAAATATTGTGCAGTTTATCTAAAAATTCGCTTAGTGATTGTGACGTGACAACGGAGTTTGGTAACATATTCCATTCCTTAATGGCTCTCGGGAAAAAACTAAATTTAAAGCAATCATTTCTGACAGGCGGCATTGGGATGTACAAACTGTGACGATGGCGTGATGTTTCCCCTGTTTTAATTTCAAAGTATTTTGTTTGATCGATTTTCAAGTAGTGGTTAGCGATCTGGAAAAGAAACTTGAGTCTGTCGCATTTGGTTCTAATGTCAAGTGTTTGCAAATCAGCAGATTTACACAAAGAAGTTGGAGAATCAGAATAACGATACCTATTAAATATAAACCTTGCTCCGAGACGCTGGATTCTTTCCAGCTTAGAACAGTTGGAAGCAGTGTACGGGTCCCAGACAACTTTTGCATATTCGAGGATAGGCCTAACTAGGCTTTTGAAAACCAGACTTTTTATTTCAGGAGTTGCACTGCACATATTGCGTCTCAAGCTCCAGAATGAATTAAGATTTTCTCTTTTGAATAAGATTTTCTCCATATTAAACTTCCTTGTTTATTTATTTATTTACTAATTGATACCTCAAATGCCTCTTTTGGGATATTGCATGAGGGGTGGGTTGTTACAGCATGTTGATGATCTTTCAATGAATGCCTTGAAGTGAGCTTCATTGACGGAATAATAAGCGCACAGGACAACACACACAAGAGCAGAGGAAGACACGGACTGGCGCTAACTGCACCTAGTATCCATAATAGCATTCGCTAACCCGTCTAGCTGCAACTCTTTGGACATAGCAACTGCCTTGCACTTTACTCTGGTGGCGCTGGATTTTACTTGCATGAAATTCTTGGCGATCGCCTCCTTTTCCCTCTTGTGGAATTCATCCTCAGTCAGCACCACGAAGCCTCCTTCTTTGTCAGAAATAAGGAGTCGTAGATTATTGCCTTGGAAGAAGGTCACAACTTTTCTTAACGCATCCTTAGAGCAGTGGTCTGTAATCCTTGTGGTCTTCATCAGTGCATCCACTCCGTCAAGCAGGCATCTATCTTGGTTTTCTCCTGGCGCCTTCCTAGCAATTTGACGGTTCAGCGCAAGCATCTCATGTCCCGCAACACTTGGCTCTTGACAGAACTTAGGACCCTTGTTTAAAATGTTGGTGACGTCCCCTGGCACGACCACATCTCCAATCACAGTCAAATCACAGTCAATCACAGCCAAGTCCACAGTCAAAACCAAGAAAGATGCCTGCTTGACGGAGTGGATGCACTGATGAAGACCACAAGGATTACAGACCGCCGCTCTAAGGATGCGTTAAGAAAAGTTGTGACCTTCTTCCAACGCAATAATCTACGACTCCTTATTTCTGACAAAGAAGGAGGCTTCATGGTGCTGACTGAGGATGAATTCCACAAGAGGGCAAAGGAGGCGATCGCCAAGAATTTCATGCAAGTAAAATTCAGCTCCACCAGAGTTAAGTGCAAGGCGGTTGCTATGTGCAAAGAGTTGCAGCTAGACAGGTTAGCGAATGCTATTATAGATACTAAGTGCAGTTAGCGCCAGTCCGTGTCTTCCTCTGCTCTTGTGTGTGTTGTCCTGTGCGCTTATTATTCCGTCAGTCTGCAATGCTCCATCTAGCCCGTCAGCAGGTGTTGTTAAACTATCTTTCAAACAATGAGGGCTCCTTTTTATGTGCACCTTCTGCTTCCCCTTCGCAAGACAACATGTGTGTCTCTGTTATTGTTGGATTAACCTGCCGTGCAAGATACATCGGTTAGCGCCAGTCCGTGTCTTCCTCTGCTCTTGTGTGTGTTGTCCTGTGCGCTTATTATTCCGTCAGTCTGCAATGCTCCATCTAGCCCGTCAGCAGGTGTTGTTAAACTATCTTTCAAACAATGAGGGCTCCCTTTTATGTGCACCTTCTGCTTCCCCGTCGCAAGACAACATGTGTGTCTCTGTTATTGTCGGATTAACCTGCCGTGCAAGATACATCGGTTAGCGCCAGTCCGTGTCTTCCTCTGCTCTTGTGTGTGTTGTCCTGTGCGCTTATTATTCCGTCAGTCTGCAATGCTCCATCTAGCCCGTCAGCAGGTGTTGTTAAACTATCTTTCAAACAATGAGGGCTCCCTTTTATGTGCACCTTCTGCTTCCCCGTCTCAAGTCAACATGTGTGTCTCTGTTATTGTCGGATTAACCTGCCGTGCAAGATACATCGGTTAGCGCCAGTCCGTGTCTTCCTCTGCTCTTGTGTGGGTTGTCCTGTGCGCTTATTATTCCGTCAGTCTGCAATGCTCCATCTAGCCCGTCAGCAGGTGTTAAACTATCTTTCAGACAATGAGGGCTCCCTTTTATGTGCACCTTCTGCTTCCCCGTCTCAAGTCAACATGTGTGTGTCTGTTATTGTCGGATTAACCTGCCGTGCAAGATACATCGGTTAGCGCCAGTCCGTGTCTTCCTCTGCTCTTGTGTGTGTTGTCCTGTGCGCTTATTATTCCGTCAGTCTGCAGTGCTCCATCTAGCCCATCAGCAGGTGTTGTTAAACTATCTTTCAAACAATGAGGGCTCCCTTTTATGTGCACCTTCTGCTTCCCCGTCTCAAGTCAACATGTGTGTCTCTGTTATTGTCGGATTAACCTGCCGTGCAAGATACATCGGTTAGCGCCAGTCCGTGTCTTCCTCTGCTCTTGTGTGGGTTGTCCTGTGCGCTTATTATTCCGTCAGTCTGCAATGCTCCATCTAGCCCGTCAGCAGGTGTTAAACTATCTTTCAAACAATGAGGGCTCCCTTTTATGTGCACCTTCTGCTTCCCCGTCTCAAGTCAACATGTGTGTCTCTGTTATTGTCGGATTAACCTGCCGTGCAAGATACATCGGTTAGCGCCAGTCCGTGTCTTCCTCTGCTCTTGTGTGTGTTGTCCTGTGCGCTTATTATTCCGTCAGTCTGCAATGCTCCATCTAGCCCGTCAGCAGGTGTTAAACTATCTTTCAAACAATGAGGGCTCCCTTTTATGTGCACCTTCTGCTTCCCCGTCTCAAGTCAACATGTGTGTCTCTGTTATTGTCGGATTAACCTGCCGTGCAAGATACATCGGTTAGCGCCAGTCCGTGTCTTCCTCTGCTCTTGTGTGTGTTGTCCTGTGCGCTTATTATTCCGTCAGTCTGCAGTGCTCCATCTAGCCCATCAGCAGGTGTTGTTAAACTATCTTTCAAACAATGAGGGCTCCCTTTTATGTGCACCTTCTGCTTCCCCGTCTCAAGTCAACATGTGTGTCTCTGTTATTGTCGGATTAACCTGCCGTGCAAGATACATCGGTTAGCGCCAGTCCGTGTCTTCCTCTGCTCTTGTGTGTGTTGTCCTGTGCGCTTATTATTCCGTCAGTCTGCAATGCTCCATCTAGCCCGTCAGCAGGTGTTAAACTATCTTTCAAACAATGAGGGCTCCCTTTTATGTGCACCTTCTGCTTCCCCGTCTCAAGTCAACATGTGTGTCTCTGTTGTTGTCGGATTAACCTGCCGTGCAAGATACATCGGTTAGCGCCAGTCCGTGTCTTCCTCTGCTCTTGTGTGGGTTGTCCTGTGCGCTTATTATTCCGTCAGTCTGCAATGCTCCATCTAGCCCGTCAGCAGGTGTTAAACTATCTTTCAAACAATGAGGGCTCCCTTTTATGTGCACCTTCTGCTTCCCCGTCTCAAGTCAACATGTGTGTCTCTGTTATTGTCGGATTAACCTGCCGTGCAAGATACATCGGTTAGCGCCAGTCCGTGTCTTCCTCTGCTCTTGTGTGTGTTGTCCTGTGCGCTTATTATTCCGTCAGTCTGCAATGCTCCATCTAGCCCGTCAGCAGGTGTTAAACTATCTTTCAAACAATGAGGGCTCCCTTTTATGTGCACCTTCTGCTTCCCCGTCTCAAGTCAACATGTGTGTCTCTGTTATTGTCGGATTAACCTGCCGTGCAAGATACATCGGTTAGCGCCAGTCCGTGTCTTCCTCTGCTCTTGTGTGGGTTGTCCTGTGCGCTTATTATTCCGTCAGTCTGCAATGCTCCATCTAGCCCGTCAGCAGGTGTTAAACTATCTTTCAAACAATGAGGGCTCCCTTTTATGTGCACCTTCTGCTTCCCCGTCGCAAGTCAACATGTGTGTCTCTGTTATTGTCGGATTAACCTGCCGTGCAAGATACATCGGTTAGCGCCAGTCTGTGTCTTCCTCTGCTCTTGTGTGGGTTGTCCTGTGCGCTTATTATTCCGTCAGTCTGCAGTGCTCCATCTAGCCCATCAGCAGGTGTTGTTAAACTATCTTTCAAACAACGAGGGCTCCCTTTTATGTGCACCTTCTGCTTCCCCGTCGCAAGTCAACATGTGTGTCTCTGTTATTGTCGGATTAACCTGCCGTGCAAGATACATCGGTTAGCGCCAGTCCGTGTCTTCCTCTGCTCTTGTGTGTGTTGTCCTGTGCGCTTATTATTCCGTCAGTCTGCAGTGCTCCATCTAGCCCATCAGCAGGTGTTGTTAAACTATCTTTCAAACAACGAGGGCTCCCTTTTATGTGCACCTTCTGCTTCCCCGTCGCAAGTCAACATGTGTGTCTCTGTTATTGTCGGATTAACCTGCCGTGCAAGATACATCGGTTAGCGCCAGTCCGTGTCTTCCTCTGCTCTTGTGTGTGTTGTCCTGTGCGCTTATTATTCCGTCAGTCTGCAATGCTCCATCTAGCCCGTCAGCAGGTGTTGTTAAACTATCTTTCAAACAATGAGGGCTCCCTTTTATGTGCACCTTCTGCTTCCCCGTCTCAAGTCAACATGTGTGTCTCTGTTATTGTCGGATTAACCTGCCGTGCAAGATACATCGGTTAGCGCCAGTCCGTGTCTTCCTCTGCTCTTGTGTGTGTTGTCCTGTGCGCTTATTATTCCGTCAGTCTGCAATGCTCCATCTAGCCCGTCAGCAGGTGTTGTTAAACTATCTTTCAAACAATGAGGGCTCCCTTTTATGTGCACCTTCTGCTTCCCCGTCTCAAGTCAACATGTGTGTCTCTGTTATTGTCGGATTAACCTGCCGTGCAAGATACATCGGTTAGCGCCAGTCCGTGTCTTCCTCTGCTCTTGTGTGGGTTGTCCTGTGCGCTTATTATTCCGTCAGTCTGCAATGCTCCATCTAGCCCGTCAGCAGGTGTTGTTAAACTATCTTTCAAACAATGAGGGCTCCCTTTTATGTGCACCTTCTGCTTCCCCGTCGCAAGTCAACATGTGTGTCTCTGTTATTGTCGGATTAACCTGCCGTGCAAGATACATCGGTTAGCGCCAGTCCGTGTCTTCCTCTGCTCTTGTGTGGGTTGTCCTGTGCGCTTATTATTCCGTCAGTCTGCAATGCTCCATCTAGCCCGTCAGCAGGTGTTGTTAAACTATCTTTCAAACAATGAGGGCTCCCTTTTATGTGCACCTTCTGCTTCCCCGTCGCAAGTCAACATGTGTGTCTCTGTTATTGTCGGATTAACCTGCCGTGCAAGATACATCGGTTAGCGCCAGTCCGTGTCTTCCTCTGCTCTTGTGTGGGTTGTCCTGTGCGCTTATTATTCCGTCAGTCTGCAGTGCTCCATCTAGCCCATCAGCAGGTGTTGTTAAACTATCTTTCAAACAACGAGGGCTCCCTTTTATGTGCACCTTCTGCTTCCCCGTCGCAAGTCAACATGTGTGTCTCTGTTATTGTCGGATTAACCTGCCGTGCAAGATACATCGGTTAGCGCCAGTCCGTGTCTTCCTCTGCTCTTGTGTGTGTTGTCCTGTGCGCTTATTATTCCGTCAGTCTGCAGTGCTCCATCTAGCCCATCAGCAGGTGTTGTTAAACTATCTTTCAAACAACGAGGGCTCCCTTTTATGTGCACCTTCTGCTTCCCCGTCGCAAGTCAACATGTGTGTCTCTGTTATTGTCGGATTAACCTGCCGTGCAAGATACATCGGTTAGCGCCAGTCCGTGTCTTCCTCTGCTCTTGTGTGTGTTGTCCTGTGCGCTTATTATTCCGTCAGTCTGCAGTGCTCCATCTAGCCCATCAGCAGGTGTTGTTAAACTATCTTTCAAACAATGAGGGCTCCCTTTTATGTGCACCTTCTGCTTCCCCGTCGCAAGTCAACATGTGTGTCTCTGTTATTGTCGGATTAACCTGCCGTGCAAGATACATCGGTTAGCGCCAGTCCGTGTCTTCCTCTGCTCTTGTGTGGGTTGTCCTGTGCGCTTATTATTCCGTCAGTCTGCAGTGCTCCATCTAGCCCATCAGCAGGTGTTGTTAAACTATCTTTCAAACAACGAGGGCTCCCTTTTATGTGCACCTTCTGCTTCCCCGTCGCAAGTCAACATGTGTGTCTCTGTTATTGTCGGATTAACCTGCCGTGCAAGATACATCGGTTAGCGCCAGTCCGTGTCTTCCTCTGCTCTTGTGTGTGTTGTCCTGTGCGCTTATTATTCCGTCAGTCTGCAGTGCTCCATCTAGCCCATCAGCAGGTGTTGTTAAACTATCTTTCAAACAACGAGGGCTCCCTTTTATGTGCACCTTCTGCTTCCCCGTCGCAAGTCAACATGTGTGTCTCTGTTATTGTCGGATTAACCTGCCGTGCAAGATACATTGGTGAGCGCCAGTCCGTGTCTTCTTCTGCTCTTGTGTGTGTTGTCCTGTGCGCTTATTATTCTTCAGTCTGCAGTGCTCCATCTAGCCCATCAGCAGGTGTTGTTAAACTATCTTTCAAACAACGAGGGCTCCCTTTTATGTGCACCTTCTGCTTCCCCGTCGCAAGTCAACATGTGTGTCTCTGTTATTGTCGGATTAACCTGCCGTGCAAGATACATTGGTGAGCGCCAGTCCGTGTCTTCTTCTGCTCTTGTGTGTGTTGTCCTGTGCGCTTATTATTCTTCAGTCTGCAGTGCTCCATCTAGCCCGTCAGCAGGTGTTGTTAAACTATCTTTCAAACAACGAGGGCTCCCTTTTATGTGCACCTTCTGCTTCCCCGTCGCAAGTCAACATGTGTGTCTCTGTTATTGTCGGATTAACCTGCCGTGCAAGATACATCGGTTAGCGCCAGTCCGTGTCTTCCTCTGCTCTTGTGTGGGTTGTCCTGTGCGCTTATTATTCTTCAGTCTGCAATGCTCCATCTAGCCCGTCAGCAGGTGTTGTTAAACTATCTTTCAAACAATGAGGGCTCCCTTTTATGTGCACCTTCTGCTTCCCCGTCGCAAGTCAACATGTGTGTCTCTGTTATTGTCGGATTAACCTGCCGTGCAAGATACATTGGTGAGCGCCAGTCCGTGTCTTCTTCTGCTCTTGTGTGTGTTGTCCTGTGCGCTTATTATTCTTCAGTCTGCAGTGCTCCATCTAGCCCGTCAGCAGGTGTTGTTAAACTATCTTTCAAACAATGAGGGCTCCTTTTTATGTGCACCTTCTGCTTCCCCGTCGCAAGTCAACATGTGTGTCTCTGTTATTGTCGGATTAACCTGCCGTGCAAGATACATTGGTGAGCGCCAGTCCGTGTCTTCTTCTGCTCTTGTGTGTGTTGTCCTGTGCGCTTATTATTCTTCAGTCTGCAGTGCTCCATCTAGCCCGTCAGCAGGTGTTGTTAAACTATCTTTCAAACAATGAGGGCTCCTTTTTATGTGCACCTTCTGCTTCCCCGTCGCAAGTCAACATGTGTGTCTCTGTTATTGTCGGATTAACCTGCCGTGCAAGATACATTGGTGAGCGCCAGTCCGTGTCTTCCTCTGCTCTTGTGTGGGTTGTCCTGTGCGCTTATTATTCTTCAGTCTGCAATGCTCCATCTAGCCCGTCAGCAGGTGTTGTTAAACTATCTTTCAAACAATGAGGGCTCCCTTTTATGTGCACCTTCTGCTTCCCCGTCGCAAGTCAACATGTGTGTCTCTGTTATTGTCGGATTAACCTGCCGTGCAAGATACATCGGTTAGCGCCAGTCCGTGTCTTCCTCTGCTCTTGTGTGGGTTGTCCTGTGCGCTTATTATTCTTCAGTCTGCAATGCTCCATCTAGCCCGTCAGCAGGTGTTGTTAAACTATCTTTCAAACAATGAGGGCTCCCTTTTATGTGCACCTTCTGCTTCCCCGTCGCAAGTCAACATGTGTGTCTTTGTTATTGTCGGATTAACCTGCCGTGCAAGATACATTGGTGAGCGCCAGTCCGTGTCTTCTTCTGCTCTTGTGTGTGTTGTCCTGTGCGCTTATTATTCTTCAGTCTGCAGTGCTCCATCTAGCCCATCAGCAGGTGTTGTTAAACTATCTTTCAAACAATGAGGGCTCCCTTTTATGTGCACCTTCTGCTTCCCCGTCGCAAGTCAACATGTGTGTCTCTGTTATTGTCGGATTAACCTGCCGTGCAAGATACATTGGTGAGCGCCAGTCCGTGTCATCTTCTGCTCTTGTGTGTGTTGTCCTGTGCGCTTATTATTCTTCAGTCTGCAGTGCTCCATCTAGCCCGTCAGCAGGTGTTGTTAAACTATCTTTCAAACAATGAGGGCTCCTTTTTATGTGCACCTTCTGCTTCCCCGTCGCAAGTCAACATGTGTGTCTCTGTTATTGTCGGATTAACCTGCCGTGCAAGATACATTGGTGAACGCCAGTCCGTGTCTTCCTCTGCTCTTGTGTGGGTTGTCCTGTGCGCTTATTATTCTTCAGTCTGCAATGCTCCATCTAGCCCATCAGCAGGTGTTGTTAAACTATCTTTCAAACAATGAGGGCTCCCTTTTATGTGCACCTTCTGCTTCCCCGTCGCAAGTCAACATGTGTGTCTCCGTTATTGTCGGATTAACCTGCCGTGCAAGATACATCGGTTAGCGCCAGTCCGTGTCTTCCTCTGCTCTTGTGTGGGTTGTCCTGTGCGCTTATTATTCCGTCAGTCTGCAGTGCTCCATCTAGCCCATCAGCAGGTGTTGTTAAACTATCTTTCAAACAACGAGGGCTCCCTTTTATGTGCACCTTCTGCTTCCCCGTCGCAAGTCAACATGTGTGTCTCTGTTATTGTCGGATTAACCTGCCGTGCAAGATACATCGGTGAGCGCCAGTCCGTGTCTTCTTCTGCTCTTGTGTGTGTTGTCCTGTGCGCTTATTATTCTTCAGTCTGCAGTGCTCCATCTAGCCCATCAGCAGGTGTTGTTAAACTATCTTTCAAACAACGAGGGCTCCCTTTTATGTGCACCTTCTGCTTCCCCGTCGCAAGTCAACATGTGTGTCTCTGTTATTGTCGGATTAACCTGCCGTGCAAGATACATTGGTGAGCGCCAGTCCGTGTCTTCCTCTGCTCTTGTGTGTGTTGTCCTGTGCGCTTATTATTCTTCAGTCTGCAGTGCTCCATCTAGCCCATCAGCAGGTGTTGTTAAACTATCTTTCAAACAATGAGGGCTCCCTTTTATGTGCACCTTCTGCTTCCCCGTCGCAAGTCAACATGTGTGTCTCTGTTATTGTCGGATTAACCTGCCGTGCAAGATACATTGGTGAGCGCCAGTCCGTGTCTTCCTCTGCTCTTGTGTGTGTTGTCCTGTGCGCTTATTATTCTTCAGTCTGCAGTGCTCCATCTAGCCCATCAGCAGGTGTTGTTAAACTATCTTTCAAACAATGAGGGCTCCCTTTTATGTGCACCTTCTGCTTCCCCGTCGCAAGTCAACATGTGTGTCTCTGTTATTGTCGGATTAACCTGCCGTGCAAGATACATTGGTGAGCGCCAGTCCGTGTCTTCTTCTGCTCTTGTGTGTGTTGTCCTGTGCGCTTATTATTCCGTCAGTCTGCAGTGCTCCATCTAGCCCATCAGCAGGTGTTGTTAAACTATCTTTCAAACAATGAGGGCTCCCTTTTATGTGCACCTTCTGCTTCCCCGTCGCAAGTCAACATGTGTGTCTCTGTTATTGTCGGATTAACCTGCCGTGCAAGATACATTGGTGAGCGCCAGTCCGTGTCTTCTTCTGCTCTTGTGTGTGTTGTCCTGTGCGCTTATTATTCCGTCAGTCTGCAGTGCTCCATCTAGCCCATCAGCAGGTGTTGTTAAACTATCTTTCAAACAATGAGGGCTCCCTTTTATGTGCACCTTCTGCTTCCCCGTCGCAAGTCAACATGTGTGTCTCTGTTATTGTCGGATTAACCTGCCGTGCAAGATACATTGGTGAGCGCCAGTCCGTGTCTTCCTCTGCTCTTGTGTGTGTTGTCCTGTGCGCTTATTATTCTTCAGTCTGCAGTGCTCCATCTAGCCCATCAGCAGGTGTTGTTAAACTATCTTTCAAACAATGAGGGCTCCCTTTTATGTGCACCTTCTGCTTCCCCGTCGCAAGTCAACATGTGTGTCTCTGTTATTGTCGGATTAACCTGCCGTGCAAGATACATTGGTGAGCGCCAGTCCGTGTCTTCTTCTGCTCTTGTGTGTGTTGTCCTGTGCGCTTATTATTCTTCAGTCTGCAGTGCTCCATCTAGCCCATCAGCAGGTGTTGTTAAACTATCTTTCAAACAATGAGGGCTCCCTTTTATGTGCACCTTCTGCTTCCCCGTCGCAAGTCAACATGTGTGTCTCTGTTATTGTCGGATTAACCTGCCGTGCAAGATACATCGGTTAGCGCCAGTCCGTGTCTTCCTCTGCTCTTGTGTGTGTTGTCCTGTGCGCTTATTATTCCGTCAGTCTGCAGTGCTCCATCTAGCCCATCAGCAGGTGTTGTTAAACTATCTTTCAAACAATGAGGGCTCCCTTTTATGTGCACCTTCTGCTTCCCCGTCGCAAGTCAACATGTGTGTCTCTGTTATTGTCGGATTAACCTGCCGTGCAAGATACATCGGTTAGCGCCAGTCCGTGTCTTCCTCTGCTCTTGTGTGGGTTGTCCTGTGCGCTTATTATTCCGTCAGTCTGCAGTGCTCCATCTAGCCCATCAGCAGGTGTTGTTAAACTATCTTTCAAACAACGAGGGCTCCCTTTTATGTGCACCTTCTGCTTCCCCGTCGCAAGTCAACATGTGTGTCTCTGTTATTGTCGGATTAACCTGCCGTGCAAGATACATTGGTGAGCGCCAGTCCGTGTCTTCTTCTGCTCTTGTGTGTGTTGTCCTGTGCGCTTATTATTCTTCAGTCTGCAGTGCTCCATCTAGCCCATCAGCAGGTGTTGTTAAACTATCTTTCAAACAATGAGGGCTCCCTTTTATGTGCACCTTCTGCTTCCCCGTCGCAAGTCAACATGTGTGTCTCTGTTATTGTCGGATTAACCTGCCGTGCAAGATACATTGGTGAGCGCCAGTCCGTGTCTTCCTCTGCTCTTGTGTGTGTTGTCCTGTGCGCTTATTATTCTTCAGTCTGCAGTGCTCCATCTAGCCCATCAGCAGGTGTTGTTAAACTATCTTTCAAACAATGAGGGCTCCCTTTTATGTGCACCTTCTGCTTCCCCGTCGCAAGTCAACATGTGTGTCTCTGTTATTGTCGGATTAACCTGCCGTGCAAGATACATCAGTTTCTGCCCACGAAAGGGTCTTGTGCAGCCGGATGTAAGCACTGTTCTGGAAATTTTCAAGCCACCTTCTGGTTTTTTGAAGCGCTTCTACAAGTTGTTGAGGGCAGAGCTGTGGCGCCAGGTACGAAGATGTTATGACCATTTGCGGATACTGTGTTATGCGCTGGATCCCGAATGGCTGGCCGGTATCAAGCTATGTTCCATTAGTCGCCTTGCAGCTAATTTGACGGAATCCCTTTGGGTCCACACTCTAAACAGTGCCTTGCACTCGACTAAGGCAAAGCAAAGCAAGTGTCAACGTAGGAAGGATCTGACTGTGATTGGAGGTGTGGTCGTGCCAGGGGACGTCACCAACATTTTAAACAAGGGTCCTAAGTTCTGTCAAGAGCCAAGTGTTGAGGGACATGAGATGCTTGCGCTGAACCGTCAAATTGCTAGGAAGGCGCCAGGAGAAAACCAAGATGCCTGCTTGACGGAGTGGTTGCACTGATGAAGACCACAAATATTACAGACCACCGCTCTAAGGATGCGTTAAGAAAAGTTGTGACCTTCTTCCAAGGCAATAATCTACGACTCCTTATTTCTGACAAAGAAGGAGGCTTCGTGGTGCTGACTGAGGATGAATTCCACAAGAGGGCAAAGGAGGTGATCGCCAAGAATTCCATGCAAGTAAAATCCAGCGCCACCAGAGTAAAGTGCAAGGCGGTTGCTATGTGCAATGAGTTGCAGCTAGACAGGTTAGCGAATGCTATTATGGATACTAGGTGCAGTTAGCGCCAGTCCGTGTCTTCCTCTGCTCTTGTGTGTGTTGTCCTGTGCGCTTATTATTCCGTCAGTCTGCAATGCACCATCTAGCCCGTCAGCAGGTGTTGTTAAATGAGCTTCATTAGTGTGGTGAACTGCGTCGGTAGGAAGGCGATTCCAGTCCTCTGCTGCCTGGGGAAAGAAAGTGTTAAGATGTGCAGTAATATGTGCGGATGGTGGGTAAACGGCTTTGTCGTGACTAATGTGATCAGAAATGTGGTGAGCTAACTGAACTTCCAAGGTGTGAGTGATAAAATTTATTAAAGAGACATAGTCTGGTAACTTTGCTGCGTGAAACGAGAGATAGAAGTTTAGATTCGGATTTCAGTTTAGTGACGCTTGAATACAATGAATAATTCGAGTGAATGAATGTTGCCGCACGATTTTGAACAGATTCTAGGGTGAGTGAAAGATTTGACTGGTGAGGGTCCCAGACTGCACATGCGTATTCCAGTTTGGGATGAACAAGTGATAAATGGGTCAGCAGTTCTATAGTGGGAGGGGCTAGTTGCAAGTTGCAGTGTAAGAAACCAAGCATGTGGTTGGCATCATTAGTAATGTTGTAAATGCGGGGTGACCAGCTAAGGGAATGCGAAATATTGCTTCAAGGTATTTGTAAGAGGTGACTACGGAAATTTGGGAATGGGAGATATAGTATTTTGTCAAGGAATAGCACTGGCTATGGTGGAATGTAATTAGAGAAGAGACATCAGTCTCTTTGCAGCGGCTCTCGCAGGGAAAGAGGAACATGGCGTGCTGGCTGGACGACGGGCGTCACATCTGTTTGCACGACCATGCTGCAGGGTCGCTTCAAACCCCTGGAAGACATGCTTGAAATTCTTAATTGCTTCATGCTGCGAAGCATTTACAGTGCCCATAGTGCGCTGGACAAGTCCCAGGGCTTCGCTCACATCCCTTCCTAGTATGGCTTGGCGGTTATTTTTTACAACAAAGAACCTGACAGGGGTGGAAGTGTTACCAACGGTCACCTCCTGAGTAGTCGATCCTAAATGGGCTATGACACCCCCGTTGTACGCTCGCAGTACCACACTAGTAGGCATCAAGTTGTCTGCCTCCTGTGTCTTGCCGTAGACTGAGAACATAAGTAAGCTGGCCTGCAACCCGGGGTGCCTACTTTTAAAATATTTCTGCCAGCAACCCGAGCTTCCACTATCCAGTCTTTGTTGCTCCTGCTTTCAGCTTTAACCTCCAGAACATCAAAGCTATCATTATTGCTCTTTGCTGACTTGACCTACTTCAGGTATTCCTCGACAGCAAACCGTCAAGTGGTGAAGCTTGGGGCATTTATTGTGATGATGATGATGATGAATTTTTATGGCGCAAGGGCATCCCTGGCCAAAGAGTGCCGTGGCACAAGGTTGTATCTTCTACTCAAGGTGGGGTCAGAGACCCATTTCCCAAGCTTTTCACCTTAAAGAAGCTGAGCAACAGGCAGGGGAAAGCTTGTATCCATTGCATAACCGGTGGACACCACTGGGGATCGAACCCCGCACCTCCCTCATGCTAGGCGGATGCTCAAACGACTAGGCCACCGCTGCGTTGGGGCATTTATTGTACTTTTTCCCGTAGGCTGGACACTGCCTAGGACTGTGCTGTCAACTGCACTTTGTGCAATGGTGCTGCTTTGCTGCTCTCTTCACCACTTTTTCTCCTAGCTTGAGACCCATACCTTGAAGCAGCATCGATGTGGTCGTCCACTGCCTTCCGGACCCGTTCGCACTGTGCTAAAGATTCTGCTAGCTTGCACAACTTTACAGCTTTCGACAAGGTGAAAGACTTTTCTTGCAGCATTTTCTCGTGCAGCTTTGAGTCATTTGTGCCGAACACGATCTTGTCTCTGATCAATGAATCTCGCTATTCTCATTGCACTGTGCGGCATGTTTTTTCAGGTCCCGGACAGACTTTTCGAATGGCTCTTTCTCTGCCTGCTTCCTAGAGCGGAACCCGTAGTGCTCATGGACTTCATTGCTCACATCGGCACAGTAGGACTCGAACTTGTTTATGAGTGTTGCGTAGTCATCCTTACTTTCTGCAGCCTCGAACTGTTGAGCATATCCAACGCTTCACCGCCAGCTACGCTCAGCAGGAGCATGGCTTTTGCAGCTTCACTGCGAGGTTGCTTCTTCGTTGTGGTTGCCTGCAGGAACAGGTCAAACTTTTGCTTGAAGCATTTCTAGTTTTCCGAGATGTCCTCATCTGCAATGGTGGCGGCACATATAGAAGTTTCATCGCTGCAGCTGTGTTGCTCAAACCATTTCTTCGATGCGAAAGAGCCGCACTTCCGCAGGCTGCGCAAACTCGGGCCCCTCATCGGAATAGGAGACAACACGGGGGACATGATCTGCGATGGACGTGAAACGCAAATGTGCAGTTTCAGTGCACACTATAGATCCCGAGCCCTCCACGACGTCACCTCTTTCCCTCCTTCACTGAGAAACCCAGTTTCCATTTTCTGTGTGTCCTCTCGTTGATGCACTGAAGGTTGCCACTAACTGTGCTGTGCAGCAATACACATTACAGCCGTCGTCTTGATCAACAAGGGTCATTATAGACGCCGCATGTGTCCAGATGGTGGGAGACATGCTGGTGCGGCTGCGGCGGGAGCTGGTGGGCCGGGAGGCGCCCCTGGTTCCTCAGGTGGACACCCTGCTGCTGCTGGACCGCCAGGTGGATCTGCTCACTCCGCTGGCCACCCAACTCACCTACCAGGGGCTGCTGGATGAAGTGTTTGGCATCCAGCACAGTTAGTTCATGGTTGACCATGTGTGTTGACACGGTAACGTTAAGGCTCCCGTTTGGCAGAAGCAACCTGGGTGGGCCATCTAGGTCACATGTCCTTGTGGTGTCATCACAACCTGCCCACTGGATTGTGGAAGGTGGCAGTTATTAGTCATTGGTCACGAGAGGTTGCTCGAGAAGAGCAACCTCGAAAAAAGGCTTCGATTATTGCTCTCTTTACTCATTAGACGATGTAGCCATGAATTAAAAATAATTTTTTATTCAGCCATTTTTTTTTTTGCACCGAGGTACTAATCAATGACTAATTAAAATTGATTTTCTTAAGAACTAACTGATTTAAGGAAAATGCAATTTCAGATTTGAAGTCAGCATAAAAACTGGGCAAGGCACAATACAGTTTCAATGGGATTGCAGAACAAATGAGGAAAATAGGTGCAAGGCCAGTGTCCCTTTCAAGATTTTTTTTTAAAGGCTCTACCTGAATTGTTCTCATGCATTTGGTTATTACTGCAGCAAACTAGTTGAGGATCGCAATAAAGCAGTTTAATAGAGGTAAATCTCCTTGCATAAAGCAGTGCAGTTTAGTCAATGGCAACTTGGGGCGCCACGAAAGGCGGCTTGCTCGCATGGCAGCTGTAAACCAGTGGTTGTGTTTGATGTGTGCAGACATAGTGCGGCTGCCGGTGGAGAAGGCGGGTGGTGAGCTGGCATCCTCCGAGAGCCGCCAGCTGTGCCTTAACTCAGCCGAGGAGCTGTTTGCCGAGCTGCGAGACCGCAACTTCAATGCCGTGGGCCCCCTGCTCAGCCGTGAGGCCAAAAGCCTCACCTCACAGTATGAGGTGAGATATTACTTTGAGTCTGGCTGGACAACCTCGCGCAATCTGACAAGATAGCTTGCACGCAACTTTGCACTGTTGTGCAGAGAAGCTGCCTTGCGAGGCCACACTTCTTTGCGGGAAAGTGCAGTGCAGAAAAGGCAGGGCACCTTCGCTACTGGCTGTACATGGCGCAGGATGCCAGATCCTGACATCATGCGTGCGTCATGTGCCACGTGTTGCCACCGATGAACTAAAAGGCGCTGACTAGACCTGCTCTTTAACATAGGGCTTGGAAAGTTAGGAGCCAAATTTTCAGCTGACATGGCATCACAATACACATCAATGTGCTGCATTAGAGATGGCCAGATACCGGCACCGCATGGGCTTTGCCTGCGGCGGACGGAAAGACACATGGTGCACCTTATTGTGATAACAGCTACACTGCAGAAGGAGTGAGATAAGAGAGGCTGGGAACATCACTCGGAGCCTCAAAAGTCAAGTTGGCAGAAGGCGTAAGCCCACCCGCTCACTTTGTGAATGCTGTCGTCATGCGGTGGGATGTCACCCACGCAGCTGGCAATTCTGCCTCTGCACGGCTGAACATAGCCACACCCCTTCTGCTCTGCACTCATTTCATTTCATTTATTTCATCCTTAAAGGCCCGAGGGCATTACGTAAAGAGGGGCTTACAAAAGGTTTTGTGTAAATGCACTCATAATGAAAATATAGGCACAATGAATGCAGCACTGCAACTGTAAACGCTAAAGAAATAAAATAAGGTGTGTCAATTGGTTACAAATGGGGTAAGCAAAAAAATACAAGGCAACAAAAAGTACAGGGCAACAAAAGGTTCACATGTTCTGAAAATGACTGGTGTGTTGAAGGGAGTTTCCATTGTACCGTGGCCCGTGCTCCGCTGTAAGAGTATAACGAGATAGCTAATGGGTTAATGCCAACAAATGCAGAATTGATGTTTCTCTACATAACATTCATAGGCCTCTGGGAGTCCTCTTGCCACTCCTGGCGCATTGGTTCGGTGGTTAAGCGGTGTGCCACATCCCTGGGATGGAAGGTGCTGCCACCACTGGAATTTGTGTGATCCAGGTTGTCCCTAGCAACCTCGCGCAATCAGTCATTAATTTAACCGCCACATGCCGTGGTGGTCAATTTGCTCGCAATCCACACAATCCGCACAAGTGACCTAGGTAACCCACCTAGGTTGCTTGGACCATCTGCTTGAGGACGCCATCGTTTATGGGTACCATTGAGTGTTATCACACACAAGTAGGCATGCACACATGCTTGCACACGCGGCAGAATGGCATTCTTCCGGCTAGTTGGTGCAATTCCATTTGAGAGGACCAGCGTGAATGTTGCGAGGAGAGAGAGACATAACACATTGCTGACTTTAATGGAAGGAGCGAAATGTTGTACATACATGGGCGGAGGTAAAGTGAGAGGAGGGAGAGAGAGTTGTGCACATGGCAAAAGGGGGCAGAACACAAGCAATAAAAAATAAAAATTAAAAGACAAGGTCACCTAGGCAGGCGTCAACACGAGCATAGAAACCAGCACAAAAGCAAACAAAATAAGGCCGTGTTGCATATCAATTGCATGTGAACTGATGACACCTGACATACCCGACATCATCTACATCAAGTTTTAGCCCCATTTAGCCTTCTTTAGTTGCGTTTCTTTTGGCTTTTTATGGTTCTTAGATTCCTGTTCACTACCACGTATTGGTTTTCACTTACATCAAGTTTTAGCCTCATGTAGCTTTCTTCAGCCGCGTTTTTGTTGGCCTTTTATTGTGTTTAGATTCCTTTACTGGATTTTGGTTTTCATTTACATCAAGTTCTAGCCTCATTTAGCCTTGTGTACCCGTATTTCTGTCGGCCCTTAATTTGGTTTTATTTCCTGTTCACTTCCGAATTTTGATGTATAAGCTAAAAGCCTAGTTGCGGGAGGGGCTCGTTTTAATCTATATCTAAGAAAACAGTTTACGGAAGGGTGATGCACAAATGTTAGAAATGTGAGCATTCCAACTTAAGGTATTAGTTATTGTTACACCAAAGTACTTGTACTGCGTTACTTCTGATAGACACTGTGGTGATAGGTGGTACTGGTAAGATAGACTGTGTATTTTTTTAGTTATTCTCATGAAAACTGCTTTTTCAGCATTTAGTTTCATCTCGTGTCTGCAACATCAATCGTTAATGCTGTTGAGGTTAGAGTTAAGCACTGCTTGGTCCTCCGGAGTTGTAATTTCTTTGAATAAAATGCAGTCGTCCGCGAACAGCCCAATTTGAACTGGTTCTTTGATAACATTAACAATATCATTTATATAGACAAGAAATAATAACGGGCCAAGGAGGCTTCCCTGGGGAACTCCAGATGTTAACTTGAGGAAGCGCGAGGAGTGACCACCAACACAAACAAATTGGGTTCTGTCAGAGAGGTATGCGGTGAACCATTTGATTAAGAAAGAAGGTAGACTGGCGAATTTGAGTTTAAAAATTAGTTTGTTATGTGAAACAAGATCAAACGCTTTCGTAAAATCTAAAAAAATTACATCTACTTGACCTGATCTCTTGAGGATTTCTGCGAAACTGTGCACAACTGAAGTTAATTCAGTTACAGTTGAGTAATCTTTCCTAAAACGATGCTGAAGTGGAGTTAGAAAACCTTTGTTATTTAGAAATTCAGTTGCGTAATTGGCAATGATGTGTTCTTACACATCATCTGTGCATGTCTCTCAGTGTCTAGTTCTTCTTTTGTGTGTATTTTTTTGTGCACCTACTATGCCTAAAATGTGTTCTAACATTTTACAACATGATGATAGCAATGAAATGGGGTGATAATTCTGGAGGAGGGTGGGGTTGCCTTTTTTGAGAACAGGGACTATACGAGCCCTGTGCTCGCAGCCATGTTTCTTTTGGCCTTTTGTTGTGTTTAGAGTCCTGTTCACTACCGCATTTTGGTTTTCATCTGCATCAAGTTTTAGCCTCATTTAGCCGTGTTTCTGTTGGCCTTTTATTGTGTTTTAGATTGCTGTTCACTGCCGCATTTTGGTTTTCACCTCCATGAAGTTTCAGCCTTTTTAGTGTTGTCTAGCGTGTTTCCATTGCCTTTTTATAGTTCTTAGATTCCTGTTCACTATCGTATTTTGTTTTTCACCTGCATCAAGTTTTAGTCTCATTTAGCCTAGCTTAGCCATGTTTCTGTTAGCCTTTTATTGTGTTTAGATTGCTGTTCACTACTGCATTTTGGTTTTCACCTCCATGAAGTTTTAGCCTTTTTAGTGTTGTCTAGCGTGTTTCCATTGCCTTTTTATAGTTCTTAGATTCCTGTTCACTATCGTATTTTGTTTTTCACCTGCATCAAGTTTTAGTCTCATTTAGCCTAGCTTAGCCATGTTTCTGTTAGCCTTTTATTGTGTTTAGATTGCTGTTCACTACTGCATTTTGGTTTTCACCTCCATGAAGTTTCAGCCTTTTTAGTGTTGTCTGGCGTGTTTCCATTGCCTTTTTATAGTTCTTAGATTCCTGTTCACTATCGTATTTTGTTTTTCACCTGCATCAAGTTTTAGTCTCATTTAGCCTAGCTTAGCCATGTTTCTGTTAGCCTTTTATTGTGTTTAGATTGCTGTTCACTACTGCATTTTGGTTTTCACCTCCATGAAGTTTCAGCCTTTTTAGTGTTGTCTGGCGTGTTTCCATTGCCTTTTTATAGTTCTTAGATTCCTGTTCACTATCGTATTTTGTTTTTCACCTGCATCAAGTTTTAGTCTCATTTAGCCTCATTTAGCCGTGTTTCTGTTGGCCTTTTATTGTGTTTAGATTGCTGTTCACTACTGCATTTTGGTTTTCACCTCCATGAAGTTTTAGCCTTTTTAGTGTTGTCTAGCGTGTTTCCATTGCCTTTTTATAGTTCTTAGATTCCTGTTCACTATCGTATTTTGTTTTTCACCTGCATCAAGTTTTAGTCTCATTTAGCCTAGCTTAGCCATGTTTCTGTTAGCCTTTTATTGTGTTTAGATTGCTGTTCACTACTGCATTTTGGTTTTCACCTCCATGAAGTTTCAGCCTTTTTAGTGTTGTCTGGCGTGTTTCCATTGCCTTTTTATAGTTCTTAGATTCCTGTTCACTATCGTATTTTGTTTTTCACCTGCATCAAGTTTTAGTCTCATTTAGCCTCATTTAGCCGTGTTTCTGTTGGCCTTTTATTGTGTTTAGATTGCTGTTCACTACTGCATTTTGGTTTTCACCTCCATGAAGTTTTAGCCTTTTTAGTGTTGTCTAGCGTGTTTCCATTGCCTTTTTATAGTTCTTAGATTCCTGTTCACTATCGTATTTTGTTTTTCACCTGCATCAAGTTTTAGTCTCATTTAGCCTAGCTTAGCCATGTTTCTGTTAGCCTTTTATTGTGTTTAGATTGCTGTTCACTACTGCATTTTGGTTTTCACCTCCATGAAGTTTCAGCCTTTTTAGTGTTGTCTGGCGTGTTTCCATTGCCTTTTTATAGTTCTTAGATTCCTGTTCACTATCGTATTTTGTTTTTCACCTGCATCAAGTTTTAGTCTCATTTAGCCTCATTTAGCCGTGTTTCTGTTGGCCTTTTATTGTGTTTAGATTGCTGTTCACTACTGCATTTTGGTTTTCACCTCCATGAAGTTTCAGCCTTTTTAGTGTTGTCTGGCGTGTTTCCATTGCCTTTTTATAGTTCTTAGATTCCTGTTCACTATCGTATTTTGTTTTTCACCTGCATCAAGTTTTAGTCTCATTTAGCCTCATTTAGCCGTGTTTCTGTTAGCCTTTTATTGTGTTTAGATTGCTGTTCACTACTGCATTTTGGTTTTCACCTCCATGAAGTTTTAGCCTTTTTAGTGTTGTCTAGCGTGTTTCCATTGCCTTTTTATAGTTCTTAGATTCCTGTTCACTATCGTATTTTGTTTTTCACCTGCATCAAGTTTTAGTCTCATTTAGCCTAGCTTAGCCATGTTTCTGTTAGCCTTTTATTGTGTTTAGATTGCTGTTCACTACTGCATTTTGGTTTTCACCTCCATGAAGTTTCAGCCTTTTTAGTGTTGTCTAGCGTGTTTCCATTGCCTTTTTATAGTTCTTAGATTCCTGTTCACTATCGTATTTTGTTTTTCACCTGCATCAAGTTTTAGTCTCATTTAGCCTAGCTTAGCCATGTTTCTGTTAGCCTTTTATTGTGTTTAGATTGCTGTTCACTACTGCATTTTGGTTTTCACCTCCATGAAGTTTTAGCCTTTTTAGTGTTGTCTAGCGTGTTTCCATTGCCTTTTTATAGTTCTTAGATTCCTGTTCACTATCGTATTTTGTTTTTCACCTGCATCAAGTTTTAGTCTCATTTAGCCTAGCTTAGCCATGTTTCTGTTAGCCTTTTATTGTGTTTAGATTGCTGTTCACTACTGCATTTTGGTTTTCACCTCCATGAAGTTTCAGCCTTTTTAGTGTTGTCTGGCGTGTTTCCATTGCCTTTTTATAGTTCTTAGATTCCTGTTCACTATCGTATTTTGTTTTTCACCTGCATCAAGTTTTAGTCTCATTTAGCCTAGCTTAGCCATGTTTCTGTTAGCCTTTTATTGTGTTTAGATTGCTGTTCACTACTGCATTTTGGTTTTCACCTCCATGAAGTTTCAGCCTTTTTAGTGTTGTCTGGCGTGTTTCCATTGCCTTTTTATAGTTCTTAGATTCCTGTTCACTATCGTATTTTGTTTTTCACCTGCATCAAGTTTTAGTCTCATTTAGCCTCATTTAGCCGTGTTTCTGTTGGCCTTTTATTGTGTTTAGATTGCTGTTCACTACTGCATTTTGGTTTTCACCTCCATGAAGTTTTAGCCTTTTTAGTGTTGTCTAGCGTGTTTCCATTGCCTTTTTATAGTTCTTAGATTCCTGTTCACTATCGTATTTTGTTTTTCACCTGCATCAAGTTTTAGTCTCATTTAGCCTAGCTTAGCCATGTTTCTGTTAGCCTTTTATTGTGTTTAGATTGCTGTTCACTACTGCATTTTGGTTTTCACCTCCATGAAGTTTCAGCCTTTTTAGTGTTGTCTGGCGTGTTTCCATTGCCTTTTTATAGTTCTTAGATTCCTGTTCACTATCGTATTTTGTTTTTCACCTGCATCAAGTTTTAGTCTCATTTAGCCTAGCTTAGCCATGTTTCTGTTAGCCTTTTATTGTGTTTAGATTGCTGTTCACTACTGCATTTTGGTTTTCACCTCCATGAAGTTTCAGCCTTTTTAGTGTTGTCTAGCGTGTTTCCATTGCCTTTTTATAGTTCTTAGATTCCTGTTCACTATCGTATTTTGTTTTTCACCTGCATCAAGTTTTAGTCTCATTTAGCCTAGCTTAGCCATGTTTCTGTTAGCCTTTTATTGTGTTTAGATTGCTGTTCACTACTGCATTTTGGTTTTCACCTCCATGAAGTTTTAGCCTTTTTAGTGTTGTCTAGCGTGTTTCCATTGCCTTTTTATAGTTCTTAGATTCCTGTTCACTATCGTATTTTGTTTTTCACCTGCATCAAGTTTTAGTCTCATTTAGCCTAGCTTAGCCATGTTTCTGTTAGCCTTTTATTGTGTTTAGATTGCTGTTCACTACTGCATTTTGGTTTTCACCTCCATGAAGTTTCAGCCTTTTTAGTGTTGTCTAGCGTGTTTCCATTGCCTTTTTATAGTTCTTAGATTCCTGTTCACTATCGTATTTTGTTTTTCACCTGCATCAAGTTTTAGTCTCATTTAGCCTAGCTTAGCCATGTTTCTGTTAGCCTTTTATTGTGTTTAGATTGCTGTTCACTACTGCATTTTGGTTTTCACCTCCATGAAGTTTTAGCCTTTTTAGTGTTGTCTAGCGTGTTTCCATTGCCTTTTTATAGTTCTTAGATTCCTGTTCACTATCGTATTTTGTTTTTCACCTGCATCAAGTTTTAGTCTCATTTAGCCTAGCTTAGCCATGTTTCTGTTAGCCTTTTATTGTGTTTAGATTGCTGTTCACTACTGCATTTTGGTTTTCACCTCCATGAAGTTTCAGCCTTTTTAGTGTTGTCTGGCGTGTTTCCATTGCCTTTTTATAGTTCTTAGATTCCTGTTCACTATCGTATTTTGTTTTTCACCTGCATCAAGTTTTAGTCTCATTTAGCCTCATTTAGCCGTGTTTCTGTTGGCCTTTTATTGTGTTTAGATTGCTGTTCACTACTGCATTTTGGTTTTCACCTCCATGAAGTTTTAGCCTTTTTAGTGTTGTCTAGCGTGTTTCCATTGCCTTTTTATAGTTCTTAGATTCCTGTTCACTATCGTATTTTGTTTTTCACCTGCATCAAGTTTTAGCCTCATTTAGCCTAGCTTAGCCATGTTTCTGTTAGCCTTTTATTGTGTTTAGATTGCTGTTCACTACTGCATTTTGGTTTTCACTTACATAAAGCTTTAGCCTTGTTTAGCCGTGTTTCTGTTGGTCTCTTATTGTGTTCAGATTGCTGTTCACTACTGCATTTTGGTTTTCACTTACATAAAGTTTTAGCCTTGTTTAGCTGTGTTTCTGTTGGCCTTTTGATGTGTTTAGATTCCTGTTCACTTCCGCGTTTTGATTTTCACCTACATCAAGTTTTAGCCTTGTTGGCCTGTTATTGTGTTTAGATTCCTGTTCACTACTGCATTTTGCTTACCATTCAACCTACATCAAGGTTTGTTTTTTCCCGTGTTTCCAAAGTTAGCTTTTTTGAGGTTGATTCGGCTTCTGTCTCAGTTGGAGCCTGGGGTCTCGTTATTTTCGTTTCTCTCTTCGCCAACCTTTTGTTCATCGAGTTTTACACCCCTTAGCTCTGTGCGGGCTGTTTGTTGGCACCTTTTTTGGTTTTTATGACGTAGCTTGGGCCCTTTGAGCATCTGGCTTTTGCAGCCTTGGTCAATTTTTTGCACTTACCTTTTATATACATTGTCGGTTATCTGTCTGGCTTTGTCAGCGCATGTGTATTGATATGCAAAGTGGCCTTATGTTGTTTGTTTTTGTGCTGGTTTCTGTGCTCGCATTGACGCTTGCCTAGGTGATGTTATCCTTTATTTTCTATTGCTTGTGTTCCGCCCCCATGTGCTACCCGCACAAACCTCTCTCCCTCCTCCCACATCACCCCCACCCATGTATAACTTTTGCTCCTTTCATTAAAGTCATCAGTCAGCGATGTTTTATGTGTCTCCCTTGTCACCACGTTCACGCTGGCCCTCTCAAATAGAGACAGACGGGTTTTCGTTCACTTTACCAATGCGGTTTTTGAAGTAGGACAACATGACATTGTTTCATGCCATCAGTGTTCAACTTACTTCGCTGTAAGGTCATTTTATTCATTGTTTTTATGTATCACATAGGGCATTTGGACCTGCATAGTGCACTCACATATCTTTTTTGGGGGCACTTCTGTTAACTTGGACCTCTGATAAGATGAACAAATTCTCTGGTCCCTTCAAGTTCATTGTGTAACAAAGGTAACAACAGTGCTAACTTTTACTCAAACCACAGAGAAAGACCAAACAGGACATCACCTGTCCTGTCTGGTCTTTCCTTCTGTGTGGTTTGTGTAAAAGTTAGCACTGTTGTTACCTTTGTTACACAATGCTACACCAACTAGCCCAGCAAGAGGTACTGTTAACCTTCAAGTTTATCTTAAAGGTGCGCTAAAGAGGAATCTGAACTCGTCTTTTTGCCACGGGAACTCTGCCTACACGTTCGGAGCATTCTTCGATTTCCCCAATTTAAACTAAATTAAACGTCCCATCTCCCTCCTTTTTTTTTTTACTCAACGCTGAAGGTAGGAGGAGTCGACCAATGCGTGGAGTGCCTTTTAGCCAGTCTCGTGGCGGGTTCACTTTCGCTTTTATTTTGTTTTTTAGGTTCCTGTGAATAAATAATTTCAGCCCCTGACAACATAGCCGCAAATTAGGCACACGGAAATAAAAATATGCGTGGACTCTTTGATTTACGTAGCACTCTGCTCATGTTAGAACAGCGAGCTACCACGGGACTGGCTGAAAGGCACTCCACGTGTTGGTTGGCTCTGCCTACCTTCAGCGTTGAGTTCAAAAAAAGGTGGGAGCCAGGACGTTTTGTTCGATTTAAATTATGTAAATTGGCAGCACAGCACAAAAATTCTATGTTTCTAAGAATGCTTGGAATGCGTAGGTCGAGTTGCTGCGTAAAAAAGACGTGTTCAGATTGCTCTTTAGTGCACCTTTAAAGGGAATCTGCTGTATTGTCTTCTGTGCACGTGCTTCGTGCGCTAGCACTGACAACCCCCTTCTCCAATTTTGCCACTATGTGTCTGGCTAAGCTTGACCTGAAATAAAATAAACTAAAATAAAACACCGCATGGCCGGGAGTGAGTTTTGATCTTACAGTGGCGCCAACAGATGAGCTTCGCTGGCTGTTTCATTAAGCCAGTATGCCATCACCGCAGCCGAATGTCCCGAGTGTTTAACTGCCAGTCTCTCGCGCTATGCTTTGGATGTAGTCGTCTTCAGCAACTTTCATCGGTTGCAATGGATCTGAGCACTGAAAGCAAAGTGCAGACCGAAGTGAGCACAGCTAATTTGCATTTGGCCTGCAGATTGCTGGTCACTGGCCAAAGTCAAAAGATGAAAAGACGTTTCGGGAGCACTACGGCTCCCTTGTTCACTAGGATAGTGAACAAGGGAGCCGTTGTGCTCCCGATACCTAGTGAACAAGGGAGCCGTGGTGCTCCCGAAACGTCTTTTTATCTTCTGACTTTGGCCAGTGACCAGCAATCTGCATCACCATGATTCCTGACCAGACGGTATGCCGTCAAACCCTCGACTACTTGCATTTGGCCTCGCCATGCTAAATCGCCCGTCATATTTTTTGTGCGCTTGTCACAGTCCAGTCACAGATTTTGCCGATGTTTGTTTGTCCTCTGGCATGTGGCCCACCTCCCATGGTGGGCTGGCCTTATGGCCTACTATGCTTTGTGGCAAAACACTGTGGCCGCGAGTGCATTTCAAATCCATGGCGGCGCGAACAGATGAGCTTCCCTGGCTTGAGCATCCCACTTGTTTAGCTGCCAGTCTCGCCGTCTTTGTCAGCTTCCATCTGTGTGCAACACACCGTTATCGCATTGCCCTCTTGAACCAACGCCGAAGTGAAAACCAGTGCATTGATGCACCTAATTCAAATTTGGCTGCGCTAAATCATCTATCGTCGTTTTTCTTTCATTCACCAGCATAATTACTATGAGGTTACGTACTTAAATTTAGTTGAGTCTGTGTGTTTTTTTGTTTTGTCCTGTATCTCTTGGCAATGCAGTGTGTTTTTTCTTTTCTACTGAGGTAAAAGTGCGTTAATTTGAACTGCAAGGGACCAGAAAAATTGTTTGAATTAGTATCTGAAGACCCCCAAAGAAGCTGTCTTGTATCATGGTATATTTATGTGGAGAAAGACTGGGCAATGAGTACCTGCTTTCGAGATGAAAACATTGTGGTGATGATGCATGCTCCAGGGTATTGCTTTGTCTCCGTTTTTCACGCTGGCAGGTAAAAGGGGGCGTTTAATGACGTATATGACGGAAGCCAACAGTCACCTAAACCAAGGAGCATAAGGGGCGCTTTCTTTATTTGTGGTGTGCATCAAAGGGAGATTAATATCATAGTTATTTTTAAAGATAATTGATTATAAAGGAGAAGAAAAACAACCACATGCCGCCGGTGGGATCCGGACTCACGACCTCTGAATTTCGTGTTCGGTGCTCTACCAACTGAGCTCCAGCGACGGCTGTCCAATCTTCGGCTTTCGGGGTATCTATGTGCAGTGTGACCTGACCTTGAGAGAGTTAACCGTGCCACCCTCGTCTATAGCGGCAGATGAGTGCTCAGGAGCTAATGAATGCCTTGGATCTAGCAGCTCTGATGCCATGGGCAGCATAAGCGAGTTTTCATGCAGTTTCCGCCCTCACCACTCGACCACGTTCCTACGTGGCACTGGCGGTAATACAGGACGTACTACGCCTGCCGCTATGGACGAGGGTGGCGCTGGTGAACAGTCCCAATGTTCGGTTGCACTGCACATAAATGCCCTGAAAGCCGAAGATTGGACAGCCGTCACCGTAGCTCAGCTGGTAGAGCATGGGACACGAAATCCGGAGGTCGTGGGTTCGGATCCCGCCAGTAGCTTGGGGTTGTTTTGTAGCGAAAGCTACATTGGCCACGAACTCGCAGTTTCGCCGTGCTCGCAGTCCCACCGTGCTCGCAGTCCGACCGTGGTCGCACAGTACCATGTGACCAACCATGTGGCTGGTCACTTGACCAACTACGTGACGAACCATGTGATGTGAGACCGCGTGATGAACCACGTCGTTAATGCAACAGCAACTAGCCAGACAACCAGTCTAACCTGAACGTTAATCAAGATTAACCAAGGCTAACCAAGCTATGCCTTAGCTTTCGCTACGTATATCCTGGCATAGCTGAGCTAAGCCACTGCCAATTTTTTTCTTCTGCTTTATAATCGAATATCTTTAAAATATAATTACCCTACTAATCTACCATTGATCAACACCACAAATTGAAAAAAAGCATCCCCTATGCTCTTTGGTTTCGGTGATTGTTGGCTTTTTGCATGCCATTGTCAGAGAAGCACTAGCGAATATGCAGCCTGGGGCTGTTTCGACAATCCCTTAACTTCGGGAGCTGGTGCAAGGGGCTAGGGAGTGAATGGAGTGGCCCTTGGTCTGCAGGTGCGCCATGATGCCCGGACCATTGGGGAGATCAAGCAGTTTGTGGACCGGCTGCCCAGCATGCAGCTCAAGCGCAAGTCCCTCGCCAACCGTCAGTCTCTCTCCACCAAGGAGAGATGGCCACTGTTCTGTGCTCACCTTTCTGGCCTCTCTTTTTCCGCACGGGCTCTGTAGTTGAATTCAAGGAAGTTGTTGCGGTGCTCATATCTGATTGAGGTGGCTTTCAATGCAGATGACCTAGAAAACAGAGCAACAAAACGCATTTGTCCCCACTGCAGGGCCTCAAGACAGTCTTTCAGGCCATGCACTTTAAAATCGGGGTCATGGATCCTCTGTGGTCTGAATTGAGTGGCAGGAAAATATTTAAATGCAGTCTTCTCACCGACATCTTTAACTGCCTGATAAACACCGTCATAGGATCAATTTTTGTTTACTGGAAACAAAACGGAATGTCGCACTGTTCGGAGCAGATCTCTCAAGGTCAGGGTCTGTGCGCTGGTTGCAGACACCTCTCTGGCCGAGGAGATCAAGAAGGTGACGGACCGGGAGTCCTTCTTCGAGAACCTGGCTGTCGAACAGGGTGGGCACTTGCTCTTTTTTTCACTCCAAGGTGATAGCATGTTCGTCCTCCGTTTCAACTGTAATATGCAAAGTGTGGATCAACTGGAAGTGCTAGCCAAAAGAACGCATTCACAATTGCTGAGTCTTGTTTCAAGCATTGTGCAGTTTGTCAATTTGTATCTGAGGCCTGCATGAGTGCAGTGTGTTATGTACAGTAGGAGCTAGCGCCCTCTATGTGCCACCAAAGTTATGACTGTAACCAGCATGTAACCATCCTGGCTACACTGAGGGGGCTTCTGAATAAAAACGGACAGGTTCATGTCTGGCGCAGCAGTCTGAGGGATGTTACTGTATGTGTGGTGTGTGTGGTTTGATCGGGTCTAATCCATGCAAGTCATTCAACGCGGCTGAGAGAGCGTATCGTGGACCCACATATAACATGGTGTCAGAAGTGGTTTCTCCACTGGTACAACTGTGCCATGGCGTCGTTCCTGCCACCAATCCTGCCGTTTGTGTCGAGCTCCAATCCCGCAGAAGACTGGAGAGATCGGAAACAAAAGTTTGGTATCTTCAAGGAGGCGATAAAATACCACAAGGAAGATGACAAGACGCGGCTCACGTTGCTGCTACACATCGGGGGGTCCGGAGCTCTTGCAGAGGTACCAGACCCTCGCATTTCCGTCGGCAGAGCAGAAATTCAAAGACGTTGTGGAGCGTTTCGACCAGCACTTTACTAAGTACCACAACACTACGCATGCGTCGTAGGTGTTCCACAACATGAACCAAGTGGCAGGTAAGCCTTTTGAAGCATTTGTGCAGGCAGTCACCAAGCAAGCGGATCAGTGTGCATTGGGCACCGCGCACGACCAGATGATCACGGATTGGCTGGTCCATGGAATAAGTGACAGCGCACTCGGAGAATGTCTTCTGCATGAAAAAACGCTTACTTTGTCAAAATTAATGGACCAGTACGTGGCAGCACAATTGTTCAACATGTACGCCCAAGAAATGCAACAACATAAAAGTGAGGTGTTCGCACTGGATTGGCACAACCGACCAGGTTCACAACCCGATGACAAGCTGCAACAGCATCTATCTAACGCACTAAAAACGTGCTCGAGGTGTAGCCAGAGGCACCAACCACGCTAGTGCTCTGCATTCAGTCAGCAGTGCCACAACAGGGGCAAAACCAACCACTATGCAGCAATGTGTTGGCAGCCAAAGCCACCACAGCAATGGCACCCGGACCAGTCACGAGTTGTGCGAGCACTGTACGAAGATGCACCCCTCTCGCTAGATGTGCTGACTGTTCGTGCCGTCCACCACTCGCCGTCACGGCTCCAAACGATCAAAGTAAATAGACATGACATCTCGTTTGAACTGGACACTGGCTCAGATGTGAACCTCATGTCCTCAGATGAACTGCAGAAATGGCCTGATCCCCAATGCTGAGTGATCCCAGTGCCTGCGTAACCGCTTACACTGGTGAACAGCTGCCATTGCGGAGAGAAAGCTTTCTTCACTGTAGCTCATTAGGTACGTCAGCAACATTGAAGTTCTGCGTAATTGGTTTTCCAGCTGCTCCATCTTGGGGCTGGATGCCTGCCGTAAGCTGAAGCTAATTCGTCATGTCAGCCAATTGGACTGCAGCCCGCCTGATGACACGGCAGCAAGAAATGAAACACCAGAGAGCATTATTGAAGAGTATAGTGATGTATTTGAGCGAACAGGACATCTTCCTGGAGAGTTCACAATAACTCGAAATGAAAATGCACAACCATTTATTTCTGCGCCAATGCGATGCTGATCCAGTGGCAAGACGGTGCAGAGCAGGTCATCAGTTATGCCAGCCGAACACTTATGCATTCCGAGACCAATTATTCTACGACGGAGAAAGAATGCCTTGCAGTGATATGGGCCATCAGCAAGTTTCGACCGTACCTCTACGGGCGACCCTTCCGTGTGGTAAGCGATCACCAGTCCTTATGCTGGCTGGCGAGCCTCAAAGACCCCTCAGGACGCTACGCTTGCAAGAATATGACTTAACAGTCGTCTGCAAGTCGGGCCGTAAGCATCAGAATGTAGACTGTTTGTCGCGCACGCCTATCATAATCGGTACCAAAGAACTTGCCGATGATTTTCCTTTACTGGGTGCTGTTAGTACGACCCAAATGGCGCAGCTTCAGCGGGCGAACTCTGAGTTTGTGCCGCTCATCAATTATCTCGAAGGCATCGACGCTCGCATCCCGTGTGTTTTTCATCGTGGGCTTCACACATTCACTTTACGATCTTGTGTCCTCTACAAGCACAACATTTCCAGCAACAAAGAAGCGTTCCTGCTTGTCGTACCATCGCAGTTGCGGCCAGAGATTTTGAGTGCCTGTCGTGATGCACCCTCCGCCGGCCACCTTGGAGTGAGTCATACACTCGCGCGGATTAAACAAAAGTATTATTGGCCCGGGTGTCTCCCATCAGTGCGGGCCTATGTGTAAACATGCTGTGACTGCCAATGTCGGAAGTCTCCTCCTTTGAAACGAGCCGGATTTCTTCACCCTGTCGATCCACCGAAGACCCTTTTTCATCAAGTGGGCATGGACCTCCTTGGTCCTTTTCCAAAGTCTTCGCCTGGAAAGTGTTGGATCGTCGTTGCAACTGACTACCTGACACAGTACGCTGAGACCACACCCCTTGTCAAAGGCACTGCTGCTGTACTCGCGCTGTTCTTCGTCCACAACATTGTCCTGCGTCATGAACCCCCGTCGTTGTTGTTACTGATCAGGGGACTGCTTTCTACGACACAGATTGACACAGCACAACAGAACAAATACGAGAAGAAGACAAACGAAACACAGGACAGGACATTACCAGCGCCAGTGTCATAGAAAATATGAACAGCGCCCGTCCTGCTTCGTGTGTCTTCTTCTCGTCCTTGTTCCGTTGCGCTGTGTCAACCTGTGTCGTAGAAAATATGAACCAACATGCCCACACCAGAATCCTCTTAGGGCTGCTTTCACTGCCCGCTTAACCCAGTCCGTGATGACTCTAACGCACACCACCCATCGACGTGCTACGGCCTATTACCCACAGACAAACAGGTTGGTAGAGAAACTCAACCGCACACTAGCCGACATGCTTTCCATGTATGCTGACGTCTGGCATTGAACTTGAGACACCATTCTGCCATATGTAACGTTTGTGTACAGCACTGCCCTGCAGGAGGCAACCTGACTGACCCCCTTTCAGCTTGTCTTCGGTCGGCAAGTGAACACTCCGTTGGATGCTATGTTGCCCGTTGACCCCTACTGTGACTGACGCTGACCTCGTTGTAGACACCTTCGTTCAGCGTGCTGAGGAAGTGCGGCAATTGGCACACCTGCGAATTAACCGTCAACAGGAGACTAACGCCGCTAGGTACAACCTCGGACGCCGCTTCATAAGTTACGCGCCTGGCGACTTGGTGTGGATTTGGACACCTGTTCGTCAGCGCGGACTTTCTGAAAAGTTGCTGCACAGATACTTTGGCCCTCACGAAGTAGTGCGCCCCATTAGTGATGTGACGCATACTGTTGCTCCCGCCCAAGTGGCTTGCTCATCGTGCCGGTCGCACCGTACTGAAGTCGTGCACATTGTTCGCATGAAGCCTTACCGCGACAAACTTCCTGACTGAACAGCGGTTCACTGCAGGTGTGTTTTCGCTGACTTTTGCCTTCTTGCCGCATCGTGTCGATGCTGCAGAAGAGGGGGGCAGTGATACGTACCACTGTAGAAGAAGTAGAAGCGACTGCATTCATAGAGGAAGAAGTTTGTTCTCTCTTGCTCGTGCTCGGACCACTTAGGGTTGCATGTTACAATATCAAAAAAATGTTTAAAGACCAGCTCCCCCCCCCTTAAATGAACACCCAGTATGCCCTTTAGCCCATGTGTTTTTGAGATAGTACCATATTTACTCAATTCTGAGCACTCCCTTTTTCTTTTCATGTTCGTGATACCCTAAGCTGGGGGGAGGAGGGGTTGCAGAGATTTTAAAAATCTAAAGTTACTTCCCTCTCCCCCCCTTTCTGCTGTGCTATCTCGATGAGACAGGTCAAACAACTGACACCAGATAAACATCAAGGCGCCCGTGAAGCCTAATCGGCTGAGCACTACCCATGCAAGAACACGCTGATAGTGTTATCGGGTCATATGTGATGCGCTTTCGGCCAGTTTTTGTTGTTCTGTGGTGCTATCCGTTGTGTAGGGTTGGAACAACACAAGTAGCCGAAGATCATGACTTGAACGGCTCTGGCTCAACAACAGAGTGAGGAAGAGTGCTGGGTGGCTTGACTCCATGGTCTTCCTTGCAAAACGGGGAACTTAGATTTGTGTACAAGCGATTATCAAATTGTTCTTTTATGTGCCTAGAATCACAAAAATACACTAATCATGAACTTCACGCAGCCAAGCCATTGTGATTAGTGACACATTGCGTTTTGTGTAGGCCTGTGTGAATAGGGGTGTTTTGGTTCGTAGCGAACATCTCGAATACTTGAACAGTAGAAGAGGTGTTTATAAAATCAAGTATTTTTCTAACACACAAGGCCACTACATGAAAAGAAGGGAGAGTGCGTGGAAGTCTTGTCACACTCATTGAAGCTCTGTCATTTTTCGATAGAAATGTCCATTGCAAATTATGGGGCTTGATAGATGCATAATTGATGCATTTGTGGGGTGGAAGATTTGTCAGTGTAACCTCCGACTGCTGATGGACACTTGCTAGGCACGCATCCAGCACCACTCTGCGTCAGGCGTCTGAAAGGGGCAATGTGACTCGTGCTCGTACCGTAGCACCTAGTGAGCGCATGTGACGCGTAGAAGAGGAGCTGCAGCAGCTGCAGTTGGTCAGACTCATCTGGGGCATATGCAACACGGGCGCCAACAGCTGGCAGGTACAGATCTGGGTGCTGCGTGCTTGCACAGACTGCGCATGTGCGCAGTCTGCATGGCATACGCACGGGTGCATATGCCTAGGAAGTGTCCATGGTGTCTGGATTTTGGCCGCGGGCGTGCCACGGAACCATCCTGGAGGAGGTGTGCTAAACCAAAACCATCAAATCAGCTGCTCCAGAAATGTCAGATTTCCCATTACTTTACTATTCAACCGAACATTCACAGCACACGCCTACTTCTCAGTGCACACTTGTTGCAGTTGTGGTTATGTACAAGGAAGGCTTCTTCTGCTGGTTAAGTGGAATTCCTCTTCCCCCCCTCCCCCAGAATTTATGAACGGCATGGACACGGACAAGGTGCACCCGCACATTGAGGACTGTATTGCACGGCAGGAGGACATTGTCAAGGTGGGTACATCATTGCTTTGGGGTAATACAACGACAACATTGCTTCGCACGTAATTCTGAAAGTAGGCAGTGTGACAGCACAGGAGGCACTGCCAGGGGGGTCTGCTGTGGCTAGGGAAATTAAGCAACCACCAGGTAGTCAAGTTCCTACGCTCGTATGCTCACCCAGCCATTCAGGACATCAGCAGACAACGACCACTTGGCGGCATGTAACTGCAACTCGTGCTAGTAGATGAACTAGTGTCGTGACGGATGTGCTTTCAGGTGGCTGATGTAGTTCATCGCTAATAGACACGCTGCATTCAGAGAAAGACCTTGCACCTCAGATGTGGCTGCAAAGTGGAGCTGCCGGGGGCTTAGGCATCCACTTGCCAGAGAGAAAACTTGCTGGTTGCTGCTGTGGCAGGAGTATTTTTAAAGCAGCAACAGTGGTATGTGCTGGACAGTACAGTGCACTAGATGAGAGGAGTGAGTGAAGCCTTGCACAAGCGAACTGCGTGAGGCAGAAAGTGCCAAAATTTCGGGCATTCCACTCTGCGGCCCTCTTGAGCGATAGGCGCTGGCTGGTTTACGGGGGGAACAGGCAGTGCTTGTAAGCGTATTGCTGTACAAGAGAGCCTCGTCAAAACAAGAATTGTCGCATGGGGATGTAAGACTGAGTGGAGGAGAAGAGAAAACTTTCGCTCAAAGATGAAAGGGCAACTTTAGTGTGCAATTCTTGTTACATGCAAGTTGCATATCAGAGACGTATACAGTAAACTCCCATTAAGGTGAATTCTCAAAAAAGATTAACAGTGTGAAACCATTTGGTTGGTTTCCCATATAACTCAATGTAGTATGTGATTTGGCTACAAACTTTTGCAGCGATCACAATACTATGGCACTTGTGGGTCACCTGCGCAGTTCTGTCAATGAAAGAAAACGGTATATAAAAGTCTTCTATGCAAGAAAGCACTCTCCAGCAAAATGCAGTGGTGGAACTGAAGTGCCAGTTTCGCCGAACTGTGCCAAATGAAAAATTGTGCTACATGCTGCTACAATAGCAACTTTTTGCTAACTTTTGCACCACACTTGCGCCAAAAGGTTGTTGAAAAACTTCGGCAAGAACGAAACTTAAGCTGAAGCTCGCGCTATGCTTCCATGGCATTGTAATGGGAAGTGGAGCTATGGAAAAGGAATACAGTAAAACCTCATTAATTCAGACCTCAAGGGAGCAGAAAAAAAGTATGAATTATCCGAATGTCAAATTACCAAATGGTTCAAACCGTTCGTGTGAAAGCGAAATTTATTTGGAGGGAATCTGGGCAATTGTTATCTCCTTTTTAGACAAAAACTGCACCACAACAGCAATTTCTCGCAGTTCCGTCAAATGTTTTAATTTGTGCGTACCAACGGGAATGGCAGAAACACAGTTGCTCCACAATGGTAAGCGCCTGTTTGTGCTAGTCCTTCGTCTTGTGTCCTGTTCGTGTTGCGCTGAGAGCGAAAATGAACACTTACCAACTCGCCCAAATTTCCGCCTTGCTGAATGGTAAGGGTCACCGTGGCTTCTTTCAGAGTCTGAAACGGTAGCGCTGGAGCTTCTTCGTGTGTGGCATCGCATACGAGGAGGCTTCACCGCAGGAATGCAAACAGCACGTGACGAGTCCGGAGTTTTGGCGATCTGGAAAATTGGAAATACCATGCGGACGGAAGTGAGGGAAGTGCGCACTGGTGCCGGCACGGCAAGACACCTTCAAAACAGAAAAAGGTCATCAACAAGGCAGTCGTAGTACCAAAGGGTGTGCGGTTTAGCTGGCCCACTGATTTGTGCAGCAGTTGCCTCCGTTGCCGCGGGCTAGTGACAAAGCTCTGAAAACGAAACTAGGTGGCCGGACTCTCTCTTGGCCTATTGACGGGATCCTGCCAGCCAGTAACACACCTGCCTTTGCGCACAGATCACGGCGCCCCTTCAGGGGCCCATCCAAATTAACTAATATGAGCCCCACGGCGTCTGAATAAACAAACTTCCAAAACCATAAACTTGCTTGCGTGTGTTTGGCGGGACTCTGGCAGCAGTCTGAATTACCCGAATTAACAAGGTTTTACTGTAACTACTGCTCTGTTTTAATCGTGCCATATATTTAACATTAATCAACCTGTGCTTGTTCTGGTGTGGTTGATGGCTGCAGCACATGCGGTTGCACTAGGCCATGCATTTAATCCGAGATCCTTTGACGGCCATTCAGAGCCACTACGGCCGCCACGCTCGTGGGTGGTGGTATGCTGCAAAACACCACGCGGTGCATTGTGCCGTGACACAACTGGCAGTTGGCCATGAATGCAGTGACTCATGGGCACTCCACCTGATCACATCACATCTTATCACATCGCTTCAACGTATTTTCCTTGAAGACCATTTTGTGGGGTCTTACATAAGAGGTGGGCACATGGGCGCAGAACTCGAAGAGGGTGACCGATGTGATGGGATCTGCGTGGTGGGGGTACGCAGATGTAGGGTTTTTGTGTGAGCGATGAATAAAAAAAACCTCTGAAACAAGTCAAGACTCACCGAGCGGCGGCAAGATGCAATGTAGACACTTCTTACATGTCACAGCCATCGTCCTGTTGATGAAACGTAAACAGCATGAAAGAAATTCATTTATTATGCCACAGTGTGATCCATGTATGCCAGTGTGTTATGCATCATTACAGTGAAGAAAACTTGCAACTGGAACCTTTTGAAAGGGCAAGAAATAAGTCAGTCCCGGAGATAGCAAACCCAAAGGGAATTGCTAAAAAGTTCGATATATTGATAATTCAGTGTATGAAACATGGCTGTAGATAAGCTTATGCATAACCTAGAAGCATGAATACAATGCACTCGTGCTATGAGCACACTTCCTGCCGCCCACCAGAGCTTCCAGCTATGATTGGTAGCGCACTGCTCGCTGGTGTTGCTGGGCATAACACACACATTAAAACCGTAGTCGACGGTGCTCTGTAACTGCATAGCAGATAGCTAGTCCTATTACTGGAGCACTGTAAACAACAGTGCCTCATTAAAACAGTTGATTTCTGCACCACCTGACTTGAGCAGCGAAGCAGTGGTGCACCAGCTTCCCTGTATGGCAGCAGTGAATCGCATGGCAAGTGCTGCCAGCAGGTGTCCAATAGGGATTAGACAAGAGAGTTGTATCCCCTGTGATAGTGGCTGCGACATGTCACTATAATACAGTGAAGGCTATTGAAGGGGTGCTTACGCATTTGTCTCCGCATCACTTTACTGTGATTTTTGTGACTGCTTGCTTACCTGGTATGAAAGGAAATGTTTACAAAGATGAGTTTCTTGCGCATGCCTAAACATGATTTGGTGAATTGTGAACCTTTTCTTGACTATGTATTAAAGTTCAATTGACGTCTAGCATGTGTCCAGTCTGTTTCTCTGCCTGGTTAACAGGTCGTAGCCAGTGCGCAATAGGGTGCCTCGATGGCCAGTGCTGCTTTCAGAACTGCTCTTGACGGTGGCATGTTGGGTCTTCCTCTCATTTTGCTGCATGAGTGCAATGCGGCAGCGGGTCGTTTCGCAGAAAAAACTGCCGCTATTGCTTGGAACTCCACAAGACAGAGCGGTACTGCCAATTGTTTAAACACTCAATCAGAGTTAGTTACGCTCAAGTATATCATGTTTCGCAGCTCATCTGCAGAGAAACTTCACACCTTGCGGACAGTCATTACATTCTCACAACAGGCGTAGCATATTGCTGTGCACTCTGCTGACCCGGACCGTGTACATTTTGACTACTTTTCCTACAGTCAGGATTACCCATTTCGAGCTGCAGCTGCGTATGAGCCAAAGACTGCCGTTCAGACAGCTTTTCGTTGACCATGAAATCAGGTGTGAGAAGTCGCCTTCGATGGTAATTATGAGGATGCAGCAAAAAATTGTTCTGGAAAGCGAGCGTTTCATGTGCCTTACCTTGCATACTTTGTAGTCGTGGAAAGAGCGTTTCGCGTGCCTTACCTTGTATACTTTGTAGTTGTCTGTTGGTTTCCAGCTGTCTCGATTCACCGGTGAATTCGACTTTTTACACGCGCGCTGTCCCGATCAGTGTGAAATAGCCATTGCCCTTTTTAATGTCGGCGGAACACCCGGGAACACAACAGCCCCCCATTACTCCAACTGCTGCATCACACACAGAACGCGAGCTCACTTCAAGCAAAGGCGAGTGACCTGATGAATGAAATTGCCCACTTTCACCTCAGTTTTGCACGTTTCGAGTGCTCCCGCCACCTTTATTCTCTCGATTAGACTCCTCCATACACATTACATCTTTGTCTCAGTAGTTGCATATTTTGTCGACTAGATCAGAAGCATGTGCACCGATGACGAAGGGAGGGAAAGGTTGAAGGCGAGTGTTAAAGCCTGCCATGTCGCATCAAAATTTGCCAACCGCTTTCTTCAGAACCCTACAACAAAGATGCTTCCTAATAAGGCAGGCGTACTATTTAGATGCTCTCGCTGGTAGCGAGTATGTGAAGCTCTCGTCGCTTCATTTAAACGCTGTAGCATTTAGGCTCCTGTTCTGCAGAAAATCCGTCATCATCAGCGTTGTGAGCTAGAGAGAGAAAGTAATTTAAAGAAAAGAAAGGTGGAGAGGTCAGTAAGGTGACCCTGACCTGGAGAAGCAGCGAACCATCTGGTCACGTGACCTTGCGGCCTCAGCACAGTCTGCCCCCCAGATTGTGAGCAAACTGGTTGCAATGGAAGGTGGCAGTTAAATTAATGATTGCTCACTTGGGAAGAGCAACCGGGGTCACACATGGCCCACCTGTGGCAGCACCTGCCACCACAGGTCAGTGGCGCATCACTAAACCGGTGCACAACTCCTCCACGAGTGGTATGATGGCTCCCAGGGATCTATGAGTGCAGAGTCGAAAATGACCAATTCCACATATGTGGGTATTGACCCATTACACTATAATGTCATACCCTTAAGGCAGAGTTTGTGTGTCCCCTCCAATTTTTTTTCAGTTTGTTTTATATTTGAGCCACTAAGACATTCTTAGCACACCCCCCCCCCTCCTCCCCGTAAGTCCTTGTGCCAGCTCACTACAAATATCCTGGCACGAATATTTTATCATGCGAGTAAGCTAAAGAAGTCATGGTTGTAGTTTATTTTGTAATGGTTTATTTTCCTTCCTTTCTTTATTGCATTCA
The DNA here is from genome assembly GCF_052857255.1 of Amblyomma americanum. Classification (NCBI taxonomy): domain Eukaryota; kingdom Metazoa; phylum Arthropoda; class Arachnida; order Ixodida; family Ixodidae; genus Amblyomma; species Amblyomma americanum. Next base: position 226,477,808 of record NC_135498.1, on the reverse strand, counting down.
GGTAAACCGCTATTGGGGAAAAAAAAGTGCGCAGAGACACTTCAGACTGCTTGTGTGTGAGAAGGGGTGAGCCCACCCACCCACTTTGTGAACGCAGTTGCCACGCACTGCGGCATGACGTAACCCGATGTTACACAGCTGGCAATTGTACCTCTGCATGGCTCTACCACTGCACCCCTTCTGATCTGTAAGCTAACTTCATGAAGGCAGTCGATGCCTTAAGAGCATGATGCGATAGCTAATGGCTTAGTACCCATATATGCAGAATTTATCTCTCCACTTAACGTTCATAGATCCCTGGGAGTCCTCGTACCATTCCTGGCTCAGTGGTGCAGTGGTCAAGCAGTGCACCACTGCCCTGCGATGGCAGGTGCTGCCACTGGTGGGACTTGTGCAATCTGGGTTTTCCCAAGCAACCTCACGCAACCACCTGCCAGGTTGCATGAGGGCAGCATTTTTAATGGGTACCATCGAGCGTTAACACCCACAGATGGATTTTCGCTCAATGGGCCAAGTGAGGCTCCTTTCGTTGGCACCACACAGACACACCAGTAAAATTCTCGATTATTTCTGGGCAGGCATGCCGTACAGCTTACAGCCATGCGAGGGCTGCCCCGAGGGTTTTGTTGGGTTGGGTTCACTGCATGTTGGCAATGTGGCAATTAAAATGTGTACAAGGGATCGAAGGCCACCCTCCCGTTCACCTTGCCACATGGTTTCACAACGCTAGCACTGCTAGCTCTATGCCCAAGCTCATGCAGCTGACCCGTTTTCACGCACGAAAAGTGATCGAAAAGGGACGCACTGTTTCGTATATCGAATGACCTGCTATATATCGATGTACTGCGTGACTTTCCTACACTTAGGGTTTTCAAGGAGCTAATCTTTGTTATTGATATAGTCAACAATTCGAAATATCCAAGACCAGTATAGCTGGTCTTGTCTGTAGACCAGTATAGCTGGTCTTGTCTGTAGTAGTAATTTATTTGGCCCTGTTATACATTATGCCCGCAAGGAGAGGCTAAACGGAGGCAGAGAAACCTTGCTTCCTGACGAGGCCTGCACCCTGGATTGCACATCAAAGCCCTGGTGGCTCAACGGGCAAAACACATTTGCAGCTATTTAGTATTATATCACCTTGAATGGAAATTCCTCTACATTTAGCAAAATTGTTTTTCCATGTGCTCCGCACAGTGGCACGTCATGCAGTGCTGTTATGTCGGCGTAGTTGGAGCGGTATGGCTAGTGTGTTGTATGTGTGCCTTGAGGTGCATGCAGCCACTGTGGTGCTCACGCAGTTGTGTAGCCAGGCTGTGTGGAATTTAAAATCGCTTCTGGCACGCATCGCATGGCTTTTTCAACGGGTCCATTATTCATGAACAGCACTCTGGTCTAGTGAGTGCATTCCAGGGCGCCTGAGAGTTGGAGACTTTTGTGAGAGCAGCCTGTGGTTCCTTGCAGGTGCTGCGGTTGGTGTGCATGCAGAGTGTGGCCAACAATGGCCTCAAGCCCCGAGTGCTGGACCACTACAGGCGCGAGATACTGCAGGTGAGGATTGGACTTGAGGGAAAAAAATTTCCTCGTCATGTGACAGTCGTTTCTCAGACGAGTTCTCACACAAAGTTTTTATAGACTGTGGTTTTGCATTGTGCTCTTTGTTGCATTGTTGTTTTTTATCACACAGCAAGGAATTATGAGCACAATGTTTTTTTTGCTTTGCTTTAATGCATTATTTTACCCTGAGAAGCATCAGTTTTGCTATTTTTTAAACACTTTTGCAATGTTTGTGAGCATCATAATATTTTTCAGCAGCTCTCTATAACATTTAATATCTCATTAATTGATTTAAACTAGAACACAGTATATTCCAGAAACAAAATGTCAAACTTAGAAAGAAAAAAAGAGTGTTGTGCCGTTTTTTGAGCCATAAACTTTGTACAGAAGCGTTCCTGCTAAAAATATGAAATATGTAAAAAGTTTCATATGAAAAATATGAAATAGCTAGTTTCGTTGTAATTTTTCTCAGTGAATTTTATCGGACCTTTTTTTGTTTTCAATGAGAAAAAATTTTTGAAGTTCAGCACTGCACCTTGAGCCACGGTTACCCGATATTGCCCCTGCACTGTATTACATGACCATGGCACCGCTCAGAATCCGGTGTTGGGTTTACACGAGCATTGGTATGCGAGAGCAGCGTCAAATTTCTCGAGGAGGAAGAGCAAATGTGACTAGAAAAGACAAAGGAGAACAAAAAATACGAACACTACATCTGTGTTTGTATTTTTTGCGCTCTTATGTGTTTCCTGAATATAAACCAACACACCCAGCTACAAGTACTTCTTGCCAATGGCTACCTGAGGAAGCAGGCATCTCACCACTGCTGCTTTCTCCTGCTCCCACACACCTCTCAGCCGATGCAGTTAGCTTTGCTCCCAAATTTTGTAATGGCAGTTGTGCACCTACGGTACAGTCTTTATTCCAAGTAGAAAATAAGTAAGTGCATTTTGTCTGGAGCAAGCAGTGCAGTCAGGTGTTCTGTTCCATTGTTGCCCAGTAAATAGGGAGCATGCAATGCTTTGAATAGCTTGAGTCGATATAATATTTATTCTGAGCGTTCTTGATTTCCATGAACTGATAAAGGTCGCCGTGTTTGCCACCCTCGATCTATTCTGTGCTTTGTGCCAAGGGTGGATGAGCAGCTGTATCAGTGCTTTGACGGTTCTCAAAGCGGGTGGTTCTTTGATGATTGGAAGATAGCTGCGGGGTTACATTTGCTTTGCTGCTGAAAACTCCTCTGTAGCTGACTAAGATGTCGTTCCAGTGAGAACAGGAGTGATGATTTGGAATGATGTAATGGACGTGTGCCTTTCACAAGCGCAGCCTTTGCAAACATCTAATTTAGTTCAGTAGCGCTTTCTGGTACCCAAAGGGCCTCAGTACCCTTTATGTTAGCATTCCCTTGATGCAAGGTGCTTTACTGTTCCTCCAGTGCACTCAAAAGAGGGGTGGAGGAAAACTCCCACTGAGCTGGGAGATTGAAATCCTCTTTTTATCGTAGGCACCGTCGGAGAAGTAGTTAGAGTAACCGACCGATTTTGCAAACTCCAATAATTCGGACTTTGCTGAGGAACCTTCGCGCACCTCATAGGAACAGGTACATTTTGACGACCAATATTTAAGAGTTTGTCGAGTCCAAAAGTTCAATTTTTTGAACTAAAATAGATGCCAACAATACTGTGGAGATGTTTTTCTACCGAAAGTTGGTTATTTCGGTATGATACTTACGCGAGCGGGCATTGCTGTCACAACTGACCTCTTTTCTGCCGTCATGAAAGGCGCCATCTTGGATTTAAACGAAGTCAGCAGGCATTGATGGAGTGAATGAAGTGGACTGGCTTGGAAAAGAAGTACTTTGGATTGGGCTAGTTGGTGCATAGCTTCTAGATGATGTCAGGACGGCGCGAAAACAACAAGGACCAGAGAGGCACATGAACACAACAGGACAGGCGCCAACTTGCAACTGAGGTTTATTCGCCCAAACCCTTACATTTTATGAAGCACCCGAGCTGTATCGCAGAAGCCTATCACACAGGATAAAAAGAATGGAAACAATAATCAGAATTCAGGAAGTAGGTGCTACTTCTTACAGACAGTAAGATACATTCATGCATTCATCACTACACTCCTGATAAAAGTAAAGTTTTTTTGGACTGAGTCCCAAGATTATACGAGCGCAAAACCAACAGGAAAGCAATTCATCCCCACAACAAGGACGCACGCTTGGCCAAGGCAAACACAGATCACAATATCAAAATTCCTCCTTTAACACATTGTGTGATGATGAATGAATGACCAACAACAAACTCGGAAAAAATGGTGGACATGAAAACTTAAAACCTTCGAAAAATCCTCTCAGCATCACCGCCGTGTTATCCTGTTTTCACTCAGTGTCGTATGCTGTCAGATAATAGAACAAAAACCCCTTGTGAAATCATTGAAGCTCATGAAATCCATAAATTCAAAGATGAATGCGTAATCGTTGCCTCAATAGCTCTGTCTGATAAAGAACTACGTTTCCTTGATGAGAATAGAAAAACGTGCGCAGCTGGTCTTGTGCCACTGTAGACCTGTGCTCAGGAATTGTCATTTTCGTCAATCTGTTTTGTGTATCTGTCTTTTCATTTGAGATTGGTTGCCACTGTGTTTAAGTAGTGAAAATCACCTCAATAAACCAGTTGAAAGTTCAGCGCCGTGTCTGTGCACTTGTCACGTCCTTTGTTCCCTGTGCTGCTGAAAAAACCATGTCACACCAACTTGCCCAAGCTTCTACAGTATCAAAGAACTAAATGTATTGGATTCTACACAATTCTCGTTTGGCTGTTAAAACACATCCAGGAACAACAAACTATGCAGAGAAAACTTCAGCACATTAAAACCTAAAGACACCCTTCGAGAAAAGCCACCTCAGCGTCACTGATCGAAATGGACGGTTTACTAACGCATGCGCTTCCCGCTTTTTTAATAAAATATGCCTCTACTACTTCTCGCTCAAATTTGTCTTTTCCGCTCTTCAACAAAATTGTTTTGTTAGTTCCGGACGACACTCTTTGCAAGTTTTGCAGTGGTCTGCAATGAAGCTTCCTTGTTGGTTGTGCACATTCCGCAGGTGTTCACTGGCACGTTCATTGAAACATCGACCGGTTTGCCCTATGTAAACGAGACCGCAGCTTAATAAAGGAATCTGATACACAACTTCTGACCTGCATTTGGTGAACTGTTTTTGATGTTTAATAGGGCAAACCGGTCATTTCTTCTCGGGTTTAGTCATAGTACAGAGCTTTGACAGCTTTCATGGGGCCTAAAACACATCTTGCACCTGATGTTTGCTTGCGACTTTTTTTATGTCATGCGAAACTTTATGAATGTAAGGAATGACAGGGACAGATTTCTTTTGTGCTTCCGGAAGTCTCTCATCATGAGGCCGCTTCAACTTCTGGATTAACATTTTTAAGACAGCCGAAATCAAAAGGGGTGGATAACCGGCTTCTTGCAACCTCTAAATTTGGGCGCCAAAGCTCACCGACATCATGCGATGGCACGACTTTCCCAAGGCATTCTGAGGGGAATTAGCAATTATTGCTCTTTTGACGACTTTAGAATGAGCGCTGTCAAACAGTAACAGCCCTTTCTTTGATCTGGGATTGTATGCCCAGCATAGGTGATCCTTCATAAATACCAATTTTATGTATAAAAACTTAAGTTCGCGATTCATTGGTAACTCCCACGTAAATGTGAGGCCCTGGCTGTTATTGGTGAAGATGGGTGTCACACTTGTTGCCGCCGCAGCTACATCAGACTCTGAACATTCTTCAGAATAACCAAAAAATCGTCCACGTATCTGAAAATGGATACAAGATGTGGGTCACTAAGTTGACTTTTGACTTGATTCCCAATGGCTGACAAGAAAATGTCAAGAGTACAGGCGCCACTGAGGACCATATGCAGAAACCTTTTTTCTGAACAAAGAAGCTTCCTTCAAATGATATGGCTGTCGAGCCCAAGTAGAATTCCAACAAAGCTGCAAAATTGTCGCTGCTAATCCCTGCAGCATTTTGAAATTGAACTTCATCTGTTGTGATGATCTTTTCTCTGACAGCACTTAGGAGTCCGTGATGAGGAACAGAGTACGTAGTACAAATCTTCCATATCGATGGAGAAACCTATGTACACGAGGGAGGGAGAAGCGTCCAGTTGCTGCACAACGTACGAGGAACTATGAACCAGGAAAGGATCATCTTCCACCAAAGAACCAAGGTGCTTTTAAAGGTAGCAACTGACAACGCATTGCCAAGTCCCTTTTCCGGCACGATGGATTGTAGTGGCATTCCAGGCTTGTGGATTTTAACCGTAAAGAATATTTCAAGGAAGCCCCTCGCTTCAGCTTTTGCTCGCTTCTTGATGGCATCCAGGTGCAAGTCACCCAAGATTTTGAGTGCTTGTCGTTTTCGAATGCGTGCGTTGAATTGACTTGGCAATGCGTTGTCAGTTGCTACCATCAAAAGCACGTTGGTTCTTTGGTGGAAGATATCCTTTCCTGGTTCGTAGTTCCTCGTACGTTTTGCAGCAACTGGACGCTTCTCCCTCCCTCGTGTACATAGGTTTCTCCATCGATATGGAAGATTTGTACTACTCTGTTCCTCATCACGGACTCCTAAGTGCTGTCAGAGAAAAGATCATCACAACAGGTGAAGTTCAATTTCAAAATGCTGCAGGAATTAGCAGCGACAATTTTGCAGCTTTGTTGGAATTCTACTTGGGCTCGACAGCCATATCATTTGAAGGAAGCTTCTTTGTTCAGAAAAAAGGTTTCTGCATATGGTCTTCAGTGGCACCTGTACCTTGGATGTGTTTTAACAGCCAAACGAGAATTGTGTACAATCCAATACTTTTAGCTCTTTGACGCTGAGAGGTTTTCTTGAAGGTTTTAAGTTTTGACACTTGTTTTAGTACTTTGACGCTGAGAGGATTTCTCGAAGCTTTTAACTTTTCATGTCCACCATTTTTTCCGAGTTTGTTGTTGGTCATTCATTCATCATCACACGATGTGTTAAAGGAGGAGTTTTGATATTGTGATCTGTTTGCCTTGGCCAAGCGTGCATCCTTGTTGTGGGGATGAATTGCTTTCCTGTTGGTTTTGCGCTCGTATAATCTTGAGACTTAGTCCAAAAAAAGTTTACTTTTATCAGTAGTGTAGTGCTGAATGCATGGATGTATCTTCTGGTCTGTTAGAAGTAGCACCTACTTCCTGAATTCTGATTGTTGTTTACAATCTCTTAATCTTGTGTCATAGGCTTCCGCGATAAGGCTCGGGTGCTTATAAAATGTAATGGTTTGGGCGAATAAACCTCAGTTGCAAGTTGGTGCCTGTTCTGTTGTTTTCTTGTGCCTCTTTCGTCCTTGTTCTTTTCGCACCGTCCTGACATTATCCAGAAGCTTGGAAAAGCTTAGCTATTTGTTCATCGTTGTTGCCATTTGAGATAATGGCACACGCTCTGTTGCTGTTGAAGTGGGCTGCATAGAGTGTGCAATCATGTTGAAGTGGAACAGCTGCAGCGTCCGCCACAGCTTGGATGACGCCACCAGATGTGGGAGAGTGGGGTACATTTATCTTCAAAGTTTTCTTCTCCACGCAGAGTAGCATGCCAGCGATTTTTAAATGCTGGCTGAATTCTCTATTTTTTCATTAAAGGGCTTCTCTCTCTGTCTGCTTTTGACGACTGTTAGCCATGAGCGAAACAAAGTGCGAGTCGTATTCAGCGTGTGCTAGCTGGATCCCGTGTTTCCCATGTGGGCCTATGCACACAAGTGGGCAAATTCATTGCGGGGAAGCAGTTATTCAAAGCCTCGCGAAGCTTTGAAGCCGGTTTGAATAGCATACCTGCCGGACGTTGTCACGGTTTTCGAGAGCTTGTGCAAAAACAAAGGGTCATGGTGTTGACATTTATTTATTCAATTTCCATACATAGCGCTGCGTGCAAAGCATGGCCTCACATACGCCACGCTATTTGCACCTCCTCAGCTTAAGGTGCTTGAGTCGTTCTCACTGCACAATCAGAACCTGGGGAGGGCATAAAACTTAACAATTCACTATCATGGTAGGAAGGACAGCCAACCATCCAAAGGTGAGTACCGTGTGAAAAGGAAGCAAAACGCAATATACTTGCTGCACCAATCTTTCTAGAGCTGAAAAGAATGTGAACGAGTTTTCCAGTGTGACGATTAGTTTTGCAAGTTGACCAGATGGACGCAATAGGCCACCACAGTCAAATTGCTGGATGAATGCATTTTGCGAAAGCACAGATTGAGCTTTCTAATAACATAGGGCCTTGCTGGAGCAACTTCTTTCCTCTTCAGCCAGCCACAACCGTGTAGCAATTTTTGCAAGGCCAATTTGATTCTTTCTCCAGCAGCATACAGTTCACTCTCAGCATAGTGGAAATATTCTTCGCAGCCTGGCAGTGCAATTCTTGACCACATATCAGGTATTTTTAAGCTTGCGTAGGGCACATACACGTTTTTCTTGACTGGAACCCTAATGGTGAGGGTAGCTGGTTAAACAAGTTGGTTGTTCATTATCAAGACTTCTGATGCACGCACTCTGAATATAGATTCTTTCTGGAACTTGAGTAAAACTAAAATCTTATCCCTGTGCACACTTTCATCCTGTCTCACCTCATTTCAGCCAAGCATCGTGGCAATAAGCACTTAATGAATAGACAGTTGCGAGCTATGACTAACAGACACAAATGCCTGTTTTGTAGATACTCTGATAAGCCTGTGCTAATTGTGTATTCCGAAATGAAAAAACTAAGAACCTATCCAATGAAATACGCAAGGCTATGAAAGGGCATACTTGAACACTCTTGGGCAAAGGCTAAAAGCAAACCCAAAAGAAGTCTGGAAATATGTTAAAAATAAAGAAACACCTGTGCTACTCTGCCTGATATACTAGATAGAAGTGATTTTGGTGAAGATTCGAAAGGCAAAGCTAACAGCTTCAATCTTTATTTCCAGTCGGTGTTTTTTGATCATATTAATACAAAGACGGTCTTTTAATCTCCAAGCATCCTGACCAGAATGACTGACATTGAAATTTCTGAACGGGGAATCATGCTTTTATTACAGAAAACTAAGGTTGCATCAGCACCAGGGCCTGACAGCATTTCCAGTTACATTTTGCAAAATTGTACTGTTGAAGTTGCCTTGTATCCAGTTGAATTGCCAATGTCGTTCCAATACATAACTGGTGGTAAAAGTGAAACATGTAACCATCGCCCCATATCTCTGACGAGCGTGTCTTGCCAAACACTCGAGCATGTCATATATACTCAGTTATTTAGCCATCTACAAAACAGTAACTTTTTCTGTTCAACACAGCGTGGATTTAAGTCCAGTTTCTCGTGTGAAACACAGCTCGTAGAATTCACCCCTGATATTTCCTTTTCCCCAAATTGCGCCGGTCAGGTAGACTGTATTTTTCTAGACTTTCGAAAAACGTGCGCTTTAGTTACTCACAGCCTATTACTACAGAAGCTTTCACATTTAAATCTCATACTACACTCCTAACCTGGATAAAGGCTTATCTTGTCGGAAGGAAACAATGCGTAGTTTACGACGGAATCACTTCTTCAAGAATATGGCACTAAATTTCTCCAAATGTAATCTCGTCCGGTTGTCGAAAAAGAAAAAATTTCTCCAAACAGACTATTTTCTTGGAAGCGCAAACATATCTCATGTTTCAACTTGTAAGTACTTGGGAGTCTTTTTCTCGACTGACCCATCATGGAACAATTAATTAATAATTGGCTTTTTGGGGAAAGGAAATGGCACTGTATCTGTCACATATATCCTTGGACACCTGAACTGTGCCTAAGGGAAGGGATAAAGGAGGGAGTGAAAGAAGAAAGAGGTGCCGTAGTGGAGGGCTCTGGAATAATTTCGACCGCCTGGGGGTCTTTAATGTGCACTGACATCGCACAGCACACGGGTGCCTTAGCGTTTTTCCTCCATAAAAACGCAGCCACAGCGGTCGGGTTTGAACCCGGAAACTCCGGATCAATAGCCGAGCACGCTAACCACTGAGCCACCGCAGCAGGTCCCGTCATGGAATACACAGGTCAATTAGGTATATAGGATGTCCAGGCTAACTTTAGCCAAGGGTTAAAAATAAGATTATTGAGGTGGACCAGGGAAACCACTTACATACACCTACCAACCGGCTTGTGCATCATAGGCAATTTTTTGTTTTCCAATTAATTAATTAGCAATTAAGATAATTTTTCTAAATGTGTCAATATTGACTTTAGACAGCAAATGTGAACAGTAAATTTGGAGAGCACCTTCAGAAACACCCATTCCATTTATTTGCGAAAAAGAAAACCTCACGTGTATGTTGTGTATGTTTTTTCCGAGCTCCAAAGAAAGCTCGTGAAATACAAAAAACTCACGTGACTAGCGCATTCGCATACCACGATTGTGCTGCTCTCAATCCTGGCTTGAGTGAACGAAATCAGCTGCTGGCAAGGCGCGACAACCCCATTGCTCCGGCCGGCCAATATCTCGACGGTGGTTGCGACGCACGTGCGAGCCAGCCTGCAAGCATGGCAGTGCGACCACCATCGACATATTGGCCTGCCGAAGCAATGGGGTCGTCGCGCCATGCCGGAAGCATTCCTGAGAATGGTTTGTGTCCAGTCCCTGTGTGGAGGGGTAAATAAGCCGGGTGCCTTGGCTGAGTCTCTTCCCCTCAGTAGAGGCACAGCTGTGGCATTCTTTGCAGACCTACGGCTACCGGCAGCTGCTGTGGCTGCTGCGCCTGGAAAAGGCCGGCCTGCTCCACGCCCAGGAACACAAGAACCACTTCTCCACATTGCGCAAGACCCTCAAGCTCAACGTTGAGGACGTCAGTGAGCAGGTGGGCTGGCACTGTTTGCAAGCGCTGTTTGCATAGCTGTAGTTATTATGTAATCTATGTGATAAGTAGGGAGGACGGTGTAGATGTGCTGACGGTGAATCAGTGGCATGGACGTATTTGTGAAAAAGAGATAAAAGGGCAATCTCACGACGAATTTGCAACGGATGGAGCGAAAGTTTGATCTTTAGTTGGGTTACACTGGACTGGTAACTGAAAAACGACAAGCCCTATTCTGGACAGCTTCCAACTTCTCTATTAGATATTTCTGATGAGGTGACCAGATGGATGAAGCGTACTCTAGCTGCGGTCTGACAAAAGTAATGTAGGCTTGTATACACACTTGAGGGGTAGAGCATTGCAGGTTTCGGCAAAGGAAACCTAGTGACTGGGAAGCATTAGCGAAAATGTTGGTTATGTGTTCAGCCCAAGAAAAGTTTGGTGAAAGATGGACAACTAGATACTTATTAGCGTGGCTTTTTGGGCTTGTTGGTACATAGTTCCAATACACTGTAGCGCAGCAAAAGACGAGGACACAAGAGACGAACACCACGAGCGCTAACTTCCAACAAATTTTATTCTCCTGAAGCATCACATTTATACACCAGAAAACAGTAATCACACGTGCGAACAGTATCGATTTCTTAGAAAAACGAGCTCTTTATCTGAGAGGAGAATGGAAGGTGTGCTTACACACGAGCATCCTGACCTATTTATCTTTTCGGCTTCAATGATTTCGCGCGTTAACCTTTCTCTACTTTTTCCTATTACAAGACTTTTATCAAAGAAAGGCTTACAGGGTTTTGACTTGCATGCGAGAATGTGGTCAACCAGCGATCCGCCTTGCCCGTTTCTGACGTTGCGAGCGTGTTCCATTAGGCGCTCGTTCAGACATCTCCCCGTCTGGCCGATATAGTGTTTCCCGCATGACAAGGGAATTTGATATATAACACCTTCATCGCACGTGATGTAGGGCTTCTGGTGCCTAGTTGCGCATCCACGCGCTTTGTTGGTGTTGGTTTTTCCCAGTTTGCACAACGTTGCAAGTTTTTTCGGCGCCGAGAACACGGCGGTCGCATTCGCTCGTTGACCAATTCTTTTTAAATTGTGGGAAATCTTGTGAAGATAAGGTAATACAACAAGGTTTTTCCGTTCACGAGGAACTGGGTTTGGATTACATTGATTTTCTGGTTTCATTTTCTTAACAAGTTTTTCTGCAACAGAAACTTGAACATGGGAGGGGTATCCGGCATTAGTAAGCCTCTTGGACTGCTTTTGAAAACTATCGGTCATCATGTGCGGACAAGATTTCTGGAGAGCATTTCGAAAACATAAATTGACAATACCTCTTTTTATCAGTTTTGAATGAGCGGAGTGATATGGCAGCATCGGCTTGTTGCTTCGCGGCTGGTAGGCCCAGCATATGTGATGAGCGTGAAAGGTGAAGTTAATATCTAAAAATCTAATGGAGTTATCGATGGGCAATTCGCATGTTAAAACAAGCGGTTTAAAATGTTCTGCCATGGTAGTTAAAATGCTATGAGCCTTTGACTCAAGTGAGCCTTGGTCACACTTAACAAGAATAAAAAAGTCATCAACAAATCTAAAGACCTTGATTACGTCCAAGCTGTCAAGGTGGCTGGAAACAGCCTGTTATTAGAGCGCGACCGAACAAAGTCTAAAATTTCGTCAGATTTCTTAACCATAAAGGGGTCGTCAAGCGGTAAAAGGTTAAGTTTGCTTTGTAAGTACATTGAAACCGTTTTCTGCCATGTGCCAGTTTCAGAGATGATCACCCTGAATGGTTTTTCTGGTTTATGGGTTTTTGCACTGAAAAACACGTCTAAAAAATCTTTTCGTGCATCGCCTATTTCTTTAGCCAGCTTGGTAAGGTTTAACTTGTTGCATAGCTTCTTCGCTTTAGCTTTTACTTTTGACATCATTACTTTGTTGCGGCAGTTAAATACAGAAGACACGGCTTCGTCAGCCTTGGACTTGTAAAGTTCACAGGATAGAATCGCAAAGCCACCTTCTTTGTCAGCAGGCAGCACGACCAGGTCCTGTTCCTTGATGAAGGACTCGACGCGCTTGAGGGGTAGCTTGGAAGATCCTGGCTTTGAGCACTGCAAAACGTCGACTCCTTCTGAAATGCAGCGGTCGTGTTCCAGTTGCGTTGCACGCTGCGATACTTGGCGTACCATCGCAAGTAGTTGTGCAGCTGACGGCTTGGGCTCCACAGCAAACTTTGGTCCTAACGATAGAACCCTTGACACGTCATCCGGTAGATCCAGGGCCTCCAGGGTGTGGACGGTGCTCCGGGCTGTCTTCGTCCTGCTCGCAAGGTCGGCCCGTAGTTGTGTCAGATGTTGAGCCCACAAGCATTCGGTAGCTTGAGCAGTGATACGCTGGTGTTCCCGAAGAGTTCGCCAGGCTGCCTGACTTTCGCCAGTCGAGAGAAGCTGAGCCTCGAGGCACTGCCTGTAAAGCCAGGCTTGCCTGTACCACTCGGATTTGGCAAGCTTGCACGCCCTCATGCCGTGACCAGCCGATGGGACGAATCCTCCAAACAACCGCCTCACGTCTTCAGGCAGCAACCTGTTGCGAATGCAAAACGACATTGTGCGTGCACGACATGTTGCAAGCGCTATGAGTGAAACCGTAGCACAGGGATTCTGGTGAACATTAAAAAGCGGGCCCGTTGTACTAGAAATATAGTTCAGTAGCGTGGCTTTTTGGGCTTGTTGGTACATAGTTCCAATACACTGTAGCGCAGCAAAAAACGAGGACACAAGAGACGAGAGACGAACACCACGAGCGCTAACTTCCAACAAATTTTATTCTCCTGAAGCATCACATTTATACACCAGAAAACAGTAATCACACGTGCGAACAGTATCGATTTCTTAGAAAAACGAGCTCTTTATCTGAGAGGAGAATGGAAGGCGTGCTTACACACGAGCATCCTGACCTATTTATCTTTTCGGCTTCAATGATTTCGCACGTTAACCTTTCTCTACTTTTTCCTATTACAAGACTTTTATCAAAGAACACGTCGTGCACGCACAATGTCGTTTTGCATTCGCAACAGGTTGCTGCCTGAAGACGTGAGGCGGTTGTTTGGAGGAAAAACCAACACCAACAAAGCGCGCGGATGCGCAGCTAGGCACCAGAAGCCCTAGGTCACGTGCGATGAAGGTGTTATATATCAGATTCCCTTGTCATGCGGGAAACACTATATCGGCCAGACGGGGAGATGTCTGAACGAGCGCCTAATGGAACACGCTTGCAACGTCAGAAACGGGCAAGGCGGATCGCTGGTTGACCTCATTCTCGCATGCAAGTCAAAACCCTGTAAGCCTTTCTTTGATAAAAGTCTTGTAATAGGAAAAAGTAGAGAAAGGTTAACGCGCGAAATCATTGAAGCCGAAAAGATAAATAGGTCAGGATGCTCATGTGTAAGCACACCTTCCATTCTCCTCTCAGATAAAGAGCTCGTTTTTCTAAGAATTTGATACTGTTCGCATGTGTGATTTTTGTTTTCTGGTGTATAAATGTGATGCTTCAGGAGAATAAAATTTGTTGGAAGTTAGTGCTCGTGGTGTTCATCTCTCGTCTCTTGTGTCCTCCTCTTTTGCTGCGCTACAGTGTATTAGATACTTATACTGCGTAGTCCGAGCCAATGTATCGTTATTAATGTGGTAGGGAAAATGCAAATTGACTGATTTTTGGCTAAAAGAAATTATCTTGCACATAGAAATGTTTAAAGTCATTAGCCACGTTTTACACCAGTCGTTAATGCGATCCAGGTCACTTTGAAGTGCAAGGTGGGCATTAGTACTTTTTATTGGTCGATAAATAATGCAGTCGTCAGCAAATATGCGTATCGAAGATGAGGTGTTTACTGGCGGGTCATTATTGTAAATTAAGAAGAGCAATCGACCGAGGACGCTTCCTTGTGGCACGCCCGATGTAACGTCAGAGAGAGGAATAATTATTAACAACGGTGAACTGCTGGCGATTAGAAAGAAAATTATGGACCTATGACAGAGTTAAAGAATCTAATTTGAGCGCAGCAAGTTTAGATATTACAGTAAAAGCTCGTTAATTCGACACTGACGGGACCGTGAAAAATTGTCGAATTAACCGAATGTCGAAATATCGAATGAACCACAAAAAGCATGAAATTTGCCCCAGCATGACATACTTTTATTTGGCAAAGAAGTTTGTTATCGTCGTCTGCTTTTTCGGGCGAATTTGAGCGGCTACAATAGCTCTAACAGCTGCCAGATGCTCCGCGGCACGCGAACCATCCGGAGTTTGTTCACAGAAGTCTTCCAGCACGGACAAGGCTTCTGCGGCTTCTTTCACGGTGCGCTTCGGCGTTTGGGGCAGGTGCTCACAAACGTCATCTTCCGACGAATCGTCGTTGTCGGCGCCTGTCACTTCTTGGATGCTGTTTTCCATAATGCTGTTTTCATTCTTCACGTAAGTGGCCAAAGTGGTTCTTTTAACATCATACTTGACCATCACGTCAGAGCGTGAAACACCATCCTTCAGCACCTTCGATATTTCCACTTTCGTGGCTAGGTCCTTCGCCTGGTTGTACTTCGGCCGCTTTGCCGGTGTCGCCATCAGAGCAGGACGCGATGGCGAGGCACGCAGGCACGGCGCGCTACGCACTCGAAAACAGCACAGTAAACACGCTGGCGAAGCACGCATATCCAGAAAAGGCGTGTTAGGGTTCAATAACCGCGGTCATAGCAGCAAGAAACACGGGGCAACGACGACACACGCCAAAACGAGACTTGCTGAAGATAGGGTAAACACGACGACTGAGCACGACTGCAAGAGGCAACGAAGCACAAAGACAGACACCGGGCGCCAGGGTTGCCAGGTCCTCGGGAAAGAAAAGCGCCAAAAATTTCCGAAAAGTAGCCAAAAAAGTCGCCAACTGGGACAAACATTCCATTTAGTAGCCAAAAAAGTCACCAAGGTAGGAGAAAACGAGAATTATTAATATTTTTTTTACATCGATACATGTGCTAATGAATTTCTCCAGACAAAAAGATGTTTTACTATGTGTTAACCGAAATTACCGCTGTTTAGGTCAATCATAAGTGAAAACACCCCGCATTCCAGGTGGCTGCAAGGAAGAAAGACGCTCGTTATGGGTGACCGAAAGTAAAAATGCCTCCATTCCGGATGCTCATGAAGTAGGTGCTTTATTGTATTATCCACTACGGTGAAGACGATTCAGGATTTGAGACCGGCTGGCTTTTTCAAAACTCCTACCTTCACGCGCCGTCAAAACAGCGCTGTTCCGGCGATGAAAATAATCGAGTATGTGCTTAGACAGCGCGAAGGCATGCAGAGGAAGGCGCTCGTAGCAAAGTACAACTTTCCCTGTCACTTCTTCGCGACACGGGAAATCGATAAGACGGGTAGTTTTTATGTAAAAAAAAGGAACAAGGCAAAAGTTCTTTATTTTTCTGCTGTATATACGTACTGTGGATAACCCAAAAATAAAAAAAATGTTATCACATATTCTTGTGTAAATACTGGTTAAAATGACTAGTTCATCCTGCTGACGGATGTAAAATGACTAGCAAAAAAGACTTGACCAGATACAATATTGCGAGGCACATTGTAAAACACACAAATGAACTAAAGCCAATGCAAACACCAAGTCAGCATTGTCACAACTCAGGTGTAGATGCTGTTGTTAACTTTTTCTACCATTTCGCGTGGCACTTCAAACGTAGAGCTGGTGGCGCCCTTTAGGCGCAATCCAAACTTTATCTTCAGGATAGCAACAAGAAGTTCGTTGGACATTCTGTTTCGTAAGTCACTCTTGGTCAGTGTCACAGCAGAAAACACCCGTTCTGCCTCTGCGTTAGACCAGGGTAGGACGAGTAGCTTCATAACCCCTTCTGCGATGTCTTTCATGGGATTCTGACCCGATGGATCCCGATACTTACGAATTGCACTCCAAAACTCGATTGCAGGCATATCTGCATTGACACTCTCAACCTGCCGCAGGTACCTGACTTGCTCCTCAATCCGGTGCTCCGGGCAAGAGAACAGATCGCGTGGCAAAGTTTTAAGTCCCTGTATAGCATGCGGGCCTAGAACTGACTGAGGAGAGATAACTCTCAGTTTGCGCAGCAGCGACGAAGAGTTCGGGAGGTGCTTCTGCAAGTCGGACGAGCAAGCTTTAATAAAAGCAAAGCATCGCCGTTTCAACGACTGCTGTTCCTCGGTGCTGAGGTTCATTGCACGGACGTAGTCAAGAAAACTGCTGCCTAAGTCGGCGTCGTCCAGGCCCAGGTAGATGGATTCCAGGTTTGTTAGATCCAGATCGCAAAGGCTGCAGTCGTCATGCTCTCGTAGCACACACGGCTTCAGGATCCTGGACAGAAGCCGCTTGAAAAGTCTATGCAGCTCTTCGAAGATTCCCAATGGATCAACGTCTTCCCCTTGAAAGAGCTTGTTTACTCTTCTCAAATCAGCAAGGATCGGTTCCAGAAACAGAAAGTATGCATAGTTCTTCTCATCTACATACATTTCCTTAAGAAGGCGGACAGTGTAGGTTTTTTCTGAAACACCTAAAAAGTGTGTCTTGAGAGGGCCATATTGTGACAGAATGCGTTCAATGCAGTCTGCTATCGCCAACCATCTTGTGCCTGAAGGGGAAAGGATCTTTAGGGGCTCAACCCTCTCTTGGTCTGCACTGCTCTCACAGTAGAGACTCCTATAGGCGCTTTGCCTCGTGCTGCTGTGAGCAAAGTAGTTGTGAGTTTCTTTAACCATGAATTCAAGGCTTGCTGGCATTGCCTCCATCGCCTTTGACGCGACAAGGTCCAGAGAATGGCAAGCACACTTTACAAGTGTAATCGATGGGTTGTCGTCCTTCAGTTTCCTCCACAAAGAATTGTTGCGGCCGCACATCGCGTTTGCCCCGTCAGTAGCTAAACCAACGCAGTCGCTTAGCTTGAGTGAATTCTCGCGAAGGATTGCTTGCACTGCGTCATATATGGTATCCGCTTTTCCGTCCTTTGCTTCCTTCAAATCAAGAAAAGTGGTAGTGATTCTGCTCGCTATATCGCTGCAAAAGCGAACTGAAATGCACACAACCTTTTTCGCTGAAACGTCGGTTGACTCGTCCACCAAAAGGGAGTAAGGCTTCCCTGCAATGTCGTCCTTCCAGAAAAATATGGCGCGATAACCTTTGTTATCAGCGCTGTGCACTTGGTTCTTTGCATTACGAGGTTACATCGCAGCTCACCCCTGAGAAGTTTGGTAAGCTCATCCACACAATTGATGGGCATATGGCAAGCGGTGAATATAGCAATCTTGAGAGCGCACCTTTTTTCGTCTGCATCAGCCGTCAAGGCCGGCGCGATCGCACCCTGCAGCCTTTGCTGGTAACTTGGTGCCACTGCTTCCCTGTCTCAGCATGCTTTGCGAGATCTGCGTAGTGGGCTCTCATGTCACAGTTGCAAAGCTTGCACCTTTGCAGATGTGTCGCTGCCCTGAACAGGCGCGATCCAATCTGAAACACATTAACAAAGACGCATGTGAGACTAGCGCGCGCAACATGTCACCATTTGAAAACTATAGGAAGTGTGGTAATCATACTAATCATTTCGAAGACATTCTTACCTTTCAGTTTCGGGTCGTCCATCCACTGTTTCCGGAATACCCGGCGGGCACTTGCGTGTTTCCCCATAGCGAAACCTAAGCGCACCGTTCTTTCGCACCCGCTGGACCACAGTCACTTTTCTCCGGACTTTTCTTCCTCGGTGTTCCCGCCAAAAATCGCGTGTGTCATGTACATATGCCTACTGGCGCCTCTTTCCGCTTCGTATAGCAACCAATTCTATTTTTAAAGTGCATGTAACATGTCGGTAAAACTCAGTAGTATACGAATTATTAGCGAAAAAAGTCGCCAAAAAGTAGCCAAGTCGCCAACTTCAAATTTTTGTCGCCAGACGCCTCTAAAAGTAGCCAATTTGGCGAGAAATCGCCAAACCTGGCAACCCTGCCGGGCGCTTCGGCCACTGCTAACCTTGCTTCCCTCGCCCTCTCTCGCACTGCTGATGACGATGACTGTACGGATGGCCTACGCTACATTCTTCTTTTCCAACTTTACAGTAGCGCCGCTCTTGGTGGGCCGTGGAACTAGGTCGAATTAAAGGGACACTGAGGAGAACTCTATTAATTTTTTTTTGTTAGCAAAATCTGACAGTTCACCATTGTTGCCGCTTGTCCGGGCGCGAAAGATGCATTTATTTCAAAGAAATTTGGATTCGAAGTTGAAAAAGTTTTTCCCGCCCCTCTGATTCAAACTCAGGAAACTCATATGACGCCACGGCAACTCTTATGACGTCACAGAACGGAGTGACGTGAGTCGTGACGTAAACGCAGACTCCCTGATTTCTGACGGCTAGCGGTGCTGTGCGCAACCTTCCTTTGCAAGCCTCAGAGATTTGTGACTTCCATGAAGTAAGAAAAATTCCTCCAAGGTGGCGCCTCTTGTCCAAGGAAGTCATCACGCTTGTACTTGCGAGATTGGCCTATGGCGGCGATACCTGTATTTTGGTTCTTGCTATTTTCTACATTACAAGAGCTTTGTTTTCAGGAAGAGTGGCGTTTTTGTGATCAGGAGCTGCTATTCTATGGATACAAGCCAAGTTCAATTTCTCCTCAGTGTCCCTTTAACCGATGGGCGGTAAAATTTGTCCGAATTAACGAGAGTTTTGCCCCATAGACTCCTATATATAATTGTAGGGACCATGCGTGCAGGTTGAATTATCCGATTGTCCGAATTAACGGGGGTCGAATTAACGAGCTTTCACTGTAGTCGGCAATGTGCTACCTGACCAACTGCTTTGGCAAAGTCCAAAAAGATGCAGTCAATTTGTACGTTACTGTTCATGTTGAAATGTAGGTCGGTAGTAAACTCAAATAACTGTGTCTCACAGGAAAAGCCTTTTCTGAAACCATGCTGCTTAGGGAAAAAAAAAATGTTTAGATTCCAGGTGATTGTAGATGTGTGATGTGAAAATGTGTTCAAGCATCTTGCAACAGATGCAGGTAAGTGAGATGGGGGGTAGTTTTCGTGCGAGTGTTTGTTGCCACTTTTGAAAATCGGTACAGCCTTTCCTATTTTCTAATCGGAGGGGAGCTCACCTGTAGATATTGACTGCTTAAAGATATGAAGTAAGATGATGCTGGGGACAGAAATGGTATTTTTAGTATTTTTAATTAATTTCATCAATACCACAGGAAGAGACTTTAAGGTTATTTATCAGGTGTACTATGCCATCAAGTGTAATGTCAACTGGTGCCATGTAGGGCAAACTAGAATCTGGTACAGACGGAATGTTAGAATTATCTTCTTCGGTGAAAACAGATGCCAAAAACGAGTTAAATGCTTTAGGACAGTCAGCATCGGAGTTGGGGGTGTTGTTAACGTCATGTATTGAGATATCATTACTGATGCTATTCTGACGTATTGTTTTCCAGAACTTGCTTGGATTATTCTCAAGTAGCGTAGGAAGGTCTTTTGAAAAATATTTATTTTTTGCATCACAAAGGGCAGAACATTACAGTTTAGGTAGGTTTTATATTTACCCCACGCACATGGCGTACATTCGTGGTTTACATTTTTGTACAATCGTTTTTTCTTATTTCTCATGCATTGATGGTTTCTTGTAAACCAAGGGTTAGATTTATCATTTGATAGCGTGATAAGTGGGACATGTTTGGCTACAAGTTCTGGGAGCTTGTCTCTAAAAAGAATCCAGTTATCTTCTACTGGCCTGTCTTGAAAAGAGGGCATGAGGATATTATCAAAAAACACTTTAAGTTCATCATTTATTCGACTCTAATCTCCTCTGTTATAGTCGCGAATATTTTTCCTCGTGATGCCAGTGAATGGAAGTGGAATGTTAATTGTCAGTTGAAGTAAATTATGGTCGCTCAAACCATCTAAGTAATTTATGTCACGCACCGTGTCAGGGGCTGTTGTAAAGATGAGGTCTAATGTATTGAGACCACGGGTGGGTTGGGTAACTAGTTGAAATAGGTTGAAATCTAAAGTCAAATTTATGGAGTTTGTTGAAGCAGTACAAGGGGATGAGAGCTTTCACCCAGTTGATCTGTGGAAAATTAAAGTCTCCGAGTAGATAAGTTACATCAGCCTGGAACAGCTCAAATGCCCTTATAAGGCTTGCACGTAGTTTATCTGAAAATGAGTCATTGGAGTTCGGTGCGCGATAACAGTTGCCTATCAAAAGTTTGATGGAGGAAATAATACAAGCTGCCCAAATGATCTCAAGATCGGAATTGGTATTGATAGCAAATGATGCGAGCGATTTTTTTATGCCTATGAGTACACCTCTGCCTCACTTATGAATGCGATCACGCCTGTATATATTATATGAGTTGGGACCAGAAAGAACTTCGCAGTCCTTGATATCGGGATGATGTCGATGAAAGCTATAATATCGGAGTCACTGTCTTCGAGAAAAGATGAGGCATAAGCGCTCTTGGATAAGATACTCCGGATATTAGTAAATGATACTGATAAAGGGGAAGATATGACAGGTTTAGTTTTTTGTGTATGTGCGTAGTATTGTTTCGTATGAGCTATTGATCTAACTGCACGACAGCATCAGTAGTGACATTGTAGATGTACTTTTTTGAGCCCATGTGCAGTTTATCAACTGATAACTTATACTTCAATTTATGCTGTTTTGCAAACTTGATCAGCTTGATCGAATTGGCATATTAAGTTGACAAAAGCGTTGGATAATATAACCATATTGAAAGCATTTGATGGGTGACTACTGATACTCATGTCAATGTTGAGATCTCCACCAGCTATTAAAAATTCGGAGTTATGATTTTGAACCACAAATACGAAAAATTGGTCGTAGAACTGTAGAAAGGCAGACGTATCTCCAGTTGGTGGTTGATAAGACACGGAAAATACACGCTTATCAGTGCACAGTGCAAATAATTCATATTCTGGTAAAACTGCAATATAAGAGTCAAGGATTTGACATAAAGACATCACCCATAATCAACATCACTACTCCGTCCCCTCAAGATTGCGACCTGTTTAAATAGTAGGTACAGTCGACGACCAATTTTTCGGACTCTCTAGAGACCACGAAAACGACAGTAAAATCAGACAGTCTGGAAAATCACGAACTTATTACCAATATGCCGGAGGACGGATTCAGTTGCATTGCGCACATTCTAAAGGTCCTCATGACAATTTCGCCGCGCAACTTGCACGGACGACGGGTAGCGACCGCTTTCACGAGCTTGGCCTGGCTGTGCTGCTGTCGGCATGTCGCCGATGAATGCACGGGTTGGAAAAAAGTCTAAACGGGAAAGCAAACATGCCGCTGTGGGAACTGCGCTGCGCCCGCAGTACGATGGGCCCGGAACGAGAACGCGAAGATGGCGAAACAATAAGAATTGAGAAACGGCCAAAGCAAGCGGTCTGTCGGCGTTGGCCTTCGTCATTAGGCCTAGAGGCTAGAGCTAAAATCAGCATCGTATCCGGCGATATGTACTCTGCAATGGCTTGTGTATAATGAGACGCGTCTTGCCTGTCATCGAAACGCTAGTTGTTTACGGCTTTACGATAGAAAAGTCAGGGTGCGGTGCGTTTTTCTGCAGGCACACTGACCTTGCTTTGAAATGCACCACCATTTCCTCCTGCGCTCGCCGTCTCCGTGAAGCCGTGCGCCTTCCACGCAGTTCCCTGCTACCTCTTCCCGTATTCGAGACAAAAGACTCGGCACAGATGAGTTCCATGAACTCTGACTACTGTTCAGGTTCATGCGGCAGAAGACATTCACGAACAGTACAAATTCGAAACCGTGCGGGCGCAATGTGCCGACTCATGCAGAATTTCATCATCACAAGTTAAAAGGCTCCCTTCAAGCTTAAATTTTGTTTTTTTGATCAAGTTTTCGATCTCTCCTGCAGTTTGAATTAATGAGGTTCCACTGTACATATTATATGACGGCTTGGGTATTGGCGGCGAGTGGAAACGAAGCCTGAAAAATCGAGCAGTCAGTTGCGGTGCATCCAAAATTTCAGGTGCTCTTTTACATTGGCTCTATGGGCCATGTCGGGGTGTTGTGAAAAAATCCGAATAATCGAGCATGTCCAAAAAATCAGGCATCCAAATTTTTGGTCGTCGACAGTATTATAATTAGGGAACTTAAAAACATCAGTTAGATTATAATACAGATGATTGATGTGCGCAAAACATTAGACGAACCACGTACAGCGGAGAAACATTAGGACTGGCGCAACACTAACGACATTTTATTCTTCTCAAACCAACGCATATATATACATTTTTCCACATCTGCTCATATGAACAAAAAAAAATTCCAGTCATGTGAGATTACTTGCGTTTCTCCCATGTACGTGGTTTGTCTAATGTTTTGCGCACATCGATCATCTTTATTATCATCATGCACCAACTAGGCCCAACAGAAGTGTTATTGAAATCGCTTTGATTAGTGCTTCATGTTTGAGTTAGCATGATACCTGAAAATTGAAAACCCAGTGAACAGGTTTTCCAAGCACAACTCCTTGTTTCTCACAGATTGCATATTTAGGTGGATACATTTTAGGCAGCCGTGGGAAATACTACTGCAATTTCATCTCCACTTCATCATGCATCCTTCAATTTTTGCAACCCAGAAAATATGTGCCTGTACTGTTGATGTAGCTGCTCTCCTGTGTAATGACTTTGTTGGGAATTGGTAGCGTGTCCCCGACTTTCCATCCCCAACTTTCTGAAGGGGAACACTATCGTTGGAACAAGAGAAGAGAACAAAGAGATCAAACAAAACAAAATGAAGCCGTATTTATAATTTAAAGGAAAGGAGCCAATAAGAAAGGAAGACACCAAGAAAACACATGCTCAACAGGCATACAACACTACAGAATAAAGGAAAGTGTTCACCAGGTACTGTGTCCCGGGTGAAGTGGATGTCTTGCAGACAGGGCAGATGCGGGTGGTTGTAGTGCTCACAAAACGCCGGAGGCTTAAAGCAGGCTATCCAAGAGTGCCTTTCGGCAGCACGGCTGCCACCTCCACACTTGCAAAGAACGCAGGAGGCTTGCGTCGGAGATCCAAGGGAGGTCCACGGCAGCACGGACTGACCGTCCGACGGCTGGATAAGCCCCCCATGTCAAGCCAACAGAAAAATCATGAAATGCCGTTAGTAAAGAGTTCCACTGGAGTGGTGTATTCTATTCCGATCCATGTCACATGGAAAGATTTACATAATGAAACTAGACGTAGCGTCAATGACCTATTGGGAGAGCATGCTCGAAATCGAACTAACCTAGATGACAAGTAAGCATTTAGCTGTGTGCATCAGTAAGTGTAAGGGGTGTGCAGCCCCATTTGAAGAGAGAAAGATCCTTGGCAAGAGTAGACACAACACAGCACAGATTATGATATTTATTCATGTAATGAACCCATCCACCACTTTTGTCAGTTGGAATTTACTTTCTTTTTCAACCTCGCAATTTTGAAAAACTACAGATAAGTCAGCTTCTACAAAACGTGGTAAATTTTTGCTGGAGGATATTCGTGAAGCGGCGTTCCTATAACATCACAGGTACCTGCAACTTTATTAAAGCCCCTTTAATTAAAGTAACGTGAATAAAACATTGCCTAGCTTGAAACAGAGTTTGCTGCCTGTGTGCTCAACTCTGTCGCTCTCTCCACACGGCAGGTGCCCAATGATGCATCTTACGTGTACAGTGGCTATGCTCCCCTGAGTGTGCGGCTGGCCCAGTTCCTTGCGCAGCCCGGCTGGCGGGCCATCTCGGAGGCCCTGGCCCTGCTGCCGGGACCAGCGCTCACTGACCTGCACCAGGCACGCCCCACGGCTGCCGGAGGACGCAGGCCCCGACGTGAGTACGCCGGAAGGTAGTGCAATGTACTGGGTGCAAACCGACCACCGGAGCAGTTAAATTAGTCACTGCAGCAAGAGGTTGCTCTGGAAGAGCAGCCTGGGTCACACAGGCCCCACCGGTGGCGCGATCATCGCTTAACTGCGGCAGCACTGCGCCAGGAGTGGTATGAGGTCTGTGAATGTAATGTAAATTCTACTGTTATATGTGGCAACGATTTCAATACTGGTACATCTTCCCACACTCCTCTCTTGCGTGAAATGACCTTGCTGTATGAAACACATTCGTTCAGACATGTTGTTACATTGCTTACCCGAATTAGTGCCACATCGTCAATGTTGGTTGATTTTTTTCTGGTTAGTTCGAACATGGCAAACGTGAAATCTGGAGTAGCAGCCTGTGACCTGAGCAGCCATCTGCCTATGTACCTTGCCATTTTACGACAATGCAAAGAGATGAGACCTACTTGTAAAAATTTGAACTGAGTGTGCTAACTGTATGTGCACTAAAATTTTTGCACACAGAGGGACTACGACTCTTAAGCAGTATAAAAAATACTTCAATGGTTTAAATAAAGATTTAAGGCATGTGAGGAATAAGAACATATCATTACGTGGCCCGAAGTGTAGGCAGGCACAAGGATGACCGGTGCACAGGTTACAGATCACAGCGAGCGGATAGTGCACACTCACGGCGTCTTTACGGGGGTTATCCATTGCACGGCCCCTTGGGCACCGTCTCGGTGTACACCAGGGCAGTGAAGGGGACTACGAGACGTAAGGTTTGAGCCGAGAAATGTGCACAACATCAGTCTGATGCTGATAGGACGTGGCACCGGGTAAGGCCGGAGCTATCTCGTAGGTGACTGCGGTGACTTGGCGCAGGGCACGGTACGGGCCGATATAGCAGGAGAGAAGTTTTTTCAGAGAGCCCCACGTGGCGTGATGGTGACCGGAGCAGGACGAGGGAGCCAAGGGAGAAGGAGTCCATACGGTGACGGCGGTTATAGAATTCCTGCTGAGAGGTCTGGGAAGTGATAGCTGGCGGGCGTGGTCAGCGCGAGCAATGGCGTCGTGGGCGTATGCAGATGGCGGAGCAGTAGAAGTGAGAAGCAGCGTGTCCCAGGGGCTTGCAGCTGTACAAAAGATAAAAAGGGGAGTAACCAGCAGTGTCATGGGGAGGAGTTGTAGGCGAAGGTCACATAGGGTAGAGCGATATCCCAGTCACGATGGAGAAACGTACATAGCCAGCATATCTGTGTGAGTGCGGTTGAGGTGTCCTATGAGGCCGTTAGTCTGCGGGTGGTAGACGGTGGTGAGCATATGTTTTGTAGAGCACAACCGAAGAGTGTCACCGACAACTCTGGAGAGAAAGCATCGGCCTCGGTCGGTAAGAAGTTGACGGGGAGCACCATGATGTAGGATGAGGTCGGTCGAAAGAAAGTCGGCAACATCAGTAGCAGTACTGGTGGGGAGTGCCCGCGTGATCGTATAACGAGTATCTTAGTCTGTGGCAACAGCTACCCATCTGTTTTCCCGAGGTGGATTCCAGAAATGGTACCAAAAGGTCTAAGCCGATGCGATGGAATGGTTCAGGTGGGACGTCAATGGGCTGAAGCAGACCGGCTGAGAGAGTGGTGGATCGTTTCTGGCGCTGACACTCGTCGCAGGCAGCATCATAGCGGCGTACACAGCGGTAGAGGCGGGGCCAGAAGAATCGACGACGCACGCGGTCTTAAATACGGGAGACACCCAAGTGGCCAGCAGTGGGGAGATCACGCAGCTCTTGGAGGACAGCAGTGCGAATGTGCTGGGGACAACGAGGAGGAGGTCTGGGCCAGCTTGGGGGTAGGGGGGGGGGGGGGGTAGGTGGGGATCGGAGTGAAATTCTTATTTTTGTAGCAGAGCAATGAAATTTGGCACGGTTATTGGGAAGTGTGCTGAATGACTAAATACAAAGTTTCATTGATATACCTTGAGTAATTTTGACATTACAAATTTGCAGAAAGCCTGGCGTGACAAAAAAAGTGGTAGAAGCCCATAGTTGCTTTTATATTTTACCCAAATGAATAATTCATGCAGCGACATTCTCCAAATATCTTTATCGCCCTTATTTTTTTTTACACAGGACATTATATCCATGTTTGAAAAATGCGGCGTTATCAACATGCCAATTTAGCTAAACAGTAAAAAAACTGAGGTAGTTATGAAAAATAAAGGAATGTCACTGCATAGAGAATTTACTAAGAAATACAGTGCAACAAACCCCATGCAAATCCCACAAGGCGTAGTTGTTCTATGCTTTCTACAAGCAGGACAGTCGGCTCAAAACTCACTTCTGAGAAAACTGGCTCTAAAGTTTTTCAAGCACTGCAGATTTATTAGAAAGCACCAGAGCTGTAATATTTTGCATCATTGCTGTCGGGCATCTTCTTGCACCGTTGCCTCTTTGTTTGGTGGGCTTTGGACGCCTTCTTTAGGTGTTGTTGGTAGGGGTGTGCGAATATCGAAATTTTCGAATGCGAATCGAATACGAATATGAAGAAAAAATGGCTTCGAATATCTGGTCAGCACAAAAAATAAATTCAGAAAAGATAAACAGGCAAAAAAATTGTTGCTCATATTTTTTTCAAAATAGTGTATGGCGCCTTTGCAACTGAAATAAACAAAACTAGACTGCCTGAGCACCGTATAAAAAAAACATGATGTGCGCAAAAATGTATACTACTTAACTGAACTGTATAACAGTATCCAACCTGTAATGTGGTCAGGCAAAATGCAATCCATAACATGACAAGACTGAAAACAAAAATAACATGATGGCTAGTAAAACCTCATTAATTCGGAGTTCAAAGAACGGACAGAAATGCCCAGGTTATTTGAAAGTCGATTTATAAAATGGCCCGCGGCCCTGTAAAAAAAAATACCGAAAATTCGGTAGTCTTATGAGGCGGCTCTATCGCGCAAACACCGGTAATCCCGTGACGAGCACAGAGTTTCGGCGTGCTGGAGATGGGAACGCGCATTGACGTCGGAATGGCGAGACTGCATCTAAAAAAGAAAAAAAAATGACGAGCGACGTGTCAGTCAGCGTCTGAAAGCGGCGCGGGGCAGAGATTGGACTACTGGATTAGTTGCCATTGCAACGGGCGAGTGGCCAAGCTCAGAAACCAAAACTACGCAGCCATGTTTTTTTTTTTTTGCCTAGTGACAGGGGCCCTCCGAACATTGTCACGCCTGCCGTTAAGCCCATTTAAGAGGTGCATGGGTTACAGTGCACCATGCAATACGCGGGATTTTCACAGGATCGCTTTTGTGACACCTCGACTCGCCCCTTCGGGAGCCTCACGCGAAATTCCGCAAGTATGCTTTCCCGCATAGCGTAGTTGACCAAAACAAGATGGCGGTGGTCATGCTCAAAAAGCTAAGGTGACAGAACGAATGCCATGGATGTGGGCATTAATTAGATAATATTGTAACAGTTGTTACACTGAAAAGGAACTGCAGCGGCTGAACGAGGGCACCAGAGAAACGGACCTACACTTCAGCGTCGTCTACTTCTAGAGGCTGCGATCTCTTTCTTCCTCTACTTCCAATCCTCGTGTCAATATATTACAGAAGGATAGAGAAATAGAAGTGCATTCGCGTTGCAATTGTTAGAAGCGGGTCGTCCCCCATGTTGCTCGCAGCACGTGTTGTATGTAGGAAAGCCCACTTGCGGAATTGCGCACAAGGTCAAACCTAGCGCCATCGGAATGCGATCGGTCCACGCGATAAACGATGGAGAAGAAAGAGAACAGGGCGTTTGTATTGTTTTCCTGGAACTTTAAAATCTATGTTCAGATAATTTGCCCAGATTTTGCGTTTTTGCGACAATCAGATTTACGAAAGTCGGCGCAGTATACGATCGCTGCCGGGTATTCACGAATATCATTTCTCGGATACGAATAAGAACCGAATATGAAACATATTCGATTCCTATTCAAAATTTCGAATATTCGCACACCCCTAGTTCTTGGTCCTTTTCTTGAGCCCTCTCTGGACGGCATGGGCACCATGATGCACACCCAAGGTGGCACACATTGCCAAGTAGGCTCCCTGAATTGTACTTCACGACTGCCTCATTTACTGTCATCTCTGTCGCAAAAAGTGAGGCATGCTCGTCCCTTGACAGTGCTGACCAAACTTCCGTTCAGTTGCGGACGCTGCGTGAAGGGAGTCGTGAACGCTGCATGCCTGCGCTTCTGCCGTCACTGCCGACGACACGAAACGCAGCTCGAGGCGTGCCTGAGTGGTGCTACATTCGGGCGACGATTCGTCCGGTGAATCTTCAGCTATCACACTGTAGCTCGTCGATGGTTGGGGCTGACTCGCAGGCTGCGTGTCCGTGTCGTGCGATGCACCAGAAACAGCACACCATCTCTACCGGTGTCGCCTCCAACGCTGCGATCTTGGCTACCGATTCGCGCGGCCGTACGCAAAGGTGCAAGAGACTTCGTTGGCACGTCTACCGTCGACTGGGTTACCAGCGTCAATGGCACAGGGCGACTGTTGGCTTCGCGTTTAGAGTAACGCGGTGCAAGATAGCGCGGCATGTTTCCATATGTTCAGTTGGGTGCTCCGCTTCTCCCGCTGGCCACCGTATTTTTCTCGCCGTAGGAGGCTTGCGCTTCCGTTTTCCGAAGGCGCGCTTTGTCGAAAATTTCTTTTCAAATGAGCGACGATCCATAACTAACCTGGGAGCTTTCAGAAATCTGAGTTCTACGTGTTAAATGAAGACTCTGGCATGGTTTGCGAAGCAGAAAACAGCGGTCCGCTGTGGTTGCCAGCTTGCCCGCTGCCGTAGTAGCAACCAATGGGGAGGTGCCTTTCAGACCGGCAGCCAGTAGTAGCAACCAATGGGGAGGCGCCTTTCACACCGGCGGCCAATCGGAGGCCTGCTTTCATCGGAGGGCCCGTGTGACCACCCCTGGCATACCCGTGCTTCTTTTGTGTTTGTGCGACTGTTACAAGATGGCAACGACTGAAGAATTCAGAAACAAAATGGCGGAACTTTGAGCTTTCAATCGATACCAAGATGGCGGCGCTCGGTGTCGGGAAAGACAAGATATGCCTCCACGAACTGCAGTGATCTTGCTCGATTTATAACTGTTTTCTCGCCCTGCGCACTGACATTAAATGTTTTCGGGCACTTTTAGTGCTTTCTACGACACAGATTAACACACAGCGCAACGGAACGAGGATGAGAAGAAACACGAAACACAGGACGGGCGCTGACTACCAACTTTTCTTGGTAGTTTTGGAAGTTGGTAGTCAGCGCCCGTCATGTGTTTCGTATTTCTTCTCGTCCTCGTTCCGTTGTGTTGTGTCAATCTGTGTCGTAGAAAGTATGCACCAACTAGCCCACGCCAGAACCCTCTTAGAACTTTTAGTGCGTTTTCAGCGAAACCATTTTAATACAACATAGATCAGCCATTGCAGATACCGAAACGCGTGGTTTCCAAAAATCGATTTTTTCCGAGATTTTCGTGATCTGATCCCCGTGTCCGCCCTCCATCACGGAGCACAAAGCAGCGCTTCGAAAGGTCACATGGGGTGGTGTTGAGGCGGTCAATAATGGAGCGCAGCTCGGCATCGTGTCGCTGTTCTTCGCCCATGTTAGCAAGGGCAGAGAGAGAGCACAAAGCGTCGTCACTGTCAGTGCCAGTATTGTCACACGGGCCAACGGGGTAATGGGAAAGGCAGTCGGCATTGCCGTGCAAACGACCAGACTTGTAGAGTACAGAGTAAAAATGGTACTGCTGCAGGCTCAGTGCCCAACAACCAAGCCGTCCTGTAGGTTCTTTCAGGGAAGAGAGCCAGCAAAACGCATGGTGGTCAGTGACAACTGTAAAGGGGCAGCCGTATAAATATGGCCGGAATAACAGCCCAGACAAGGGCTGAGCACTCACACTCGGTAATTGAGTAATTCCGCTCCGGGACAGAGAGGAGGCGGCTAGCGTAGGCGATGGCACGGTGCTGTCCGGATTTACTCTTAGAGAGGATAGCGTCGATGCCATAACCACTGGCGTCAGTGCGAACTTCAGTGGGAGCGGTCACATCGAAGTGTGCCAGAACTGGCATGGTAGTAAGGCTCAATATCAGGTTGGAATATGGTTGTGCTGGGTCGGATCCTCAGATGAAGGTGGCATCTTTTTTCAGGAAATCAGTGAGGGGGCGAGCGATGTCAGCGAAGCCTTCAACGAAGCTACGAAAGTAGGGGCACAGCCCTAAGAAGCTTCGGACATCGTTACAAGAACGTGGCTGGGGAAGTCTTTGACGGCTCGTAGCTAAGCAGAGTCAGGGTGCACCCCTGTGTTGTCGACTACATGACCCAAGATGGTGAGCTGACGACATGTGAAACAGCACTTAGACGAGTTGAGCTGCAGGCCAGCATGACAAAAGAGGGAAAGGATCTAGGAAAGGTCAGCGATGTGAGAGGAAAACGTGGGCGAAAAGACAATGACGTCATCGAGATAGCACAGGCAGGTGGACCACTTAAAGCCTTAAATCCGAAAGGCATAACTTTAAATTGATAAAGTTCATCAGGGGTCACAAAGGCGGTCTTCTCATGGTCCTGGTCACCTACAGCAATTTGCCAGTAGCCGGAGCGAAGATCTATGGATGAGAAGAATTTGGCACCATGGAGGCAGTCAAGTGCGTCATCGATACGTGGCAGGAAGTACAAGTCCTTTTTAGTGATTTTATTCAAGTGGCGATAATCAGTGCAAAAATGCCAGGAGCTATCCTTTTTCTTGACAAGTACGACGGGTGAGATTACACAGAGCTTATTTACCGAATTGACATAATGAACCCGATTGACATAATGCATTAAACCTTGTCCTATGATCAACACGTTTAATGCATTATGTCAATCAGGTTCGCCAGGCTCACACTGATTCTTCGTAAAATGCGTGCCGTTGCGTGGGGAGAAGGTGCATAAACTGAATTACGCCATACAATTCATTAATGCGGATGGAAGTGAAAATGCTACTCTAGTAGGATACAACTTAAAACAGCATCCTGCGGCATCCTGTGTCACTCTACTTGACCAATGAGAACAGTAACAGAAATCGGCATTTCAGTTTTTGTCTCTATCAAACAAGCCAGGGGCATTTATGACGGAAGACAGCAGTCACCGAAACCAAGGAGCTTAGGGGATGTCTTTTTTTTTCTAATTTCTAATTTATCAGTGGGAGATTAATAAAAGCAGAAGAAAAAACAACTACATGCCGGTGGTGGGATCTGAACCCACCAGTGACTTCCGAATTTCGTGTCCAGCCGTCACCAGCTAAGCTACGTTGACGGCTGTCCAATCTTCGGCTTTCGGGGGTATCTGTGTGTAGTGCGACTGCTTGGCACTTCAACCTTGAACTGATGATCGCTGCGAGAGGAAATATATGAAAGCGGCAGAAGTAGCGAGTCTCTGAGATGAGGGTTATAGTGGTAGATTTTGTGAAACCGACATAAACGCGCAATTCTTTGATGAATGGAAAGATCGGGAAGGCTTAGATTAGTCTTCATTGCAGTTACGCTGGCAGTTTGATTATAGTTAGAAAAAATTTAATGCGCAGCCCGGTTTTGGATGGATTCGACCTTCACAATTAGTGAGGTAAGGTGAGGGTCCCATACTGACGATGCATATTCTAGCTTTGGTCTGACTAATGTTTTGTAAAGTAAAGGTTTCAAGTTAGTGGGTGCCATAGAAAAATTTCGACGTAAGTAACCAAGCGTACGATTAGCCTTACTTGTTATGTAGTCCACGTGTGCTTGTCAGGAAAGGTTACTGCAGAAATGAATTCCAAGGTATTTTTGAGATGAAACCTTTGTTAATGAATTATCATTGAGTAAATAATCACAAGAAACCTCATTAAATGCATGACGGGAAATTCTCATGAACTTGCACTTAGCAACGTTAAGCTTCATTAGCCAAGTGGTACACTAAGGAATCTGATCAAGGTTGGATTGGAGGGTAAGGCGATCAGCAGAGCTTTTAATTTGACAGTGAATAGCGCAATCATCAGCAAAAAGTTTTATGTAGGAAAAGATCCTATTAGGCAAGTCCTTAATATAGATAAGAAATAGCAATGGTCCCAGCACTGATCCCTGTGGAACACTAGAGTCCACACTGCAAGAATCAGAGCTATGGCCGTTAACAGTTACAAATTGTGTGCGGTTAGGCAAGAAGCATTCAATCCATCTTAAAACGTTAGGATCAAGGTTAAGCTTACTTAATTTCAGAAGCAGTAATCTGTGGCAAACCGTATCAAAAGCCTTGGCGAAATCAATGAATATGCAGTCAATGAGTGAAGAGTCAAGGGCAGAAAACAAGTTGTTTGTGAAGGTTAAGAGCTGAGTGTCACAAGAATAGTGCTTTAGAAAACCGTGCTGTTGAACACTGAAAAACGAGTTAGTTTCAAGGAAAGTTTTAATGACTATAAATAACATGCTGCAATAGTTTGCGAGGAATGCTTGTTAATGAGATGGGTCTTTAATTGGTAGGGGAATTAACATCACCTGACTTGAAAATAGGAACACCACCTTCCCCACTTTTCAGTCCGGAATTTCGCCAGTTGATGTGTTATGACCATTCGAGGTTATGCCTGTAGAGGAAGGCTTGTGTGGATGCATCGCTGCCTGCACCCCCCCCCCCCCCCCCCCCCCCCCCCCATCCCCATGCAGGTGGGTCAGTGAGCTCCCTGCAGTCGTCGAGTGGGGAGGAGCCCAAGGTGACTCTGGTCTTCTTCCTGGGCGGCTGCACGTATGCGGAGATCTCGGCACTGCGTTTCCTCTCGCAGCAGGACGACGGTGGGTGATCCTTCTCACTTAGTGCATGCTGCAGTTATGGCAACAGCTGCACAATGCTTCATGTGCTCTGCTCTTGAAGGGATCCCTTTTCCACCGATATTTCTGGCCTCAGTGATAACTGTGACAATTACCAAACATCTGTTTTTCAGGCTGGGGTTTTCAGTGGCCGTTTTCACAATGTCTGCTTGATCCCTGTGGCCCTCCTCCTAGTGATAGAAAAGAGAAATGTGGTTACTTTTCAGTGGTCATCATCATCATCAGCCTGACTATGCCCACTGCAGGCAAAGGCCTCTCTTGCATCTCGTCAATTAACCCTGTCCTGTGCCAGCCACAGCTACCTTATCCCCGCAAGCTTCCTAATACCATCCGTCCACCTAACTTTCTGCCGCCCCCCCCCCCCCCCCCCCCCCTACACTTGCCCTCTCTGATTAATCATAGGCTCGCCTCACCCAATAAGGTTCTAGCGTTAAATGTTGTCAGGTTCAGTTTCTAATGGCGGCCTTTCTAGAGCCAGAGGTTCTTGGCACCCTCCACTGCGTCACAGGTCTGACCACTGCCTTGGTCAGTTGCTCTGCAGCCACTGGGGACTGAGGGCCGAGGGTGAATTGGTGTATTCATATAGGAGGCTGTGCCCACATACTACGCCAGGGTGGGCAAATCTTGTTTTTGTGAGGGGGCGCGTTGTCGGCTCTGGTTATAGTCACTTCTTAATCACAGTGATCAGGCATAACCCCAGACCTAGTTTCCTAGGGCCTATAACTTCTGGTCCGATTAAAAAAAGCAAGCATACTTGACACATCATTCATATTTCATTACTTGTGCAAAATTTGTCTGAGCCGCACTTAGTATTTCTTTAGTTGTTCTAATTTAAAGTTGACTGTCACAAATAATGTGCGACTCACAGAAGTCTGCATACTGAATTTAAAATATGACAAAGGGCTGCTTTGTGGGTTTTGTGGCGATAGCTACATTACGGTAGCATTTCGAGCCATCATCGTGGCAGTGCCGCCACCCTGTCACGTGGTTGGTCACGTGGTGCGGAGCAGCTGCCGGCGCCACGCCACCATAGCTGATCACGGGATCAAGTTCCACTTGGCCAGCTGTAGCTATCGCGTCACTCCAGGTTTAACCAAAGCTGAACCACCGGCAATTTTTTCAGATCACCGTATTGTAGTGAAGTTTTTTTGTAGGTGCAGATCAATTTTAAAGTTTGCTGTTTCCATGGCCGCTGCTCAGATGATTTTTGTATGTGGGTGATGATTGTGTTATTTATACAGAAGTAACAAATGTCTCCGATCAACTACTACTTAATAGTGCATTGCAAACAGTTTTCACATGGTGTGAAACACGGGGAATGCCCATTAACTTTGAAAAAACTCTGTACTAATGAGAATCAGTCACAAAAAGTAAGTCTTACCTTTCGATTATTGTATTAACGGCATGACACTGACAGAAGTAACAGAATATAAATATCTAGGGCTCTTGGTCACTAACACTCTTAGTTGGAATAAACATAGTATTGACTTCATAACGTGTAACGCTTTTTGTAAACTGTTTTTCTTGAGACGGGCATTGCGGTTGTCTACCCCATCTGTACGCCTACTTGCTTACAAATGTATTGTTCTGCCTACCTTAGATTGTGCTGCTATCATTTGGGACCTGTTCATGCAAACTAACATGAATAAATTAGAGAAGGTTCAAAAGAGGGCGGCACAATACATATATAACTATTACCAACATACATCAGTAACACATCTTTTAATCCAAGCTGGTCTTCCGACAATAACTGAGCGAAATCGTTGTGCATGACTTAAATTTATGTATCAGTTAATTAAAAGGCACTACAGAACGGAACTCACCAATTTGCTTGTTTTTTCGTCCCGATATGCGACGCTACGACACCAGCTAACTTTAACTCTTTTTCGCGTTCGAAATAACTGCTTTAAATACTCATTCCTTCCACAAACTATTTCCGATTGGGATAACCTCACTAACAATGAAGTGCTGCAGCCGTCACTGACGTTGTTCTCGCAACATATCACCTAGTTTTTATTGAATTTGGTATTTCACTGTGCTGTTGTGTATGTTTAATTGTTGTATTCCCAATGGTTCAGAAGAGCTTCAACTTGCACTGTTATTTTTGTTTACTTTTGCCTGTTTTGTTAAACTGCCTAGTTTGTATCCCCACCCAGCTAAAATCCCAACTCCAGGATTGCAGTATCAAAAAATAAATAAATAAAAACTACATTTGCAGTGTTACACACATTACCCATTTCACTAACAACAATTTGAAGTTTGTGTTGGGCTGTCTCACATATGTTATGAAAAAAATCGTTTTCAGTCACTAATTCATCCACTCAGTGTGCTTGTACAGAGTCGCTCACAGTTGTCTAGAGCACTCAGGTGGTGTGCTGCGGAGCAAATGAAGTGAATTATTTTCGCAGCTGCTTTGCTAGTGATGAGGCGCTGGTGCCTGCGCGGTTCACGTGTCTGTTCTGATGTTCTCCAGCGCAAGCATTATCAGTGAAAGTCAATACCTGCTTTAGAATTTCACTTTATTTCCTCCGCACTGCACCTCTCGAGCGCTCTAGACAAGTCCGATCGACTCTGTACTAGTGTTTTTCCAGTACTGTTTGCAGCGTCATCACCAAAGCATCATCCCTACCCACGGATTGTGTTTTCAGTGTTTTCGTTTCCTGTTTCTGATATTCAAAATGGTTACGCTCGCTATTTTGAAAAATGGTTTGTTGTGGCAGAGAGAAAGGACATTTAAAGATATGATGTGGCTGCCAACTGAAAATGTTTGAAAGCCCTCTTTTAACATTTGAAAAAGTCAGCGTCCATCATGCCAGACTTGCTGCAGCATGATATAGATGTGCAACAAAAGGCGAAGAACAGTGACATCATGGAGCAAGCCATGCTACTGTTTAATTCAAGCAGTTATGAAACTCTGAATCAAATTCCTGCCAGAATCAGCGACCGATTTCTCAAAGCTAGCAGATGATGACACCTGAGAAAATTTTCATGAACCCAAGGGGTGCCCCAATTGATCCAATATGGCGGAGGGCTACTGCCAGGATCAGTCTATGTGGTATTGTGCTTGTTTGTCAATGGAAGTAACCTCATGCGAGTCTCTAAAGCAGTGAATGAGGAGCAACGAAGAAGTCGCTGTCTGGCATTTTAAAACGGGCAGCCGGTTGAGTGGTAGACAGTCACATTAACAATGAAGAGTTTTGCACAGGTGACCAGGCAAGCAAGAACCGATGATTTGTTAATTTGCCATCCTGCATTGCAAAAAACAAACAGATAAAGCTGCACCCTTTCGAATTTTCAGTGCCCCTCAAAGGAGGCCGTCCAGCCAATGGCGTCATCCAAGACCCTGTCTTGTTCAGCTTCTCCCCATCACTGCTCGGATGGAGGGGTTAAGGAGGAAGTTGGACAGAGGCCATTGGCTGGACGGCCTCCTTTGAGGGGCATTTGCCACTGCTTTCTCGAGTTGTAACTGACTATAACTGTATGTATACAGGCAGAAAGCGAGACCAGTGAGGTCGCCAGTTTCCGCACCTTATGCCTTTAGTTTGTTTACAGTGCATTGAAAGCGTGTAATGAATGCAAGACCGCTGCGGTACAATTCAG
This sequence comes from Amblyomma americanum, assembly GCF_052857255.1. Taxonomy (NCBI): domain Eukaryota; kingdom Metazoa; phylum Arthropoda; class Arachnida; order Ixodida; family Ixodidae; genus Amblyomma; species Amblyomma americanum. Next base: position 226,440,890 of record NC_135498.1, on the reverse strand, counting down.
TTCAGTTCAGTTTATTTACCTTGAAGGCCCCCTTGTATCGGGGGTATTACATAAGGGGTGGGATTTTAATGAAATGAGCAAACAAAACAGCGAATATTATTTAGCACTGAAGGTGATCGGTTACATGTTCTTGAAAAG